>NC_058383.1:22249453-22884838 GCF_018350175.1 Felis catus | reverse complement strand
CATATGAAGACCAGCAGGTTCAGATGGGGATGGTGTCTAGGGAGCTTATAAAAGCATCATCTGTATTTTAATTTCACTTTGTATTTGCAAAGTTAAAAAAGTATGTGTTTCCATAATTTAAATGACAAAATATAAAGTCAGAAGAAATCTTAGCTGGTGGGAACATACAAAAGATGCAGTGACTCCTAACCTGGGTCTGCTAACCCGGAGAGATCGGAATCCTGGCTCTGTACTTACCTGCTGTGTGACCTCAGGCAAGTTACTTAACCTCTCTGTGCTTCAGTTTTCTCATCTGTCAACTGGAGATGATAATAACTCTCACCTCAGTAGGGATGTTATGAAGATTAAATGTGTCAAGTGCTTAGAACAGCACCTGGCACACAGTAAGTCCTAAATAAACGTTTGTTAAATAAGTAAATTAACTTGAAACAAGCCTGGAAATCTTAGCATTTTTGTTTTTAAGTGAGGAATTTGTTTTTTACACTAAGGAAATGGGGTCCTAGCCAAGATACAGTCATGGGGCTGAGCTGAACCCAGAGCAAACCTGGGGGTTTTGCTGGGAGGTGGGGAATGCCCAGCAAATGAGGGGCGAGGCCGTAAGAGACTGAGGCTCAGAGAGGTTCAGGAATTTGTAGAGGTTCAGGCCACACAGTGATAACAACAGAACTTGAATCCAGTCCCAACTTTCTCCTCCTCCACACTGCCTCCCTGACAGGGAATGTCTTGAGGATTGCGGGGGCTGGGGAGTCTGGGGCCACTGGTGTCCCTTTCCTTGCAGACCTCTGGGACGAAGCAAGCCTTGCTTCCTCCTGATATGCCGTGGAGCTCGTCCCTGAGCCAAGGTCTGGAAGGAAGGCTAAGATCTGGGAAGTCTGGAACACCCTCCTTCAGGAGCTGCTCCGATCTGGCTCCAGGGCTCCAGGGAAGACCTCAAGCAGGGGCTGCGTGGCCTCCCCAAACAAGCTCCCCCGCCCTCTGCAGGCTGATTCCTGAAATTCCACCGTGGCTCTCTCACTCATGGCTGTGTGTGGACTTTGTTGATTTTCCTGGTTGAAAGGCACCACCTCCCACCCCAGGGAGGATCACCTTTGATCGTCCTCTGTGGCTTGTGCCGCAATGAGGAGTTGGATGGGGGCTGGATGTTGAGTCTGGTTGGTGAGAGAGACTAGGAAGAACCTTCGGGGTCTGTGCCTGTGGACGTGAAGGCCACCTTTGAAGGTCTTAGGGATGGGGGAGGGGTTGTGAACTGTTTAGAGGTGTGCTGGGCACGTGGGAGGTGCTCCCTAGTGAAAGGAGGGGCCATGTGCTGGTCCAGGGGAGTCCTGGTTTCCCACAGGCCGCTTGAGGAGACGATTCCCTGTCCTTAAAGCATTCTCACCAAGATTTACCCAGAGTCCTGGAGAGGCAGTTTGTGTAACCATTGAGTTTGGGAGTCAGACTGGCTGGCATTGCAGCTCAGCTCTGTGTGACCTTGGGCTTGATACTTACCCTCTGAGCCCCGGTGCTGGCGTGTGGACTGGGGACCACAGCACCTCCCGCCCCGCCCCAGGGGCTCTCAGCTAGCTAAGTGCACAGCACCTTAGCTTAGAGCCACAGGCCCCTCAGTCACTGGCCCCACCCTTCTCACTGCTCCAATTGACTCCAGAAAGGCTGCACCATTCTTGCTGGGCTTTGAGAAGGAAGGTGGGTGGGGCCGTGGGAGGAGAGGCCCCCGAGCCTCTGAAAGGCCAGGAACACCTTCACCTGTAGAACTCAGTGAAAGTTGAAACATCAGAATCTGGGCCTGTGTGTGTCCAGGGAGGAGTGATGTTCAAGTGGAGAACAGACGACGGGCTGGTTACAACTTGCAGGCTTGTAGTAGTGGGAGCCAGTCTGCCCCCTCTGACACTAGGTGACACGGGTGGTGACCCAGTCACAGGATGATGGCCCCAGTGAGTGGGTCTCCGTGCAACACACTTGCAGAAGGCAGAGCCTGGAGAAGGGTGGCAGTCGGGGGGCAAGGGGAACGAGAACATTTCCTAGCATGTAGGGAGTGCTTCCTGAAATGCTACAACATGAGTTTGCAGGGATTTAAACTTCTAGAGGGTTAGGTCGTGTCTGTTTTGTTCTCTGCTTTGCCACTGCAGCCACGGGCCAGGCACTGGAGATACAGTGGTGAGCAAGCCATGTCTCCCAGCCCCCAGGAGACTCCTCGGCCCCCCTACCCTGAGACCCCCTCTCCAGCCTCATTTCTGACTCCTGAATTCCCACTGGGGCCCACCCTTGGCTGGATGGGTGGGGCGGAGTTCTCATTGCATCTTTTAGTTGGCTAAAAACCCCAGCCTGTGACCCCTCTCCACGGTCAGACAGCTCCCCAAAGCTTGTCACTCACTCGAGGTGTGACCGCTCCATCTGGGAACCATCTTGTTTTGCTTGCCTCACTCACAGAGATGAACTGACTTCAGTTTCTCTTTCCCATGTGATTCAGTTCGTCAAGTAAATGCTGCTGAGGTCCATGTGGCTTTCTCCCCTACAGTGATAATAATAAAAATAGGCAGTGTCTTTCAAGCATGTCCTACATGCCGGGCTCATGCATCATAAAAGAAGGGTACAAATATCCTCCCCATTTGACCCCTGGAGAAACCAAGCTCTCTCAGTGCACGATCTCATTGTATCTTTCCAACAATCCAGCAAAACGCGGTGTAATTATCTAGATTTTGCTGGTAAGAAAAAAAAAAACAGGCTCAGAGAGGTTAAGTAACTTGCCCAAGGTCACACAGCACTAGTAAATAAATGGTGGGGCTGGGATTCAAACCCAAGCAAGCAATCTGACCACAGAGCCCACTTTGCTCTCCCTATCCTGCCTGTCCTCGGCTTCCAGGTGTTATTTGAGAAGTGGGTGCGGAAGAGGAGTGGAAATTTTTACTCTGTGACAGAGTTCTCGAAACCCTTGGCTTACCCACAGTGTAAGGTTTCAGCTGTTTGCTTCCCAGGAACTACCCTGGGTCACTGTGTGGGTTAAGATTCGAATCTCCCCCAACAGAGAGGGGCAGCCCAGAGCCCAGCTTGCGTGTGGCTATGACTCTTGGGGTAACTGCGCATCACCTTCCTGGGCACCAGATTCTTAGCCTCTAAATTTCCCCGGAGCCCTGGCTTCTTCCTGCCAGATGGCCACCCAGGGACCCACGAAGCACACAGAGGCTGGGCCTGCCTCCCAACGACTCGGTTCCAGAGGTTGGGCCCAAGGCCCAGTACCCCAAGCTGGATTTCAGAGGGTGGCAGGAAATGGAGACTTAGTTGGAAAAAGGAGGGGCCAAGGGAAAAGAATGTTACCCCCTTTATCCCTTCCTTGTCTTTGATTCTTGCCTTTCACCTAGTGTTGGAGGAGGAAGGTGTTCACTCAATAAACTCGAATGCAGTGGAACCCACTTTGGAGGTCCAGGGCACGGGAAGCCCAGTTGACCCAGCACTTACAGAATGCTGACGGAGGACAGGCGCAGTGAGATACATTTGGCCTGACTTAGTTCCTTGAATCTGCACAGTAACCCCATCCAGTAGGTATATATATCATCATATTCACGCCTGTCATTGTTATCACTATCCCCATCATCATCACCTTCATCCCCATCATCACCAGCAGCAATGAATGTCATGGTCACCCACATGGCTTCCCAGACCCAAGGCCCAATATGCACGTAGAGCATCAGACCCAGAAGACACACCACATCCATCCCCCAGAAAGATTGTTAAGAGTTTGCATTCTTGGGCGCCTGTGTGGCTCAGTCGGTTAAGCGTCAGACTTTGGCTCAGGTCACGATCTCACAGTTTGTGAGTTTGAGCCCCGCGTTGGGCTCTGTGCTGACAGCTCAGAGCCTGGAGCCTGCTTCGGATTCTGTGTCTCCTCTCTCTGCCCCTCTCCGACTTGTGCTCTGTCTCTCGAAAATAAATAAATGTAAAAAAACATTAAAAAAAAAAAAAAAGAGTTTGCACTCTAGAGTCTGAAAGACCCAAATTTGATTCCTAGTTCTGACACTTTGCAGTTATGTGACTTGGTGCATGAGATCTAACCTCTCTGAACCTCAGAGTCCTTGTCTGTAAAACGGGGATGATCTCGGTCGGTTCCTGCCTCTCAGGGTTGTGATGAGGGTCACGAGAGCTGGTGCAGGCAACCCTTGGCACAGGGCCTGGCTCAAATCATAAAAGCAAAGCAAACACAGGGAAACACTGGTAAGGGGAGGGCCTGAGTGATTGGTTGGGAGTTCCCAGCAGCCCTGGACGTTGAGGGCCAGGTGCTGCCCAGCGTGAGAACGGGCACTGGAGGGCCAGCTTAGGGCAACTTGAGGCAGGACTGGAGGAGGATGGGGAAGGTCCCAAGAGGAGCCAGCCTGCTTCTGACTCCAAGGCTTCCCCAAAGCTGCCAGCCTCGCCCCCACCATCCATCGTGGCATATCCTACTGGGCCTTTCTCCCTTTTTTGATGATCTATTTCCAAATAACAGTCATAGTGAGCATCCAAGGTCAATCCTATGCCAAGCAATCACGAGCATTTCACCTCCAGCCTCCGAGGCTGCTATGAACCGCTATGTGGGTTGTGTGCTGCACAACTCCAGGGCTGTCCTTCACATAGACTGCATTGTGAATGGTGCCACCTAGAGTTGTGCAGTATATACCTGCACAGCTGTATGAGGCAGTTCTGTGAGCCTCCTTGTTCCTGGAGAGAGTGCAGCATCTATCTTGGGTGCCCCAGGTCTGGCTGCAATTCAAGGCAGAGAAGATTGAATGGTGTCTAGATGCCAGTTGAGATACAGAGAGACCAGGTTTGCTGCCTGAGGCTTGTCCTTGAGAAGGCTGTGTCTGGCATTGTGGTGACTGGTGATGGTGATGGATTATTGATTGTCCTTAACGTAGATTATCGAGAGGTGATAAAACAAAGTGGTTATGAAAACAGGCTCTGGAGTCAGACAGGGGTTCAGTTGTGCTCTACTGCTCTCACTGTGTGACTTTGGGCAAATCATCTGACTTCTCTGTGCCTCAGTCTCCCCATCCCAAAAAATGGTTATATAATAACACAGGTGAATATGTGAAAAGGACACAAGATGGTGCTGGTAAAGCCCTAAGCACAGCGCCTGCCGTGTAGTTAAATGGTCACTACATATTAAAGCTTAATGACGTCGCCAGCACGGGGGGAGGGGAGGTTCAGAGTCGCCCATTGGAAGGCAGCTCCCTGAAATCCTGCCAGGGTGTTGAAGGATTGGGGGCCCAATCTGAAGTCTGTGGCCCAGAGCCAGATCAAGCCAATACTTGACCGGGCCTTGTCAACACAACCTTTTCATAATCAAGTGCTACTAAGGTTGCAGAGATCGTGTAGGGGAGATTGTGTGGGCAAATACCGGGAAGGAGAAGGCCTGCAGTCCCGGCTTCCATGCCCTCAATTCATTCCTCCGGCTCAGGGGTCAGCCAACTCTGGCCCCAAGGCCAAGCTCACCCCACCACCTGTTGATTCTCAGCCTGTGAACTAAGAATGGTTTTTTTCCATGGCTGAAAAAAAAACAAGAGAAAAATAATCTTCCATTAACGTGCAAATTAAATGAAATTGAAAATGGGGAGTTCATAAAGTATTGTCAAAAAACACTTCCTGTTAACTATGGCTGCTTTTGCACTCGCTACTGTGGCAGATTGGGTAACTGTGACAGACTATGTGACCCGCACAGCTTAAACTAGTGCTGTCTGGCCCTTTACTGAAAACGTTTGCAGACTCCTGCTGTAGCCTGGTGGTTCCCAGACTCTGCTGCACGTTGGAATTACCTGAGGAACTTTTGAAAAGCGCTCAGGTCATGCCCCAGACCAGGTAGATGGGGCTCTCTGGTGGTGGGAGTCAGGCATCAGTGTTTTTCAAAGATCTACAGGTGATTCTATGATGTAGCCAAGTTTGAGAACCTGTGTCCCAGCCCTTCT
Organism: Felis catus; assembly: GCF_018350175.1. Classification (NCBI taxonomy): domain Eukaryota; kingdom Metazoa; phylum Chordata; class Mammalia; order Carnivora; family Felidae; genus Felis; species Felis catus. Next base: position 22,878,905 of record NC_058383.1, on the reverse strand, counting down.
GGAGTCCCATGCCTCTTGCCATGCCTGGGAGGGCTGTCCCAAGCTCAGAAAGCTTGCCCAGAGCATAAGACACTTTTCCGGCCCCGAGGGCTATGAGCACGTTTGCAAGCTGGCACAGGTCTTATTTTGTGTGACCCACGCAGTAGTTTTTAAATTAGGGAATTTCACTTTGGCCTCTGGGTTTCCAGATTCTCTTGGAAAATTGGAAGTTCTGGTCCTCCCGAGCGTACGTTTCCCAGTGGTGATAATCAGCTGGATATGCTTTGGCTTCATTTTTTTGTGCATCCCCTGCTTGGCTCCTGAAAGCATTTGAGTATGAGACTCCTTGACTTTTTTGTTTTTAATTTTTCTTAATGTTTCTTTATTTTTGAGAGAGAGAGAGAGCATGAGCAGAGGAAGGGCAGAGAGAGAGAGGGAGACAGAATCCGAAGCAGGCTCCAGGCTCTGAGCTGTCAGCACAGAGCTAGACGTGGGGCTCGAACTCACGAACTGTGAGATCATGACCTGAGCTGAAGTTAGACGCTTAACCAACTGGGCCACCCAAGCACCCCTGAGACTCCTTGACTTAATGGTAGGGAACTCTAGGCCAGTGCACCTCAAATTTCAACATGCACACACGTGCCCTGGGGTCTTGGCAAGTAGGGCAAGTGGGGCCGGAATGTTGTGTCTCGAACAACATGCAAGAGGATGGTGGTCTGCTTGGTCCCAGTGCTGTACTTTTTGAGTAGTAGGCTGAAAGCCTCATTGTCAAACATTAGCATGGCACAGAGTCTCCTGTAGGCTGGGGGCGGGCGGGGGGGGAATGGCTGTTCAAACCCAGAGTTTCTGATTCAGGAGATCTGAGGATTTACTAACTAGTTCCCAGGCGATGCTGCCACTGTTCTGGGACCAGACTTTAGGAGCCATCGTTCTTGGCTATGCACTGTGGGCTTGACCCATTGGCTCTCACCTGGGGTGAGGGTGCTCTGAGGTTCCTCAGATGGCCCCATGTTTGTTCTTTCTGAGGTCAGACTCCTTGACACTCAGCTGTTGCCCAGGGAATGAGGTCTTTGCTGACTGTTTTGGTCGTCTCTTTGAGAAGACCCAAGCAGCTTCCTCAAGTTCAAACTCACGATTTAAACACATAGTGGGGGCCCAGAGGGGCACCTGGGTGGCTCAGTCAGTTAAGCGTCCGACTCATGATTTAGGCTCAGGTCATGATCTCACGGTTCATGGGTTCAAGCCCCACATTGGACTCTGTACTGACAGTGTGAAGCCTGCTTGAGATTCTCTCTTTGCCTCTCCCCTGCTCTCTTGCTCTCTCTCTCTCTCTCTCTCTCTCTCTCTCTCTTTCAAAAATAAATAAACTAAAAAAAACTTAAAGCCCTAGTGGGGCCCTGGAGATGGGAGAACTTTCTGTCCATGTGTTGTAAACCTCTTCCCCATTCCAAAGAGTTCTGATCTGTGCATCTTACAATAAAGGCCACCCCTAGGGAGGTCTCCCATTAGATACCACAGGGGGGCCCTGCTCAAACAGACTCAAACCCCAGATATGGGGTATTAGGTGGGCCCAGGCCTGTCACCACAGGCTGTGGCTGTTACAGCTTTGGGGACATGGGCAGGGCCCTCTCTCTGGTCAGGCTGGGCCTAGCGCCATCAGCCACAACTGCCTTGAACAAGAATGACCACCCAGTCCAGGGCCAGTTCCCTGAAGTCCTTGAACTTGAGAGGGCTGGCAGCCAGATCTGGATGGGTGAGCTTAAGAAGATCAGAGATTATGAATTATTTAACTTGCTTCCTGGACCCTTGAGAGCAGGGATTCACTGACTCACAAGAGCTCTTTGCCCCCAGAAGCCGGAAACCCCTGCCCACTGTCAGCCCCAGGCGGTGCCTTCCAGTCCCCCTGGACGGGATCATACCCAGAGTGGCCGCTACAGTGGGCAGGTGCATTGGGGGGGCTTGGAGAGCCCTTGTGCAAACCCTAGCCCTCCACTCACTAGCTGGGTGACCTTGGGCAGTTGGCTGTGCAACGAACGGGTACAGGATGGACTCGAGGATCAAATGAGATGATGTGCATAAAAAGTGTCATGACCGTCCCGGCACATGTTAGGTGCTCAACACACAGCGGCTGCTATTATCAGCATAATAGTCGATGTTAGTTATGATTATTTAGTTATGTAAACTGCTCTGCCGCATTCTCCCTCCCACTTTCCTGCCGTCTGCCAGACAGAATGGCTTGCTTGTGCTCAGAGAAAGCACCTATTTGGCAGTAACTGTATTCATTTTTGTATTCAACTCATATTTAAGTGCCTGCTGTGTGCCAGCTATGGTTCGAGGTCAGCGCTGACCAGTTTAAATAATACAAGCCACAAATCTGAGCCACATAAGCAACTTAAAATTTTCTGACAGCTGTTTTTTTTTTCAAAAAAAAAAGACACAGTTGAAATTAATTAAAAAATTGTTTTTAACGTTTATTTATTTTTGAGACAGAGAGAGACAGAGCATGAACGGGGGAGGGGCAGAGAGAGAGGGAGACACAGAATCGGAAGCAGGCTCCAGGCTCTGAGCCATCAGCCCAGAGTCCGACGTGGGGCTCGAACTCGCGGACCGTGAGATCGTGACCTGAGCTGAAGTCGGACGCTTAACCGACTGAGCCACCCAGGTGCCCCGAAATTAATTTTAATAATATATTTTATCAAGCCCATATATCCAAAGTATTATCAACATCAACATTTCATCTGTATCAAGAATTGTTAATGAGATTTTTAAAATTTTTATTATTATTTTAATGTTTTATTTATTTTTGAGAGAGGGCAAGCAGGGGAGGGGTAGAGAGAGAGGGACAGAGGATCTGAAGCAGGCTCTGCACTGACAGCCAGCGAGCCCGATGTGGGACTTGAACTCACAAACTGTGAGATCAGCCTGAGCCAAGGTCAGATGCTCAACCGACTGAGCCACTCAGGTGCCCCTAAAATTTTTGATTGCAGGGGGCACCTGGGTGGCTCAGTCGGTTGGGTATCTGACTCTTGGTATCTCCTCAGATCATGATCTCACAGTTCGTGGGATCAAGCCCTGTGTCCGGCTCTATGCTGACAGCACAGAGCCTGCTTGGGATTGTCTCTCTCCCTCTCTCCCTCCCCCATTTGCACTCTCTCTCTCTCTCAAAATAAATAAATAAACATTAAAAAAAATGTTTAATTGTGGTAAAAACATGAAATATACTATCTTAACCATTATTTTTTCAGTTTTTATGTATTTATTTTGAGACAGAGAGAGTGTGAGTGGGGGAAAGAGAGAAGGGGAGAGAGAGAATCCCAAGCAGGCTCTGCAGTGCCAGCACAGAGCCCAGTGCGGGGCTCGAACTCACGAACCATGAAATCATGACCTGAGCTGAAGTCAAGAGTTGGATGTTTAACTAACTGAACCACCCAGGTGCCCCCCATCTTAACCATTATCAAATGTATGTTACAGTGATGTGTTAAGTACATTCACATTGTGCAACCAATCTCAAGAACTCTCTTCATCCTGAAAAATATTCATATTTTATGTCTCTGTTTTTCGCATGATTTCTTTGAAATCCGAATTGTGTTTCACACGGAGAGCACATCTCAGTTGGACCAGTGGGGTTTTCCAGCACCCGCTAGCTGCCCTGTGTGGTCGTGGCTACTGTCCCGAACAGGGCAGCTGTGCTACTGGGGTGGAGCTGGAAATGAGAGAGGCCCAGGGTACACCTGCAGGGAGTTTAAAACTCCAGTGGTTGGAGACAGACAGGAAGCACATGAATAGATTAGATAGTCTCCCAGGGTGTTAGGTTCTATGGAGAAAGTAATAGGGCCATGGGCTCGAGCACTCTGGGGACTTGGGGGTCAGGTCACCTCTGAGAGGCGGCATTGGAGCTGAGGCTTCAGAGGAGAAGCTAGCCCCATGAAGGTAGATCTAGAGTAATGGTTTTCAACTCTGCCTGTGTATCAGACTCTGTGTGGAAATTTTTAAAAAATGTACAGATGCTAGACGCTGCCTCCACCTGCAGAGCCAGAGTCACTGTGTGTGAGGTCCTGGCACGCATGTCTTCTAAAGAGCTTGCCGAGTGACCGATGCACAGCCAGCTTTCCTGTTCCACTCAGCAGGAGCAGCAAGTGCAAAGGCCCTGAGGTTGGAAGACCCTAGCATATTGGAGGGGCAGAAGCGAGGACAGGAGAGAAGGGTAGGAGGTGAGCCTGGAGTGGGCAGGGGCCAGGCTTACTGGTGCTTGAGGCCACACAGTAAGTGGGACAGGAAGCCATTGCTAGGCTGGTAGAAGGAATACTACAAGGTCTTTTCGCCAAAGTGCTGGACACTCAACTTGTTCTTTGCCTAATTAAGAAAAAAAAAAAAAGAGTTTAAGATACCCTAGTTCCACCTATTGCCCTTAACCTGGAAAGAAGGGTTTCTAAAGCATCCCTTGGTTAGGGAAGAAAAGACTAAATTCACCCCTAAGTCTAAATTATTTCTACTCAGGGGCAGTGGGGTGGATTTACTGACCCACTCATCCCCAGTCCCAGGTTCAGGAGGGGGTCTGCCAGTACCCTTCTCACTCCTCACCCTACACACTGTCGTGCCTACTGGTTACTTCTCTTTTCGCAGCGCTTATCGGTCTGCTGGAGCTGCTATGACAAAATAGCACAGACAGTCTGGCTTAAAGAATAAAAAATTACTTTCTCCCGGTTTTGGAGACTGGAAGTCCAAGATCAAGGTGGCGGCCGAGTTGGCTTCCCAGAAGCCTTGGCTTGCAGATGACGTGCTTCCCTCTGTGTCCTCATGTGGTCTTTCCTCTGGGAGCACACAGCCCCGGTGTTTCTTGGGGTGTCCAAGAAAACCTCTTGGGGTGTCCCGGTGTTTCTTTGGGCCTCTCCAAAAAGGAGGCCGGTCAGATCAGCTTAGGGCCCACCCTACTGGCTTCTTTTAACTCATCACCTCTCTAGAGACCATATCTCCACACTCAGCCCATAACATAACTCCATGTGGCAGGTAGATGGAGGGAGACCAAGAATTTCCTGCCTCACCCCTCCCATACAAGCAGTGATGATATTTAGAATGTCTGGGTGAAAGCCACCTTCCATTCGGAAAGGTCTCCTGCCATAAACAACCCTCGCAACCCTACCTGAGGAGAGCAGCTGAAAGTCAACCCTGCCTCCCAGCCCTGAAGTCCAGACACATTTTTTGAGCACCTACTGTATGCAAAGTTCCAAGCTCATGGGGAAATCTGTCTAGGGACCTCCCCACCCAGTAGGATAGATTAGAGAGGGGTATGAATAGCCATGATAGGAGGGGGGTGGAACCAAATATAATAGGAGGGGCTGGTCCACAGAAAATATTATGGGGTTGAGGAGGAGGGAAGATGATTTCCAATCCTTGGGAACAGGACGCTTCTTGGGAGAGGTGGCATGGGAGCTGGGCCTGGGGGAAAGGCAGTCCAGGGCAGAAGCAGCATGAATAGAAGTATGCTGGTGGGAAGATCGGGAGTATCTGTGGCATTCAGCGAGCGGTCCTACTGGACATGGGTCTGAGAAGCACAAGAGAAATCGCTCACAGACACTCATCCCTCTTCACATGCCAGACACTTTGCAAAGCGCTTCTTCATATTTACAATTTAGCCTCCACACCAACCCAGTGACGTAGGTGCTATTTCCCACTTGTTTTACAGATGGGAAAATCAGGGCACAGAGAGGATGGGTCAATTCTACACGGTCACACAGTGAGAATGTGACAGAGCTGGGATTTGAATCCAGGCTCTTCACCGCTACCCCATTTTTGAAGGAAAGCAAGGAGAATAAAAAGATGTGTAGTTTGGGGGCACATTGTGAGGCATCATCAAAGCCAGCAGAGCGGAGGGTCTGGTCTTCAGTCTGCAGACACTGGGAGCCGAGGAAAGTTTCCCACAGGCATGTGACACAGGCAAGCTGAGCCTCCGGGAAGTGCAGTCCCCAAACGGAATCATTCATCTACCAAGCTGGGAAACTCCCCTTCTAGCACCTGTCCTTTCTAAAGCAGCCTTGTAGATAAGAATGTAACCTTAGCAGCCACCCCCATGTTTCCACCTTTCTTTCCCCTAAATAATAGCCAACATTTAGGCAACACCTTCCCCAAGTGCTTTACAAGCATTATCTCGTGATGGTCACTGAAAACAAAAGCCCAGGGAAGAAAGTGCTACTATTGGATGCATTTACAGATGAGGCAACAGAGGCTCAGAGGGGATAGGGTGGGTCCAAGACGTCATTCAAGTCCAAGGCGGGCTCACTCCAAAGCTCACCATCTTGATAATAATAGAATAATTTGTGTGTCTCAATGGGAAACAGAGAGAGGAGAGCTGGGCCTTCCACGTGAGCCTCAAAATACCATCAGGTTGACCTTACTTTTCGGACTCTAGTTGGGAACACTGCATTTTATTCCCAGTAGAATAACCAACCCCCCCCCCCCCCCCCTGCTCCGGGCTGGGTGGGGACTGCCCACTCCAAGTTGCCTCCAGCCTTGGCAGGGAGAGAAGTAGGGAGCACTTGAAACTGACCACATTCTTTCCTGCCAGCTGCCAACACCCACCACCCACCCTGGGCAAGTGGCCACTTGCATGGCTGTGTAGGGGCGGGGCCGTGGGCTCGTGTCCTCACCATTGGCACCCCAAGTCATCTGCCCCTTAGAACGAGGTGACATGGATCCTGGCAGTGGGCCTGGTGAGCGAGGTGTTTTCTCATGTAATTGTGATCGTACAGGATAAAGCCTGGTATAGCCGAGCCCTCAGCAGTAAGGAAAGCAAACACAGCATGAAGACTCTGTCAACAAGAGTTTGAAAGACAGGAGCCATCCAGGAAATGCAGTTCTGAGTCTGCCTCCTCCTCTAAAATCCATCTTTGGCTCACCCCTTTCCCAAGAGGAAAGGCAAGGTCCTCCTGCATAAATTGTGGAAGAAATTGTCAGGCTGCCAGAGACCCCAGGCAGATTTTCCTAGTTGATAGAGCAGCCCTCCCTTTGGGGGTTTATTCAATATTCTTGAATTAAAAAAAAACAAACAAGGGGCGCCTGGGTGGCGCAGTCGGTTAAGCGTCCGACTTCAGCCAGGTCACGATCTCGCGGTCCGTGAGTTCGAGCCCCGCGTCGGGCTCTGGGCTGATGGCTCAGAGCCTGGAGCCTGTTTCCGATTCTGTGTCTCCCTCTCTCTGCACCTCCCCCGTGCATGCTCTGTCTCTCTCTGTCCCAAAAATAAATAAATGTTGAAAAAAAAAATTTTTTTTTTAAATTAAAAAAACCAAAAAACTATAGGGACGCCTGGGTGGCTCAGTCGGTTAAGCGTCTGACTTCGGTTCAGGTCATGATCTCACGGTTCAGGAGTTCAAGCCCCATATTGGGCTGTGTGCTGACAGCTCAGAGCCTGGAGTCTGCTTCAGATTCTGTGTCTCCTTCTCTCTCTGCCCCTCCCCCACTTGTGCTCTGTCTCTATCAAAAATAAGTGTAAAAAAATTTTTTTTAACTATAAAAGTAACAAATTTTTGGAAAGCAGTTATGAATATTAGAATGTAAGCTGAAGTGTACATCCAACCTGACCTTCTCTAGAAAGCTTACATTCTGCCAAATAGTAGATCCTTCATCCCAACCAATCCAGAATCCCCGCTACCCGTCTCCCAGAGTTCTGTCTACATTCTAGAAGCCTACATTTAAAAAAAAAAAAAAGATCTTTCATAATTCCCACTGCCCTAACCACCACTTTTCCTGACAATCCATTTTTCCACATACACATGGTCCGGCTTACAATTTTTCACCTGTACAATGGTGCTACAGCGATACACATTCAGTAGAAACCACATTTGGAATTTTGAATTGGAATCTTTTCCCCAGTCTGGTGATACAATCCTCTCTCATGATGCTGCACAGTGGTTCTAACCACACAATCTCAAGAATAAACCACCGATACCATGCTATACCCATACGACCAGTCTGCTTTTCATGCTCAATACAATATTCAATTAGTTACATGAGCTATTCCCCACTTAATTATAAAACAGGCTCTGTGTCAGATGATTTTGCTAAATTGTGGGCTAATGTCAGTGTTCCAAGGAGCTTTAAGGCAGGCTAAGCAGAGCTGCAATGTTCAGTAGGTCAGGTGTATTAAATACCTGTTTGATTTAGAATATTTTCAACTTGCCACAAGTTTATCAGGACATAACCCCCATCGTTACGTTGAGAAAGCTCTGTAGTTAGCATATCGTTTTTGTCAAGTGACATCCTCTCATAAGCTTTTTCCTGTGTTGCTGTAAAAAATCATTTTCTCATTCATTATACAAGCCATATGTGTTCACTGTAAAAAAGTTACACAGACTAAAAACATTTTTTAACTTTTTTTTAATAACCCAAGATCCTTCCACCCAAACGTAACCATTATAAACATTCTGGTTAATCTCATCCAAACTTTTTTTTTTTCCCTATGCACATAGTTATTTATAAGTCCATAGTTTGTTTTATTTTTTTTTCAACGTTTATTTATTTTGGGATAGAGAGAGACAGAGCATGAACGGGGGAGGGGCAGAGAGAGAGGGAGACACAGAATCGGAAACAGGCTCCAGGCTCCGAGCCATCAGCCCAGAGCCCGACGCGGGGCTCGAACTCACGGACCGCGAGATCGTGACCTGGCTGAAGTCGGACGCTCAACCGACTGCGCCACCCAGGCGCCCCGTCCATACTTTGTTTTAAACAGAAATAATTAACCATCCTTCTTAACGGCTCTCCAGCCTTTCATTGGATGCCTAGATGGTAGTCTGTTCCATCCTTCCACTCCATTGTACATTTAGATTTTCTTGCTGTGCGCATCTGTGTTCATGCAGAGAAGCCAGGCCTTGGAGATTTTGTTGTCAGGAAGGGTAGTCCCCTTTCAAACCCACCTGTGGTTCTAGGTCACCAGATGAACAAGGAAATGACAACCCGGGAGCACTCAGGTCCTCCAAGGTTTAACATATTAGCCAAAGGCCAGATGACTGCCTGTGTCTCTTTTAAAAGGCCATTCAAGGGGCACCTGGGTGGCTCAGATGGTTGAGCATCTGACGTCAGCCCAGGTCATGATCTCACAGTTGGTGAGTTTAAGTATGTCTGTGCCGACAGCTCAGAGCCTGGAGCCTGCTTTGGATTCTGTGTCTCTCTGCCTCTCTGCCCCTCCCCCACTCGTTCTCTCTCTCCCTCTCTCTCTCTCTCTCTGTCAAAAATAAATACTAAAAACATAAATAAACATTTTTTAACTTTAAATTTAAATAAATAAATGCCCATTATAAAAGAAAGGGGTTTTTTTCTGGCAGCTCAAGGCACATCTAATGTCACAGAGCTTGCCGTCTTCCGTCTGGATGGCAGGTCATATGTCAAGCTTCTCCTGGGCTGGAGGCCGATATAATCCTGGGCCTGGTAGTGGAGAAACCAACAGAACGGGTTTTGTAACAACACCTACCGTTGAAAATGGTGAGGTATTTTATCTAATCTGGCGAGTTTATGAGGCAAGGGAGGATCCTTGCTGAATGTGTCTCCCTGTACGAGGGGACATGTGGAGATGGTTTTTAGATGGTGTGCAGACCGACGTCTTTGATCTCATCGGTAATTATTTATGTTGAGGTGTATTCGAAAACATATATAATTAGTGACAGTGAACCTGTGATTTTGTGGACACTCTGGCTTAGGACGAAGCTAAAGTAGGTATTTAAGTAAAAACAAGAGTGAGTCAACATAAAGAAAGATGGGTGCCCGGACGCAGTCCACATCATGAAGGCAGCGCTCAGTGTCGGCCCTTGTGTAGGTAGCTCCCACCCCACCCCCCCGGTTCAGAAAGCCAGCCAACCATCTTTAGGTCAAGTTCTTGTCCTGCCTTTGCTACCAGAGGCTTCCGTCTTCAGACGCAGCTTTTCAGAGCTTCTTCCCCCCTCCAGTGTAAGCTGGATCTAGAACCTGGAAGGTACTGGAAACAAACCTTGAGCACAGACACAACATCTGAGCTCCTAAAACCTGCAGCTGGTCCTGTCTGGTCACTTTTGAACATGGAAGTCCTGTCCTGCAACATCATGGTAAATGCCTCTGAATTGTGGGGCGATGGCTTTGCCATCTGAGCCCTAAGTCAAGCGTGTATTATTACTTTTTTTTTTAATGTTCACTTATTTTTGAAAGAGAAAGAGAGAACATGAAACCGGGGAGGGGAATAGAGAGAGAGAGACACACACACACAGAGTCCAAAGTAGGCTCTGAGCTGTCAGCACAGAGCCCAACATGGGGCTTAAACTCACAAGCTGTGAGATCATGACCTGAGCTGAAGTCAGAAACTTAACTGACTGAGCCACTCAGGTGCCCCAAGCATTTATTTTTGAAGTGAGATTTTTAACTGGATCTGTGTGTTTGAGATTTTCTTTAGACTTTGCATGTGAAGGGGTCCCAGGGGTCTCCTGACCATTATTGACGATTCTATTTATATATGTGGGAGTCTTTAAAAAAAAAAAAAGAATGGTTCTAGTCTTTTGACTCTAAGTTCCTGGCTGAAGCTGGTAAAGGTGACTCTTGGGAAGTGGGTGATGGATGGTCACCAGGAAGAAGGTCCCCAGTTCTGTGCCCACAGGATGTACTGAAGTTCAAGGACAGTACAGACTGAGGTTCCTGGTCCTTGTGGTCATTTTCCTCTGTGACCTTTAAAACTCTCACCAGCAAAAAAGTGAGTTCCCATATCACTTGCATATCACCGCCTAAACATGGAGTAGCATTTATCTTGTCAGCATCACATTGCATGCATATATTTAATGGCTGCCATTTTCTTTTTGTATCTGGAAAGCAATCATAGGCCCTGGAAAGAATAAAGGCTCCTAAGAGCTGGTGCTACTCACAAGTTGCTGTTAACCAGGTATTGTTCTAAGTACCCTCGGGGGTAGGTGTCATATTGTCCCCAGTATTCAGGGGAGGAAATAGAGGCACAGACACACCATGTAGCTTGCCCAAGGTTGCACAGCACAGCTGGATTCAAACCCAAAGCTTGGCCCCTGCACCCGTGTCCTGAGCCATCCCTGTACATTTCCTCCCAAGTGCCTCTTTCTTCGGATGCTGTAACTTGCTTGTTGTGTAGTGCCTGAGGAGCAAGGGTGTATGGTGTGCAAGCTCTTAGCAGTGGGGTCTCTGGTGCTCCAGGCTGCCATGCAGATGGCTGCAGGGGAGGGGAGGGCCTCAGTTATGGCTTCACGTCTGGAGACCAGACCAGGTTTTCCAAGGACCCTGGCGCATGCTCCCTGCAAGGTGTGGCCAGCGTTCTTCAGCAGCAGCGGCTCTGAGCCCTTATCTGGCACCATTACTCATCTTTCATATGAGGACCAGCCAGACTGGCACAGCAAGGCCACTTCTAGCTGGCAGGTGGACGGGATGGAGGCTGGCAGAGGGCTAGTGTGAAGATGGTGGCAGGCCCTTGCCCCGCACTCTTTGCCCCCCACGCCCCCCGACGCTGGCTTCTGTGAGCATCATTGCTCTGTTTTGAGCGCTCCCGGGCTGTGTTCAGTTCCTCCAACACTGGCCAACAATAGGCTTCTCTCCTTTCCCAACACCCCAGATCACAAAGTTCATGTCCTAATTGGTCTCTTCAGGAAAGGTGGTTTCATCTTGCTTGGGGACAAAGGGAGAGTGCTGGCCCCTGAGTCATCCCCAGGATGTTCCAGGGTTTTAAAGAAGGTATGAGGAGGAGAGTACACAGGGTGGAGTCCCCTGTCCCCCCAGCTTGATGCAGCCAGCCTCCCACAGGGAACCCACAACACTTCTTTCCCAAAGATTGCTTAGAATTAGCATGGGAGGAAGGGGTTCTGTATTCCAGGTCTGAGTGTGGCTTTTCCGCCTGCATCCTTAAGGCACCAGCCATGCAGAGGGGTGGGGTGAATCCATACCACCATGGGGTCTGGGGTGAGCAAGGGGCCAAAGTCAGCAGCACAGAGATGTTTCTGATCTCCAAGGCTCCCCGTCATCCTGCAGGGAGCCATGCTGGGGCCGGGGCACATGCTGAGGTGGTGAGGGCTCCATTCCAGGGGAGGCACCCCCAACCCCCTGTGGATCATGGTCTCGTCAGTGGCTATGTGTGTGGCTGCTGGTGCTGGACAGGCTGGGTTTAGGTACAGCTGTTTACGGAAGTTGTCTGGAAAACCAGTTGCCAGCCGTTGGGGACCTTGGGGACCAGAAGAGATCTGGGGACCACAGGATTTCCCTGCCAAAGAAGGACATAGTCCCACAAGAAGTAGTCTGGGCACCACTTCTCCACAAATGACAGTGGGTTTTTTCTCCACGAATGACAGTCCCAGGAACCCAGGGTGAATACCCACAGTCATTTTGAATAATTCTGCTCCTTAAAATAATAATGATAATGATAATAATAATAATAGTAGCTACGTTTTTCAAGACTTACTATGTGACAGCCACTGTGCAAAGTGCTCCCCATGCATTATCTCATTGAATACTGACAACAACCTAGTAGGTGCAGGTACTGTTATCCCCATTTTACAGATGAGAAAATTAAGAGTTGGAGGGCCAACCTATTATTGTCATGGATTGAGCCCCTCCCTTGAGGAAACAGCAGAACTGGGCCCTAACTGGGGTCTGACTCCCAAATCCTACACCATCTGCCCCCTGATGGGAACATAAGCCACTTCTGGGTCCTTAACATCCAGTGTTTGCTGGCCCGCCCCGGGCTGTGGGGTGTGCTTGTCTGTGCTGTGGACGGGAATGCATTGCCCTTTGAGGGTGCCCCCTGCCGTGGAGTGGGACTGGCCCCACCATCACCCCACCACAGAGTGAAACTATGGGACCCCCACCAACATGCCCCCACGCCACCCCAGACGCCACCCCCACAAGGTAGGGCAGTGACCCCAAAGGACATCTCCATGCAGGAGCATGGCCACCATAGAGGAAGAGGAGAGTTTCCACTCCATCACCCCACCACAAAGAACACAGAGGTGACCTCAGCATGACCTTGCCATCCGTATATTCTCAGCATTTGGGGGTGGAATGTACGTTAAATCTCTTCTAACCTGTGATTACCGGCCTTCCTCACGTCACAGTGGACAGAGAATGAGCATATTTGAATTATGCACTGAAGGGACAAGGTGGCTTTTGGCTTCCCTGGAGTGGGGGGTGTCCAGCTGCCCCAGAGTTCTAACCCCCCTTGGCTCACTGGAAACACACCTGTCGGGACTGCGCTAGGTCACCTGTTCCCCGTAGCCAGATCCCCGCCACACGCCTGACGGCCCCTGTGGTGGAGTAGTCTGCACCCCACCCACCCCCAGCTGCCTTTCCCTTGGCCTGTGAGGTTGTTTCCCCGTTTGGGGATATTACAGTGTTGTAACCACCATCCTTACAGTGCATACAGGCACACACACGTGGACCCACACATGCAAACACGCACGCCTGCATGCACAGAGTAGAGCCATAGGGTCCCAGCTGCCACATTATAAACATAATAATGACTGCCGGCTACTCTCTGAATGACTACCCCAACTCCCACCCCATCGGCATGTAAAGGTGTGCTTTCCCCAAAGCCTGCCTGATACTTGGTATTACAAAACCTTTTCATCTCTGTGTATCTAATGGCTGCTATACAGATTTTTTTTTTTACCTAACTGTAATCAGCATAAATTTGCAAATGCAATTGCTCTTTATAATTTTCCGGTTCTGTCCCCTGTGGGCATGTAGGCTATACACAGGCAGGGATTGATTTATTTCTTTACTGGTTGTTTATTGCTGCACGCTCGGTGCCTAGAACAGTGCTGAGCACACAGTAGGGGATGAATAAATGTCTACGGACCAAATAAATGAATAGATTAAACATCAACATGATCCAAAAGACAAAAGGTGCAGAAGGAATAGCTCTTTCTCAGAAGCCTCCTTCCCTGCCTGTGTCCCCAGCTACCCAGTTCTCCTTCTCGAAGGTAGTTCGTGCTCCCGCTTTCTTGGGTAGGCTCTCCAGGATAGGCTATGCCAGTAAATTTACACCAGTAAATATCTCAATGCTTTTATTTCCTTTCTTGTTTTTACACAAATGCATATAGACTTTGTATACTGTTCTGCCGTTTCTTTTCTCTCACTTAACGATGTACCTTGGGAGCACTCTCTGACTCTGATCAGCTCCTGTAAGACCATTGCCTCTCCCCTCCTGGAGGGCTGTGGAAGGGATACTTTCTTATCACCTCCATTAGTCAAGCTGAGCTTAGCTCTATGGGAGGACCCCTAGATGTCTACGGCCATAGCCTTGGGCAAATGAGGTGCATATGTACCACGGAGGAGGCAGCTGACCCCATTGCTACAATGCAAACTTCCCCCACACCCATTAGAGCGGGGGCAAGAGGTCAGGTGTCCCATCACGTGTGTTGGTAGAAGTGGCTGGAAGCCAGGTGACCTGGTTTCTATTTCCAGATTTGCCTCTGACTCACTCTGATGGTGGGTAAGTCTCTCTGGCTCAAGTTACCTCCTCTGTGAAATGGGCAAAATTATGCCTACCCCCAACATACTTAAAAGGAGGGCATAAAGATACATGATGAAATGCTTCAGCCAGGTAGAAAACAACAGAGAATTTTCCGTAGGGTGAAAAGCAAGATGATTTTAAGTTCCTCTTTTAAGAGGGACTCTTTTTCAAATAGTGAAATTATTTTAATAGGTATTAGGAAAATGTGACTTAACACATCAAAGTTATTTCACAGATATGGTGTTGCTGAGTACTCATAGTATTGCTTAGGACTAGGTGGAAGTTTTTTAACCAAAAAAAAAAAAAAAGTGAGTTCAAGTGATGTTATACATTAAGTGAATAATGATACAAGTGCTCCAACAATTTAGCAAAAATTGTCAGGGTGGTATGCAAATGCTTGATGTTTGGGAAACACTGAATTAATATGTCAGGGGAGGGGTACCTGGGTGGCTCAGTCGGTTGAGCATCTGACTTCAGCTCAGGTCATGATCTCATGGTTGGTGGGTTCAAGCCCCACGTTGAGCTCTATGCTGACAGCTCGGAGCCTGGAGCCTGCTTCGGTTTCTGTGTCTCCCTCTCTCTGTGCCTCCCTCGCTCACACTCTGTCTCTCAAAAATAAATAAATGTTAAAAATAATAATAATAAGTCAGGGGAAAATAAAACCAAACTCATTTTAAGGGCATCTTTTTATTTAATGCAAACATATAGGGCACAGCAAATCAGGTGCCAAGAAACTTACCATAAAGGGCTTGATATATTAATAGTTTAGGTTTTGCTGGCCCCATATGTAGCATATTTTTTTTTTTTCCACTGCTCTTTAAAAACATAAAAGCCAGGGCACCTGTGTTGCTCATTCGGTTAAGCACCTGACTCTTGGTTTCGGCTCAGGTCATGATCTCGCAATTTGTGAGTTTGAGCCCCGAGTTGGGCTCTGTGCTGACAGTGCAGAGCTTCCTTGGGATTCTCTCTCTCTCCCTCTGTCTCTGCCCCTCCCCCACTCACTCTTTTTGTCTCTCTCTCTCAAAAATAAACTTAATAAATAAATAAATAAATACATAAAAACATAAAAACCATTCTTAGCTTCAGGTTCCATACAAAAACAGGCCTTGGGCTAGATTTTGAGCTGAAATTTGGAGATTTTTGCAGTAAATTAAGGAGTTTATGGAACATAACAGCCAAGCCACTAGTGTCCCAAATAGGGGTAAAACAACCCAAATGGGACTCATGTGTTAATGACCCTGATTTATTAATAACATTAATATTCTTACTTTCCCCCTTTTCCAGTGTTGTAATGAGCCCATGGATTTTTTTGGATTTAATATGTTTCAATTAATTGCATTTAAAACAAATTTTTAACGTTTTTATTATTTATTTTTAAGAGAGAGAGAAACACAGAGTGCGAGCAGGGGAGGGGCAGAGAGAGGAGACGCAGAATTTGAAGCAGGCTCCAGGCTCTGAGCGGTCAGCACAGACCCCGACATGGGTCTTGAGCCCATAAACAGTGAGATCATGACCAGAGCCGAAGTTGGAGGCTTAACTGACTGAACCACCCAGGTGCCCCTCAATTAACTGAATTTTTTTAAAAATGCTCTAATTGTCCCATCTTTGCTGGTGAGGACCCCTTCAAGGAGCCCTTTCGACTGACCCCAGTAGTCTTTGATACCTTCCTTTGCTTTCAGGTATGATGAGATATCCCAGGCTCATCCTGTACATTTCTCACAACAAAACTGGCATCAGCCATTTTTCCAAGAAGCCCTGATTCCTTTTGGTTGGGAATGGTATTTAGAGACCAAAATCTGGGTGCCTGAAATGCACATAATCTTGGCATTTATAAATAGAAATGGTGCCCAGGGTGTGTTCTGGTTCCTGGAGAGATTCCAACCACTCCCCTAAAAAAAGTCTTCTTCACTATCTCCAGCTAGGTACGCTGAGCCCCATCCACGACTCTGATCCTGGCCAGGTGCTCGAGAACAATGAGTCAGTCATGTTCTGGGGCTGCCTGCCCTTAGCGGAGGCAGAAACATAAAAGATTTTTCAATGACCAGAGTCAAATCCATTTTCAGGTTAACCTTCAATTAACTATAAAAATCCAGCTACCCAGAACTCGTATTCCCTGATAACCTTGGGTAATTGAGGTTTTGCTGCTAAGTACAGGGGATTTTAATGAAAGCATCTGACCTACCATTTACAGGGGTCACAGAGTCAGATGTCCACAGAAGCCAAAGCAGGGAATTTTAAAAACTGAATAAGGTGGGCTGAGTGTAAGAAAATAGGGAATAGGGAGACTTGGGGGTGGGGGGCAGGGAGCACGTGATCCGTCTTAGGGGACTGCCACTGTTCAGTTCTGGCAGAATGTTGCCACATGGGGACAATTGTCAGATAGTTCTAATTTTTCAAAAGATAAAGAAAAATCTAGATTTTTAAGACGTGACCTCTCATAATTTTGAAACAGCAATGGATTTAAGTCTTTTGTTAAAACTTTAAATATGAGCAATGTACAGTATGTTACTTGCATTTTAAATATAGCGTTTGGTGAACTTTTATAAATGTATACATCCAACTAAGCACCATCTCACCCAAGATATAAAATAGTTCCATCACCTCCCAAAGGTGTCCTTCTGTGCTTTTCTAGCCAATGCAGTGTTTACCTCAGATATGCTGGGCATCACTGATGTGCTTTCTGCCCCTATAGATTCGTATGTCTTCTTTAGGGCTTCATATAAATGGAATCACATAGTATATTCTCCTCTACGTCTAGCTTTTTAAACTCAGCCTGTTTCTTTTCTTTTCTGTCCATCCCAGTTGTTGTATGTATCAGTGGTAGGTTCCTTTTTACTGCTGAATAGTATCCCATTGTATGGATGTGCCACAATTTATGTATCCACCTGCCAGTGGACATTTGGCTGGTTTCCAGTTTGGGGTTATTATAATGAATAAGCCTCCTGTGCATATACATGTACAAGCCTTCATGTGAACGTATGTTTCAGTTCCCTTGGGTAATTAAAAGAGGGATTGGTAGGTCATGTGATAGATAAGCACCCACTTAAGTTTCTGAGAAACCACCAAACTGTACCATTTTGCATCCCAACCAGTCAGGTAGGAGAGTTCTAACTGCTTCACATCCTCACTAACACTGGGTATTGTCTGTCCTTCTAGTGGGTGGGAAATGGTGTCTCACTGCGGTTTTGATTTGCGTTTCCCCAATGACTCATGATGTTAAGCATCTTTTCACGTGCTTATGGGGCATTCATATACCTTCTTGTGTGAAGTGTTTTTTCAAAACTTTTGCCCATTATTTTGTTAGGTTGCTTACCTTCTTGTTCAGTTGTAAGAATTCTTTATTCTGCATATGAATTCTTTGTCAGACATATTTTTTTAAGATTTTTTTAATGTTTATTTGAGAGAGAGAGAGAGAGCGAGCAGGGGAGGGTCAGAGAGAGAGGGAGACACAGAATCTGAAGCAGGCTCCAGGCTCTGAGCTTTCAGCACCTCAGGGGGGCTCGAACTCACAGACCGTGAGATCATGACCTGAGCTAAAGTCAGACATTTAACCGACTGAGCCACCAGGTGCCCCTGTAATCAGTCTTGATATCAGAGCATAGTATATGCCATTCAACTTTGTTTTTCCTCTTCAAAATTTTCTTTTTTCTATTTTAGTTCTTTTGCTTTTCCATATAAAGTTTAGAATCAGCTTGTCAATTTCTGCAAAAACTCTATGGGATTTTGATTAGGATTGAATTAACTCCAGGGATTAATTTAAGGTTAATTGACATTTTAACAGTTTGAGTCTTATGACCCATGAACGTCTTATACCTTTCCATTAAGTTTTCTTCAATTTGAGTAATATTTTTTAAAAAAAAATCACTAAGGATGCCAAGACAATTCAATGGGGGAATAATAGTCTTGGTGTTGGGACAAGTGGGTATCCACGTGTGAAAGGACAAATCTGAACCCCTACCTCACCCCACATACAAAAATTCAAATTGGATCAAAGACCTAAATATAAGAGATAGAATTATAAAACCCTTAGAATAAATCATAGGAATAAATCTTTATGACCTTGGATTATGCAGTGGATTCTTAGATATGACACCAAAGCGCACACAACCAAAGAAATATAGACAAATTGGACATCATCAAAATTAAAAACGTTTGTGCTTCAAAAATCACCATCAAGGAAGTGAACAGATAACCCCCAGAACAGAATATTTTTGCATATGCTATATCTGATAAAGGACTTATATAGAAAATATAAATAACTCTTACAACCTAATAATAAAAAGACAACCTAATTAAAATGTGATCATAAGACCTGAATAGATATTTTTCCAAAGACATATTGGCCATATAATGGATATAGTGGCCAAGAGCACATGAAAAGATGGTCAATATCATTAACTGTCAGGAAAATCCAAATAAAACCAGAATAAGACACCATTTCACACCCACTAGGATGGTTATAATAATTTTTTTATTGAATGATAACAAGTGTTGGAAGAGGATGTGGAGAAATTGGAACCCTCAGACACTGTTAGTGGAATTTCAAAATAGTGCAGCCACTTTGGAAAAGAGTCTGTCAGTTCTTCAAATGGTTAAACATAGAATTAACTCAGTGGGTATATTCCCTCCTGGTATATACCAAAGAGAAATGAAAACATACGTCCACAAAAAACTTGCATATGATTGTTTATGGCAACGTTACTCACAATAGCCGAAAGTAGAAACAATACAGATGTCCATCAACTGATGAATGGATAAATAAAATGAATAAATAATATTCTATATTATGGAATATTATTTGGCAATAAAAAGGAATAAAGTACTGATACGTATTGCTACAATGTGGATGAACTTTAAAAACATTATGCTAGGTGAAAAAGACCAGTCACAAAAGATCACATGAGGCATGGTTCCATTTATATGAAATGTCCCGGGACACCTGGGTGACTCAGTCTGTTAAGCGTCCGACTTCGGCTCAGGTCATGATCTCACCGTTCGTGGACTCGAGCCCTGTGTCCAGCTCTAAACTGACAGCTCGGAGCCTGGAGCCTGTTTCAGATTTTGTGTCTCCCTCTCTGCTCCTCCCCCACTTGCGTTCTGTTTCTCTGCCTGTCTCTCTCTCTTTCTCTCTCTCAAAAATAAATATTTTTAAAAAATTAAAATGTCCATAAGAGATGAATCTAT
Source organism: Felis catus (assembly GCF_018350175.1). Lineage (NCBI taxonomy): Eukaryota > Metazoa > Chordata > Mammalia > Carnivora > Felidae > Felis > Felis catus. The sequence continues at coordinate 22,859,269 of NC_058383.1, read as the reverse complement.
AGAGACAGACCCTGGGAAGGGTGGAAGGAGAAATAGAGTGACCCTAATGTATACAGAGTTTCTTTGGGGAGAGATGAAAATCTTTTTTTTTTTTTTTAATTTTTAATGTTTATTTATTTTTGAGAGAGAGAAAACATGAGCGAGGGAGGGGCAGAGAGAGAGGAAGACACAGAATCTGAAGCAGGCTCCAGCCTCTAAGCTGTCAACGCAGATCCCAATGCAGGGCTTGAACTCACAAACTGCAAGATCATGACCTGAGCCGATGCTCAACCGACTGAGCTACCCAGGCGCCTTGGAGATGAAAATATTTTAAACGTTACTGTGATGGTTGAGCAACTCTGAATATACTAAAATCCACCGAATTCTACACTTTAAATGGATGAGTTATATAGTATGTGAATTATACTTCAATAAAGCTGTTATTTTTTTTTTTCAACGTTTATTTATTTTTTGGGACAGAGAGAGACAGAGCATGAACGGGGAAGGGGCAGAGAGAGAGGGAGACACAGAATCGGAAACAGGCTCCAGGCTCTGAGCCATCAGTCCAGAGCCCGATGTGGGGCTCGAACTCACGGACCGCGAGATCGTGACCTGGCTGAAGTCGGACGCTTAACTGACTGCGCCACCCAGGCGCCCCTAAAGCTGTTATTTTAAAATGAGAATTATAAAAATAAATCCTGTGCTAACAGCAAAAACAACTCTTGCAAACCCAGTACAGCTTTTAGGTCATGACAGGCAACCTGTCACTGAGAAGGTTCAGAAGAACTGACTGTATTAGGAGCATGTATGTGTCCTTTGTCAAATTAATAGGTAGAGACACGCACTGTGTTCCTAATTATCCTCCCACCAGGAAACTGAGTCAAATCTCAGGACAAATTTGTCTCTGGAACCAAGTGTGTGTTTCCTCTTACAGGAAAATGGACTTGGTTGTACAGGGCATTTATTGTCTCTGTATTTGCGGCCCGGAACGTTTACCACCAGTTTGGGGCCACGCTTAGATGCAATCTGGGATCCTCTGAACCCCGACAGTGTCCGCTGTTCTGAGTCCGTGTGCGGACCCAATCTCCACCTGGCTTGTTTGAGTTGGTTTAAGCTGTAAGCTCATTTAAACCTTTCTACACAAGCTGTGTATACATCCCAAACACCGACTATCTATCACCTTGGGGTGAAATCTGATGGGAACGACATAAAGTTGTTGGTAGCATTGATTGCTTCTGGCTTGGCTAATGGCCCAAGGGACCAAACTAGTTAGGAGATATGCCAGTTCTCAACAAACTTCTGTTACTTGCCTACCACTGTCACAAGTTTTCCTACACGTCCTACTATTGTTTACTGAATATTTTTCTTTAAACACATTTTCTGTTTGTTTTTTTAACTTGAGTGGATTTGTGAACTGAAAGCCAAAGCCGGTATCTCTTGCCATAAATTAGAGATCCCTCTTAAAAATAAACGCAGTGAAAACAGAATGATGTTAATTCTAACTAGATACTGTTGGCTGATAAGGTTCTGAGCCTGAGGCCTCATTGTTAATCTGGGAGATTAGCAGGGGTTAAATAGATGCTAAGGACCTGTTTGTACCAAGCCTACTTTCTCCTTGGCTGAATCAGATGATTAAATGAGAATGGCAAAGGGTAGACATCAGAGAGGCCCTTTGTCTTTTTCTTCCATGACAGTTTATTGGAGCCTCATGTGCTGTTCACCTATTAGTCCTTGGTGCTAAACTGTAAAGACAGACAAAGCCCCAGTTCTTTCCAAGTTTATAGTTGTGGATAATAATGTCTAAGAATGAAATAACTCATGAAGTAAGTACCTTGCAGTGCCTGGACCGTGGTAAACACATAGTACTTTAATGGTGCTCCTATAGTTGTTATTATTATAATCACTATTACTTTATTTTCCCAGGGCAGGGAATGGGCCCTCTAGGGAAAGATGGAGGTTGGGTTAATCTGTGAACGTCCATTTTACAGCCATGATGGCCTGGGCAGGCATATGGAACTTGATTTCCATCAGCGAGCAGAGGCATTGGAGGGGAAAGCCTTTAATGCTTTGTCCAGGAAGGGGGGGGGGTGGATATTACTGTGTCAGTAAGTTAGGTGAGCAGTAAACACGCTTGAGCAAGTTTAAGATCTCAGGTTAGATATGAAAGTCTGGCATTATCCATTTGGCTATTTGGTAGAGTTCCAGGCACTGTGCTGGGCTTGTCAGGAATACAGAGCTGCTACTCTCAACGGGCTTATGATCTCATAGGAACGAGAAGCCACAGGCAGAAACAAATATGACATGGGTTAGAATGAGGTGAACTTCTTCCTTTGTTAAGATTCTTATGACTGGGGGGTGCCTGGGTAGCCCAGTCGGTTAAGCACCTGATTGCAGTTAGTAGGTTCAAGCCCCACAACAGCTCTGTGCTGACAGCTCACAGCCTGGAGCCTGTTTCAAATTCTGTGTCTCCCTCTCTCTCAGCCCCTCTCCTGCTTGCCCTCTGTTTCTCTCTCTCAAAAATAAATAAACATTAAAAAAAATTTTTTTTAATTTAAAAAAGATTCTAATGATTGCAAATGACAGACACCCAATTTGGATCAGCATAAGTAAGAAAGTAAATTTATTGGTTGTTGGATCTGATGAGTCCAGGAGTAAATGGCTTCAGGAGTGGCTGGATCCAGGTGTTTCAAATGTCAGAAATCTCTCCATCTTGTGACTCTGCTTTCCTCTGTGTTGGCTTTATTCTCAGGCAGTCTCCCTATTTGTGGCCCAAATACCTCCAGCTTAGTAGTCTTGGCTAAAAAAGGAGTCTGCCTCAGTTATACCAGCATAAAGTAACAGAATTGAGTCTCAACAATCCAAACTGGGGTTAGGTAAGTACCCCTTCGGACTAGGGGTGGAGTCAACCTGGCAACTCACACCAACTGAGACTGAGGGAGGGGTAGTTTCCCCCCCGAGGACACTCAGAGCCAGAGGGAAGGAAAGGATGCTGGACAGCAGGCACTGAGCTGCCCACCACACTGCCCCTGGCCCGGAAAGGCAGCAGCTCCGAGAGGAGGCCGAGGGTCACCCCTGTCAGGGAGTCAGGACAGCTGCATGAAGGAGGTGGCCTTTGGCCAGCTGGGGCTCCAGGGAGAGAGCCGGGGTGCTCCAGCAGCAGGTGGAAACGGGTGTTTCCTGAGAAGCCCTCATGTGCCAGGCTCTGTGACCAGCGTCTTGGTTAATCGAGAAACAGAGTCTCAGAAAGAAAGATTAGATATTCCTCCACAACCCACAGCTCCCCACCCCACCCGATGCTCCTAGACCCGCCTCCATCCCACTCCAGTCCATGTCTTTCCAGATGGCAGCTTTGATGGCATCACACTCCACGCTCCCAAGGGCTCCAGTTCTCTTGGCCTGAAACCCAGATCCTAAATGTGGCCCGCAAGCTCCCACTCACCCCTCCAGGCTCCCTCCCCCTCAGAGCCTTTGCTCCCGCTGCCCCCTCCACCTGAATGCCCCCTCCTCTTCACCCACTTAACTCTTAGGTTCCTTAACTCAGCTTCTCCAGGGACTCTCAGAACTGGGGGTGGGGAGTGTGCTTTTGTTAGGATGACAACAGCCGGGCATTCATCCACACTCTGCATATTGTCATGCAGGCTTCACAAAAGACCCAGGAGGGAGAGGCTGGTATCATCCCCGCTTACAGATGAGGAAACTGAGGCACTGAGAAGGGGATTGGCTCAAAGTCACACACCTAGAAAAGTGGCGGAGCTGAGAATCAGAGTAGACATGTCAGCTCCAGAGTCCCCGTTCTTCGCCACCACCCTTCACTGCCTCTGGGACCTCACAGCACGGGGTCCCAACCCTTCCTACCATGTTTTATAACTACATATTTTTTAATTCTCAAGTTAGTTAACATACAGTGTGCTATAGATAGATCACGGGATAGATTCCCATGATTCGTCACTTACATACAACACCCAGTGCTCATCCCGATATGTGCCCTCCTTAAGGCCCATCACCCATTTAACCCACCTCCCGCCCCCATCAACCCTCAGTTCTCTGTATTTAGAGTCTCTTATGCTTTGCCTCCCTCTCTGTTTTTATCTTATTTTTCCTTCCTTTCCCCTATGTTCACCTGTGAAGTTTCTCAAATTCCACGAGTGAAGTCATATGATATTCGTCTTTCTTTGACTGACTTATTTCATTTAGCCTAATACCCTCCAGTTCCATCCACATTGTTGCAAATGGCAAGATTTCATTCTTTTTCATCACCAAGTAGTATTCCATGCTGTATATATGTGTGTGTGTGTGTGTGTCTACATATACATATATATGTATATGTATATATACATATACCACATCTTTTTAAAAAGAATCTTAACGTTTATTTTTGAGACAGTGCGAATGGGGGAGGGGCAGAGAGAGCAGGAGACAGAGAATCCAAAGCAGGCTCCAGGCTTTGAGCTGTCAGCACAGAGCTGGACATGGGGCTCGAACCCACAAATTGTGAGATCATGACCTGAGCCGAAATCAGACGTTTAACCGACTGAGCCACCCAGGCGCCCCATATACCACATCTTCTTAATCCATTCATCACTTGATAGACATTTTGGCTCTTTCCATAATGTGGCTATTGTTGATAGCACTGCTATAAACATTGGGGTGAATGTGCCCCTTCAAATCAGCAATTTTGTATCCTTTGGATAAATTCCTAGTAATGCAATTGCTGGTCGTAGGGTATATAACTACGCATTTTTGATGGATTATTTGATGAACATCCGTCTCGCCCGCTTGTGGCTTATAATAAAGGTAGCAGATATGTTGGGCACTTAGTCTGGCCAGACACTGGATGCATCACCTAGTTTCACTGTCTTAGCAACTCTGTACATTAGGTACAATTATGCCCATTTTATAGATGGGGGTACCTAAGGAGTCAAGAGTGTAAGTAACTTGTTCACCAGGCTAGAAATTCCCAGATGGCAGAAACCTTGTTTGTTTTGCTCATCAATGAGTCCAGAGAGACTAATTCAGTACCTGGCATACAGTAGGCTTTCAATAAATGCTTTTTAGTTAGTCGCATGGGTGGATGATAGCAGGAAGGGAAGGAGGAAGAGAGAGGAGAGGGAGGGGTGGGAGAAAGGGAAGGCAGCAGAGAGGAGGGTGGGGAGGGAGGGCTGGGGTGTGCAGCCCTGTCCTCTGCCTGTCTCCAATGCCCACACTCCGGCCACGACTGGGACAGCCCAGGACGCAGGACCGGTGTTGCACCTGGCTTTCTGCTGTGTCTCTGCAGGTGCCACAATGCACATAAAGAAGTACCTGCTGAAGTGCCTGCACCGGCTGCAGAAGGGCCCCGGCTACACGTACAAGGAGCTGCTGGTGTGGTACTGTAACAACACTAACACCCACGGCCCCAAGCGCATCATCTGCGAGGGGCCCAAGAAGAAGGCCATGTGGTTCCTGATCACGCTGCTCTTCACCTCCCTCGTCTGCTGGGAGTGGGGCGTCTTCATCAAGACCTACCTGAGCTGGGAGGTCAGCGTCTCCCTCTCCATCGGCTTCAAGACCATGGACTTCCCCGCCGTCACCATCTGCAACGCCAGCCCCTTCCAGTAGGTGGTCCCTGGAGCTCAGCGCTGGCTCTCCCTCCCTTCTTCCTCCCCGCCTCTCCCTCCCTCTCCCCCCTCCCTTCCTCTTTCCCCCTCCCTCCCACCCTCTCTCTCTCCTTCCTTCCCTGTTTCTTGCCCTTCCCCCACTCCCCACTCTCTTTTCTCCTTTCTTTCTTTCCCTCTTTGCTTCATCCCTTTGCAGCAAGTACATTTCAAAATTCATGAACCTCCTAGGCTTTTTTTTTTTTAATGTTTACTTATTTTTGAGAGAGAGAGACAGGGGTAGAGAGAGAAGGAGACACAGAATCCGAAGCAGGCTCCAGGCTCCAGGCTCCAAACTGTCAGCACAGAGACCGACTTGGGGCTCAAACCCATGAACCGTGAGATCATGACCTGAGCCGAAGTGGGATGCTTAACCGACTGAGCCACCCGGGTGCCTCCATGAACTTCCCAGGCTTAAAGAGAACCTGGCTGGGTCAGTCGGTGGAGCATGCAACTCTTGATCTTGAGGTTGTGAGTTTGAGTCCCACATTGGGTGTAGAGATTACTGAATAATAAAATCTTTAAAGAGAACCTAAGAAGTACTTGGTGGCTGCTGCCTTCAAGGCCCGCCAGTGCCCGGTATTGATTCAGTACACGGTTACTGAGCGCCTGCCGCGTGCCCTGGGCTGTTCCAGGCACTAGGAACACATCGGTGAATAAAACAAAGTCCTTGCCCTCCTCACAGCCTACCAGAGGAAACAGACATTCATCTTTTTCTCCCTAAATACTGAATTAATTATCATTGTGATGATAAAAAAATATATATGGCAACAGTACATCAAGTGCTTATGAATTGCCAGGCAGTATGTGGAGTGATGTTTTGGTTAACTTGTGTAATTCTCGCCCACACAACCACCCTAAGGGTGGGTACTGCCATACTCGCTTGATTTATAGGTCAGGAAATGGAGATTCAGAGAGGTAAGGGAACTTGCCCAGAGACACACAGCAAACAACGGTGGGATTTGGACCCAGGTCTTGTGTGACCCCAGAGGTGCCACTGTTTATCCACTTGATGGCAAGGCCTATGGAAGGGACACCCAGAGGGACCTGACCTAGTCAGGGTCAAGGAGGGGCAGGGGCCAGTCAGAGAAGAATGCCCCCCTCCCCCCCAGGAATGAGTAGAAGGTAGCTGTGGGGCGGGGGGAAGAGTACTCCCAAGTGGAGGGCACAGGTAGAGGGCCTGGGGTGAGACAGAGCCTGGAATTGACGGAAGGACCGGCACGGCTGAGCCACAGAGAACATTCTTGTCCAAAAGAAGGTACTGAAAGGAAATTCCTGCTTCCCTTCTTTCGAGTAGTAGGGCTCCTGCCTGCCGGGTGGATCCCTGGGGCTACTCAGGAGAACCTGAAATAATCCTTGTAACACCACCACCCCGTCCAGGCACTATTCCGGGTGCTTTGTAAGTGTCACTTCATTGAATCCTCCCGACAGCCCTCCAGGGTAAATATTTTAATCCTCCCCCCACCCCATTTTGTAGAAGAGAAGACAGAGTCTCAGAGATGTTAGGTTGTCCAAGGTCACACTGATATTAAGTGGCACATCGGGATTCGAACCCAGACCTCATTCAGTAACCCACCACGCTCGACTGCAGCTGTGGACACGTAGGCTATAAGAGCAGCCCCCCTCCCCACAGCCCACCACCCTCCCAGCTCCCCCTCTTCCTGTGTACACACAGGTGGCTGGTGTGATGGTCAGGGGACAAGAGGTGTCACGTCTGAAGGCCATGTCAGCTCTGGCTACCATACTCCTTTGTACCGGGACGTGGGCCTGTGGCCAGGGTTTAACACTCACCCCTGCGGGATGTCCTCGAGCCAGAGCTCACACACACTGCCCTGGTGACCACACTGTGGGGCAGGGGCTTGGATAAATCGGGTCCAGAGTGGCCGGTGGGGACACTCCGTGGCATGGACCATTTCCAATATGGGAGCCTCTGGGGGCTGAGAGAAGGTACTGGAGCCCAGCCCCCGAGTCCCATCCACCTTCTCCTTCTGGACATTGACTCCTGTTCCCACAGTCTCCAATGGAGAATTAGGACCTCAGGATCACAGACCTGCCCTTCCTCTCTGCATTTTTGGTCCCATCCTGGGAGGGAGATATCAGAACCCCTGTGCCCAAACAGCATGCCCACTGCACCAAATCCGGGATCCAGTCCCAGCTCTGCGCCCCCCCCACCAGTGGGATGGGCTCGGGAAATCACAGCGACTCCCAGGGCTTCCTGATCCTTACATGGGGACTATCACAGAATTGTGGGGAAGATTATACATAAAGTAAGACATCAGAAGCACCCGGCACATGGGAAGCAATCGCTAACCATGAGCAGTTATGAGTCTTCCTCATTAGAACGTGAACTTCATAAGGAAAGAAACCCCAGCTGTTGTGTTTGCTATTGTATCCTCTGTGCTTTGCAGTGTCTGGTACACGGTAGGTGCTCATGAACTGCTTGGTGAATGTATAAGTGAGCAGGTAGATGGAAGGAGGCGTGGACGCCCGGGTGGGTGGATAGAGAGGCAGGGGCTTGGGCAGAGCTCTGTCCTCACACGTGGTGACAGCCACGCTGGCGTAAGGGTGGGTCCCAGACCGCCGTGGCTCTCTGCCTCACCGCTGCCCTTGCCCCCCTGACCGGCCCCCTCCCCACCCAGGTATTCCAAAGTCAAGCATCTGCTGAAGGATCTGGACGAACTAATGGAAGTGGTCCTGGAGAGGATCCTGGCACCCGAGCAGAGCTATGGCAACGCTTCTAAGGCTCTGAACTCCACCATCTGGAACTACACACCGCTGGTCCTTATCGACGAGCAGAACCCCCATCACCCAGTGGTCCTTGACCTCTTTGGAGACAACCACAATGGCTCGGCACCAGGAAGGACCTGCACTGCGCAGGCGTGCAAAGTGGCCATGAGACTAGTAAGTGGGCCCCAGGCACACATCAAGCAATGGACCCTACACAGTGAGGCTGATGGGAGTGTGTTTCCTTTAATAGCCCGGGTCTTGCTGGGGGAAAGGCAAGCTGGAAGTCAGTGCCTATTTTGTATATTCGCCAATGCTTTTTTTCAAAACAGAAATAAATTGCTGGTATGTTAGTCAAGACACTGTTGGATGCCAGTGACCCAGCTCAAACTAACTTAAGCAAAACATGGAATTCACTGGCTCATATACTAAGAAGTCCAGGGGGAGACTGGATTCAGGTATGGCTGGATCCAGGCATTTAAATGCTGTCATCAGAACTCTGCCTCTCCCCATTTTTGTGCAGCTTTTCTCCCAGTTGATTTCACTCTCTGGCAGCCTTTCTCCATGCAGAGGGGCTTGGCAAAGCCAGACATATACCCCATTAGCTCAGCACTTTCCCCAGAAACAGAACTCCTCTTTCCCAGTAGCCCCAGAAAAGTCCTGGGACCCACTCATCAGGTCACGTACTCTCCCTTAAACCAATCACTGTGGGCTGGAGAATGGGCTGTCATGATTGGTCAATCCTGGGTCATGTGCCCTGGAACTGGGGTGATGTCTGTCTCTATCACATGGACTGAGTGAGCGGGAAAGGGTGGTTTCCTGAAGGAGAAATAAGGTCTTACTATCAAAAGATAAGGGCATAAATATTGAGCAGGTGAAAACCCCAGAGCTGTGCAGTATAGTCAGCTGCCCAAGTGTGCCTGTCCTGCGCTGGGACGCTGGGATGCCCTCAGGTGTGCCCACCTCAAGGGTCCCTGTCTGTGCCTCTAACTCTAGGGAGCTCCCTACCTGTACAAATCCCTGGTCCCCACTCCTGAACAATCTGATCAGGCAGCTCCGGGTCCAGGCCTAGGAATCTGTATTGTTGACAGGCTCCCTGGTGATGCTGATGGTTGGCGCCCCAGGCTGTGGCCAAACACTCCCCAGAAGGAGGCCCCCGACCCCCACCGGATCAGGGCTCCGCGCACGTCTCTGCAGCGCCCGCTCTGACCCGGTGCCCTGCCATTGTTTGGCGCAGTCACCGGGCTTCCTGTGTGCGTTTCCTCGTCTGTGAGGCAGGCTTGCTCCTGCTGGCTGCACCAGCTCTCGGGGCCAGGCTCTGTGTGCGCATGTAGTGGGGATCCTGTGCGCACGCGCGGTGCTGCGGTCTGCGTGTGCACGTGTAATGGGGATACATCTACTTCATGATGACGGGTAGGCTTGCTGTACAAATCAAATAGGGTGATAGATCCTGGGACAGAGTGACTGTCTCCCAGAGAGACCAGGAGACCTCCAGGAATAGGCCTGAGGACAGTGGCCCTGGGGAGGGCCATCTCAGAATGCGGAGAAGCTCCTCCCGGCCTCCCGGCTTCCAGAAGGAAGGCCCACTATGAGGGTTGGTGGAGGCAGAGTGGCTGAGGCCAGAGTGCTAGGGCCAAGTCCGTGACCTGGACCTCGTGGTGGGGCCCCTGCACCCTTCCCAGGGCTCGGGCTGAGAAGGCCCAGGTCCTTCCTCACCTGCTATGAGGGGGAGGGAGCCTTGAGTCCTCTGTGGTCCATGTGGGTTCCAGGGAGCTGCCCCAGGAAGTCTGGGATGAGGCCAGAAAAGGAGTCAGGGAAGTGGAGGGTCCAAGCGTGTCTCTCTATGTTCCTCATGAGCATGAAACCAGGGAGACAGTTTGGATGTGTGTGTGTGTGTGTGTGTGTGTGTGTGTGTGTGTGTGGTCGGGACCATTACATCACGTGGCTGCGGAGGTCAGGAAGCGGATGTCCGTCTGTGTGTCCATGTGCACGTGTGTATTCGGTCATGTACGAGGCCACACATAGGGGCGGCCGGCGACTGCGTGGGAGTCCATGACCGCTCAACTGTGTGTGCGGGGACAGCCCCTGAACATCGTGAGCACCATGGAAACACATTCCCCACCGGCCCAACGCCCAGGTGCAGCCAGGGGAGGGGCAGCTGGCAAAACCCTTGCCCTTGGGGCAGTGGCTGGGGCCTGCTGCAGTCCCCGCACCCACAAGAACCCCTCTCGGCCTCTGCAGTGCAGCCTCAACGGGACCGTGTGCACTTTCCGGAACTTCACCAGCGCCACCCGGGCTGTGACAGAGTGGTACCTCCTGCAGGCCACCAACATCTTCTCGCAGGTGCCAAACCAGGAGTTGGTGGAGATGGGCTACCCTGCCGAGCGGCTGATCCTGGCATGCCTGTTTGGGCCGGAGCCGTGCAGCTACAGGTGAGAGGCACCCCAAGCCTTCCCCGGGCCTGCTCGAGGTCACGGCCCGGCCACCGACCAGCCACCTGCACCAGTTTTCTGTGCCTCAGTGTCTCTGGTCGTATTTTCCGGAGACAGAGCCTGAGTTAGGGATATGTCGAAGGCCCCTGACGTGCTGACGGAATGGTGTTAGGACGCGTCTGTAAGGAAAGCGGGATGAACTGAGTGAGGCTGCTGTCTCAGGTGACGCGTAGGCCTGGTCCCCGGGCATCTGGAGCATGGACCACACCACAGGGTGCTCCTCCCTCACTTGAGGGGCCAGACTTTTGTCCCTGGCGCATCCGCCCCTCACGGGCCACGGGCCCCCCAGGAGGATGCGGGGGTCCCCAAACTTCCCTGGAGAGGGGGCAGCTGTGAGCTGGGTGTTGTTAGCGTCCAACATCCAGCGGCGAGGGTTCTGGACCGTCACCGGGCATCTGCTGCCCTCAGTTTTGTCATCCCGGACCGCCCACCTCCCAGGCTGCCCAGGAGGGTAGCAGAGTTGGCTCAGGTCTGTGCTTAGAACGGGGTCCTGGGAGTGTTCGCTGTCCCAGGCTCTTCCCTGACAGCCCCCAAGGTTGAGAGGATGGCAGAGTGAGAATAACGTTCACCCCAAAAGCCTGCGGCTCTTCCAGTGGTCCTCAGATCCCTGCTTCCTCTGCCGCCCCTGCGTCCCACTAGTGCTGGGTCTTTTTTTTTTTTTTTTTAACCTTTATTTTTGAGAGAGAGAGACAGAGTGTGAGTGGGAGAGGGACAGAAAGAGAAGGAGACACAGAATCGGAAGCAGGCTCCAGGCTCTGAGCTGTCAGCACAGAGCCCGACACGGGGCTCGGACTCACGAACCGTGAGATCATGAACAGAGACAAAGTCAGACGCCTAACTGACTGAGCCACCCAGGCGCCCCTGCTGGGTCTTGTTTGTCTGGGGCTTCGTGGTCTCATACCTCAGGCTCGGGAGAAGTCCACGGAGTCCTGCCGCTTCTCACGAGTGACAGGCTTCCGGCGTCACCCCTGGGCTCAGGCACAGCCCCCTCAAGCCGTGAGCCTTCAGGAAGCTCTATTGAGAATGTGCTGAACGCTGTGGGACCCTCTGTCCCCTAGACGCACAGGGGCAGGCATTTTGCAGGCAAACATCAAGGAATCCGGGGCCCCCCGAGCTGGCGAGCTGCACACCTGGCCACAGGTGTGAACTGGAAAAGCGTGGCCCGCAGGTGGAAAAGTACAGGACGTGTCCTGCCCTCGGCGGCCACTCGGCTAGCAGGTCGCAGGCTAGATTTTGACCCCTCGCTCTCAGCCAGCAGCCTTTGCTCAGGGCACCCCTGGCTAGCCGCTCCTGGCAGCTCCCCCATAAGGCTGCAAGTGCCCGGGTCACCAGTGTCACATCCACGCATTCACCTTCACCCTCTCAGCTGGAGAGGGATGGAAAACCGTGACGTCAAGTACGTGACCCCTCGGCTCAGTGAGAATAGCCCTGGCTGGTGTGTGAGGTGGGCAAGCAGGGTCCGTGAGGGTCTGTTGGGATCTACTACAGGTTCCTGATGCCCGACGTGTGCTCTTCTGCCGTTGAGCGGGATCCCAGTGTCAGGAGATACGCATTCGCGTGGCTTTGGGGCAGGCAAAACACCCAGCGTTGGCCACACAACTTCTGTGGTGTGGCTGTGGCTGGGGAGTGACTCTAGTGAAGGGGTCAAGGCTGGGCGGTGTGGTTAGACCACTGGGTGCAAATCCTTGCTGTCTGACAAGCTGTGTGACTTTAAACAAGTTGAAGCTTGATGGGCCTCTGTTTTCCTCCTCTGTAAAATGGGGTAATGACATGCCCACTCTGCAGGGTTATTTTGGGTAGTAAATGAGTTAATATGCTGACGGCAGTGTTGGCCTCAATAAATAATAGTTGTTACTGTCATTAAACCCACATTTGACAGGGAACTCATTATCCAATAATAATGCTAACATTTATTGAGCCCTTCTGATGTGTCAGGTGCTATTCTTAGCATATCACATGTATAAAATTCATTTAACCACGGCCACAGGCCCGTGAGAAAGGTACTGTTGTGTCAGCCCATTTTCTATGATGCAACCGAGGCCCAGAGAGGTTAAGCGACGCCTCTGAGGCCACACAGCCGCTGAGAGGCAGAGATGGCAGTCTGGGTCACCTCGCCTGTCAGAAAACCAGATAGTCTTCCCTCCCTGCCCCCTTCTCCCAAGCCTGTTATTTGTCACCTGCCTTCCTGAGTCAGCCTCAGACGTGGTGCCAGAGGACACGTGCCTCTCTCTGCCCTCCCAACGCTGCGCTCCAAACACCGTGGCCTCTGCTTCCTCGCTCCTTCTGACCCTGTCCTTTCTCTCTCGAATGTGGCAAATGCTCAAGAAGCAGCAGCTGCAATTGGGAAAATATGAGCCACATCTGGACCCTGATGCCAAAGTGCCTCGATTTGAATGCTAGCTCTGGGTGCTGTTGGGCACGCTACTTTGCCTCTCTGGGCCTCAGTTTTCTCATCTGGAAAATGGGGAGAGTGAAATAGCCTTATAGGGGATTAAATGATGTAAAGTGCTTAGAACAGTACCTCCCACATAGTAAATAATATATGAGCATTTTTTTAAAGTCAACTTTTTAGTGTGGAATAATCTTAGGTTTACAGAAATGTTGCAAGGAGAGTATATACGGTTGGTTCCCTTGTACCCCTCCCCGCCCCCCCCCGCCGTTGTTGACATCTTCTGTCACCATGGTGATTTGTCAAAACTAAGAAACTAATATTGGCATATTGCTATTAACTAAATTTGACACGTTCTTGAGGATTCAGCAGTGTTTCCTGGTGACCTTTCCCTGTTCCGGGATTCCATCCGGGAGACCCCATTTCGTGCAGAAACCCTGTCACGGTTTTTCGGGCTTCTTTGTTTGGGTTGACCATGACAGTTTCAGAGTACTTGGCAGGTGTTTTAGGGCAAGTCCTTGACTTGGGTGTATACAGATCAGACGGGTTTGGGGGGAAGAAGAGCACAAGGCGAGCGACCCCCTCGTCACTTCGTATCCTGGGCGGGGTGGGGAACACGTCAGCCACACGACACCACCCGTGATGTTGACCTTCCTCACTTGGTTAAGCTATGGGTGCCACGTTCCCCCGTCGTCAGGTGACCACTTCCCTTCCCAGGCCCTGTGTGGAAGCAAGTCGCTAAATTGAGGTCACCTTCTGGGGGCAGGGGGGTGGCAGGCAGCTCCTGGTCCCCTGGAGAGGAGAATGTAGACTCTTTGGAAGTCTTCTGTGGGGAAGATTTCTCTCTTCCCCATGTGTTTGTTTATTCAGTCATTTCTACTGGTATGGGCTTGTGTGTATTGGGGTTGTAACCCAATACCACATTATTTATTTTCTTACTCAAATTCTTCCAGCTTTGGCCAGTAGCAGCTCCTTGTGTTGGCTCCTGTGTCTTTTTGACATGTCCCCATCACTCTTTTTTTTTTTTTTAGTACTTCCTTACTTTCTAGCACCTCAAGATGCCCCATGCCCTAGAATCAGCCATTTCTCTGGGGAGCCCTGGTTCCTTTTATTGGGCAATGGCATCTAGAAGCCAGGACCTAGGCATATATAAGCATCATCGTCATCACTGCTCCATCTGGCTCGCTAGCTTCTGCCCTCGGGAGCCCTTCCTGACCTCTGCCATACAGCACCACTGTTCATCTTCCTGCCGGGGACGCTCTGTGTCTCCGTCCTTTCCGGGGGTTTGCTGGTCACCGTCTACACGCCTTGCACCTGTCCCAAGAAGGTTTTTTTGGTGGGAGGGGGGAATGCCTGGCTCTGGAGCAAGAGTGGGCCAGCACTGGGAGAAGCCTCTCCAGGTAAAGGGCGTTGGCCACAAGCAAATAGTTGGCGCCTACGGTGAAGCCGAGAGCACAACCCTGGGCAGAAGGGGATCCGACCGCGCCCTGGGTTGCAGATGTCGGAGACCATTTCTTGGGAACACTGTGTCCCCACACCCTGGGGCGGGGTCTCTCCCTCCAGAACAGCGCCCGGCTTTAGCCAGTTTGCCCTGCTGTGTTCCTCCTGTGGCCAGAGCCCTGATCCTACACCGACGCAGGCTCTGTGATGCCCGCCCAAAGCCATTTCTCCCCGCCCCCCCCCCGGGCCTTTGCCTATGCTGTGCCCCCTGTGTGATGTGCCCTTTCTCCTCTCTAGCCCCTACCTCTTAGTCATCCTTAAAAGTCTTGGGGCGCCTGGGTGGCGCAGTCGGTTAAGCATCCGACTTCAGCCAGGTCACGATCTCGCGGTCCGTGAGTTCGAGCCCCGCGTCAGGCTCTGGGCTGATGGCTCGGAGCCTGGAGCCTGTTTCCGATTCTGTGTCTCCCTCTCTCTCTGCCCCTCCCCCATTCATGCTCTGTCTCTCTCTGTCCCAAAAATAAATAAACGTTGAGAAAAAAAAATTAAAAAAAAAAAAAAGAAAAAGTCTCAGCTCAGGCCTTGCCTCCTCCAAGAACCCTTCCATGATCCTCATCCCTACACACACCCCAGCGAGAATTAGGTGTCACTCCTCTATGCTTATCTCTGCTGATACCCTTATCACATATTATAATTTACCCAACAAATATTTACTAAGTGTCTGTCTACCGTGGGCCAGCCTCTGAGCAGTAGGAGCGGCCTGCTTTTGTTGAGTATTTCCAGATGCTCGGCATCCAGCCCTCGCCTTAGTCCTCTTGGGTGGGTGCTATTATAATCCTGGCGTTACAGGTGAGGAAGGTGAGGCACAGGGAAAGCTCACCAGCTACTCAGTGACAGAGCCAAAATTTGAATTCAGGCAGGCTGGCTCCCAGGCCTGGGGTGTTAGCCTCTGAATGCTTTCTCCCTCAAGACAGACAGCTGCCCTCCCTGGGCTTACCTTCTAATGCAGGAGACAGCTGATAAGCAAGCAGTTAAATAAAGATCATTTCAGATTTTGACGCGTGCTAGCAGGGAATAAGCAGTAGAAATGATCAAGCACCCGGGCAGGGAAGGGACTTTGCACAGGGAGTGCAGGGGGAGCCTCAGAGATGGGGAGAAGTGGACAGGGCCAGAGGCACATTCTGGAAGGACAGCGTCGACAGGACGCTGCTGAGTTCCCCCCACCACTCCGTATCCCCAGCCACATGGTGACCTTCCAGGGCTGGACTCTTGTTCACCTCAGGTGTCCTCAGCCCAGTACCTGCCTCAGTAAACACTTGTTGGATGAAGAAATTGGTTTCTTCCTGATTTCCCTTTCACGGTCGAGAACACCGAAGCTCAGAGGTTGAGAAAGCAGCTCAAATCTGTCCGCCAGGGTCAGCTCCCAGCTTGGATTTCCCAGCCTGCCCCGGACCCACCTCGTTCTGCCAGCACAGAGGGTGAGGCCAGAGTTGGAGGAAATGGCTTCCTAATCTGAGCACAGGGGCAAATATCAGCTGACCTCGTGGGGTTATTTTGAGGATCGAATGGGAGAAGGTACACAGAAATGTGCAGCACGGGGCTGGCCCCTGCAAGGTTTGCATCGTCTGTGTTTCAAAATACAGGGCTTAGAAGACAATGCTCCATTTCTGTTGCTGTTTCTGCGCTCAGCCCCCTTCCTTCCTATTTTTAATAAAGTGAGAAAAACATGGGCACATGGGTGGTTCAGTTGGTTGAGCATCCAACTCTTGATTCTGGCTCAGGTCATGATCCCAGGGTCATGGGATCTAGTCCCATGTTGGGTTCCACGCTCAGTGTGCAGCCTGCTTGGGATTCTCTTCCTCTCTCCCTCTGCCCCTTTCCCCTGAGCTTGCTCTCTCTCTCTCTCTCTCTCTCTCTCTCTCTCTCTCTCTCTCTAATTAAAAAAAAGGGGGGGGGCACCTGGGTGGCTCAGTTAAGCATCTAACTTCAGCGCAGGTCATGATCTTGCAGTTTGTGAGTTTGGGCCCCGCATCGGGCTCTGTGCTGACAGCTCAGAACCTGGAGTCTGCTTCGGATTCTGTGTCTCCCTCTCTCTCTGCCCCTTCCCCACTCGTTCTCTCCCTCTCTCTCTTTCAAAATAAACATTAAAAACAAGAAAAAAGAATTAGATAAAATAAGAAAAACAAAATAAAAAGCACACAAAGACGTTTTTAAAGTGATTCCTTATGGGGACCTGAGGATATACCTACAGACAGAATAGAGTATGATGACCTCACAAGGAAGCCAGAGCCCATGGCCACAACTCACTTCCCTTCCCATCCATTTTGCAGCAAAGCCTAGACTCCAGGGTCTTTCAGCTGTAAATAGTTCAGAACATATCTGCAAAAGAGAAAGACTTAAAAAAAAAAAAATCAAACCATAATACCATTATCCCACCTGAAAAAAAATTAACAATAATTCCTCAACACCATCAACTGCCCAATCATCTTCATGCTCATGTCATTTATACCTTTTTGCCTGTTTGCTTGTGTGAATCAGGATATAACTAAAGGCAGCATGTTGTGATTGTGACCCAAGTCTGTAAAATTTCTATTAATCTAGAGCCTGTGTCCCTTCTCCTCTCTCGCAGTGCGTTTGTTGAAGAAACTGGGTTGTTTATCCTGTTTCATTCCCCAAGGTCTGGATTTTGCAGGTTGACTTGCTGTGGTGACTTTGAACCTGTTCCTCTGTCTCCAGTATTTCTCATAAATGGTGGTTAGAGACAGATGCATGGTCCTGTTTGGGGCTGATTTTTATTTATTTATTTTTAACTTTATTTATTTATTTTTGGAGAAAGGGGGGGGGCAGAGAGAGGGGGAGAGAGAGAGAATCCCAAGCAGGCTCTGCACTGTCAGCACAGAGCCCCAGTGTGGGGCCCAAACGCACGAACTGTGAGTTCATGACCTGAGCCAAAACCAAGTGTCAGACGCTTAACTGACTGAGCCACCCAGGTGCCCCTGATTTTTACTTTTTATTCGCAAGGCCACCTCCTCGGCAGCCTGTGCTCTTCCCTCAGGAGACACGCAGCATTGGCCCACCAGGGTGCACTGCCCAAAGCCATTCATTCGTCAGGGTTGTGAAATGATCTCATTGTATCACTGCCTCTTCAAACCAGAACTGTTTTAACAGCTATATTACAAGAAGAAGAAAAAAAAAGCTGGAGGGAGCCATAGATTAGAAGAAACTTGAAAGACATATCAACCAGTCACCTTAACCTCATTTGCATCCCAATTTAAACAAATAAATTGTAAAAATTGACATTGAAGAGACAATTGAACTTTGAACTGAATATTTAATCTTAAGGGATTTTTGTTGGTTATGTTTAACATGGTAATAGCTGTATTTTCAAGAGAGTTCTCACTTTCCAAGCTACATCTGGAAATGTTTACAAATAATATGATGTCTGAGATTTGCTTGAAAATAATATGGAAGGGAGGTGGGGCGGGGCGGGTAGAGATGAAGCATTAGTGGCCATGTGGTGATGATTCTGGAAGCTGGCGGTGGGTTTTGTCTCGACCTTTTTGTGTGTGTTTGAAATGTTCCATATCCGAAAAAGTCTTTTTATAACTGAATTCTTTTTTTTAATCTTATTTTTTATTTTTTAAAATTTACATCCAAATTAGTTAGCATATAGTGCAACAATGATTTCAGGAGTAGATTCCTTGGTGCCCCTGACCCATTTAGCCCATCCCCCCTCCCACAACCCCTCCAGCAACACTGTTTGTTCTCTATGTTTAAGGGTCTCTTCTGTTTTGTCCCCCTCCCTGTTTTTATATTACTTTTGTTTCCCTTCCCTTATGTTCATCTGTTTTGTCTCTTAAAGTCCTCATATGAGTGAAGTCATAGGATTTGTCTTCCTCTAATTTCACTTACCATAATACCCTCCAGTTCCATCCACGTAGTTGCAAATGGCAAGATTTCATTCTTTTTGATTGCTGAGTATACTCCATTGTATATATATACCACGTCTTCTTTATCCACTCATCCATCGATGGACATTTGGGCTCTTTCCATACTTTGGCTATTGTTGATAGTGCTACCATAAACATGGGGGTGCATGTGTCCCTTCGAAACAGCATACCTGTATACCTTGGATAAATGCCTAGTAGCACAATTGCTGGGTCATAGGGTAGTTCTGTTTTTAATTTTTTGAGGAACCTGCATACTGTTTTCCAGAGTGGCTGCACCAGTTTGCATTGCTACCAACACTGCAAAAGAGACCCTCTTTCTCCACATCCTCGCCAATATCCGTTGTTGCCTGAGTTGTTACTGTTAGCCATTCTGACAGGTGTAAGGTGGTATCTCATTGTGATTTTGATTTGTATCTCCCTGATGGTGAGTGATTCTGAATTCTTTTGAAACTGCATTATACCGTTGCTACTGCCGCGAGCATCTTTATGGAAACATTTGTTGTTATTGTTAATTTATTTCCTTAGGAAACCTTTCCAGGATATCAGAGAGGACCCTGTATAGGGTTCCACATGCCTCATTATAAAGCCTTCTCTTTCCCCGGCCTCTGTTTGGCCCTCTCCCGACTCACCCCCTCTCTGACCCACCGTCTCAGCCACCTTTCTCTCTATGTGAGTTCCCGGCTTGCCCAGCCCACCTGTCGGATCCTCCCAGCTCCGCTCTGCCAGGCCCCAGACCACAGACACTCAGGGAGGCACCTGCTGGGTGGGCCCTGATCTCTAGCTGATGGTGTTTCTTTCAGGAACTTCACGTCCATCTTCCACCCTGATTATGGCAACTGTTATATCTTCAACTGGGGCATGACAGAGAAGGCGCTCCCTTCAGCCAACCCCGGAGCTGAGTTTGGTGAGTCTTGGTTCATCCTGGGGTCAGAGCCATGGGGCTTTAAATCCCCACCACGTGGGGCTAAAAGACCAAAGGACCATCAGCTGTCGAGGGTCAGGGCCTGGATTAGACAGGAGGCAGCACAGGGAAGGGCAACCTGTTCGGTGCGTGGGGAGCCATTCCCTTGTCCACACAAAATGAACAAAACTTTTTAAAAATTTTAAAGAGAAAGGAAGAGTTTCATTCGAGCCCACGTTAGGACAGCTGCCTGGGATACACGGTCTTGACAAGGAAGGGAGTGCACCGGGAAAGGAAGTTTGGTGCAGGGTTATATATGTTTTTTACATCAACAGTTACAAACCATCATGATGAAGAACGTTCCAGAAAGTTACAGACTTTATCTTATGTTTTTAGTATCTGCAAGACTGTATGACTTTAATCTTATGGGAACCAGGGAGGGTTTTTTTTTTTTTTCCTTTATATTTGGAATGCTCCTTTTTGGTTATTTGTTTTAACAAAGTAGATGTACAATGTGTGCTGGGGCCAGAAATAGAGCCTGAGGTTTTGGTGGAGTCATTTTGACCCTGGTAAATGTTAATTTTAATTTTTTTTTTTTCAAAGTTTATTTTTGGGACAGAGAGAGACAGAGCATGAACGGGGGAGGGGCAGAGAGAGAGGGAGACACAGAATCGGAAACAGGCTCCAGGCTCTGAGCCATCAGCCCAGAGCCTGACGCGGGGCTCGAACTCACGGACCGCGAGATCGTGACCTGGCTGAAGTCGGGCGCTTAACCGACTGCGCCACCCAGGTGCCCCAACCCTGGTAAATGTTAAAGTACAGCCTCCCTGGGAGCCTGAAAGCAGGGCCGAGGTATGTTAAAAGTTGAAAATTTCCTTTATCACCTTCAACTCCCGTAAACACCTGGGGTGGAGACTGAGGTTCCCATTTTGCTGATCAGCAAGGTGAGGATTCAGAAGCAGTACAGCTCAGGCAGGGGTCAGGAACTCAGGCTCCCGTGCGCGAGTGAAAACTCCCTACCGCTGACCCCCCAGGTAATCCTGAGATCCAGACTGAACTTCTGGAAGCCTTGGTCTCTCCAGAGACAGTATATGGTAGCATCATAGAGCATATTGTATATAGCTCGTGGAATCACTGTGACATAATGCAGCCACCTGCTCAGTACTGTGCCGGGCAAATGCGAAATGCTCAGTACATGCCGGATATTCTTGGAAGGTTTAAGTTAACTTGTCCAAGAGCACACAGTTAACATGTTGCATAGCCTATACTCTTACTTAGCCTCATTGCTAAACCAAGTTCTTGAACAAGACAGAGAGAGGGTGAAGGATTAATGGAAGCAGGGGAAGGGGAAGTGATCGATGACAGAGGCCACTGCATTGGTCCGTCTCTGGGGAAAGACTCACGGTGGCCTCAGGATGGCTTCGGCATTCCGGCTGTGAGCCAGGGACAGGTGGGAGCAATCCTTCCTCCCATGAGCTTCTGACCTCCCCAGACTCCAAGAGGCAGGCTGTCATTCTAACTATCAGGGCTGTTGGTCAAAAGGGGTACAGGGGGCTACGGACCTCCCTTCAACCAGCCATTATGTCCCTGAAATCTCTGTGCATCACAGAGGTACCGGTCAACTCACTTCACGGCAGACGATTGAGACTAAGGAGCTCAGCTGCCTGTGTTAGAACCCCAACAATTACCCTTTCTCGCTGGGTGACCCCGGACAAGTCTCTTCACCTCTCTGTGCCTTGGTTTCCTCACCTACAAAATGGGGATAAGAATAGCAGCTTTGCTTTTGTGAACGCCAGTGAGATCATGTATAATAAGGTACTTGGGCCCAGCACTCGGCACATAGCAAGTGCTCGATAAATACTAGCCTGTTGTCCTACCCACCCAGCATAGTCTTATGGTGCATAACATTGGGGGCTGGTCTCTGTGCACAAGAAGGGAACTGTCGAATGGGGAAGGAAGACCGACAATAAAAGAATCATGTAAGGGAGGCACATACTTGGGAGGAAAGTTCCAGAGCTAGAAGAGCAAAGAGTAAAGACCCTGAGACCTTGTCTTGGTAGTCAGGGAAGGCTTCTGGAGGAAGTGACTCAGGCTGAGATCCGAAGGAAGAGCAGGAGGATCTTGGAGGGTTAAGGTAGGGACGTAATTCCAGAGTAAAGGGAACAGTGTTCTTGAAGCATCTGTAATGGCCCAGCAGCAGGCAGGAGCATGGAGGCCAAGTGGGACTTAATGAAGGGAATGAGGACTCATGTGATTTGAGGTGGGCCGGTGCTGCGCTGTACCCCTGGATCTACCTGCCACGTGGAAAAGAGATCATGGGGGTAGAGGGGAGACATGGTGGCTTGGGCTAGGACGGGGGCCTTGGAGAAGGCAAGGAGTCTCATTTTTGCAAGGTGGAGCCAGTTTCCTGGATGGGCCCTGGAGGTCCCCTGGGCTCTGGGGCTGGGGGCTTGGATAAGTGGCTGATGGGTCTCCCTTCAGCCTTGGGGAGCGAGTTCAGGCAGCCCTCGGCCCCACCTTCCCACAGGCCTGAAGCTGATCCTGGACATAGGCCAGGACGACTATGTGCCCTTCCTCACGTCCACGGCCGGCGCCCGGCTGATGCTCCATGAGCAGAGGTCATACCCCTTCATCAAAGACGAGGGCATCTACGCCATGTCCGGGACGGAGACATCCATCGGGGTGCTGGTGGTACGGCCGCAGCCGAGGGGAACCGAAGGTGGAACCCTACCTGCCCAGGACTGAGCTGGCCCTCCCTCATGGCCCGTTCCTGCCTTATCTTCTGGCTGGAACCTCCCTCCCTCCCGCCACCAGGATGGCCATGCTGTGGGGGAAGACGGGCATCATCTGGCACCTACTGGGGCCTATGGCTTCCCATCCCCTTTTGGCATCCCCACAGACCCCCATGGGAGGGAGGTACAAAGGGGGCCTCCTAGGGGTGACCGGGGCCTCCAGGAGCAAACTTTATGGACACAGGACAAGCTGGAGCGCAAGGGAGAGCCCTACAGCCAGTGCACCATGAACGGCTCTGACGTCCCCGTGCGAAACCTTTACAGCGACTACAACACCACCTACTCCATCCAGGTAAGAAGCCCTCACGGGCCTCGGTACCTAGAGCCAGTCCACATCTACCAAGCCCAGGGCCTCGGGGCTCCGGGGGAGCTGGGCCCGGCAAGGCCAGCTCTGCTGGATTTTTGTAGGTGACCGCTGGGTAGTTTGGCGGGTTTGGTGGCCCTTGGGGCTGTGGAGCCGGTCCATTCCCTGGGTGCTCTCCAGGGCCCAGGGCTGGCCACTGCTCATCTCCCCTCGGCAGGTATGCCCTTTGGGGGTGCCCAGAACACGGGGATCTCACTCTGGGGTCTCTAAGAAGAACCCTTGTGTGGGAAAGATGCTGTGCTAAGGGCTCGCATGTATTGCCTCATCATTTGATCCTTTCAACACCCCACGGGGCAAGAATAGCACTTATTATATATATAACATTTATTTGTTCTAAGTATTAATATACGAAGAGTAGCAGGCTTATCGTGTGCTAGGCAGGCACTGTTCCAAGTGCTTTACACACACTAATTCATTTAATCCTCACAACAATGCTGAGATGGAGGTAAAATGATTAGGAATGAGGAAGCTGGGATTTACAGGCCCCTGTGCAAACGCCTCATCAGTTTACCCTCTTTGTATCCGGCCTCAATTCCCCTCGCTGCAGCTGGGGCTTCTCTTTCGCCCTGACCTCCAGGGTCAGCCCGGGAGGCCTGTCCTAAGACCCAGCGCCAGTGGATCTGGGACAGTCCGAACCTCTGCACGAGTGACAGAAGTGACCACTCAATGACACCTCTCCCCCAGCCCAGGCTGCCTTTGCAGATAAGGAAACTGAGGCATAACTGGGGGGCAGTGTAGTGCCTGCCTCTGTGCCTAAGAGCCCTGAGCATGGCGTGCACTTCCCTTTTGTCTAGGTTACTGGAAATCTAGTGCCCCCTGTGCCCACCCTCCGGCCCACCCTGCCTGGCTGACCTGTCCACCCCACACTCTGACCTGGCCAGTTTGGCCACCTTCTATCTGGAGGGGCTTCGGTCTGCAGTGAGGAACTTGGGGGAACCTTCTGAGCTTCTGAAGGGATAGACAGACGGGCAGCACAGGGAGATGGGAAGCATAGAGACGGAGGCCATGGAGGTATCCATCAGGCCCGGTCTTAGAGACCTCATTCTAGAAAAACCTCACCTCTTGCTTTGTCTGGTGCAGCAGCCTCACTGGCCAGAGACCTTGGCAAAGACCCAGGCCCTGGTCAGACGCTCTGCCTGCACCGCCCCATTCCCCACCCCCAGCCTCTGTCACGGGGTCCAGAGAGGACTCCTAATCTCAGGTGAGACAGTGAGGTCTGGAAGAATGGGAGACCCTTGCCCATAGTCAGAGCCCCTCATGTGACCCCTCTAGCCCCTCACCCCCTGTGCTTCTCCCGGCTGTGCTTGCAGGGAGGCCACAGCCCTGTCAGGAAGAACACGATAGGACAGGATGTGTGCTAGGTTGGGAAGGAGCAGGCCGGGGAGCAGCAGGAGCACACAACAGAGGGGGCAGGTTCCGTGGCTGGTGGGGCAGAGCCGAGGAGAGCAGGGGAGAGCCCGAGAGAGCGAGGGTTGGCGCCAGGGGTCCTCCACACACGGACAAGCGGAGACACATGAGTAACAGCCGCTTCCGTTCCCCGCCCAGCGCTGGGCCCTCCTCACCTTAGCCCACAGTTGTGACTGTCACCCTGCTTCACCCCTGAGTGACTGAAGGACACATAGCTGCCTCCACATGTGGGGGAACCAGGTCACGGTGACCTGAAACCCCAGCAGTATTTGGAATAAGCCACCCTTCCCCGTGCCGTGTGTGGGGCACCAGCTTTGATAGGCGGCGGGGCCGTCCTCAGACAGCTGGGTCTGGCGTGAGCCCCTCTGCAGGTACCGAGGACCAGGGACAGGGAAGGACAGCCACGCCCAGACTGCGGGGTCAGCAGGCGTAGCTCTTCAGCCGGAAGGACCCCTCCCCTGGCTCCCGGGCCGCCCGGGGCCAGGTGGGGACATCACAGCCACATCCGTGTCCCCCCTCTCCCACCACTGCAGGCCTGTATCCGCTCCTGCTTCCAAGACCACATGATCCGGAACTGCAGCTGTGGGCACTACCTGTACCCCCTGCCCCATGGGCAGAGATACTGCAACAACCGGGAGTTCCCCGACTGGGGTGAGTGGGGGGGCCCCCACCCGCCAGGGCTCTGATCACATGGCCGGGGTGTGGCCTTCACAGTCCGCACCCCCCCTCCCCACCCACCCCTGGGCCCCATTCCGTCCTGGTGCATACGTGTACCACGTGGACACCCACGCATGCATGAGCCCTGTGGGCAGCTGCTGGCGAGCACACGTGTGTGTTTACATTTACACATGCATGCGGGAGAGGGCTCGGGGGCACTCGTGCCTGGGTTGCTTCCGTGTTTGCATCTGTGCACGCTGGTTTGCATGCCCACACGTGTGTGTGCGCTCGCTCATGCACCCACAAGGCCACGTGTACCAGCCTCAGCATGTGTGTCCGTGTCTGTGTGGGCTCGCTGGGCATCTCTGTGGGGTGTTGGGTGGGAGGGGAGGCCGAGGAGGCCTCCAAGGGTTTCAGGGGCCCTGGTGGCCTGGAGTCCAAACATGATGGATGTTGTCAGCGGCAGAGAGAGTCCCACCACCTCTAAAACCAACAACGTATGTAGACAAGAGGGGAAAACTATCCCTTCCAGCCACCCATCCCTTCATGCATGACCCCCTGAGCACCGCCCAGCCCGGAATGGGCATGACAAGCAGAGGAAAGCCGCTCTGCTCCTGCTGAGCCGAGTCTGGGATGTCTGGGGGAGGCTCCCCACCCCGGGGCCAGGCTGGGGCAAAACTGGCTGGACACGAGGGGCAGAGTGGGAAGGGGTGACCCTCCACCGAGACGACTTCCCCTCCCGTCTAGAGACAGGCCTGGGGTGGCCATGGCCAGGAGGGTAGGGGGCAGCCCCAGGCTCAGAGGAGGGGAGGAAAACGTCTAGAAACCCCCACTCTAAGTCTCTTACCTCCCACCCACCCTGCTCAGCCTATTGTTACTCACACCTGCGCATGAGCGTGGCCCAGAGGGAGACCTGCATCAACATGTGCAAGGAGTCCTGCAAGTGAGTGTGGGTGCTGGGGGTGGGGGGGGACTGCAGGGTGGGGGCACAGTGCTGGCAGGGACATCAATAGGGCTGCCTTCTCTCTTCCAGTGACACCCAGTACAAGATGACCATCTCCATGGCTGACTGGCCTTCAGAGGCTTCCGAGGTGAGATGGTGGAGTGGTCAAGCTCCTGGCCACCCACCTTTGGGCTAGGGACAGGTCTGGGCATAGGCCTGCGGGCTGTTTGTCCCTCCGCTAATGTTTCCCCAAAGCGCTGTGCTGGGGACACGGCAGTGAACGAGACAGGAATGGTCCTTTGCTCTTATGGAGCTTACATTCTGGTGGGAGAGAGAGAATGTACAGAAGTTAGATCATTTCACAGTGTGGTAAGGGTGGGAAACAGGATGACTGGAGAGTAACCAGGGGAAACCGCTTTAGACAGAGCGGTCAGGGAAGATCTCCCTGCAAAGGTAACATTTGAGTTAACGCAGGAGGATGGGCTGAGCCAGCCTGGGCAGGGCTGGGGAGGAGGATCCTGGAAGAACAGCAGCAAATTCGAGGGCCAGGGGTGGGAAAGAGCTGGTGCAGGATGGCGGGGCCTCTGGGGGAAGACCGGAGACTAGAGTGCCTTCTCCCCATAGCAGCAGCCACAGTGCGCACTATTACCTTCCTCCTCCCAGCGCCAACACATGGTCCCGGGGGCTTTGGGAAGCTACAGAGCTGTGGTCTGCCTCCCCCCATCTCCCCAAATCACAGGGCCCATGTTTGGGAGGGGATGCTGCAGGTGCCATTTTTTTCAGTTGCCTTCTTGGATTCCAGGATTGGATTTTCCATGTCTTGTCTCAGGAGCGGGACCAAAGCACTAATATCACCTTGAGCAGGTGAGCTTAGAGTCTTAGGGGCTGGGGAATGCAGAAAGTGGAAGGAACCAGAACCTCAGGGGAGGGGTTTGGATGTATGGCAGATATTCAGACACCTTCTCACACTGGTCAGATCCAGGAGAAAGCCTGAAGAAGGAGGCACTGGAAATGAGAGAGAGGCCAGCCAATGGTACTCAGAGTCTGCCACTTCCCAAAGGCGAGCCTATTTCTCCATGCGTCACCTGTTCATTTGCCCTTTCACCCATCTATCCATCCATCCTTCCATTCTTCTACCCATGCACCTGTCCATCTACCCATTCACCCATCCATCCCATCCATCCATCCTTCCAGATTTCCACTTATCCATCTATCCACTCACCTATCCACCCCCATCTATCCATTACCCATTCAACAACTCATCCATCTGTCCATCCATCCATCTACTTATCTGTCCATCCATCCACCCATCCACCCATCTGTCCATCCACCCATCTGTCCATCCATCCACCCACCCATACACCCATTCACTCATCATCCATCCATCCACTTATATGTCCATCTGTCCATCCATCCACCCATCCTTCATCCCTCTCATCTTCCTCCCATCCATCTATCCACTCACCCATGTACCTATTCGTCCCATTATCCCCTCATCCATCCACCCACTTATCCTCAATCCACTCTTCCATCTTTCCATCTATCAAATACAAATGCAAATTGAGCACAGGAAAGACACAGGTCATCCTCTCAGGGAGTTCCAGTCTAGAGGACAGAAATATGCCAGCAGGGCTTCTGGTGATGAAAGTCTATACAAGACCCTTCCTTTGGGAGCACAGCAGGGAAGGAGCTCTCTGCCTGGGAGATAAGGGAGGTCTGTAGAGGGAGGTGACACTTGTGCTAACTCTCCAAGAAGGAGCAGGAGCTGTTAAGTAAGAGACAAAGATGTCTAGGCAGAAGCCTGGAGGTACAAGAGAGCATAGCTTTTCTGAGCAGTATCAGGTGTAAAGGGGAAGCCCACTCGAGCAACTTTCTGTGCCCTGGGTCCCCTGAGGAAGGAGCAAGGCTTAGGACTCTATGGAGAGGCTGTGTATGGGCTGGGTGCCCCGGGGGTGGGGGAGGGGAGCTCAGAGCCAGTCTGGGGGCCCACAGGAGTGATGCTGGGCAGAGATGCTCTTTGTGGCCCAAGGCCCAGAGGGGCCAGGAAGGGCAGCACTTTGGGCTTCTGCTTGGACCTCACCACTCATGGCAGTGGACATGTGAGAAGCTCAAGCCAGAGGACTGGGGCCTCCTGGCTGCCTTTCCTGTGAGTGTGCATGTGCGTGTGTCAGTGTGTCTTGGGGAGGGGGCACCAGCCCTTCTTGCTGCTCCTACAGGAAGGGAATCGTCAAGCTCAACATCTACTTCCAAGAATTCAACTATCGCACCATTGAGGAGTCAGCAGCCAATAACGTGAGTCTGGGGACTCCTGACACCCCAGCCCTGCCGCCCCTGCACCCTGTGGGTGGGGAGGGTCCCGAGACCAACAGGGGAATTAGCGTCCCTAAAGGAGTCACAAGAAGTTTCCCCGGGGCTGAGATGGTCACCCCGTCCTCCTTCCCGGCCGAGGGCCCACCTCACAGGAACCTGGGAGGCGGGGTAGGGCTCAAGGCAGGAATTTGTGGCCTGACCCCCAGCCCTGCCAGCCCCTCAGCCCCCTGCTCTCCACAGATCGTCTGGCTGCTCTCCAACCTGGGCGGCCAGTTTGGCTTCTGGATGGGGGGCTCAGTGCTGTGCCTCATCGAGTTTGGAGAGATCCTCATTGACTTCGTGTGGATCACCATCATCAAGCTGGTGGCCTTCGCCAAGAGCCTGCGGCAAAGGCGGGCCCAGGCTTGCTATGCCGGCCCGCCGCCCACTGTGGCTGAGCTGGTGGAGGCTCACACTAACTTCAGCTTCGAGCCCGACGTGCCCGGGCCGGGCCCCGACCCTGGGACCTATCCTGATGAGCAGACCCTGCCCATCCCGGGCACCCCACCCCCCAACTATGACTCCCTCCGTCTGCAACCACTGGATATCATTGAGTCGGACAGTGAGGGTGATGCCGTCTAGACCCAGGGAGCCCAGAAGTCAGATCCGAGAAGCTGAGATCACTGCCCAAGACTTCACTTTGTGGTGCTCTCCCCAGTGGAAGACGATGGGTTTCTGGGGCCAGAGTCTGTGTCCCTCTACAGAGAGACCAGCAGCTCCTGGCCTGTCCCAAGCCGAGGGCTGTGTGGGGTCACGGTGCTGGTACAGATATGGGAAATGTGTACTCATTTGGTTCCTGCCCGTACCTCCAACCTGGCCTGATCCTTGGCTGGGACATCCCCAGCCAGGCTCCAGAGACCCTAGAGCACCCTCCCCTGCAGGCACACTGGTTTCCTCCCAATGCCAGTCACTGCTCCAGAGACACACAGGCAGACATGCCCTGCCGTCTCTCCCCAGACCCAGCAGTCTTCCGTCCTGGCCTTGGCTGAGCCCTGCAAATGGGCTGAGTGAGGGCAGCAGTTGTGCAAAGCAGGAAAAGCATCAGGTCCAGGGGCAGGGATGGGGGGCCTGCTGCCAGGTGGCACATATTTTGTTCTAGAAAATAAAAGTAGAAGACACAGACCTGAGCTTTGTTCTTTGTCAGGCTGGACAGTCGGAATGCCCTGATGCACCCTGATGCATCCATACTGGCTTGGAAGCAAGGGCCTGGCCAAGGGAAGGCCCTCAAGCAGGTGATTTTTAATTTTATTTAATTTACATCCAAATTAGTTAGCTATAGTGCAACAATGATTTCAGGAGTAGATTCCTTAATGCCCCTTACCCATTTAGCCCATCCCCCCTCCCACAACCCCTCCAGCAACCCTCTGTTCTCCATATTTAAGAGTCTCATGTTTTGTCCCCCTCCCTGTTTTTATATTATTTTTGCTTCCCTTCCCTTGTACTCATCTGTTCTGTGTCTTAAAGTCCTTATATGAGTGAAGTCATACGATATTTTACTTTCTCTAATTTCGCTTAGCATAATACCTTCCAGTTCCATCCATGTAGTTGCAAATGGCAAGATTTCATTCTTTTTGATTGCCGAGTCATACTCCATTATATATATACACACACACCACATCTTCTTTATCCATTCATCCATGGATGGACATTTGGGCTCTTTCCATACTTTGGCTATTGTTGATAGTGCTGCTGTAAACACTGGGGTGAATGTGCCCCTTTGAAACAGCACACCTGTATCCCGTGGATAAATGCCTAGTAGTGCAATTGCTGGGTCATAGGGTAGTTCTATTTTTAATTTTTTGAGGAATCTCCATACTGTTTTCCAGAGTGGCTGCACCAGCTTGCATTCCCACCAACAATGCAAAAGAGATCCTCTTTCTCCACACCCTTGCCAACATCTGTTGTTGCCTGAGTTGTTAATGTTAGCCATTCTGACAGGTGTGAAGTGGTATCTCATTGTGGTTTTGATTTGTATTTGCCTGATGAGTGATGTTGAGCATTTTCTCATGTGTCGGTTGGCCATCTGGATGTCGTCTTTGGAGAAGTGTCTATTCATGTCTTTTGCCCATTTTTTCACCGGATTGTTTTTTTGGGTGTGAATTTGATAAGTTCTTTACAGATTTTGGATACTAACCCTTTATCTGATATGTCGTTTGCGAAGATCTTCTCCCATTCTGTTGGTTGTCTTTTAGTTTTGCTGATTTGTTTCCTTCACTGTCCAGAAGCTTTTTATTTTGATGAGGTCCCAATAGCTCATTTTTGCTTTTGTTTCCCTTGCCTCCAGAGACGTGTTGAGTAAGAAGTTGCTGTGGCCAAGGTCAAACAGGTTTTTGCCTGCTTTCTCCTCGAATTTGATGGCTTCCTGTCTTACATTTAGGTCTTTCATCCATTTTGAGTTTATTTTTGTGTATGGTTTAATAATGTAGTCCAAATTCATTCTTATGCATGTCGCCGTCCAGTTTTCCCAGCCCCACTTGCTGAAAAGACGGTCTTTATTCCATTGGATATTCTTTCCTGCTTTGTCAAAGATTAGTTGGCCATCTGTTTGTGGGTCCATTTCTGGGTTCTCTATTCTGTTCCATTGATCTGAGTGTCTGTTTTTGTGCCAGTACCATACTGTCTTGATGATTACAGCTTTGTAGTACAGCTTGAAGTCCGGATTGTGATGCCTCCTGCTTTGGTTTTCTTTTTCAAGATCGCTTTGGCTATTCGGGGTCTTTTCTGGCTCCATACAAATTGTAGGATTATTTGTTCTAGCTCTGTGAAGAATGCTGGTGTTATTTTGATAGGGATTGCATTGAATATGTAGATTGCTTTGGGTAGTATCGACATGTTAACAATATTTGTTCTTCCTATCCAGGAGCATGGAATCTTTTTCCATTTTTTTTGTGTCTTCTTCAATTTCTTTCATAAGCTTTCTACAGTTTTCAGTGTACAGATTTGTCACCTCTTTGGTTAGATTTCTTCCTAGGTATTTTATGGTTTTTGGTGCAATTGTAAATGGGATCAATTCCTTGATTTCTCTTTCTGTTGCTTCATTGTTGGTGTATAGGAATGCAACCGATTTCTGTGTTGATTTTATATTCTGCAACTCTGCTGAATTCATGAATCAATTCTAGCAGTTTTTTGGTGGAATCTTTTGAGTTTTCCATATAGAGTATCATGTCATCTGCAAAGAGTGAAAGTTTGACCTCCTCCTGGCTGACTTGGATGCCTTTTATTTCTTTGTCTTGTCTGATTGCAGAGGCTAAGACTTCCAATACTATGTTGAATAACAGTGGCGAGAGTGAACATCCCTGTCTTGTTCCTGACCTTAGGGGGAAAGCTCTCAGTTTTCCCCATTGAGGATGATATTAGCATTGGGTCATTCATATATGGCTTTTATGATCTCAAGGTATGATCCTTCTATCCCTACTTTCTTGAAGGTGTTTATCAAGAAAGGATGCTGTATTTTGTCAAATGCTTTCTCTGCATCTATTGAGAGGATCATATGGTTCTTGTCCTTTCTTTTATTGATGTGATGAATCACATTGTTTTGTGGATATTGAACTAGCCCTGCATCCCAGGTATAAATCCCACTTGGTCGTGGTGAATGATTTTTTTAATGTATTGTTGGATCCAGTTAGCTAATATCTTGTTGAGGATTTTTGCATCCATGTTCATCAGGGAAATCCAAGCAGGTGATTTTTGAAGTTCTTTTTGGGTTGTCCTTGATGCAGTGGACTTATGCCTTTTCAAATGCCATCTACTATACTTCTTTGGATAGCAGGGACAGAGATGGAGAGAGTAAGACTCAAGCTGGCTTAAATGAATCTCAAGCAGCTCAAATGATGTTTCAGTCTCTCTGCTTTCCCAGGCAGGCTCTTCTTACATTACAGCAAGAAAGCCCATCTGCAACCCCAAACTCCCCAGCTCCCCAGCTCAGTCAACAGGAGAAAATACCTTTTTTCCAGTTGTTTCAGCACGTTCCCAGGTGGACTCTCATTGGTCACTGGTTGGGTAATGTGCTTATCTCTGTACCAATCAGTGTGACCAGCTGCATAGGCTGCTTGGATTGGTCAGCCTCTGCCCATACCTGAGGCCAGGTGGCCCCCAGCAGAATCACATGGTTCTAAGGTGGGGGGGTGGGGAGGAGGGTCATGGCTCCAAGGATTGCCAGATAAAATACAGGCCGCCAAGTTATATATGAATTTCAGATAAACAACAAATTAATTTTTTTAAGTTTAGTTATTTTGAGAGAGAGAGTGAGAGAGAGTAGGAGAGGAGTAGAGAGAGAATCCCAAGCAGGCTCCGCACTGTCAGCACAGTGCCCCACGAGGGGCTTGAACTCATGAACTGAGAAATCACAATCTGAGCCAAGATCAAGAGTGTGACGCTCAACCAACTGAGCCACCCAGGCTCCTCAACAACAAATTAATTTTTTAATATAAGTAAATCCATATAATATTTGGGAGATATTATACTAATCATTTATTATTTTTCTGAAATTCAAGTTTAACTAAGTGTCTTGTATTTTTAATTGCTACATATGGGAACCATGATGGCTCTCCCCAGAGCGATCAGGGAGCTGTTGCCAAAGAAGAAAGGGGTCTGTCGGGTGCTGATGGCGGACCACCTGCCAGCCCCAGTCGTGAAGGAGCCTGGGCATCTGAGGGCTCAGTCCTGCCCATCTAGAACACCTGGGTCCTTGGCTGGGACGGCAAACAAGCTAGCCTCCCATTAAGTGCCCACAGTGGCACCTGTGGGGGAAGGAGGTGCCAAAGACTTGGTGCCACTGTGGCCAAAGGCAGCACTGTCAGGGATTGTGTGTGGAGGGCCCAGGGGAAGCCGGGTTTCCCAGCTTAGGGCCAGGCGGTCTGCAGGCTGGAGTCACAGTTCTTGGTGGTTACCACATTTACTCCTAGGACTACTGCTTTTATTATGAGGGATAGTTGTCACCACTGTTAATATTTGTTGTTGGCATCAAATAATGGCTACATTGTATCAAACACCCCATGCCAGGCGCCAGGCCAAGTGTTTTGTAAGTCTTATTCCATTTAATTCTCATAACCACGGAGAACTATTGCCATTCCATGTTACAGGTAGTAAGTTGAGACTCAGGGAGGTGAAGTCAGATGCCTGAGATCACTCTTCTAGTATGTGACAGGTAAAACTCCAGCCTCATCCTCTTGCTGCCAGCGGTCATAAGCATGCCGGTCCCTTACAGGAGCCCAGGGCTTTCGTCTTTACTGTCTCATCTGATGCTGTGGGGGTGATTTATTTCTTCAGCTCCTGGCTTTATTTTCCTCTGTGTTGATGTCCCACTCAAATAGGTTCTCTCCATGTGCTGCTCTTACCCCAACAGGTTCCAGACTCCATTCTGTCCGCTGAGCAACTTCAGTGGGAGAAAAGCTCCCCTTTCTTGTACAGTGTCCCAGCAAAAGCCCCGAGAATGAAGGCCATTGGGTCAGCCTGGGCCACATACTCATCCTGAACTCAGAG
This sequence comes from Felis catus, assembly GCF_018350175.1. Classification (NCBI taxonomy): domain Eukaryota; kingdom Metazoa; phylum Chordata; class Mammalia; order Carnivora; family Felidae; genus Felis; species Felis catus. The sequence goes on along the minus strand of NC_058383.1, from coordinate 22,825,771 downwards.
GTTCTGCCCGGGATGTTTTGCAGCAGGAGTGGGAAGGGTGCTCCCTGCCCCCAGAGCTCTGTGTGGACGTGTGACAGCAAGGCCAGGCTGATGGGGGGCAGCGCCACCCCTGCTCGTAGGGCAGCCTTGAGGGCCAGGGTGAAGACGGATGACACCCCATCTCTGAAGCAGGCTCTGAGGCAGACAGACAGGTTCCCCTCATCCCTCCGGACGTGGAGGAGAGAAGCTCTGTCCTGTTCCCACCCTGGGGCCGTCAGAGACTTTCAGGGCTGAAAAATTAGGCTGGCAGGACCCAAAGTGCCCAGAAAACAGCATTCTGTAATTCCCATCTTTACCCCAAAAGGGATGGTAGGTTACAGACAACGGAGACTATGAAATTAACATTCACTGTGCACTTGCTACGTGCTTCACCCGCTGCTGTATCTCGGTAGCTCTTCAAATAACCCTGAGTTAGGGACCACCATGGCTCCCGTTTTTCACATTAGGAAAGGAGGCTCAGAGACCTGACGTGACTTCCCCAAGGTCACATGGCTGGGAGGTGGCAAAGCCAGGAATCAAGCAGCTCTTACAGACACTGGCACAGAGGTCACCCCAAAGAGATTTCCACTTTCCACAGCACATTTCACCTTCCAGGCTTCCGGCTCTCGCTTCTTCGAGGCAGGAGCCAGGCTCGATCCCTGCCAGGGACAGTCTGTGATCCACCACATGAGAAACCAAAATATTTTTCTTGGTGCAGACTCACAGTTCTTTCAGGGCCAGCAAAACTGGTTCCGAGGATGTGAGGACAGAGCGCATGGGAACCCCTGGATGACAGAGCCAGCGCGACACCTGCCCCGGCAGCCTGGAGGGGCTGGTTCACGAGGGGCCGTGGGCGCGGCGGTGCCGCTCCCGAGAGCCAGCACGAGCCGGCGGACCCAGCTGGGGCCAGGCGGTGCTGCCGGCCTCCCGCTCCGTGGTCAGGACTGCGGGAGCCACGGTGCCAGGGACTCCAGACAAGCCCCTTACACTTCTCCCACCTCGGTTCCCTCGGGTGTAAGACAGGGATGATACATGCTGCCTCGGAGGCTGTGGAGGGGCATAAGGGAGACAGAAGTAACGCGTGTCCAGAAGCGGGAACACACTTCACGTCGATTCCAATAATGGACGCCGAGAGACACTGCCCCCCTTCTCCCTTGCTCACAGAAACCCAGCTTCCTCAGGGCAACAAATCCTGCTTGGTCTAAGCCAGGCTTTCCCTGCTGGAGGGGAGTCTGTCCTCCCTCAGGCAACGTCTGGAGACCTTTCTGGCTGTCACAGCTGGGGAGTGCCACCAGCATCTGGTGCACAGCAGTCAGGACAGCCCAAGACGACAATAGTGCCCAGGCTGAGAAACCCTGGCTGGAGCCAGCCCTGACCCCATGTTCCCAGCCTCCCTTGCAGCCGGGGGGATGCCTGGTGACCAAGAAACAGCCTGTGAGGCCAAGGAGAAAGTTGCGGGGGCCACCGGGGAGGCCTCTGCCTCCACGGTGGAAGGGACCAAGCCCTCTCTGCCTTCATCACCCACCAAAATGCGGATGTGATACCTGCAGCTGCAGGAGTCAGCCCACCGGGAGGAGGCACACGAGGAAAAGGTCAAGATCACCAGGAGGCTAGTCCTGGTCCTGACTCCATCCAGCCACTGAGTCAGTGCCCACAGCCACCACCGTGTGACTTCTTGTTATTGAGAAAAATCAACACCTATTTGCTAAAGTCACTCAAATTACACTATTCTGTTACTTGTGGCCAATTACAGTCTTAACAGATACAGAAGCTACTGGCAAAAACCCTGACAGAATCCACACGATCCGTGAGTTTCAAAACAAGACAAAGCAAAAGCCCAAGTCCTCACCACGGCCTACAGGCCAGTCTGTGGTCTGGCCCCCACCGCCCCTCTGACCTGACTTCCTATTTCCATGCCACTGACCTTGGATGTGTCCCCGGGGCCTGGCCCACACGGGTCCCTCACTGCCATACACCTGTCTGACCTGCTGGTGTGGGGGCTGCCCCTCCCCCAGATGCACTCTGTTTCCCTGGTGCCACGGTCTGACATCACCTTCTCTGTGCCTCTTCCCCTCCTTCCCGGCCGGGTCCCGGTGCTTGGAGCACAGCACACAGGGGGCACCGAAATATTCATGGAGGAAAGAAAACAGCTTTCTTTTCACAATATTTATCAATTCCATTTTCAAGATCGGATCTTTTAGAAAATCATCTGAAAAACCTGCTCTAATAAATAATATACCTCTAATTACAACCCCTTTTTTTTGATTATACAAATGAACCGCATCTTTTTAAGACAAACCCTGTCCAACGCTGGGCAGATTTTTTGAGCAGCTCCATTCTGCAGAGTTTCTGTGACCCTAGGACCCCAGACCTGTGCCTCTTCTTAATGGGGTGCCCGGGGGTGGGGGGTCAGTACTCCACACCCCGCATGGCAGCCACCGTGGCGGCAAGGCGACGGGGCAGGCCTTTGCTGACCTGCCTGTAGTCCTCGGGTTTGCTCTTCAAGAGTGTCCCAATGTTCTGCAGGGGGCGAGATGGCTGCAGGCCCAGGGCGTCCATCACGTTGATCAGGTAATCTGTGGGGACGGGGAGCAGACAGACACAGCTAAGCAGACTGAGCGCCAAGCGAGACAGAGCCCTAGAGGCCTTCCTGAGTGAGAAACAGAGAGGTCCACCCCAAGACCCCCAAGATACTGGGTGTCCACTCATCAGCCAGGCCTTTACTCTGAGGGTTTTCCCAAGAGGATTAAACCTACTGTGAGCTCAGCCCGAATTCAGGAATTCTAACTGAAGAAAGGGCTGGCCAACCCCACAGCGTCCCCACCACCCAACCACACGCTCAGCTCCAGCTGGACCAGCTGACCTCACCCAAAGCTCTATAGTGGGACTCCTCTGACTTCCTGGCCACACTCCCTAGTGGACCCCACCTACCACATGGAGAACCCAAGGAGTCAGGGGACACAAGGGCTTCTGTGAGCAGAATCCCCACCACGAAGTCAAGGTCAGTGCCTAAGTGCACTGCAGTTCCCGCGCTAACCCCCTGGGGCACCAGTTGAGGATACATTCCTGAGCCCACCCAGACCACAGCAGTGAGAATCTCCAGGAGATGGTTCAACGACTCTGTCCTCCTAAAAAGCAGCCCCATGACTCTAACCAACACTGGCAGAGCGGGGAAGGAGAAAACTGGTTTCCAAGTTCGGGCTGAGCTCAGCGAAGTCCTTTCTCACTGAGTCTCTGCTTCTTTCCGTCGATGCCATGTAGTCAGAGAGGACGAAATGGGACAAAGCATGTGTCGCCACAGAAGCATGTGTCGCGGCTGGGAACCGAGTGCTGCCCCGACTTCCTCCTTCCTGGGCAGGCACAACCCGGACCTGAGGAAAGCTGCCTACGGCGTTCTCTGGTTCCTCCGCAGACCCCTGGCATGCCCTGCAGATGCCTGCCGACTTTCCGTCAATGGCGGGGCTCATGTCTTCTCACTGACGGGACCGCAGCTCCAGGCGCGGCCTGCATCTTCCCTGGTGTCTTCTGGAGGCTTCCTGCCCTGCCCTGCCCTGCCCTGCCCTGGCTGGCTGGCTGGCTCATGTCCAGCCCAGGATGGGCTGCTTCCCAGGAAGGGCGCCAGCGATTGGCCAGGTACCTGTCGCCGCACAAGTTTATCCGTAACTGAGCTCCACTCTACTGGGAGCTAGGAGCTGCATCAGAGTGGCAGCCCACGGTCTCCCATGACACTTCTGTTTGACCAGCAGAGTGAGTCTGGGTTTTGTTTGGATGCTTAATTTATCTTTAAGGTGGCCACAGCCCTCCCCTGTGGTGCTACCCGTGGTGCCACCGCCTGGCAGCTTCACACACCAGCCCTGCCTTCCTGGCTCCTCACCACACTCCTCACTGTGTGAGCTCAGTAAACCCAGGGATGGCCAAAAGCTCCACGCCCTGCAGCCAGCACGTAACAGATGCTCTGTCACTGCTGAATGGGGAACAGGATTCAGGGGGACATGAACAGAGAGAGAGAAATAATAGGGACAATGCCCACATCTCACTAGTTCCGGCACGTTCCATCCTCAGTGCTTCTGTCTGTACTAACAGGGACCACCTATAAGCCCCTGAGTCTCCTCATCCGTCTTCCCTGAACACTGTGCCCAGTGACGTGGAGAAGGGCTGGCTGTTCCTCTGTAACCGCTGAGAGCTGACGGTGGAATGAAACCAGGACACCTGGATTCCGGGCCTGGCTCTGTCACTAGTGGCTCTGGGACCTGGAGGAAGGCGCCTCACTTCTATCTCTTCTGCGGCTTGGCCCTGTGGTCCATCCAGGTCAAAGCTCTTCTAGGTCCCCAGGGAGCTGATGACCTTCGAGGCTCTTACCACCCTCTCCCCACCACCCCGAGAGCTGCCTCAGGTGAAGAGCAGACAGGTCAATGGAATGATACCAAGAGAGTGGGGAGACTCCCCTCCACCTGCCTGCAGCACCCCAGCCTCAGAGCACCACATCCTGTAGGGATGGGTGCCGGTGGGAGCAGGTGGACACGTGCCCCTCTAACCCAGGGGGCAGGCCGGTATCACGGCCTCGAGGTAGGTGGCCTCGTTAATCAGCACGATGGAGGGGGAGACCTCCGTCACATGCCAACCTTACGGGGGAGCTCTGAACGTGAACATGGCACCGGATGTGGGTATGAGGGCTCGGCTCGGTGTCTGGCATGCCTGGTGCGTGGTGACAACATTGGTTTGGGTGATTATACAAATGCAGCAGCAGAAGACAAGGCAGCACAACACACGTCTGTATCACTTACTTCGAGTTGCCTCACTGAAGCTCCCCTTAACAGTGCTCAGCCTCGGCAGCCCATCAGGACCCCCCAGGACATTTTCCCAAATACTGACATCCAGCCTTCAACCCAGACTCACAAGGCCAGAATCCAGGGAGGCCAGGTCTAGGGAATCTGAATTTGTAACACGCTCCACAGCCAAGCTCAGAGGTGAAGTCAAGGGGAGAGCTGGAGTCGACAGATGCCTCGGGCCCCAGCTGTCCCTCCCATCACCCATCCTGGGGGTGGGGGGGAACTCACCGATGTCGGTGACCAGCTGCTTGGTGGAGTGCGGGGTCAGCTCAGGGATCTGCAGGATCACGTCACAGTAGGTCTGCATGGTGGCTCTGGCAATGGAGCCCAGCCAGTTATCAGCTATGTTGTCCAGCTCAGGCAGCTCATCCCCTAGGAGGGAGAAAAGGTCACCAGAAGGTCCTGCTCAGGACAATCCCATCGCCAACAGCTTTTACCTTCCGAGTGACCAGGCCCACAGCACGTGTTGTATGCACAAACACGCCAGGGAGCTATGGTCTCAGTGGGGAATGCAGGGAACTGAAAACAATCACAACTTAGGTCAACTAGTATCGACTTGAGTGAGAAGAGGATTCAGAAGAAGAAACAGTCAGGGGAGGGAGAGTGATCTCTGTGTTCCCAAAGGCAGGGGACTGGGCATAGCCATGAGGGCCTGGAGGGAGGGCAGCCCCACACCAGCTGAGAAGGCGGGAGAGTGGTCACAGCCAACAGGTAACAGGCGGCACGTCAGGACTGAGACCTGGGCCAAGGCCACCAACCACTGATGAGCTGGGTGCCGCCCAACCTCTCAGAGATGCTCGTCGTCTGCTGTAAAATGGAGGGGACAACAGTCTTGCTGTTCCGGGGCTGCTATGGGAATCACCAGAGGCCTTGGCACGGGTCGAGTGTGTGTGCCACACACTTGGTGCTATGCACACAGTGACTCTTGGTGTCACACCACTTATGGGGAGGGAGAAGGGGTATGGAGGGGGGTGCAGCAGGGGGCAGTGCTGGAGGACCAGAGCTAGGTCACAGAGGGCTCCCTGAGAACCACATGGACCCCATGTGGGAGGAAACAGGCAATGGCTGCAGGATCCCAGCAAGATTGCGATGTGACAAGCCCACGTCGGGAGAGCCAGTCAGGCTGGGGCGGGGTAAGGGGGAGGACGGAGCAGCCATTCTGGCCACACAGGCCTGAGCTGGGGGGTGGGAGGAAGGTGGCCACCTGATAGCAGAAATGGGAAGATGGGGAGGAAGGAGAGCAACATTAAAACAAACAAAAAAGTATGGGGACGAGCACTGAAAAATAGTACATTTAGGAGAAGGTAAGCAAAGTGCTTCCTCCACCACCACCACCACCGCTAATAATAATATAATAATAATACAGAACATAAAGCTGCATGTCAAATATCATCTGTGCAGACAGTGGCGTCCAGAGGGCATGTGGGAAAACGGAAACACCATCATGTTCAATGATGGGACGTCATGATTTATTCTTTCGAACCCATGACCTTGTTTGATATCTAGCATCTATACAACAAGCACAAACTAGAAAGTTAAAAACCAAGACAGGATGAACATAAACAAGCACAAGGACAAGAACGTGAAATCTAGGGCTTCCGCCCCAGAACCAGATGTGATTTTATTCTCACTGTGATACCTTCTTAAGCTGCTGAATCTTTCATATATCATGTGATTTTTCTGTTTGTCCAACCTTATGAAGGAGGACTATAATATCCAATGTTAGGATAAGATGATTGTTGATCAGAAAGTATACGGTCCCTGTTCAACCTCGCCAGGCCCAGATCATGAGAAAAAGGAAAAGTTTTAATTCATTGTCATTTTACCTTGTCGGTTTAGAGATCTAGGAACCCTGGGGGGTTGGGAACAAGCTGTGGCCAGAGGCATCTGGACAGGAACATCACCTCTATGGTGAAGGGTTTATGTTTGTTCTCACGAGCAAAACTGTTCTGGGTGCCACTGTTCCCAGAGAGAAGGGGCTCGCCTTCACCGGGTGGGACCCTTGCAGACCCTGCTTCTACCTCCAGTGAGTACGTGTGACCTGGACCCGGGACCCTCGTGCCACTGCCTCCCCGGCTGAGGGGCACTGGTGGAGCCCCTCTCCAGGGACACCTGGCACATGGTGAAGCAGTCAGGATGCCCTGTCCCTAGTCTACTCTGTCCTGCACAAGTTCCTCGGGGTGGGGGGGGGGGGTACATCAGGTGGACCCCATCTTTCCTGTCCCTATTTTAGACTCTCAACAACTCTCTCCCAGGGAGTCTGGAGAGGGGCGTGTGCGGGTAGGGGGAGGCCGGCAGCTACAGCGAGCCCCCTCCTCGCTTTCTGGCGGGCCCTTCTCACCTTGCTCAGGAGGAAAGGGCAGCTTCCCAGCATGCAGCGCCAGTTCCAAGGCAGAGTCCTCCTGAGTCACAAAAGGCTCGAGATTCAGGGGGAGGGACATGATATACTGCCCAATCTGAAACAGAAGAAAGCACTTTCAGCCCACACTAACACAGGTAATTATTTCTGCAGTACGTTCGCGTGCAGGCATTTAGGGTGCAGACAAAATCATTAGGCCTGGGGCAGCCCCTGATCTTTCCAGTGTGCAGTAATACTGACTGCTACGACAGCACCTTAAAAAAATCAATGGGAACTTGCATGTATATCACAGATTCATCCTCACACTAATGGCCTCACTATTTTTGGAATGCATTCAATGCAATCTCTACCTCAAATGAGGCAATAGATACCGACAAGCAATAATAAGTTATTATTACTATTCATAGATCCCAAACCAGTAAGGTGCTAAGGTCAGCAAGTGCATGGCCAAGCAAGAGTTCAAGTCCTGTCTCCTGGACTTGGCTGTGGGTCTCTTTTTTAGAAATGTTCTAACTAAGAGAAGAAAGGAATTTTGTTGGGGGGAAAAAAGCTACTTATGAATTAACCTGGAGGGAAAACTGTTGTTTGGATAATACAAACTCTAGAAAATAAAGATCAACACCACCTTCTTGGCTGGTGGGGGCTCATAAAAGACCAGATTACCAGACATTTGGGATGAGCCCACAAATAATACAGTGTTTGTCCTGTGTTTGTCAGACGCACATGGCAGCCATCATGGGTAGACTTCAGACACCAGTTTCTATTAAAACTCATGCCTGTTTTGGTTTTAAGGTCAATATATGCTTTTGTTTCACAAATGAGGTTGATTTTCAGGTTATCACAACATATTGTTTTTTTCTTAAATGGCTTTGAGCCTGTTGTTGCTTTTTGGGGGGTTCTATATTTATCCCATACATTTAAATTTACAGTTGATGCTGATTCTGCAAAATGAAAGTCCAAGGATTATCCAAGTAAGATTTTCCCCTCCTGGCCTCACACACACCGACACAGTGGCAGACCCCCAAAATCTCCCAGCCCAGAGGGAGATTCCACACATTTCCAAATACTGAATGTGGGCTGGCTATAGTAAGTCTAAACATCCTATGGTCCATCATGCTAACAAAACAGAGTAGTTTGCTCTCCCTTTGAAGAGGTACACAGATGGTAAAATAAACGAAGTCAGCCTTTTTTCCTTTCATTTACTTAGTACAGTCTCTCATTCAAACTAGACAAGTGGGGGGCGCCTGGGTGGTTCAGTCGGTTGAGCGTCCGACTTCGGCTCAGGTCATGATCTCACGGTCTGTGAGTTCGAGCCCCGCGTCGGGCTCTGTGCTGACAGCTCAGAGCCTGGAGCCTGCTTCAGATTCTGTGTCTCCCTCTCTCTCTGCCCCTCCCTCACTTGTGCTCTGTCTCTATCAAAAAATAAATAAATGTAAAAAAAAATAAAAAATTTCAAACTAGACAAGTGGGCCACTTTCCTCACTAATAACAACCATCACCATGCCTTTCAGCTTGCAAATGGCAACGAATTCATTATTTTCCCACAAGGCTGGAGGAAGAAAAGGATGCTATGGGATTTCTCCATTCTGATTCCATGTGGCAGGTACTTCCTGAATACTATGTGCAAAGAGTCCGGGGAGTGCTCCTGTGTTTGGTATACTTCTCACCTGTAGCCATGACCTTCTGGCTAAATCCACACACCCAGCTGTACTTGAAATGAAGCGTCAGGATCACTATACCTCACGTCTACGGTGTTTTTCATTTTTCAAAGCATTTTCTCCTATTTTGCCCTATATCATGTTCGTGCGGCTGTTGTGTGGGAGAGGGCATTCACCAAGGAGGTAAAGTGTCACTTAGGTGCCAAATTTCGATAACCTGGTATCTTAAACTTCAACGAGTTGGCTTAGATGGTGGGGACTGCTGTGGTCCCTGGACAGTTCCCATGACTCCAGGTCTCCCTCGGGAGTTCTGTCGACATTCATCTTTTGGAAATCAGTGCAGACAGGGATGCCTACCATCGCACCTGAGGATATTTTCCTACCGTTCTCACATACGCAATAAATACTCCTTGATATCCTGTTTGGGTAAGCTCAGTGACTCAGGAAAAATGAAGAGCTAGCTTTGTGGTCAGATGGACTTGGGCTTGAGTTCTGGCTCTACCACCGTGTGACCTTCCTGGTGTCCTCATCTCTGACATGACGATGACCTCATACTTACTCCAAAGGGCCGTGCCAAGGGTGAAATTAATGTTGTGATACATGCATAAAGCTCCTGGCGTCCTAACAGAGTGGCCACTGGATAAATGGTTTCCCTGCCCCTCTCTCACTCCCCACAGCCTTGCTGCTGGCCTGTGAAACATTACTGCCAACCAGCTCACATTGTCGTCAAGATAAAATTCTGCCTAGACGGCGCGCTAACTCATGGCATTGATAAAAGCCTAGCACTGAGCTTGCACACAGTGTGGGTTCGATGAGTGTTCATTTCCTGAGTGCAGGTCACCAGCCCCCAGGTACCATCTGTAACTCAGGGGGGTCACGCCAGGTGGAAAAGGGCCCTCCCTTACTCCTCCATGTCTCAGTTTCCTCAGGAATGATTCCTTAAGATCATTCAATAATCTCTCAAGTCCCTTCCAGCAACATCATCTCCGGAATCAATTTAGATTGCAATGCATACTGGCTCAATTCTAAAAATAAGGTTATTGCCATTGTTGTGAAAAGCAGCCCACATCTGAATAGTTTCATCAGTAAAGGTTATCAGGTAATGGCCTGGAAAACGGGAGGAAAGTGACTGCCACTTTGAACTGGACACCCTCCCAACTGACAGAGAAAACAATGCCATCTTCCTCGGTACTGCTGGTGGGATCACCAGACATTTCTAACCATACAAGGGTCACTTTTAAAATTCCTTTGTATCTCTTACAATAGAGTCATAACTGGCACAGCAGTGGGTTCTAAAGTGACAGCATTAGGCAGAGATTGCTTATCCCAGAATCACCCTGGAGAATCCCAGATGTCTCTCCAGAGCTGGACTATATTACCTCTACCCAGTATTTGTCATGCACACCGACCTCCAAGAGCGACAGAGCTAGACTGCAGCAAGGAAGGAAAAGAAAGGCCACGTGCAGATGTCTTGGTGACTGTCAACTCCCAGGGGTGAATGGAGGAGAAAAGGACCCTGAACTGCCCCGCTCCCCTGTAGGGTCTATTCTGTTCTTTTTCTAATATTAAACCTCTATAAATACAATTCTGAAGAGATTTATTTCCTGCTGTGAAATTCCACATGAAAGTATTCCACACAGGGCCTGGTGCGTAATAGGTGCTCATTAAAATGTTTTCTGAATTTGAATTCAGAATTATATACACACTGTTCCTCTGAAAAGTCCAGAGAAGAATCTGGCCACCTGCTTCCTGTCCTCCCAAGTCAGAATTTCCTATGTGTACTCACACTGTGATGCCCTTAGGTACTGGTCATGCCTCACATCGGGAGGTGTATGAACATGTTACATTTTTGAAATCAGCTTGTTTTTCGTCAGTTGATTTAATAAGGAAATCAGCCGCCTTTCCTTAAAGTCCTGTATATGGGGGCACCTGGGTGGCTCAGTCGGTTAAGCGCCCGACTTCGGCTCAGGTCATGATCTCATGGCTTGTGGGTTCAAGCCCCATGTCGGGCCCTGTGCTGACAGCTCAGAGCCTGGAGCCTGCTTCAGATTCTGTGTCTCCCTCTCTCTCTCTCTGCCCTTCCCTTGATCGTGCTCGTTCTCTCTCTCTCTCAAAACTAAATAAACATTTTTTGAAAATTAAAAAAAAAAAATAAAGTCCTGGATATGGATGGAAACTACTCCATCCATAGGAAGCATAGGTCCAGACAGCACCGATGCGGTAATGACTACTTTCCCAGGAGGCCAGAACCAAAAGACAAGGCACGGTCTGCAATGCTATGACTCCCCCTGGAGAAAAGTGCACGGAGCTCTTACATTGCTGATGTACTCGAGAGGGGTGAGGCTGAAGGTGGGCAGATCGTCGGTCAGGGTCTCGCCAATGCCTGCTGTGTTCCAGCTCTAGGGGAGGGAAGACAGAAAGTGGTCAAGGTCACAGAAGCCAGGTGCCACAGGAAAGCACCACATGCCAGAAAATACTTGAAGAATGCACCATTCCTATAGGTGTCTTTGCTCCAAGATGGCCTTGGAAATCGTCACTATTTTACAGATCAGGGACTTCTCTTTAAATCATCACCTTGAGGGACACCCGGGTGGCTCAGTCAGTTGAGCTTCTGACCTCAGCTCAGGTCATGATCTCACGGTTTGTGGGTTGGAGCCCCACATCAGGCTCTGTGCTGACAGCTCAGAGCCTGGAGCCTGCTTCCGATATCTCCCTCTCTCTCTGCCCCCCCCCCCCCCGCCCCTCAAGAATAAATAAACATGGGTGCCTGAGTGGCTCAGTTGGTTAAGCGTTCAACTTCAGCTCAGGTCATGATCTCGTGGCTTGTGGGTCTGAGCCCTGCATTAGGTTCTATGCTGAAAGCTTAGAGACCGGAGCCTGCTTCAGATTCTGCATCTCCCTTTCTCTCTGCCTCTCTCTCTCTCGCTCAAAAATAAACATTAAAAAAAAAATAAAAATAAATGTTAAAATTTAAATCATCACCTTGAAACCTGCCACAGAGAAAATAATCCTTTCTCTCTCCCTCTCCCCACCCCCACCCCCCCCCCCCCCTCTGCATTCCTACAGATCCTTAAAACAGGAGCTCCTATCTTCTCAACAGACCTATTTGGTGGGAATGGATCCCAGTTGTTGATCCCACTCAGATTGTGAAGAGCTGTGTATCCTGAGGTCTGAGTTTCTCTACTAGATGGGCACTACAGGGTAAGAGCTGCTGGGTGCAGGTTGCCTCGCTAACCCCGGGGCCTCCAGCCCCAGATCCTCCACAGAGGATGACATGTAAATCCCTATCTTGGGAAGCCCTTTCCGGCTGCAGGAATATCCAAACCACATCTACTGACACTACTTAACTGCTTTTATTTCTAGCTGTCTTCTGGACTTATTTCTCAGGGATGGAAAGAATCTCCAAACCCCACCAACTGCCCTTCTGTCCTCTTTGTGACTCCTCTGTCATCTGGGGAGATGCTCTTCCTCTTGACATTTCAAGTGAGGACATCTCCGGTATCACCAAGTGAGCCTCCCCAGCATTCTCTCTAGAGTCAGGCACACTGCCAGCACGTACGTGGTTACATTGTTCATACAGAACTTGGCACGCCTTCATACAGAAATCTAGTTTCTTCATTCCAGCCTGAGTCACCCCAAAGCCAGCCTGGAAAACAAGGCCCTCTCTGGCTGCGCTCCTGGAGTGGCTCCCAGGTCACGGTGGAGTTGCTCTCCACAGCCACCTGATGCCCGATCCGGTTGCTTGATCCTTTAAGCAGCGTTCCGGGAATGACCACGTCCACCCCTGGGCTCCCAGCCCAGGCTGAGCCTCAGCCGCCCTCCCCACGTCCCCTAGCACCGGCTCGGTTCTGATTTTCTTTGCTTGAGACCAGTTCTTTTTCCTCCCTACCCCCGCCCCTAGTTTTCTAAGCTCCTTGTTCTTGCTTGAGAATCCTCTTCTGTTTCAAAATAGCCTGCTTTTCTTCAGTTAACTCCCACCCCATTGAGAAGACACACTCTGATCACCCACATGTACCGAGTGCCCATGATGCACAGAGCCTTGTGCCCCACTTGGCAGAGAGGAGACAAAGAAGTGTAAGACTTGGTCCTCGCTCTCCAGAAGCTCCTTGAGAAACCAAGACCCCCTGATATGCTCCCACGCTATAAACCCCCACGCACCCAGGCTTCCACTTGGGAGTTCTCAGGGGCAGATGCAAGGTTTGATACAGTAAGAGCTCTGAGGAGCAAAGGCTCCGGCTGATTATAGAGGGCGGTGGGATGCCTGAGGTGCACAGACGGAAGACTGGAAGAGAAAGTGTAGCCCTGAACTGTGGGCTAAGAAAGGGCTTTATTTTCAACAAATAAATTGTGAGACTATGAGAGAGAGGAGAGGAGAGTAGGAGAGAGAGGGAAGGGTCCGGAAGGGTGGTCTGTAGTTCATAAAAGACACACCGAGCAATCCCGATGTACACAATGAACCTGGGTCCTGATTCAAACGGTGAAATTATGACCTTTATGACAATTGGAAATTTGAACACTGATTACTGATATCAAGGAATCATTTCTGACTTAGGGGTGATTATGGCACTGTGATTATTTTTAGAGTTGCCCCCCTTTAGAGAAGGGGTATATACGAGACAGATGGCCAGGAGATGACCATGCTGGAGCAGGGTGATGAGGACGTGAGGTTCAGTAGACTCCTCTCCCCATTCTTGCATATGTGTGAACACCTCCTCAATAAAATGTTTTTTTTAAATCGACTCTTACACTGGGTCTGGGGAGCCAGGGAAAGGTCCTGAGTGGGGGGACAAAGTCAGAATGATGCTTTGTGAAGATTAATGCAGCACCTCAGGAGGACTGAGGGTGGGGAGGCAGATAAAAAGCTCAAGGAACAGCTGGGAGAGGAGGAGAAGCCCATCGAGGGCAGTGGCCACAGGAACAGACAGGAGACATCTTTAAAAAGAAGGAACAATGCAACACAGTGGCGAGGTCACTGGCAAAGAGCAGAGGCAAGAGGGCAGAGACAGGAAGGCCAGGGAGGCAGTGGGCTGGGAGGGGGGATGGCGCGAGGGCTGAGCTGCAGGGAAAGGGCAGCATCCCCCAAGTGCATCCAGGGGACTCACACTGCAGGCTGGGGGCCCCCCGAAGGCTCCAGAAGGCTCCGTGGGGAGGTGGGAGGAGAGTGGACAGGCAGAGGGGAGAGGGAGAAGGGAGAAGGGAGAAGAGCCGGAGCAGAACGTGGTTTGCAAGAAGGGTGGGTGTGGACCGAACTAGGGAGGCGCTTAGCAAGTTAGGGCGACAGGGAAATGGTGTAGGTTATTTTTTAATTGTTCAAAATTTATTTAAAATTTCCTTCAAACAGGCTTTTTCTATCCATCTGTCACCAGATAATGTGGGCAAACGTCAACAGCCTATTTGGAAATGGAATACAGTGTTGGTTTATATTCTTGAAATGTAAAAGGGTAATACAATTTACTGGCAAACATTAAAAACAAACACTGAATGACCAGGGTTTAATTTTCAAATCCTTAAGGCCCAAGTGTTTGCCTTTGTGTTGTGTGCTTTCACCGCTGGCAACTCTCAGAGACCAGTTCCTCCTAACCTCAGTTCCCAGCGCCCCGGGGGGCTATGGCGGTGAGGCCTGAGTGAGGAGGTGAGATTCAGGCAACCAGGAGCCCCACTGTAGCGGGGGCTCTGGAGGACAGGAGTGGGGGCAAAAGAGCAGCGGAAAGAAGGGAGCTTCCAGAACAGAGGGTCAAGATTTTAGGATTTGGGCTGGGGGCATGAGTGACCTAGGTGAGGGGATCAAGAGCACACTTACCGTGATGAGTGTGAGTCAAGTACAGAATTGTTGAATCACTATGCTGTATACCTGACACTTACATAACACTGTATGTTAATTGCACTGGAATAAAAAAGAGGTAAAAAAAAAAAAAAAGATCCTGGTTCTTAACATTAACATGAATTGTTTGTTTTATCCTACATTACACATGAAATAGTTTCAAAATAGCTATACCATTACTACCAACAATAAAATTACTGTATGAAGTTCAAAAAAAAAAAGATTTTAAGCTCTTAATAAAAATAGGGGCACCTGGCTGGCTCAGTTGGTGGAGCATGAAACTCTTGATCTCAGGGTTGTGAGCTCAAGCCCCATGCTGGGTATAGAGATTATTTAAAAAAAAAAAAAAAAAAAAGGCACCTGCGTGGCTCAGTCGGTTAAGCATCTGACTCTTGGTTTTGGCTCAGGTCATGATCTCACGGTTGGTGAGTTCAAGCCCACGTCTGGCTCTACCCTGACAGTGCTAACCCTGCTTGGGATTCTCTCTCTCTCCCTCTCTTTCTGCCCACCCCCCCCCCCTCAAAATAAACAAATAAACATTTTTTTTATTAAAAAAAATTTTTTTAATGTTTATTTTCAGAGAGGGAGAGAGAGTGTAAGCAGGGTCGGGGCAGAAAGAGAGGGAGACACAGAATCCGAAACAGGCTCCAGGCTCTGAGCTGTCAGCACAGGGCCCGACGTGGGATCTGAACTCATGAACTGCAAGACAATGACCTGAGCCAAAGTCGGACGCTTAACTGAGCCATTCAGGAGCCCCCCCCCCAAATTTTTGTAATTAAAAAAAAAAGAAAAGCGAAGAAAAATAATAAAAGCAGCCAGATCTGGAGGTTGGGGAGGGGGATGGGAAGGATGAAGAATGCTAATCCCCTCCTCTTTCAGAGCAGCTCAGCTGGTATCAGCAGCTACCTGAGATGCAAACATGACTAACCCAGAACAAGGACCCCAGGCTCTTGATGGTTTTCGTAACCTTTTTTCAGCAACGTTGGAAAGATCTTCTGGGTACTGGTATCTCTTGTGGGAAGAACCTATTATCTCAGGCTCCACGATTCCTCTGGTTTCACTTAGTTTATCTTCCTTTTCTAGTCACGTTCAAATGAACGTTATGTTGTGTACATTTTGGCTTTAAAGAACAGCACGTGCAGGACAGTGCATCCCCTCTATGGATCCATCTATCTATCCACTGGTGCCCGGCCAGCCTCCAACTTGGGGCAGGAAGAGGTGTCTGTCTGGGTTGAACACCACACATTCCCACTGATTTCTACACTGTGGGATTTTGAGGTATTTATTGCTTTTTTCATTGTACGTTCCTGTACCACCTGAATTTCTGAAAATGAGTATGTGCCATTTTTACTTCTAAAAAACTGTCATTCCTATTTAAAAAATGAGAATCGCAGAGAAGAAAGCCAGCACTTATTAAGCAGGTACTCTGTGGCAGCTGCTGGGCTAAATTCTATCATAATACAGATCCTCACGTATCTGCACGGTCAGAATCAGCTCGCCCGCATTTGACGAGGAGAGGAGGCTCACACAGGATGCCGCGCGATCCGGCAGGCCCAAGTCACAGACATCACTTCCACCGCGCTGTGACAGGAGCACCTCTCCTCCAGTTTCGCCCTCCCCCACCCACAACAGAAACACAGAATCTGACCAGGGTGGGTCCCATGGCATTTTTCAGGGAAAAAATCATAAAGAATGAAAATCATGGAATTTCAGAACTTTGAAAGCATGTGGTCCAACCCCTTGTTTCATGGATGGGGGATCTGAGACCCAGAGACTTGAGCCAGGTCATACGGTGAAGTGAGCAGCTCTTGAGCCCTGGCCTCGTAGGCTTTCTGGAGGGTGGCAGGAAGTAAGGAACCTGTAATCGTGCCCTCCCAGTTCTTTCCACTTCCTAAAAGATCTCTTGGTTATTAAAGGTCCATAACTGGATCTTTCTCAAAACACTATCTCTAAAAACAAACAAACCCAACAAAACAAAGCTGAATCCAGAGAGCCTGGAACCGTCATTGAGAAAGGCTGGCAAAGGGGTTGTCCTAGAAATCCAGATGGCAGTGATGACACGGGGCCCGAGGAACTCAGAACCAGTGGAGAAGCTGTGACTGATGGGTAGTCCCTCGAAGGGAGTCAGGAAAAGTAGAACAGAAGCCAGGGAAGGGAGGCACTCTGGGAACAGCCACAAAGAAAAGGCATCAAGGATAGAAAAGATCAGAGTCCTTCAAACTCCGTCAAAATCACCAGATCAGATCTGGGGAGGCGCTCTCCTGGGTGGAGTTCCAGAAACAATGCTCCTGGAAAGGACGCAATCTCAGGGGACGAAGAGCTGCTGTGACCTGCCCCTGCCTATCCAGGGGCACAGGATCTCCCTCACTTCTCCCTGCCAGGGCACAGCTATGCCGATCCAAATGGCGCAAGTTAATCAAGCGGTAATAATAATCCCAAGAAGCAGTCTAGAAAGAAAGCATCTCGGTGAATTCAATTAAGATAAGAAATTCTTGCTAAGCAGCGAGTTGCAAGGGAACAGTGAGTCTGTAAGGTGGGCCTTTCAGCCAGAAGAGTTAGAGCGGTTCCTCCTAAAGCTTCTGGGGGGGTGGGAGGAGGCGGTGCCCACACTAAAAAATGCTTGGGAAGGAGGCAGTGCCCAGGGGGGTGTCTGCAGTCAGTGGGAAACTCACGTCCATCTTGGAAACAAGCAGCAGCTGCTGTTTGATGCGCAGGAAAACGGAATCGAAAGCCAGCTGGTGGGCCTGCTGGTTAAGTCGAGTCAGGGCCATGCGAGATGCAGACAGTAGGTTGTGGTTACTTGACCCTTTTTCCTAAGACAAGAAAACACAAAAGGCTATTAGGGCCTGGCTGTAACCAAGGTTTTAGCTAGTTTGACATTTTTGAAAAGCCACTGAGAAGAAAACAGTGAGGGGGCAGGTCTATACAGTAGCGTTCCCAAGCCTGGTTGTGCCCTGGCACCTGCTTTGGAACATGCTGGATTACAGGTGCACAGGCTCCACCTCAGGGCTACTGAATCGGAGTCCAGCAGGGGTGTAGGCCCAGGAAGCACTGCTTTAAATTCACTTTTCTAGGTAATTCTGATTCTTCTGAGCTCACACAAGTTGATGGACTGGAAGTGTAGGAAAAATTAACCTGTGGCTGTTCCTCGGGGATAGAGGAAGAAGGAGAAAACGGTAAGTGTCAGGTATAGACAAGACTGGGAGACAGAAGCCTGATTCCCAGCGAGGTCAACTCAGTTACACCTGGCTATACAGCAAAGCACGCACAACCTATATGAGTCCCAGGGAATTCCAAACCGCCTGAGAAAATACAGAGATGGAAAATGTAACCCTGGTTTTGCTATTATAAATGAACCGATTACAACAAACTAAATCAGATCAGCAATAAAGATAAACAGAACTGCTTTCACCTAATCACGGAAGCATGGATGAATGAGCCTGGACAAGTGTTTTAAGAAGTGTTTGTCAAGCTCAGATGCAGCCAGTTGGTGCGCCTCAGTGCAAATCTGAGACCGTGTGAGGGCAACAAGGAAGCCTCAGACATGTCCAGAGGGTCACTGTGCAGTCGCCCCCAGAGCTCAAGGCCTGGTAGGACACTCTGAGGTTGCATTTGGTGCCATGAGAACAGCAGTGTCTATTCAAACCCGACCAGGGGATGGGGAGATGGTTCTGGAAGGGATGTTGCAGCCCTCCTAGGATCCTGGGGCCATTCAAAAGTTGCTGTGTGGCTCATTCCATTTATTGGGAAGTTCTTCTGTCCCTGGACCCCAAGGGGCCCAAAGCTCAGAGTCAAGGGCAGCACTGTGGTAGATCAAGTAAGAGCTTAAGCTAAAGGACAGCTCGGAGGGAACACGTCCCCCCGGGTCCTCCTGCTCCCAAGAGGACACACTTGCTCTGGAGGCTTCCTCTGGCTTTTCTCCACCCCTCATCCCTCCCCTGGGGAAGAGGCTCGACTTCCCCCATGGAAGGGCTGGGGGCCTCCTCTGTGGCTCCTGCCCACCAGCAGGCAGTACACACTCTGGTCCCCTCTCTGCCATTAACAGGGGACTGTCCCCAGACTGGAGCCAGGGGCTACCTGCCCCACCCATCCCCACGCAAGTCTGACTACGGCAAGCCCATCTGGACACACGTCTGAAGCCACGCTCTCCCGCCTGCCTTTCGTCAGTAATAAAGCTCCACTTATCCACCTCCTACACCTATGTATCCACCGGTTCTGACCCAGTTTCGTTTATTAGCTCCTGAAAACATGATGTGAGTGAGACAGAGAAGTGGCAGTGGGGTACGCTGCAGACCACAGCCACCCCACAGAGCCAGAAAGCCTGGATCGGGGAAGGGGTGACGAGAGAAAAGCTTCCATGTGCAAGAATGCCATCCGTCTGGTCTCATACCTTGAGGGTATAAAGTATTTCCATTAAACTGGCATATTCAGCAGGGTTATCTTTCTGGAGGTAATTATATTCTTGCCATGGGTTCCTGGTAGAGCTCTTCCTGTCTGTCAAGATGCTGTCCTGAAAGCCGGCCAGGTTCCGAGCGCTGTAGGAGTCCGAGAGATACCTGCCAGCTGTGGACAAGATCCTGAAATGAAAGCGATGACCATTATGCCCTGAGCTATTTGTGGGGAACTTCCTCCTTGGGGCATTCAGCTTGCTCCTTACTAAAATCCCAGGATATGCTTTTGAGGCAGATTGATTTCGGGTCCATTTTATAAGGAAAGGAAGACATCCTTCACCGCTGAGGCGTGAGCCGCACGTCAGATGCATGAGACACCAGGTGTTTTCATTTCCTATTTAACACTCAGACCACCGGAATATGCCACCTTCCTAATGTGACATACAGCCTACACGGAGCAGTGCTCGGTTGACTACGGTCTGGAACACTATACATGTTCTGTGCAGCCCTTTCTCGCTCTGTGACCATCACTGTGTGGAACAAAGCCACAGGCTGCTGGTGGGCACCTTGGCCACAGCAGCACCAGACAGGGGCGGGAGAGTCGGTCCGAGGACAGTGGTGGCAGCACGTCGAAGCACACCTCCAGCCACAGGACTCGCTATCACACAGTCGGGCCGGAGTGGCATTTGTCTTCAACCGTCCCGTATGGTTTACTTTCGTGGCTTAGGTGCCACACAGAGATCTACTGAGAGAAGCAGGCGCTTCCAATTGCTCTGAGAAGGAACAATGCCTGGGGGAGGTTCTCAAGGACAGCCAATCTTTAGGGCTTGAATCTCCATCTTCTGTCTCCACCAAGGGCGGCCTTCCCTGATGGGTGCTGCAAATCCTCCTGTTTCCCCCGAGCCCAACTCTACCATCTGGTCTATACGTCCGAAATTGCACAGCACTACGTGAACATATGCCACCAGGAGGAGAGACACTGTATTACGTCCCGAGTGTGGCTAACTCCCTAACCTCTCCTTCACCATAATTTCTCATGAAAGGAATTGCGGCGGACCTGGCAGCTTTTAGGTACACGCACTTAAAAAAAAAAAAAAAAAAAAGTCCAGGGGCACTTGGGTGACTTGGTTAAGACTCTGACTCTTGACTTCAGCTCAGGTCATGATCTCACGGTTTGTGGGTTCAAGCCCAGCATCAGGCTCTACACTGACAGAATGGAGCCTGCTTGGGATTCTCTCTCTCTCTCTCTCTCTCTCTCTGCCCCATCCCATCCCTGTGCATGCACATACTCTCTTAGAAATAAATATTTTTTTAATTAAAAATTAAAAAACAAGTCCAGTGAGCCTATCAAGGAATGCGTGTACTTGCAAACAAACAGTGGGGACGGGCCCTTCTTCAGGAACCGCTGTTGACAAAAGCAGCTACCTGCCTCTGCCACTAAAAAGTTACGGTTTTCCCTCTTGCTTAAACTACAGGTTATTTCGGCTGGCTCTTTTGTCTGCCAAACTGTGGCCTATTCCTGCCACCCTTACTTCCAAGTCTTCACTATCTGTGGGGAAAAAATGGGGGGGTTCTCCCCCCCCCCCCCCAGCACTGAGCACAGGGCCTGGCCCATGGCAGGGGACGCTGGGTTTGGCAAGCAGGAAGTCGAGAACTGCCTTCTGGGAAATCAGTTCCCCTTGGCAGGGTCACAGCCATACGTGTCTCCACTGTCGGCTGGGGGAAACTGAAGAAAACCAGATGAGTCAGGAATGTTTTAAGTATTAAAGATCACAGTTTAAAATGTCACTATAGTAAGCTCTACAATAAGAACCCAACCTTAAAAAAAAAAAAAAAAAAAAAAAAAGAGGAATAAATATAGCTCCAACCCCAAGGAATGAATGGTATCTTTTCCTCCCAGCCTCCTCTTCATCCAGACAGACACCATTAGATGATCTAATCATCAGACTCCGACTTCCTAGGACATGTGTTTGCTAGTGCTACGAACTAAATCTTACTGAAACCACTGCATTTCTTCATTCATAAAGAAATGTCTTCTCATCATTGGAATGGGCTATAAGCAGGTCTTGGGAATGTCAGATAATTAAACAGTCCTCGCCCTCAAGGAGCTCAGAGATTAACCGGGGAGTCCAACCTCCATCAACGTGGCAGGAGAATGCAGTCAATATGCACAAAGGAGGGAGAGACTAACGTTACACTTCCATCTGCTTCCTCAATTCATTTCCTTTCACGAAAAGTTGTTAGCCACTTCTTCACAAGCCATGGAAACCTGTAAATTTACAACAGATCCCCCAAACCTGATTTCCCACTGAACTGAGACCTCATCCCAGCGAAAACACCACTGGGCCAAAAGTTAAGTGGTGGGTGCTGCGAACATGCAGAGGGGCCGTAGCAATCTCCCTGGCATCTCACCCAACTTGCCCAGTGCAAGAAAAAGCCTTCTAGTGGCACTCAGCCCATAAATCACAAAATGATCCCTTTCTGCGAGGTGATCTTAAGAGCCCAAGAGCCAATGTCACTCTTGTCACTGAAGCCATCTGGAGTGTTTCCAGCTACTGACTGCCACCCAGGGGGTGGTGGGGAGAGGAGTGGCCCTTGGGCCAAGTGGAGTCTGGGCTCCCCAGGGGAGACTGACAGGCAGATAAGTTTTATAGGCAGCTGCCACACGTGGCCTCCCTGATGGGAACACAGATGATGACTGTCACTCTTTTCCCTTTCCAGGCTCAGTGCTTTCGGAATGATATCGCCTCTCAAAGAGGCTCCCTTGGATACACCCAGTCTGTTCTCATCTCACGCCAAAGCTCAGGCCAGCCTTTCAGCTTCTCTGGGCTGCAAAATGCAGGTGGAGAGAGAGGCTCATCCTTTATCTACCATGTCCCCATTCAGCTTCCTAACCAGATTTTTCTTTTCCTTCTAGAATGTAATATTCACTTTCATTAAAAGATTAAGGAAAACCTATGTGTCCTGATATGGAAAGATGTCTGCTTTACACATGCAGAGAAATCCAAGTCCAAGGAGAGACGCTAACTTGTGAGAAAGACAGTGTGGGGGTGACACACTCTGGACGGCTCAGCTGACGTCCAGGTTCCAATCATGGCCTCGTGTCGTGGTTCCATGACCTCAGACACAGCTATTTCCACAGATCATTTATTTTTACTTAAGTTACTACCTGTGCCAGACTCCAGGCCTCGATGTTTCTTCGTCTGTAAAAATGGGGATAAGAACAGTACCTACCTCTTTGGCCACTGGGAGGATTAATGACTTAATTCATGTAAAGTCCTCAGTGTCAGAGCTCAGTAAATTATGGGTGGGAGGAGATGTTAATAATGTTTCTTCTAGAGAGGATTTTTCATGCGAGTAGAGTTTTCATTTTTATTTTGCATACTTATGAACTGTTTTAATCTTTGCAATGAGTTGGGGCCAGGCTATAATCACTACTGAAATTAATAAAATAAGCTACATGCCTTTCTTTCAAATACATAAATGTGACATTTTCAGCTCTTCCTAGGATGCCTCTGAAAACCCTGACCCACTGGCCCTCCACCACAGGCTCCCCCACAGTATGTGCCTGTGTGCATGTCGGCACGAGTGTGTGCAGAGGGTTATTGGTTACTGCATTTATATTATCTACACACTCCACTATATGCCTGGGGTGTCCGGTTTTACTCATTCCAGGAACTCACATATTTTCTGTGCTGGGCTGTTTGGGAGTTATAAACAGTTGCACATCCTAGCCAGCTATAAGACAGCTGCCCAGAACGAAAACCACTGTGGGAGATTGTGGGACTTGAAGACGGTCTGTGGGCTCAGAAATGAAAGAAGACAAGAAGTGGCCAAAAAAAAAAAAAAAAAAAACCCAAAAACCAAAAAACAAAAAACAGCTGACTTGGAGCACTGACCCTGTTCCTCAGCAACTCATCCCTACTTCCCACGGGGTGGATGTGTTGTTGTGTACACCCCACACCAACCACTCCCCCCCCCACCCCCCGGAGCTTTCATTTCACAATAGACCACTGCCAGAAATTCCTTCCTGTCCGGATTGCTTTAGGACAATAAAGAATTATCCCAGAAAGAGGTGATGGGGCTGCTGCTAGGCCCTCACACAACTGTACGAAATAGATTTCTTCCCCCAGCTCCTGGAAAACACAGAAATCAGCTGTCCCAAGGGAATGGGAAATTTAGCTGGAAGAAAGAAGGAAGGAAATTTGGGAGTCTGGAGCCCTCTGAGTCTCAGGAAAACTCATCTGAAAGGGGCCACTGCAGGGCAATGGAAAACCCTGGCAGGTATCAGAATAGAGAAAGGGGTCAGAGTTAGGGGAGAGAAAGGAAACCCTCCTTCAACACACACCACCCCCGGCACCACAGAATTCTGCAGAACCCGGAAGGCTGGCTGGATTAATCCCGATTCTATGGGCTCCCCCAGGTGAATTCACCACCACCTACAATGCTGTTTCTATGGAGAAATTTATTGTGAGTCCCAATAACTAACTTACAAACAAGCAGTGGGAATCCAGCCCAATTACAATTTGGAGACAACATGTACTGTTTCCTCACTTGGGCTGAAACTTCCATATCTAACCAAAACTTTGTGACCACTGCCAAATAGCTCAGAGCCTTGCCCTTTTTAGGTGCTCAGTATTTGTTAGTCCTCGAGCTGTGTGGCTTCCAGATTTGACCATATGTTGTCATTGCTGTGCTGTGCATTCTATCCGGTTCTTCCCAAGAACCCAGGGACTCGCCCACAGCCCTCACCTACCTGTTTGCTAGCTGCTGCTCGAAGTCCCCACATTGCCGCAGGAGCTCGCCACAGGTAGCTATTATCCTAAACAAAACAAAAGGCACTTCAAGTTCAAGTATCTGGAATGTTGACATAGGACAAACATTATCTCATTCATAAAAATTCTAGCTATTCACTCCTTTTGGTGGGGCTGGATTCTGGAAAAGTGGTTAACCATTTGACAGTCTACCTGACATGTTTTACTAATTAGTAATTCATGGAGAAGGTAAAAGTGACCCCCTTCTAATGCCCTCAAGTCACAGGCCTCTCTGCTTCGAATCACAGTTCTGTCTACAGGTCAAATGATCTTACATTTCCAAACTACTGAGGAGCTCTGGGGCTTTGTCCTTAAGAAAACGGGTTGGAAACACTTCCTATCTAAAATTTAAAAACCAGGGCACCTGGCTGGCTCAGTCGGAAGAGCATGCAACTCTTGATCTCGGGGTCGTGAGTTGGAGCCCCACATGAGGTGTGGAGATTACTTATTTAAATAAATTTTTAAAAACTTTAAAATAAAATTCAAAAATCAACGATACATTTAAAAAATCATTCACCACAATCAAGTGGGATTTATTCCCAGGATGCAATGGTGGTTCAATATTTGCATATCAATCAACGTGACAGATCACAAGAGAAAGGATAAAAATCACACGATCAGGGGCGCCTGAATGGCTTAGCCGGTTAAGCATCCGACTCTTGATTTTGGCTCAGGTCTTGATATTCCAGTTCATGAGATCGAGCCCCATGTCAGGCTCTGTGCTCACAGCACAGGGCCTGCTTGGGATTCTCTCTCTCACTCTCTCTCTCTCTGCCCCTCCCCTGTTCACACTCTCTCTCTCAAAACAAACATTTTTTTTAATTTGTTTTTAATCTTTATTTTTGACAGAGAGAGACAGAGTGTGAGTGGGAGGGGCAGAGAGAGAGGGAGACACAGAATCTGAAGCAGACTCCAGGCTCTGAGCTGTCAGCACAGAACAGAGCCAGATGCGGGACTTGAACTCACGAACTGCGAGATCATGACCTGAGCCAAAGTCTGACACTCAACCAACTGAGCCATTCAGGTGCCCCCAAATAAACATTTTTTTAAAGTCATATGATCATCTTAATAGATGCAGAAAAATCATCTGACAGAGTACAACATCCATTCATGATAAAAACTCTCTAACAAAGTAGGTTTAGAGGGAGCATACCTCAACATAATGAAGGCCATTTTTGAAAAACCCACAACTAATATCCTCAATGATGAAAAACAGAGAAGAGCTTTTCCCCTAAGGTCAGGAAGAAGACGAGAATGTCTGTTCTCACCACTGTTATTCAACATAGTACTGAAGTCCTAGCCTCAGCAATCGGGCAACAAAAAGAAATAGAAGGCATCCAAATTCGTAAGGAAGAAGTAAAACTTTCACTATTTGCAGATGACACAATACAGTATAGAGAAAACCCTAAAGAGTCGACCAAAAAACTGCTAGAACTGATCAATGAATTCAGTAAAGTCAAAGGATACAAAATCAGTGCATAGAAATTTGTTATATTTTTTACACTAATAATGAAGAAGCAGAATGAGAAATTAAGAAAACAATCCTATTTACAACTGTACCAAAAATAATAAAACACTTAGAAATACACTTGACCAAAGAGATAAAAGACCTGTACTTTGAAAACTATAAAACTCTAATGAAAGAAATTGAAGATGGTACAAATAGAAAGATGTTCCATGCTCACGGACTGGAAAAAACATTGTTAAAATGTCTCCACTACCGGAAGCAATCTATAGATTTAAAATTTTTTTTTTCAACGTTTATTTATTTTTGGGACAGAGAGAGACAGAGCATGAATGGGGGAGGGGCAGAGAGAGAGGGAGACACAGAATCGGAAACAGGCTCCAGGCTCTGAGCCATCAGCCCAGAGCCCGACGCGGGGCTCGAACTCAGGGACCGCGAGATCGTGACCTGGCTGAAGTCGGACGCTTAACCGACTGCGCCACCCAGGCGCCCCAGCAATCTATAGATTTAATGGAAGCCCTATCAAAATACCACCAGCATTTTTCATAGAACTACAACAAATCATCTTAAAACCTGAAGGGAAGCACAAAAGACCCCAAATAGCCAAAGCAACCTTGAGAAAGATGAACAAAGCTGGAGGCATCATAATTCCAGATTTCAAGATATACTACAAAGCTGTAGTAATCAAAACAGTATGTCGTTGGCACAAAAATAGACACATAGTTCAATGGAACAGAATAGAAAGCTCAGAAATACACCCAGGCGTACAGGGTCCATTAATCTACAACAAAGGAGGCAAGAATATACAAAGGAGAAAAATAAATCTCTTCAACAAACGGTGTTGGGAAAACTGGACAGCAACATGCAAAATAATGAAACCGGACCACTTTCTTACACCACACACAAACATTAACTCAAAATGGATTAAAGCTTAAATATGAGACCTGAAATCATAAAACTTCTGGGAGAAAATATAGGCAGTAATTTCTTTGACATCAGCCACAAAAACATTTTTCTAAACATGTCTCCTCAGGCAAGAGAAACCAAAGTGAAATTAAACTATTGGGACTACACGACCAAAATAAAAAGCTTTTGCTTTTTGTGAAAGTAACCATCAACAAAACAAAAAGGCAATCTACTAAATGGGAGAAGATATTTGCAAATGATGGGCTAATATCCAAAATATATAAAGAATATATACAACTCAACACCAAAAAACCCAAATAATCCAATTAAAAAATGAGCAGAGGACTGAATAGATGTTTTTCCAAAAAAGATACACAAATGGTCAACAGACACATGAAAACATGCTCAGCATCAGTCATCACCAGGGAAATGCAAATCAAAACCACAATGAGATACCACCTCACACCTGTCAGAATGGCTACAATCAAAAATACAAGAAATAATAAGCATTGGCGAGGATGTGGAGAAAAAGGAACCCTCCTGTGATGTTGGTGGGATTGCAACTGGTGCAGCCAATGTAGAAAACAGTATGGAGTTTCCTCAAAAAAGTAAATATAGAATTACTATATGCTCCAGTAATTTCACTACTAGCTATTGACCAAAAGAAAAAATACTAATTCAAAAGATATACCCACCCCCATGTTTATTGCAACATTATTTACAATAGCCAAGACATGGAAGCAACCCAAATATCCATCCATAAATACCATATACACTTGGATAAAGTGTATGTGGTATGTATGTATATATGTATGTAGGTATTTATACATACACCTATATACACATACCTGTATATATACATATACGTACATATATATACATATATGTGTATATATATGTGTATATATATGCATATATGTATATATGCATATATATGCATATATATACATACATATATGTATATATACATACATATACATACATATATACAGGTATGTGTATATAATATATATATATACACACACATATATATAGGTATGTGTATATAATATATATATATACACACACACACCACATACATGTATGTGTGTGTACACACACACACACACACACACACACACACACTGGACTATTAGCCATAAAATAGAATGAAAAATCTTGCCATCTGCAACAACATGGATGGATCTAGTGGGTATAACGCTAAGTGAAATAAGTCAGTCAGAAAGATACCACAGGATTTCACTCATATGTGGAATTTAAGAAACAAAACAAAGAAAAAAAGAGACAGAGTTGTAAATACAGAGAACAAACCAGTGATTGCCAGAGGGGAGATGGGTAGAGGGACAGGTGAAATAGATAAAGGGGATTAAAAAAAATTAAATTTAAATTTAAAAATCAAAATTCATTACTTAGTATTTGTTAGATGTCTGCTATTTACAAGGCAAAGAAAACTATTTTGATACTAGAAGTTATCTCTCTGATCACATGAAAGGCAGATGAAGATTAATCCACTTGGCTTCTCAGAGATAAGCCTGAATGACCATCATACCTGTATTTAATAATCCTTTAATTTTCAAGTAATTTTATGCTGGGCCTCCAACTCCAGGTGCTGAGTCCTTCAACACCAAACTATAATGTCAGGACAAATCCAAGGATTAAAAAACATCTAAAGTCTAGTTAATTTTTAACTTTCTCTAAAAGTGCCTATCATCACCGGGGTATCTAGGCATTCCATCATAAGAAAGGTTTATGAGAAAGTGAAATATTCCACTTTTCACTTGCCTCAGGTACAACAGAATAACCTTGTACATAGTATTTTCTGGTGTACCAAGCCACCAACGACGATAGGGGATACAGTTAGCATCTAGAACATTAAATTTCATCCCCCCAAAATAAAAGTCCAGATCAGAGCCCATGAAGAGATGATCCCTAGGAGGCCCTGGATCAGAGCAGATCCAGGGTCTGGATGTGCCGGATGTGTGGGCCACCATGCTGAGACCTACAGGTGGCACCGGCACCCTGTGCACACTACCTAGGCCAGGGGTCAGGCAAGTGGGTGAAGAGCAGCCTCCCTCTTCTGAATGTACATCCCTGAAGAGCAGTTTTAAGGAAAAGAAATTCTTTTTTTTTTTAATTTTATTTTTTATTTTGTTAAATTTACATCCAAATTAGCATATAATGCAACAATGATTTCGGGAGTAGATTCCTTAGTGCCCCCTACCCATTTAGCCCATCCCCCCCCACACCCCTCCAGTAACCCTCTGTTTGTTCTCCATATTTATGAGTCTCTTATGCTTTGACCCCCTCCATTTTTACATTATTTTTGTTTCCCTTCCCTTATGTTCATCTGTTTTGTCTCTTAAAGTCCTCATATGAGTGAAGTCATATGATATTTGTCTTTCTTTGACTGACTTATTTCACTTAGCATAATACCCTCCAGTTCCATCCACGTAGTTGCAAATGGCAAGATTTCATTCTTTTTTGATTGCCGAGTAATACTCCATTGCATATATATACCACATCTTCTTTATCCATTCATCCATCAATGGATTTTTGGGCTCTTTCCATCCTTTGGCTATTGTTGGTAGTGCTGCTATAAACATGGGATGCATGTATCCCTTAGAAACAGCACACCTGTATCCCGTGGATAAATGCCTAGTAGTGCAATGGCTGGGTCATAGGGTAGTTCTATTTTTAGTTTTTTGAGGAACCTCCATACTGTTCTCCAGAGTGGCTGCACCAGCTTGCATTCCCAGGGAAAAGAAATTCTTGATTGCTTTTGACCTCGGCCTAATAGTAGAGCTACTACCATGCACTAGTGGGAGAGCAAGGGCACAAGAGGACATATGGCCAGGCTACTGGGACTTCAGCTGTCAGCCCCAGGAAGTGAACCCAGTGCTTCTAGAGCTTCCAAGTTTTAAGTGATATTAGAAATCTGAACTGGGGCACCTGAGTGGCCACAACAGTTAAGTGTCTGACATCAACTCAGGTCACGGTCTCAAGACTCGAGGGTTCGATCCCCACGTCAGGCTCTGTACTGACAGCTCAGAGCCTGGAGCCTGCTTCAGATTCTGTATCTCCCTCTTTCTCTGCCCCTCCCCTGCTCACATCTGTCCCTCTCTCTCTCAAAAATAAATAAACATTTTTAAAAAATTAGAAATCTGGATTATGTTAAAACTGGTTTTTAAATGTTGAAAACTCACCCAAAATTTTTTAAATGATGTGATCAAACAAACCATGTCCGTAGGTCTGATCTGGCTCCTGATGCAGTCTGCACCTCCTGGCTAGAACTTTCAAGGACCAAACCTTCTTAGGCCACTGCTGATCACATTCCCACCAGGCCTCAGGGCTTGGGGCAACAGGGGTCTATCTATTGGCTCACAGGTCATAGTGGCTACCCCAGAATCTGGCCCTGAACAACCATTTGGGAGGGTCACCTCAATGCCTGTCATGGAACTCTTACGTGGTCCTTTTCAGGCCAGATAATGCTGCCTTATCACTTAGTGGTATGGTGCTTAAATCTAAAAACAGGATCTGGGCACCTGGCTGGCTCAGTCAGTAGAGTGTGTGTGACTCTTGCTCTCAGGGTTGTGGGTACGAGCTCCCCACATGGGGTGTAGAGATTACTTTAAAAAATAAAATCTTAAAAAATTTAAAAAAATAAATAAAGATAATAAAAACAGTATTCAATCAGCTGTATATTTTCTAATATGCAAGTTCTAAGTTACTTTAGGCCTGAAAAAGTATAGGCTAAGGGGGAAAAAATCTCACAACAAGTAGAAAATGTGAGTCACCAAAGGAGATAAGGAGCTCATAAAGACTGTTCATGCATTAGGAGTGAGAGAGGTCCTTCTGGTGCTGCTGGTGCTGTTGTTAGTTTTAACTGGCTTGTTTTTAGAGTCTAGAGGTTTTGCTTTAAAAAAAAAAAAGGCAGGGGGCGCCTGGGTGGCGCAGTCAGTTAAGCGTCCGACTTCAGCCGGGTCACGATCTCGCGGTCTGTGAGTTCGAGCCCCGCGTCAGGCTCTGGGCTGATGGCTCGGAGCCTGGAGCCTGTTTCCGATTCTGTCTCCCTCTCTCTCTGCCCCTCCCCCGTTCATGCTCTGTCTCTCTCTGTCCCAAAAATAAATAAAAAACATTGAAAAAAAAATTTTTTTTTAAATTATAGCCCTCGGGGCACCTGGGTGGCTCAGTTGAGCATCTGACTCAATTTAGACTCAGGCCATGATCCCATGGCACATGATCCCAGGGGATTGAGCCCCTGCTTAAGATTCTCTCCCTCTCTCGTGGCGCCTGGGTGGCTCAGTTGGTTAAGCATCCAACTCTTGATTTGGGCTCAGGTCATGATCTCACGGTTCGTGGGTTTGAGCCCCACTTTGGGCTCCGTGCTGGCAGCGCAGGGCCTGCTTGGGATTCTCTCTCTCTTTCCCTCTCTCTCTGCCCCTCCCCCACTCGTTTGCATTCTCTCTCTCAAAATACATAAATAAAAAACTTTAAAGGTTCTCTCCCTCTACTCTCCCTGTCCCCGACTCACAACTCTCTCTCTCTTAAATAAAAAATAAAATCACAGCCCTCATTTTACCTAATGGAGTTCTGAAAAGCTGTCCAATCTTCTTGAAAAAGCGAGTTGGGAGGAATATCATCCAGCTTGCACTTCTTTCGTATCGACTGGAGAGTACTGGTGAAATCGGACACGTACCTGTGAGGAAAGAAAACAAAACAGACGGGGATGTCAACGTCAACTCATATCTGAAGACGCTTGGAATTACGTGGCTTTGGACAAATGGCCAAGGACCTCAAGACCGTTTTGTAGAGGCTCCTGCTGAGCGGTCCGACTGCTTATGAACTCTGACCACAGAAGGGTCTCCTCTGTATGGCAGGACCATCTTTCTCACCTGGAAGGGCAGCTTTAAGGGAGATGCTCAAGATAAGGAAGGGGAGAGCCACTAAGATGAAGATTCTGGTGACTGGACAGGTGAGAGGTGGGGCTGGTCAATTACTCCTTGGCCCAAAGAATTGTCCTGAAACATCACCGTCCCACTAGGGTACCTGACTATCACCAAGGACACCATAAAGCAGCTCGCCAAAGTCCCCGGTACTTCTGTGGCATTCTTCTCCCCCCAATCTAGATTAAGCAGCCAAGCTCCATGGCAGGCGAGAGCCCACCTTTAATGGCACAGGAGCACGAAACTGGATTCAAAGCTGAAGACCCTCCCTCATCAGACTGCTGTTTGCTCCCGCTGTATACCACATGCTTTCCCTCATGGGAAAGGTTTAACCAGACAGCTTCTTTCACGTGTGTGTTCCAAGCACGTGCTGTCACTAGGCTGGAAGCTCCTGGAGAAGAGGGACTATCCCTTTGTGGCTCATAACCGTTCCCCCAGAAATTAGCACAGGGCTGGCCATAAAAGAGACACCTGGGAACAGTTCCCGAACGAATGCCAGACTGGCAGTGTGGCCTTGGCAAAGCGTGTGGGTGTCTTTGGGCCTCAGCCTCCTCATCCTTAATGACGTCTGCTAAATTGCCTCACAGGGTTGCCGTGATGATAAAATAAGATAAACGAAGTAATATACACAAAAGTTCCCCAGAAAGTAGGAAATGCAAGCTGATGTGGGGTGGTGGTGCCTTTGAGGACGTACAGCTCTTGGAAAACGAACGAACAAGTGCAGGTCCTTGCCTATCAGGAAAGGGTCAGGGGAGGTCCTGTTCTCTGGAAACCACGAGGCTCCCTGAAAAGCTAGGCCATCTGTGTCCCTCACAAGAAGCCTGACCTCTCTCCCTCCCCAAAGCATTAGCTCGAAGCGAGGAAAGTGGGATGTGACGCCCAGGGCACAGGCCTGAAGAGCAAGCTGGTGTGGGGGAAAGAAAGGCCACAGGCAGCAGAAACTGCTTCAGACCTCTGCGCTGACTACAAGTGACACCGCGGCCCCCTGGACACGGGCCCGAGGCTTTAGAGGGGAGAGCCATGAAACCAATATCCACCCATGGCACCTCCCCTTTGTACCAAGAGGAGGGACAGCTTTCTGTCAGTCCTTGTGGGAGGGGGACGGGCCCCAAGGACCAACAGACGGGGGAGGGCGGGAGGAGGGATGTTGAGGAACACGGCTGTGCTTCAGCCGCAGGAGGTTAACCAACTGTGCCATCGCCCCGCAGCTATGATGGAAAAGTCTTAGAGGAACATGCCAAGCAGCGAGGCCCTTGCTCTGCAGGAGCTCAGGACGGCATTCTGGGAGGCCGAGTAGGCAGTAGAGTACTGGGGGAGGGGGTGTCCATTCGGCCACAGTGTTCATCACATCACAGTTTTATCACATTTGTTCCCAAACCTTCCGATTCTCTCTCACAGTAAACCTTCCTGGGGGTCCCTGCCACGTAAGAGTCGCTGTGTTAGGGGCTCTAATACATGCTTTCACTTGATACACACAACTGCCATGAAGATGGCCTCCTCAGTTTACTCAGCGAAAAGACACCGAGGCTCCCAGAGGCCCCAACCGGTAAGCATCAGAGCCAGGGCTAAGCCCAGGTGGCTCCGACCCCAAAGCCCACACTCCTGTCGTAGTTGGGAAGCCCTTGATTCTGAAACCCCTTCTCAGTTGCTATATCCTATGGCTTTACCCTAGTTCAAGTTAGGCCAGCCCCCTCTAACCTCCCCCATGTGCCCCTGCCGTCCTTAATGCCCTCCCCATGACTGAACGATGTCCCCTCCCAACCCTGCTCCAGTTAGCTTCACTCTGATTGCCCTAATTTTACAAACAGCAGCTACTGGGGTAGCTTCAAAATCTTCCCTTCTAGAGGGGACCTAGTTTCACCACATACCCTATATACAGTTTGAATTTTTAATATAGATCTATGTTATTTTTTTAATAAATTTTTTTTAATGTTTTATTTATTTTTGAGACAGAGAGAGACAGAACGTGAGCAGGGGAGGGGCAGAGAGAGAGCAAGACACAGAATCCAAAGCAGGCTCCAGGCTCCGAGCTGTCAGCACGGAGCCCGACGCGGGGCTCGAACTCACAGACTGTGAGATCATGACCTGAGCCGAAGTCAGATGCCCAACCAACTGAACCACCCAAGCGCCCCATGTTTATTCATTTTTGAAAGACAGAGAGAGACAGAACACAAACAGGGGTGGGACGGAGAGAGAGGGGGACACAGAATCCGAAGCAGGCTGCAGGCTCCAGGCTCCAAGCTGTCAGCACAGAGGTCGACACGGAGCTCGAACTCACAAACCAAGAGAGCATGACCTGAGCCGAAGTCGGACGCTTAACTGACTGAGCCACCCAGGTGCCCCTGTTATTTTTTTTTTTAATGAAGTAACCAAAATAACCAACAGAACTGGAAGTAAAAATATCACTCACGAGAGCTGAAAGGGGCAGGGGATAAGAGAGAGGAACTTCCTTAAATAAACCCAGTCCCTCAAGATATAGTAGTTAAGGTTGAGGGGCGCCTGGGTGGCTCTGTCAGTTAAGCATCCAACTCTTGATTTCAGCTCAGGTCATGATCCCAGGGTTGTGCGATCGGACCCCGAGTTGGGCTCCACACTGAGTGTGGAGCCAGCTTAAGACTCCCTCTCTCTCCCCCTCCACTCCTCTCCTCCACTCCTGCTCTCCCTCTCCAAAAAGAATTTTTAATGTTTTATTTATTTTTGAGAGAGAGAGAAAATGTGAACCAGGGAGGGTCGGGGGGTCAGGAACAGAGGATCTGAAGCAGGCTCAGTGCTGACAGCAGCAAGTGGGAATGGGGGCTCAAATGGGAACAGTGAGCCGAAGTCAGAGACCTCAACCGGCCAAGTCACTCAGGCACCCCCCTTCTCTAAAATTAAAAAAAAAAATAATAGTTAAGGTTGATAAAAAAATTTTCTTTACAGAGGGAAGAGCTGAAAAATCTTTTATCTATATAAAATTTTTAATGTTTTATTTACTTTTGAAAGAAAGAGATAGAGATAGAGAACGTAAGCAGGGGAGGGCAGAAAGAGAGGGGGACAGAGGATCCAAAGCAAGCTCCACATTGACAGCAGCAAGCCCAACTCCAGCCTCAAATTCACGAATCGTGAGATCATGACCTGAGCCAAAGTCAGACACTTAACCGACTGAGCCACCCAGGCAGCTGACATCTTCTTTTAAAAGACTAAAAGCAAAATGTGCAAGAGTGGGTATTTCTGAGCAGAAGGACTAAGGGTAGAAAGGAAGGGAAGAAGATTTTGACTTTTTAATACTTTTTTGTATTCTAAAAAATTATTCTACAGCATTATTTTTGTTATTTTATAGTCACATTTTTATGTCTCGATAAAAAATTCTTTCCATCCACAAAGTCCTGGCTGGTGCTGGAGACAGAAAGTGGTTTTGTCTGATTAGACTTGTTGCTCATGCATCTTAGAAAAGTGAACGCATCTGGGCTCACCTGGCTGCACCTCTGTCTGAGAGCAGGGCGTGGGTCCTTGGCAGCCCTAACATCTACACTGGGAGCTGCCCTCCAGAGGTGGTAACTGCCCACTGCACCACGGACCTCAGAGCTCACAGGGGTGTGCCCAGTATTTCTGGAATGCCAAAAGCTCCCTAAAATTTACTACAGGAAAACAGCATTCAGTTCAATTAAAAAAAAATTTCTCGAGACTGAGGGTGACTTCATTCTAGAACAAGCTACCAAAGGAAGGTCTTTGGAGAGCCTAAGAACATATTTGTCTCTAAGTGGGAGACTGGAGCAGACCTGAGGGCCCTCACGCCTCAACTGCACGGGTCAGAAAATCCAGCCTTATGCTGCTTGCTCACTTCTTCCTAATACAGCGTGATTTAGTGTCCTCTTCTTTCTCTCCACAGCTCTGTTGCAATGGAATTCACACACCACACAGTTCACCCATTTAAAGAGTACAATCCAGTGATTTTAGTGTAGTCACAGGGCTGTGTGACCATCACTGATCAACTTGCGAACATGTTCATCACCTGAAAAAAAAGCCCTGTATCTTTTGGTATTGAACCCCCATCTCCTCCAAATGTCCACCTCTCCTCAACCAGGGGAGAATCTATTTTCTGTTCCTACCCACTTGCCTGTTTTCGATCCTTCATACAGGTGGAATCATACAGCATGTGATCTTTTGTGACTGACCTCCTTCACTTAGCATGACGTATTTCTCTCATTTTTATATTTTTAGCTACACAAGAAATGCATGACTATATACTTTTTTAAAAATCAGAAAATAACAAATAAAGCTAAATCCTCTATGAATACCACCCTAGTCCTTCCCTCCTTTCCTACCTCCCCAAAGATAACAGATGTTTTGAGTTTGTGGCCTAACCTTCCAGGCATTAGAGCTCAGCAAAACTTTTTTCTGCTAAGGTCCCATTATTTTAGGTTTTGAGGGTCCCAAGGTCTCTGCTCTAACTACTCACTTCTACCTTCATAGACCATAGATAAGGGAATGGACATGGCTGTGTTGCAATAAAACTTTATTTACAAAAACAGAGGGTAGGCCAGATTTGGCTCATGTGTTAAGAGTTTGTTGACACGTCTTCTACAGGAATATATAATGCATGTTAAAGCATGGAAAAAAAAAACAAACAAACAAACAAAACAAGATCCAGAACAGGGATTGGTACTCTAGGCTATTTTGTAAGTGAAATTTTCCTGGAATACAGCCATGCCCATTCATTTATGTGTCATCTACCGAAGTTTCTATTGACCATAAGGCCCAAAAGCCTAAAATGCTTATCATCTGGCCCTCTGCAGAAAAAGTCTGCTGAACCCTGCTATGGAAAGTATACCCTATTTTTTTATGTTGTTTTCACATACTGTATTAGACTCTACATAGGATTCTGCAACTTGCTTTTTTATTCACTCAATGAACTCTATCAATGTTGATATGTGTAGCCCTATTAATACTGCAACTGCCAAATAGAGTTCCCTTGTACAAATATACCATATCTTATTTAGCCATTGCCAAATTCATGGCCATTCAGGTGCTTCTCCAGGGCTCACAGGAGGAACACAGAATGCACGCATTTTCAACTGGGGCAGAGAGCGCCCTCCGGAGTAGCCGGCCCTGTCCCCACACCCCAGCCTTACTTGGCAAAGAGAGATTTCAGTGCTGTCAGCAAGCCACAGGTCCCGAGGCCATTGGTGAATCTGATGCATCTGTCAACAGCTGCAGAAGCCAGAGCGAAGAGCTTGTTCACAGAGTGGCTCAGCTCCTGCACACAGTCAATGACCTCCCCGTGCTCCTGGTCAGCAAATATGGACAAACGAAAGCTGCCTCAGGCTCGAGAACAAATGAATAGACAACATTAAGATGGAGGAGACCTCCAAACCTCTTCGCCCGTGGTAAAACCACCCAAGTCAGGTGGCAGAAACACAGCGCCAAGCGGCAACAGCCCTCTGGAAGCCTGACCCAAGGGGAGGAAATCGATGTGGCCCATGAGATCACACATGTGAACTCCTGCCAGAAAAGCAGGATCAACATCCTGTATTTTTCATCTCTTTCCTCTTTTTCTGTGATTAAGATGGCATCTCCCCCCTGGCTCTAAAGCTAGAATTCAAATTCTCCGTATCAGACACTCCAGAAGAATGTAGGAAAAGGAAAATGCTTCCTTCAGGGGCAAGAATGTAACTGAGGCGGAACGGACTTTCTAGGCATGTCCCTGGAAAACAGAAAAATGGCAGGAAGCAGCAGAGTTTAACTAGTGTGAGATCTACTCTTAAATGTCAACTCGCTTCATGCTAGATAACCTTAATATTTGTAATGGGAATGCCCTCTCTTCCCCTCGGAGGCCCGCACAAGCAAACCCGCCCCTGGGGCAGGGTCCATGAATGTACAGTTCCTGTGCCCATTTCCATATATTCCTTAGACAAAAGACTGCCATAATAAGAATTTGTCAAATCAGGGAGATCATCAACTTATCCCCAAAAGATTTAAGTCTCTCATTCTGCTGGACCTTTACTTGAGCTTTTAAATAGAAAATTGGTAGCATATCTGTGGTTTCATTTTACACTTGGATTGAAAACCCCACAAGGTAATTAAGAGGCTGTTTTTGCACACCTGTTCCCACTCTTTGCACACCTGATGCCACCCCCCCCCCACTTCACCAACCCCGTGGCTGGCAAACCGTATAATTCCTCGATGGCCACCGGCAGTACTAGGACATTACCAAGGGCACAGCACTGATCTGGATGAGGACGTTCTTCTCTTCCATGTCGCCATACTTCAGTTGGTAAGGTTTGTATGGACCATATACAGCCTCCACCAGCTCTGTGACTTTCACCAGGTTGTACTCATCTTGAGGGAATCAAAAATTAAAATTGATGATGAACAAAGAGTCAGAAATTGCTGGGAAAAAAACAGGTGAAAGGTACTGTATGGGAACTTTTCCGGTCTCATCTTGGGGTGACTACATTTTGTCAATTTGCTTTTGTTGTTCATGGAAGTTCCCACAATCACTTCAGTAAATATTTTCATAAATGTGAGCTCTATGTATTATCTGTCTGGAGCACTATTTAAAAAAAAATGTTTAAGGTTTATTCATTTTTCAGAGACAGAGAGAGATAGCGTGGCGGGGGGTGGGGGGTAGGGGCAGAGAGAGAGGGAGACACAGAATCAGAAGCAGGCTCCAGGTCCAAGCTGTCAGCACAGAGCCAACTTGGGGCTCAAACTCACAGACCATGAGATCATGACCTGAGCTGAAGTTGGATGCTTAACCAACTGAGCCACCCAGACGCCCCACAGAGCACTATTAAAGCCACCAACCCCCTTCGTTCCACAACCTGTCATGGTCAAGAATCCCTTCAAATGCTAACTCTACCCAAGGTCAAGTTGCAGAAGTGCTACAGAGAAAAGGCTCTGCAGGAAGAACACTTTTCCAGAACTTGCAACCCCATATACTAGGCATTCCAAAAAACTCCTATATTCAATACATAAAATGCAAAGCATGTTTGTATCAAAAATCAAAACGGGCATATTCCAGGACATAGCAATTCAGCTTCCAAGTTGAACACTTACCCAAGTGACTTTAGCATCTATTAATAACCTTTGCCTGATGATTATAAAATGTTGATTTCCTGGAGAGTCTGGGTGGCTCAGTCACGTAAGTGTCCAACTCTTGATTTCAGCTCAGGTCATGATTTCACAGTACATGGGTTCAAGCCCCTCATCGGGCTTCACACTGACAGTGCAGAGCCTGCTTGAGATTCTCTGACTCTCCCCTGCTCACGCTCTCTCTCAAAATAAATAACCAAACTTTAAAAAAACTAAAATGGTGATTTCCTAATTCCCTCATTCTTTCTACATCCATATGCGGGCCTTCTTTTGTAAAGAAGAGATTTTCCTCTTTCTCTTTAATACAATATTCCTGTGAACTCGTGGATTCGTTTTATATTCATTGTGTCATGATCCATCATTGTTGTTATTCATTTTGATGTTCAAGTTATTTCAAATTTGGTCATTTCAGGCTGCCTCCTTTATCTTTTTGAAACATCCATAATCAGTCTTTGAGTGTATCAGCTGGGATCCAAAATCTTTTCTATAGCCTGCAAGGACCCACAAGGACTGACCTAGAAGGTGAAAGAGGGAAGCAGTGAAGAGTGAAGGCTCTCCTATCCAAGTTCTCTTGCCTCCTACTTATGTGACTATGTGCCAATGATAGAACTTTCAACACCTGTTCCCTCCATTGTACACTGGGGTTAATAATGGCATCAATCTTTGGCACAAAAACAGACACTCAGATCAATGGAACAGAATAGAGAACCCAGAAATGGACCCACAAACGTACGGCCAACTAATTTTTGACAAAGCAGGAAAGAATATCCAATGGAATAAAGACAGTCTTTTCAGCAAATGGTGCTGGGAAAATTGGACAGCAACATGCAGAAAAATGAACCTGGACCACTTTCTTACACCATACACAAAAATAAACTCAAAATGGATGAAAGACCTAAATGTAAGATAGGAAGCCACCAAAATCCTCGAGGAAAAAGCAGGCAAAAACCCCTTTGACCTCGGCCGCAGCAACTTCTTACTCAACACGTCTCCGGAGGCAAGGGAAACCAAAGCAGAAATGAACTACTGGGACCTCATCAAAATAAAAAGCTTCTGCACAGCGAAGGAAACAATCAGCAAAACTAAAAAGGCAACCAATGGAATAGGAGAAGATATTTGCAAATGACGTATCAGATAAAGGGTTAGTGTCCAAAATCTATAGAGAACTTATCAAACTCAACACCCAAAAAACAAATAATCCAGTGAAGAAATGGGCAAAAGGCATGAATAGACACTTCTCCAAAGACGACATCCAGATGACCAACCGACACGAGAAAATGCTCAACATCACTCATCATCAGGGAAATACAAATCAAAACCACAATGAGATACCACCTCACACCTGTCAGAATGGCTAACATTAACAACTCAGGCAACAACAGATGTTGATGAGGATGCAGAAAAAGAGGATCTCTTTTGCATTGTTGGTGGGAATGCAAGCTGGTGCAGCCACTCTGGAAAACAGTATGGAGGTTCCTCAAAAAATTAAAAATAGAACTACCCTACGACCCAGCAATTGCACTACTAGGCATTTACCCAAGGGATACAGATGTGCTGTTTCAAAGGGCACATTCACCCCAATGTTTATAGCAGCACTATCAACAATAGCCAAAGTATGGAAAGAGCCCAAATGTCCATCGATGGATGAATGGATAAAGAAGACAGACACACACACACACACACACACACACACACACACACACACACACACAATGAAGTATTACTGGGCAATCAAAAAGAATGAAATCTTGCTGTTTGCAACTACGTGCATAGAACTAGAGGGTATTATGCTAAGCAAAATTAGTCATAGAAAGACAAGTATCATATGACTTCACTCATATGGGACTTCAAAGTACAAAACAGATGAACATAAGGGAAGGGAAGCAAAAATAATATAAAAACAGGGGAAGGACAAAACATAAGAGACTCTTAAATACAGAGAACAGAGGGTTGCTGGAGGAGTTATGGGAGGAGGGATGGGCTAAATGGGTAAGGGGCTTAAGGAATCTACCCCTGAAATCATTGTTGCACCGTGTGCTAACTTGGATGTAAATTATAGAAAATAAATAAATTATAGAAAGAAAAAAATGGCATCAATCTTACAAGGCCTTCATGGAGATTACATAAAATCTCTGTGTAGCATGTGGTAACACTTAATAAATGCCAGCTGTCTCTATTGTTACTGCCCAGCCTTTCCTCCTTCACAATTCCCCTGGCCTCCAGCCTTCTTGTGCTTCCTCAGAAGTACTGGGCTTCTGGTCAGTTCTGTCTGGAAGGCCCTTTTTCTCCCTTACCCTCCTGCATCTGGTCACCTCCCATTCTTCTTTCAGGACTCACGCAGCTGAAGTCACCAGGCTCAATCAGCGTTGTTTGTTCATATATTCTCCTAGAACCACTCTGCTTTCTTTCAAAGTACTCATCTCATTTTGTAATTATACACCTATTACTATGATGATTTGGTTATCTCCCACCAGAACAGATGTTGTATGAGAGCAGGGACTGTGTCTGGTTTTGCTCAGTGTTCAGCATTCCAGTACCAGTTCATTTGTAGTTGAGTGAATAAATTAAATACGTTGTGACCTATCCATAAGGCAGTCATGAAAAATAACTGGACACGCATATATATAAAACACACACACACAGTTGAGAACCAGAGTTCTCACTGTACAAGAAGAGATGCAGAAGGTAAAGTGGATCTGATTTAGAAGGATCAGTATAAACTGGAGATATATATTTCCTAGCTCTGTCCACCAAAAGGACCTGGAACCCCAGCAACAATGAGCACCCTCGGTGTCCAGACCTTGGTTTCTAAATACCATTTCCCACTAAAAGAAACCTGGCTCCTCGGAAAACATAGGTCTGAGGCAGGAAAAGTATGTGTTCCTGGAATTATTTGTGCCAAACAGCAAGGAAGTACTCAAAGACTGATGGGGACATGTCAAAAAGATACAGGAGGCAGCCTAAAGGGGCAACTACTGTCCAAATTTGAAATAATTCAAGCATCAAAATGAATAATGGCAACAGTAAATCATAACACAATGAATAAAAAAAGAATCCATGAATTCATAGTGATATTAAAGTAAAGAAAGGGGGGTGCTTGGGTGGTGCAGTTGGCTGGGTGTCCAACTGCTGATCTCAGCTTAGGTCGTGATCTCAGTTTGTGAGTTTGAGCCCTGCATCAGGCTCTGCACTGATGGCATGGAGCCTGCTTGGGATTCTCTCTGTGCCTCCCCCACTTGTGCGCACATGCTCTCTCTCTCAAAATAAATAAATAAACAAAAATTTAAAAAAAATACTAAAGTAAGGAAAGGGGGCACCTGGCTGGCTCAGGAGGAGCATGAAACTCTTGATCTCAGGGTCATGAGTTTGAGCCCCACATGGTGCAGAGATTAAACAAATAAA
The DNA here is from genome assembly GCF_018350175.1 of Felis catus. Taxonomy (NCBI): domain Eukaryota; kingdom Metazoa; phylum Chordata; class Mammalia; order Carnivora; family Felidae; genus Felis; species Felis catus. Next base: position 22,784,091 of record NC_058383.1, on the reverse strand, counting down.
ACTTTTAGGGGTGTCTGGGTGGCTCAGTCGGTTGGGTGTCCCTTCAGCTCAGGTCATGATCTCACAGTCTGTGAGTTCAAGTCCCACGTCCGGCTCTGTGCTGACAGCTCAGAGCCTGGAGCCTACTTTAGATTCTGTCTCCTTCTCTCTCTACCCCTCCCCCACTCACACTCTGTCTCTCTCTCTCTCAAAAATGAAAAACATTAAAAAATTTTTTAAATAAATAAATAAAACTTTTAAAAAGTGAGGAAAGAAAAAAAATCTCTTCTTTACAAAAAAAGGTCTGCAAATAAATGTAGAAGGAATGAGAGAATTAGGGAATTGCCATTTTTTTAAATGTTTATTTATTATTGAGAGTCAGAGAGAGATAGAACATGAGCATAGGAGGGGCAGGGAGAGGAGGAGACACAGAATCCAAAGCAGGCTCCAGGCTCGGAGCTGTCAGCACAGAGCCCAATGCGGGGCTCAAATTCACAAACCACAATATCATGACCTGAGTCAAAGTCAGGTGCTCAAACGACTGAGCCACTCAGGCGCCCCGAGAGTCGCCATTTTATAATCAGTAGTGTGAACATTTATTCAGGCAAGATTTATCAATGGATGGTAAAGTCACTGAGTAAATGTTCTTTGAGGATTAGTATTTTCCTATCAGCTCAAAGCATCACCCCATGGATTACTTATTAATTACAAAGAGAAAGAGGTACCTTTATAATAGAGAGATCTACTGGATACACTAGATACATCTACCAAGTGATTAATCCAACCATCACCAGTAATTGCACATTATGTGTCTCCTGATGTGATGCCACAGGAAATACACAACATCATCATCAATGTAGTATTCTTGCAAAAATATTTAATCTAAATTTAATCTTCAGGAAACAACCAGACAATTCCAGAATATGGGACATTCCACTAGAAAATTACACTGTATTCTTCAAAGATGTCAATGTCATGAAAGACAAAACAGAGGTGGGATGACTGTTTCAGATTAAGAGTTTAAAGAGACAAGACAAAAATAAATAAGAGACAAGACAACCAAATACAATGTATGCACATCGATTGATCTTAATGGGAGGGAGAGGTGGAGAAGCAGCTTATAGAGACTTGTGGAACAAATGGAAAAATTTGTGTATTAGGTGACAGTATTGAGTCAATATTATATTGGGGGGGCTAATAACAATAATAAAATATTCTATGAAAAATATTTAAGGGGACACCTGAGTGGCTCAGTCAATTAAGCGTCTGACTTCAGCTCAGGTCATGCTCTCATGGTTTATGAGTTCAAGCCCTGCATTGGGCTCTTTGCTGTCAGCACAGGGCCAGCTTCAAATCCTCTGTCCCCCTCTCTCTCTGCCCTCTTCTGTCTGTCTCTTAAAAGTAAACATTAAAAAAGAAATTAAAAAAAAACTAAAGGATACAGAGACCCTCTCATTCATGCAGAATCAGTACATATATATAACACAAAACACGGTCTCTAAATGGTAGACTAAGAATGATCTTTTTCCTTCTTTGTGTTTTCTGGGTTTTTCTATAATGAATACCTATTGCTTATTAATTATAAAATCAACTTAAACTATTTTATAAAATTAGTTTTTCTATTACATAATTTACATATTTCTAATAATACCATGTACATGCATTACTAAAATAGAAACAATGTTAAAGGCAAAATATAAAGTTAGAAACTATATCTGTAGGGGTGCTGGGGTGGCTCAGTTGGTAAACCATCTGACTTTGGATTCTGTGTCTCCCTCTCTGCCCCTCCCCTGCTCGCGCTCTCTCTCTCTCAAAAAATAAACAGTAAAAAAAGAAAATAGATCTGTAACATACTTGATAAACAATAGGGAAAAAATCCTTACTACATAAGGATATCTTGGTCTCCCATCCAAGTACTAACCAGGCCCGACCCTGCTTAGCTTCCGAGATCAGACGAGATCGGGCGCGTTCAGGGTGGTATGGCCGTAGACTGGATATCTTGGGATAGACACCAAATTTTTAACAGCGGTTATTTCAAGCAAGCTGGGTTTTATAGGAGACTTTCATTTTGTGTTACAGATTTCTATAACACCAATTTTTATAACACGTACTTTGTTGCTTTCAATATTTAATGATACATTATTTTAAATAAATTGCTCTTATAAATTAACCCAAAATAAACTCCAAAAATCGAAAAATAGGCAAACGAATAGGCAATTCAAAAAAGAAGTTAATAATATAAATTTAAAAGTTGCTAGTAATAAAAGAAATGAAAAATCACAATGAAATGTCATTAACTAAGAACCTGGCAATGATGAAGAAAAACAAGTAGTGTCCAGTGCAAGTAAGGACATGGGGGATGGACACCCTCAGTCACTATTGACAGACACGAAAATAGGGAGAAACCTTCTCAAGAGCAAAATATGACAAATATCTTTAAAATGTTCATCTCTTGGCAACTGTAATTCTTAAGCTTATCCTAAGGAATAATCAAAATTTCGGGGCTCAAAATTAATGTGCTGGACTATTCATAATAGTTTTATTTATAATAGTAGATAAAATAATTAAAGTAAGCCACACTTACAAGTGGTCATTAAAAAATATGTCTTTGGGAATGCAAGCTGGTGCAGCTACTCTGGAGAACAGTACGGAGGTTCCTCAAAAAACTAAAAACAGAATTACCCTACGACCCAGCAATTGCACCACTAGGTATTTACCCAAGGTATACAGGTGTGCTGTTTCGAAGGGACACATGCACCCCCATGTTTATAGCAGGACTGTCAACAATAGCCAAAGTATGGAAAGAGCCCAAATGTCCACCGATGGATGAATGGATAAAGAAGACATGGTATATATATACAATGGAGTATACTCAGCAATCAAAAATAATGAAATCTTGCCATTTGCAACTACGTGGATAGAACTGGAGGGTATTATGCCTAGTGAAATTAGTCAGAGAAAGACAAAAATCCTACGACTTGACTCATATGAGGACTTTAAGAGACAAAACAGATGAACATAAGGGAAGGGAAGCAAAAATAATATAAAAACAGGGAGGGGGACAAAGCATAAGAGACTCATAAATATGGAGAACAAACTGAGGGTTACTGGAGGGGGTGTGGGAGGGGGGATGGGCTAAATGGGTAAGGGACATTAAGGAATCTACTCCTGAAATCACTGTTCCACTATGCTAATTTGGATATAAATTTTAAAAATAAATAAATAAAATAAAATAATTTAATTTAATTAAAAAAAAAAAAAAAACCCATGTCTTGGTCCTGGACAAATGTTAGAAACTGCTATACCTGGGTATGGAGCAAGTTTAGTTCAGAGGCAATTAAAAAATGCTAATAGGCCAAAAACAAAAAAAGGCAACAAATAAAATTAAATACACGTTTAAAAAAAAAACAAAAAATCATGTCTTGGGAAAACATTTAATGACATTAAAAAAAATACTCATTATAGGGGCGCCTGGGTGACTCAGTCAGTTAAGTGTCCTACTTCGGCTCAGGTCATGATCTCATGGTTTGTGAGTTCGAGCCTCGTGTCAGATTCTGTGCAGACAGTTTGGAGCCTAGATCCTGCTTCAGATTTCGTGTCACCCTCTCTCTCTCTGCCCCTCCCCCACTTGCACTCTGTCTCTCTCTTTCCCTCTCAAAAATAAATAAACACTAAAAAAAACCCTATCATTATATTATTTTGAGCAAAAAAAGGTAATTTAAGTTTGTATGCAACCATTATTTTAAAAGATGTATATGTGTATAGGTGTATACGTGTATATATTTTTATATGTATTTGTGGAAAATGTGTATTTATATTTGAATTACTAGCAGAAAATACAATGGAAGGCTGCCAGAGGCTCTCTCTGAATGATGAGGTTGTGAATCATTTTTACTCTATTTTATTTTTGGGTGTTTCCAAAGTATTTTTAAATTTTAAAAAAAATACTTTTTTGGAAACCTTGATAGGAATCATTAAAAATCTAAATTTCCATGGCTGACTAACAAAGTACTTGTATGCATTATTCTTTGGAGGGTGGTTCTCTCTTCTTCAGTAATGTCCATCACCAGTGGGAGGAAGGCAATCTGCCCTTTTGCCCTACCTTCATTCCACTCTGCTCCAGCAGGCTAAATGGCCTACACTCTAGCCCCATGGACATGGCATCCTCGTCCCCTGGAAGCTACCCACATCCCCCAAGCCTTTCCCACAACCAAGATCTGCCGAGTGAGTGAGCCAAAACACCTATGAATCATCCGGAACTGGAACAATAAACACACTCCCTGGAATGTACGAAGTAATTATAACCAAATGTAATTAAAGGGAATAACTATTAAATAAACCAAGTTAGTGACACATAGCCGCCAAACGGCAGGACAAGGCCTTCCCGAAGCGATTTCCTGATTTGACAGCAGCATGCGTCATGAGATCTTGTGCTACCTGAAAGTTTATGATGCTTTTAACTTACAGGGGAAACAGCTGGGGAAACGTAACACAACATCGCTGTGTTCCCAAATGGGAAGGAGAAGAGCTCTGCTCCCGGACACAGCTGGGGAATGCCCATTTTCCCCACCACCACCCCTAGTCCTAACACGGCCTCCCTGCCCTTAAAACCTTGCTGACGCCCTATCAAAAAGTTCCTCTGACCTATTCGTCCTCTTCAGCTTACTTTTTAGGTTGAGCTGAGGTCTTATGACATCTCAAGGGAAGAGGACACTACCTTCCCAATGCAATCTGCTGCCAATTCGAGGCCACTGAGGCCCCACCTGCCTCTTGCACATTCTAAGTGCCTGCCAAAGTGCCCCCCACTTCCCCAGAGCATGCAAAGCCCCTAGGTAGCACTGGGTTTGGTTAATACATCAGGCAGCAACCATTTCCAATGGCAATGCTTTCATGGAAAAGGCTTCCATATCTGCTGAGAAGGAAAACAAGGATCCCTTCCAAATCTGTAAAATCAGTCATCCGAAAAGACAGACAAACCCAAGCCCCAGAAGCTTCAAAAAGAGCATGTGAAGACAGGCCAGGGGACTGGGAGGAAGGAGCATTTACGTGGGCGGGAGAGCTGCGCCATCTCCAGCCCCTGGGCAAAGTGGGCGGTGGCATCGTAGAACTCCAGGAGCTTGAGGAGCCCCAGCTCAGGCCCTGCCCTCTCCACGCCTGAGCTGAGGCAGTCAGGCAGGGTGGGCAGCAAGGCCCCCAGAGTCTGAATCAGCAGCACGGTCACCACCTCGTGGGGGTTCTTGAAGACCTGCAGTAGGAGAGAGGTATCTGCATTAGCACAAAGGACCAAGCAGGAACATACCTTTTCAAGAAGCAGTCTCCTGGACGGCTCTCAAAGGAATTTCTCCAACAGCTGGAAAATGGCCTCATCAAGAGCTTTAAGCCCCAAGTGTTCCTTCCTACAAACCCAAACAAGCTCAGAAAGTCAAGTAACTGGCACAACTTGCAACTTGTCCAGAACAATTGGCTACTCCATGTCTATTGCTAGCCACAAGTGACTTTTTCAAATTTATCACATGTAGAATTTAGATAGCTACCAAAATCTGGCCAGCAAGGGCTGTGAAGATGACCATGCAGAAACTAGGAGTGCATGGGAGGTGGAGAATAAAACAGAATTAAAGAAGAACACTTCACTGAATCAGGGTTGGAGGACATTTAGTCAGATTTGCACACCAGCCCACAACCACATCTCCCCTTGACATAGACCTTGGGTTAAGACAGATTTATCTTTTACTCTAAGGACCACCAGGAATAGTGTATCCAGGACCTTTTAGGGTTTTTTTTTTTTTTTTAATGTTTATTTATTTACATTTGAGAGAGAGAGCGTGTGCCTGAGTGGGGGAAGAACAGAGAGAGAGGGAGAGAAAGGATCCCAAGCAGGCTCCTCGCTGTCAGCGCAGAGCCCGATATGGGGCTCAATCCCACAAACCATGAGATCATGACTTGAGAGTTGGACACTTAACCGACTGAGCCACTGAGGACCCCAGAGGCCTTTTAGATTATAGATTCACTTATTCACCAAGAGTCTTTTCTTCTATTTTATATAGTATTGATCTCTTGGAAAAAACTGTAAAAATGTACACAGTACATTTAGAGAGGGCTTCTCGCAGACTCCCCTGTGTTGATTGAATGATTTTTTATTATAATGTGGCTTAAATATGCACAAAAATGAAAACAAGATATAAAACTCTTCTTAGGAATTGTGGTTTATATACACAATGGAATACTACGTGGCAATGAGAAAGAATGAAATATGGCCTTTTGTAGCAATGTGGAACTGGAGAGTGTTATGCTAATTGAAATAAGTCATACAGAGAAAGACGGATACCCTATGTTTTCACTCTTCTGTGGATCCTGAGAAACTTAACAGAAGTTTCTTCCCCCTCATGGGGGAGGGGAAGAAAAAAAAAAAAAAGGTTAGAGAAGGAGGGAGCCAAAACATAAGAGACTCTTAAAAGCTGAGAACAAACTGAGGGTTGATGGGGGGCGGTGGGAGGGAGGAGAGGGTGGGTGATGTGTATTGAGGAGGGCACCTGTTGGGATGAGCACTGGGTGTTGTATGGAAACCAATTTGACAATAAATTTCATATTAAAAAAAATGATGTGCATAATAATAAATCTGTAGAAAAAAAAACCCTGTTCTTAGGTAACTCTAAGGCCACAAAAGGTATAAGCTTAAAAACTATAAAATCAATAAACTCACATTTTTATTAGAAAATACCCCGAGATGAGTGAAAAGGATAACACAACTCCCCAAAAGTTATGGGATACAGCAAAAGTAACACTAAGAGGGAAACTTATAGCTCTAAACACATACATTAAAAAAGAAGAAATATCTCAACTCAACAACCTAACTGCATACATTAAGGAATAAGAAAAAGAAACCAAACCCAAAGCTAGAAGAAGGAAGGAAATAATAGAGATTAGAGCAGAGGTAAATAAAATACAGAAAGTTAATTTTAAAAATCACTAGAACTGGTTGGTTCTGTGAAAAGATCAACAAAATTGACAAACCTTGAATTTGTCTGCATGCTTCCTCATGAGAACATTAGGGTTAAGCCTTCTGGGCAGGGAAACTACATAGGTGATGTTTTGACACCAAAATCATTCTTTTTTTTTTTTTTTTTTTTACACCAAAACCATTCTTAAAACAGCAACGTCATCATTCGCTGTTGCTCCAGACTCTCACTACCTTCTTGAGAAAGCCAAACTCCTGTCTTAAATTCACAGTTCCTCCCCCCACACATAGCTGCACCAACACAAACCCTCCTATCTCCAGCCAACGCATTCCCCTCACTATCCGCAATCGTGCTGTGTGAGAAAATCAGAAAGACCTTCAGATACCAGCCAGCCCAATGTCCTCATTTGGCAGAAGAAACTTGCTGCGAGAAAGAGACCAGAGGAGGAAATGAAAATGGGCCTTCTAGAAAAGGAATCCTGACTCCTCGCTATGTTTGGTGAGGATGGACTGCACAATGAGAATCTCCTTCACTCTTATCTCCTACTCAGATGACCTGGGGCAGGGGAAGAATTACACTAATTGGCTGGTCAGCTGCAACTATAAAGTCACATCATAGACCTTCAGTGGCAGTTTTTTTTACACATTTCAATTAAAACACACTGGGTCTCACACCCAGAGGTGCCCCCTGTCCTTTGAAGAGATCTGGCAAAAGGGATTCTCTGGCACCTGGCCACAGAACCACCACAAAGTCCACACACTATAAGAGCAAACTTAACTCAGGCTATAGAAGCAACCTCAACAGCTCACCTGAAAACAATCTGACCTCACCTCACAACATACACAAAGACTAATTCAAAATGGGCCACAGACCTTACTGTAGAAACTAAGGAAGCTTCTAGGGGCACCTGGGTGGCTCAGTTGGTTAAGCATTGACTTCGGCTCAGGCCGTGATCTCACGGTTTGTGGGTTCAAGCCCTGCACTGGGCTCTGTGCTGACAGCTCAGAGCCTGGATCCTGTTTTGGATTCTGTGTCTCCCTCTCTCTGCCCTTCCCCGCCTCTCAAAAATGAATAAATGTTAAAAAAAATTTTTTTTAAAGAAACTAAACAAGTTTCTAGAAGAAAACACAACAGAGCATCTTTCCAATTTGGAGGTTGGCAATGGTTTCTTACAAAACAATAATCATAAAAGCAAAAATTAATAAATTAGGCTTCAACAAAATCAATACCTCTGTTTAAGCCACAGACTGGAAGGAAGTATCTACAAACTATATCTTACAAAGGATTCTTATCTGAGATATATAAAAAACTCCTACAACTCAATAATAAAAACGCAAATAACCCAATTTTTTGTAATGAGCAAAAGATCTAAGCAGACACCTCACAAAGGAAGATATGAGCACATTGAAAAGGTGCTCAATATTCTTAGTCATCAGGAAAATACAAATTAAAACCACAATGAAATACTACAACACACCCACCAGAATGGACTAGCTTAGAAAGACTGACACCACCTAACTTTGGCAAAGATGTGTGGCAATCAGGATGCTCGCACACTCGTGAGACTATAAAAAGTACAACCACTTTGGAAGAATGTCTGGCAGTTTCTTATAAATCTAAACATACATCTGCCCAATGATCCAGCAATTCCACTCCTAGATATTTACCCAAGAGATATGAATATGTGTATACACAAAAAAGACTTAGAGAACAATGTTCATTAGCAGCTTTATTCATAATAGCCCCAAAATGGAAATATCCCAGGTGTTCATCAGTATAAGAATGAATAAGCCAACTGTGAAATATTCACACCACGTTAACAGTATTTGGCAATAAAAAGGAACAAACCACTGACTCACACAACATAAATGAATCTCACAAACATGCTCAATGAAAGAAACCTTGCAGGAAGAACACACACTGCCTGATTCCGTCTATTTAAAATTCGAAAACAGGGGGCGCCTGGTTGGCTCAGTCGGTTAAGTGTCCGACTTCAGCTCAGGTCATGATCTCACAGTTTGTGAGTTCGAGCCCTGTGTTGGGCTCTGTGCTGACAGCTCGGAGCCTGGAGCCTGCTTCGGATTCTGTGTCTCATTCTCTCTCTGCCCCTTCCCCACTTGTGCTTTGTCTCTGTCTCTCAAAAATAAATAAATAAATAAATAAATAAATAAATAAATAAATAAATAAATAAATAAATAAATTTTAAAAATGGGGCACCTGGGTGGTTCAGTCAGTTAAGCATCCAACTTCACCTCAGGTCATGATCTCACAGTTCGTGGGTTTGAACCCCATGTCTGGCTCTGTGCTGACACCTCAGGGCCTGGAGCCTGCTTTGGATTCTTTGTCTCCCTCTCTCTCTGCCCCTTCCCTGCTTGTACTCTGCTCTCTCTCTCAAAAATAATAAAACATTTAAAAAGAAAAAAAAAAAAAACAACTGAAGGGGCAGGGGCAAAAAAATTTTTTTTTAATTAAAAAAAGTTTACAAAAATTTGAAAACAGGCCTAATTTATGGTGGAAAAAAATCAGAGCAGTGGCTGCCTTCAGGGATGTTGGACTGACTAGGAAGGAGCATGAGAGAACTTTCTAGAGTGATGGTAATGTCCTCTTATCTTAATGTTCTCTATATCTTAACAGGGATCAGGTTACACAACATTTGTCAAAATTGATCACATAGCATATTTAAGATCATTACATTCCACAATCTTACCTAAAAGGGGGCGGGGAGGGACAAATATTGAACTCTAGTTAATAATATGCATGTTCAGAACTAAATAATGCTTGCAACTTCCTTTGAAATGAATCAAAAAATAAGACCAGTCAATGAGTGGAGAAGTACATGGGAAGATGGACAGATTTATGACAGAGCAAACATAGCAAAATGTTCACTGCAGAGTGCAAAAGTGAGTACATGGGTGTTCATCATACAATTCTTTCAACTCTTTTATATGTTGGAAAATTTTCATATTATAATACTGGGGGGTAAATCAGAAGGGGATACATTTACTGTGGTGTCTTTGCTTTTCTTTTGCACTATACTGACCTTCACAAGATGACGGCCACCTATCAGGCTTTTACTTCCCTGAAAAGGAAATGGACCACTGACCAAAAGCATAAATTAGCAGGATTTATAGGATGAGGCCAGAACATAATTTGAGAAGTCTAAATCCTTTTTCTTAGATGATGAAGGGCATATGCACCTGCAGACATAAGCTGGTTTTATCTTCACAACATAAGGGACGGTAAAAGAAGGCAAGGACACAGAAATGGATGTGCATCACCAGGGTCACTGAAAACCGACAACCACTTAAGTGCTGTGAAACATCTACAGGAAGTGTGTTTCATGCTGCTGTAACCTAAATCTGAGTTTGGCTGGCTCCAGGAGAAAGCAATGAGGGTAGAGAAGAGGACTTTAAACACCAGAATGGACATGACCCTGTACAAGGGATTCCCTCCAGCTACAGTCACGTTCGTTCCAGCAGGGGACGGACGGACACTGCAAGACTAATTCACAACTAATTTTGAAAGCAGACCAAAAGCCACACCACACCATCAACAGGCCCAGTAAGTCACAGCCTCTTCTCTCCTAAAAGAGGGAAGAGGATCTGGGGCACTTCCTGGCATTGAGACGGGGGAAGAAGTGTTCACACCCTGGACGGCAGAAAATGCCAAGAGGCTCTGGGAAGACAAGTGAGGAGAAGTTTCCACTTGAAATGAAGTTCCTCTGTCTCACTGGTCCCCTAGGTTGGAGGGCGCCTGTAAAATTGTACTCTTCCTCGAGCTCTGGGCATACCGTGTGAACAAGGGAAACTAAGCCAGGTGAGTTTTACCTGAAGTTAAGATAAAAACAATCCTGTTCACTCAAGCACCACCTGACCAAGGGCCTCCTGCTTTTAGATCAGAAGATAACGGCCTCCAGGAATTCCACAGGCTCCCTGGCTGAACAACACGCAACACTGTCACATTAGATTCTATTTAAGATACAGATGAGAACGATAAGAAGAGTTTTAAGGAGACTGAAAGATTTTACTGCCTTGGGTTTCGAGGCTTATCTTTAACTCCTTTGGTGATGGCAGCAAATAGGGAGGTTCTTCCAGGAACGCTTGAAGCAGAGGAGAGACCACTGCCAGAGCAGACACCCATCCCCTAAGACCCAAGCGAGCCGTTACCTGCGTAGACCACTGGATCTGCGTGTGCCAGGCCCCGAGCAGGGCGTCGTAGAATCTGGTGAGCTGCCGATCCAGAGGGAGGTCACTCTGGCACAGCTCCTGCCAGGTTGCTAAAAGCTGCGCCTGCAGAGGCAGAGCAAAGGGGACCTTGCTGAGTGACTGAGACAGGCCACCTGCTAACGCTGTCCTGCCCTCCCAACAAGGTGAGCGATTTCCTGCCACCTACTGTCCCCAGCAACTGCCCGCTGAAGGCCAGTTGCTTCAAAGGAGGGCTAAAACGAGAAGTCACAGCCACCTGCTCTGATCATCTATCAGACATTGAATCCGTTGCCCTCCCAGTGTTCCTTTCTTCTTTTATCTTGTCCCAACAGCGTGCCAGGGTCCTTCCACTGGGCATGCTACACTCTCCCCGACAGACCTTTCGAGTGTGCTTGAATGTGCACTTCAGCTTCATGTCCCAACACCCCTGCTTAAAGACACGCAAGGTTGGACGTGAAGGAATCAAGTTAGCCCGGGAAGCTGTTGGGTTTGTTTTTTTTTTTTTACCTAACATCAACAACCCCAGAAAACAAAAAATTCTGACAGCTTCCAGAGAGCATCGTAAGGCCTAAGAGACTACTTTCCCTTGAAAGACAAGAATGGGAGGAATTGTAACAACTTTTCAGTCTATAAATGAAATCCAGCTATAAACATAAAATATGCTGAAAACTGAGGGCTTGCTTCCCTCCCCAACCCTCCCCCCCCCCCCCCCCCCCCCCCCCACTGGCAAGGAAATGAATCCACAGGCTGGACCAAGAACACCCCCTACTGGCTAATTAAAAGAAGAAGGCCAGAGGGCGAGAAGGCAAGTTGTCTCTACCTTGGAGTACAAACACCGGGGTTCTGCAGCCCAGCACTGTATGCATTCCACAACATAAGCACTCCCGGCTTCTCACCTTGTGACATTTGTAGTAGTAGGCGAGCAGTTGGGGCATCCGGTCAATTTCAGTAAACACCTTCACAAACATTTTGGACTGATCTAAAGGAGAACAACATAAAACGTGCATGCGCTGTTAACAGGTTTCCTGTTGCGGACAGAAGAAAGAGTTCACCAGGCTAAATGTGGACATATGTAAGCTCCTGTTCGGAACTTCTTACCTATGCAATGAATTAACTCATGCATGGAGAGTAAGAAGACGAAAAATAAGTCAAGATAAGGGGAGAATACCTACTCAGACACCGCAAGCCTTGGCTTGTTTAGATAATGCATCAGTAAGCATCACTGACAGAGCTGAGATCATACATCGGCAAAGTCATTGCTGTATGTGAAGAATGGAATGAGTTCAAATCAGGGCTGGGACTGGGGTGGGGGGCAGGAAGGGGGGTGGCGGGTAGGGGCAAGCCTGGGCTGCAAAATCAAAGGGGACTCTCACTCTCAGGCTTGCACAAGGGCAGGGTGAGAGCCTCCTTAGATTTTTGTGCTTGAGGCATTTCACCTGCCTCACCTCATCCTGGCTCTGACTAGAATCATAAAATGCCAGCAACAGAAAGATACCTAAGAAACCATCAATGGACCTGATGTTACAGGTGAGGAAAGTGCAGCCCAGAGAGCTTCAGTCACTTGCAGGTCAATGGCAGGACTGCCCAATCACAGCACTGACTGAACCATATGAAACTACTGCTATTCAACCATTTTGACCTACAAACATAGATAGCAATGTCATATGACTCAATCTAATATTTATATGAACTAAAAAATGCTGACACAAGCAGACCTTCTGCCCATTGCCTAGAATCACGATGCTCTTTGCTGCCCCAGGGCCTTTGCACTTACTGTCTGGGATGATCTTTCTGGCTCTCTGTATGGTTCTCCCCTTATCAGGAGGGTCTTTACCAATCAATTTAGAATTTAGAAATCTAAATTAGGTTTCTCTTGTTATTTATTTCCTATCACATATTCTCCTTCGTAGAACTAATCAAAATCTATATTATTCTATTTAGTCACCTGTGTGATAGTTTGTCTTTCTCACCCTTAGAAATACAAGCTCCATGAGGCTGTGACCTTTCCTGTCTTATCTCTCACAGTTCCTAGAAATTAGTACAGCGCACTACAAAAAAAAAAAAAAAAAAAATGTATTAAAGAGAGCCTGGGCAGCTCAGTCGGTTAAGCATGCGACTCTTGGTTTCAGGTCAGGTCATGATCTCATGGTTTGTGAGATCAAGCTCCATGTCAGGCTCTGTGCTGACAGCATGGAGACTTCTTGGGATTCCCTCTCTCCCTCTTTCTCTGCTCCTCCCCTGCTCTCTCTCTCTCTCAAAATAAACTTTTAAAAAAATGTAGTAAATTAATGACTACTTTAAATAGCATTGTTTTTCAGCAACATAAATAACATGTTCCTGGTAGAAAAAAATGGAAAATAAGTAAGAAGGAAATCCTATCACACTCTGTTAAACACTGTCAACATTTTGGTGTATATTCAAAGAGTGTTTTCAGATAAAAACTGGTACATTTACTAGTCTAAATATATAATCACAACTTAAAAAAAAATCTCCACTGGATAGAGTAGAATTTGTTATTTCTTGAAACAAATAATAAAGCAGAATTTGGTGATATAGCAAACCCAGTTAGGAAAAGTGTTGAAAAACTTACAGGTAACATGTGAGTCTTTAGCCCTTACAGAGGAGTTTGAGTTCTTCAAGGTTAGTACATTCAATTAAACACAAATATGTAAAACTAGGGGAAGTTCTTGACTTAGACAAAAGAAAGAAATAGGAAACTTACTTTGGCAACCCCAATACAGAGATCTAACTCCTGCCAATACCACCGACTCAACACACAAGGCACTGCTTGAGCACCTGCCTGGGGAAGAGCCACCTGCTGGGTGCTGGGTGCTGGGTGCGGGGGGGGGGGGGGGGCAGGCAGGGGTCTGATGGTGGACGTGTTGTTGTGCATCCACACCCACTGCCCTTCTTCTGCTGACAAAACTCTGGCTGTTCTCGAGGGACAGGGCATCTGCCTCTCACTCTCCCACTTTTTTTTTTTTTTTTTTTTTTTTTTTTGCAGAGCAAACTATTTAGTTTATATTACTAAACTGTACCATTAGCACTTTCCTATAGCTGCTGGTAATTACATATACGTAAGACAGAGCAAATGTCAATTGTCTTTATCAAAGAATAGTGTTATTTAATACTCTTGGTTTTGTTACCAGTTTTATTGAGAACAGTTGACATAATATCACTGTATACGTTGAAGGCACAGAGCATGCTGGTTTGATCCACACATACTGTGAAATGATTACAATAGGTTCAGCTAACATCCATTTTCTCACGTAGATACAATAAAAAGAAAAGAAAGAAGAAAAGAATAAAGGACAAAAAAATTCTTCTTGCGATGAGAACTCTTCAGATTTATTTTCTCAACAACTGCCCTATGTATCATATGCAGCAATGTTAGCTATGGTCATCATGTTGTATGTTACATCCCTAGTACCTGTTATCTTACAACTGAAGTCTGTACCTTTTTTTTTTTTTTTAAGTGGGCTTCATATCCAGTGTTGAGCCCAATGTGGGGCTTGAACTCATGACCCTGATCAAGACCTGAGCTGAGATTGTCAGACGCTCGACTGACTGAGCCACCCAGGCACCCCTGAAGTTTACACCTTTTGACCATTTTCCATTTAAATGTTTCCAGTGAGCTGACTCATCTCCAGAGTAATGGATTCAGAGATGCAAAAGCCTGCACATCAATGCAAACAAGATTAATCCTGGGACCTGTTCTTAAGCTCTGAGGATAGATGGCTGGAACTCTAAGGGCCACGTGAAAAGTGCACCTGGAAGTAATGCCAACACACAGAGAGAGCCAAGATATGGCAAGAAAGAGAGACGGGGTCCTAACAACACAGTTTGTGCTCCTGGATCAGCAACACCTCCTGAACTTCTCAGTTCCATAAGCAATGTATTCTCTCTCTCTCTCTTTTGTTTAGGCCAGTTTGAATTGGGTTTCTGTCACTTGCAACCAAAAGAAACTCAAACTGATACAGGCCTCCTGTGAGTTAGGTGGAGTCCCTGGTCTCTATGCCATCTACCCAAAGTGTAATATGTGGTAAATGGATTCTTATTATTTCAAACTAACAACTGATTTTGGATTATAAACAAGACAGTATAACAAACGTATAGCACCAAAGGCAAATTTCATTTACTTTGCTTTTGCACATGATTTCGCATTCTATTTAATGTAAGGAAGTACTTCTTACACGATGCCCTGCATATAGGAGATATGCCAAAATTATCCGTTAGATGAAATACATGATGAGAAATGCTCTTAAATCTTGTCCTAAACTATTTCCCCCATTGCATCAGTCTGTACAACTTTGCCCTGTTTCCTCCAAGGTATGGACACAGAAATCACCCCCTTTGGCTGATGCCTGAGAGGGCTTCTCCCACTCTCTATCACTCATTCTTCCTGGAGGAAGAGAGTATCTGCTTGAATATGTCAATAAATAAAACAGAGATCATGAGAATATGAAAGACCTTCCATACACTAAGTAGGTAATAACACTTTAAAAAATGCACTGTAGATAAGCTGTCCCCCTTTTACATTCACACTTCTTCCAAAGCTTTTCCATTGATAGAACCTCACTTTAACCTTGTGCAACCCTATGAGGCCAGAAGACAGAGAAACTGCCAGCAGAATAAATAAGCCAGTCAAGATCATACAACTAGAAAGGATGAGACCACTTCTTGGTCGGGTTCCCGAGAATTCATCTAACTCCCGCGACTTGCCCAACAGGACAACTGACAAGGCGAGAGTTCCAGAAGGAAAGTCTCTGGGGAAAAAGGGAAAGTAACTTAGAAGAACATCTTACTCCCATTTTGGAAAAAAAATGAAGAACTGTTGATGGCAGCAAGAATGAGAGGGATATCAAACTCAATACCCAAAACACAAATAATCCAGTGAAGAAATGGGCAAAAGACATGAATAGACACTTCTCCAAAGAGGACATCCAGATGGCCAACCAACATATGAGAAAATGCTCAACATCGCTCATCATCAGGGAAATACAAATCAAAACCACAATGAGATACCACCTCACACCTGTCAGAATGGCTAACAGTAACAACTCAGGCAACAACAGATGTTGGCGAGGATGCGGAGAAAGAGGATCTCTTTTGCATCGTTGGTGTGAATGCAAGCTGGTGCAGCCACTCTGGAAAACAGTGTGGAGGTTCCTCAAAAAACTAAAAAGAGAACTACCCTACGACCCAGCCATTGCACTACTAGGCATTTATCCACAGGATACAGGTGTGCTGTTTTGAAGGGACACGTGCACCCCCATGTTTATAGCAGCACTATCAACAATAGCCACAGTATGGAAAGAGCCCAAATGTCCATCGATGGATGAATGGATAAAGAAGATGTGGTGTGTGTATACACACACACATACACACACACGCACACACGCAATGGAGTATTACTCAGCAATCAAAAAGAATGAAATCTTGCCATTTGCAACTACGTGGATGGAACTAGAGAGTATTATGCTAAGCGAAATAAGTCAGAGAAAGACAAATATCATATGACTTCACTCATATGAGGACTTTAAGAGACAAAACAGATGAACATAAGGGAAGGGAAGCAAAAATAATACAAAAACAGGGAGGGGGACAAAACATAAGAGACTCTTCAATATGGAGAACAAACTGAGGGTTGCTGGAGGGGTGGTGGAAGGGGGGATGGGCTAAATGGGTAAGGGGCATTAAGGAATCTACTCCTGAAATCATTGTTGCATTATATGCTAACTTGAATGTAAATTTTAAAAATTAAATAAAAAAGTAAACCTCAAAAATAAATAAATAATAAATAAGTATTAAAAAATAAACTTCAAAAAAAAAAAAAGAATGAGAGGGAATGGGGTGCCTGGGTGGCTCTGTTGGTTAAGCATCTGACTCTTGGTTTCAGCTCAGGTCATTATCTCACAGTTCGTGGGATTAAGCCCTGCATCGGGCCCAGAGCCTGCTTGGGATTCTCCCTCTCCCTCTCCCTCTGCCCCTCTCCTGCTCATGTGCTTTCTCTGTCTCTGTTTCTGTCTGTCTCAAAAATAAATAAACTTTAAATATATATTTAAAAATAAAAGTCTTAGGGCACCTGGGTGGCTCAGTCGGTTAAGCAGCCAACTGCAGCTCAGGTCATGATCTCGCAGTCTGTGAGTTCGAGTCCCGCGTCAGGCTCTGTGCTGACAGCTCAGAGCCTGGAGCCTGTTTCAGATTCTGTGTCTCCCTCTCTCTGACCCTCCCCCCATTCATGCTCTGTCTCTCTCTGTCTCAAAAATAAATAAACATTAAAAAAATAATAAAATAAAAAATAAATAAATAAATAAATAAATAAATAAATAAATAATAAAAGTCTTTCATTAAAAAAAAGAATGAGAGGGAATAAAATGGCGATCAGAAACTTAAGGACAGGGGTGCTTGGGTGGCTCATTTGGTTAAACGTCTGACTCTGAATCTCAGCTCAGGTCTTGATCTCAGAGTTGAGAGAGAGAGAGAGAGAGAGAGAGAGAGAGAGAGAGAGAGAAAAGAAAGAGAGAGAAAGAGAGAAAGAAAGAAAAGAGAGAGAGAGAGAGAAAGAAAGAAAGAAAGAGAGAGAGAGAGAAAGAGAGAGAGAGAGAGAAAGAAAGAGAGAGAGAGAGAGAAAGAAAGAGAGAGAGAGAGAGAAAGAAAGAAAGAACGAACGAACAAGAAACTTAAGCATAAAATGAAGTTGGATAGGAAAGGAATTAAAATCTAGTGCCTGATCTGACTCTGCAAAAATGAACTGAGTTTATTATAAAGTTGTGATAATAGAAACACTATTTATTAATTCAATTAAAAACGATGGTATAGGGACACCTGGGTGGCTCAGTCGGCTGAGTGTCCAACTTCAGCTCAGGCCATGATCTCATGGTTTGGGGACTGGAGCCCCACAGCCCTACATCAGGCTCCACACTGACAGCTTGGAATTCCCTCTCTGCCTCTCTTTCTGCCCCTCCCCCACTTGTTCTCTCACTCCCTCTCTCTCAAAAATAAAGATTAAAAAAATTAAACCAAAAAACAGTGGTAAAAGAGGAGAATGGGGAGAAAGGAGTCATATGAAAGCAAAATCCTTAGCTGTAACAATAGTAAGCCGACAGTTTCTAAAATTAATATACAAAGAAATAAAATATGTATTATGTGGAAATATAAAGTGGAATACCACAGAAAACAGCTCTGAGATTTAAAGTGATCTCCTGGGGTCAGGACTGGGGAATGAGGTGGTAGAGGAAAACAGTGTTATCTTCCCCAATAAGACCTCCAGTACTATTTAATTTTTCCAACACCGTAGGTGACGGGAACAAATTTTAACTGAATTCAAGAAGAAGAAAAATGGAACCAATAAAGTCATTTGTGGGTCTGGACTTCCAATTTGTAGTTTAGCTCCATCTGCTGAGCTACACGGCTTTTCAGAAATCTGCTGCTGCTCTCATTCAAATAGAACCTTCACGAATTCCTGATTGGCCTCTTAGGAATTATTCCCTTTGGGCTACTGTGAGAGCCCTCAAGTCTTGAAGGGGGGATCCAAGAGAAAGGAATAATGTTCACCTAGTGCCTCCCCAGGAACCAGGAGCCTAGGAATCGTAGGGTGCATGTATGGTACCCACTTTACTGAGAAGGAAACTGAGGTCTCATTGCTAAGAGGCAGCAGCCCAAAGATTTCAAAACTGGCCTGTCCATCTCCCAAGTCAACACTCCCACTCACTCGGCCACACTCATCAGCAGACTTACTACAAATTCTCTGAATATCGACTCTTTAGTCTGTTCAAGGCAAACTATGCTCTGTCCCCAACTCTCTTGTCCAGCCTCATCTCTAACCATTTCCCAACATTCACTCCATTAAAACGGACTAGGGGGGCGCCTGGGGGGCGCAGTCGGTTAAGCGTCCGACTTCAGCCAGGTCACGATCTCGCGATCCGTGAGTTCGAGCCCCGCATCAGGCTCTGGGCTGATGGCTCAAAGCCTGGAGCCTGTTTCCGATTCTGTGTCTCCCTCTCTCTCTGCCCCTCCCCCGTTCATGTTCTGTCTCTCTCTGTCCCAAAAATAAATAAAAACGTTGAAAAAAAATTTTTTTAATTAAAAATAAAAAATAAATAAAATACAACGGACTAGGATTCCCAGCTCTACACCACTCATGTGTATGTTGTTCTCTCTGCCACAATTGTTTCTCCTCGCCTGTCAAAATCCTTCACCCAGGGGGAAAGGCTTATGCTACAGTGCTCACTGGGGGAAAAACAACATACAAAGTATATACTCAATGTATATACTTACCTTAAAAAATACAGGTACACACACACACACACACACACACACACACACGGGAAAAAAAACTGGAAGGAAATGAGGAGGGAGCATAAAACAAGCTGCCAGGCGGCAGACACCCTCCACAAACACCCTCCCACCCGACCCCCAGTGGGGTATGTGTGATATTCCTTGGGCACTCCTGGCTGCCCAACAAAGAAAAGGGGAAAAACAAATGGTTAACTGATAGAGATCATAGTCCTGCAGGACCTAAGTCTCCAGCTATTCACAAGTAACTTAGTAAATCACAAGAAAAAGGCAATCTCATCAATAGCCTAATCTCCAGACACCTATAAACTCCATTTCCTAGAGCCCCAACATCATCCCTCCATAGTTATGTGGGAAACAAAGGCAGAAGGAAATGGCAGATAGAACTCAATTTCCTTATAACCTGATAAGCCTATTGAGAGATACTTCAGGCAGGCAGAGTAAAACTTTTCTCCAGGAACTCCCTATGTCTTAATGCTAATACTTTGCTAGAGGCAAAACAACCCTAGCTTGACAATAGCTAGGCCTCCACTACCCTGGGAGTCTTAAGATGTCTTCAAGAATTCTTTCTTGGTCGTCAGCTATGGACCACCCCATCATCACCCCAAAAACCTCATCAGAAAATACTAATAGTCATCTCTTGTGGTGAGTTCACTGGTAAATCATTTTGTTTTGTATTTGTGTATATCGGGGTGCCTGGGGGCTCAGTTGGTTAAGCGTCCAACTTCGGCTCAGGTCATGATCTCACAGTTCGTGAGTTCGAGCCCCGCGCCAGGCTCTGTGCTGACAGCTCAGAGCCTGGAGCGTGCTTCAGATTCTGTGTCTCCTTCTCTCTCTGCCTCTCCCCCACTTGTGCTCTGTCTCTCAAAAATAAATGTATGTAAAAAAAATTTATATTTGTGTATATCTTTCCAATTTTCAGTAACCTGTATATGTATTACTTTTATAATCAGAGACAATTTTCTAAAAAATTTTAATTCACCTAAATTTCAAAGTTCTGCACATATATTGGCTCTTTCAGAAAAGCTTCCTCAATGTTGTCATCTTTCCCTTCATCCTGAGAAAGGGCTAAGGCAATTTTCACATTCCATCCTATAATGAAATCGTGTACTTGTTCTCTCAGCCTCACCCTTAACGAAGCTGCAAGGTCCTTGAAGACAGCAACCTTATCTTATTCATCTTTGCATTCCCTACTGCTCCTCACAGAATTAGTATTTTAAAATAATATTTAGAAGTGAGTTGCCCTTTCGAAATTCCTCCTTTGAATCACACCCGATAGGAACGGTAAAGCAGCAAACAAACTCAAGCCCTAAATGTTCACATATTTGGTGGTTTGAGGAATAAGTAAATAATTGGGTAAATATCAGCATTCCACACATAGCGAAGGGCTCTAGGAGCCAAATTATGGTATTAATATCAAGTAGTTTCTTACATACTTTCCTGAGGGCAGAGGAAATGACTAAATGGAAGACTTGCTTCCAGGCTGACTGCTGAAAAGCCAGGGAGGCAGCCTCAGGGCAGCCCCTCCACACACAGCAGCACCGCTGGCGCTCGTCTGCCCCCTTCTGGCCAAAACTCACACGCCACGGTCTCAATGAAATTAAAAAAGAAGAAATTTTTAACGGCACAAACAGGTATCCAACTTTTTATTTATTTTTTTATGTTTATTTATTTTTGAGAGAGAGAGAGAGAGAGAGAGAGAGAGAGAGAGAGAACAAGCATGTGTCAGGGAGGGAAGACAGAAAGACGGAGACACAATCCGAAGCAGGCTCCAGGCTTCTGAGCTGTCAGCACAGAGCCAGATACGGGGCTAGAACTCACCAGCTGTGACTCATGACCTGAGTCAAAGTCGGACACTTAATCGACTGAGCCCCCCAGGTGCCCCAGGCATCCAACCTTTTAAATCTGCTGAGAAGGAAAATCTGTGACAGCAACTATTGTGACGATAACCCAGCTGGACTTGGGAAATATGTCAGTGGAACTCACTTTGTTGGGCGGGAATCTAGGAGTTAGAAGATGGCCATTTGCCCTTAAAATGCTTATTATTTTCCTAAGATCCCTGAGATAAATGAATCTTCCTGCTACATGTAAAACTGTGTTATAAAAAGTTGCTTCAATTTAACTGAATTCATCGGTTGGCTGTCGTAAAATAAACTAGGCATGTGAACTTGTCACTCGAAGCAGAGAGATGGAAAGGGGGAACATGCTGGAGATGTACTAATTTAGCAGATCTCCCTTTAAAAACTGTCAGGAAAAAAAAGCCACCTTGGCCTTCCATGAAAGATCACTGAGGAAAGAGCACATTACTTTGGGGGGGGGGCGGGGGCGGGGAAACATTCCCGATGCTCACCAAAATTCACTACCCAGAGAAAAACCCAACACCATTCCAGATGTGTTGAGGCCAGGAGAAAATGTGTACTGTGGAACTTCAGAGAAAGTGTCAGATAGTCAGTCACATTGGTCCAAGGTGAGTGGGGATGTGGGAGCACTCGGAATGCCAGCATGGAGCAGCTGAGCAATGGCGGGAAGAGGTGAAGACATGGACCAAAGGGGGTTCTGCGCCAGGCTAGGGGAGGAGGCTTACTTCCACCTCAGCCCAGCGTGGCTGAAAAGTGCCATTTCCCCCTTCTGAATCCATCCTGCCCACAAAGGACGGGTCTGGAATCAAGCCTGATTTAAATCTGTGAACAAAAGCAGTCAAAACTAGCTTGCCTCACTACCAAAGCCCATAATCCTGACCCAGAGGGCATCATCTAAACTGGGGCACTATCCAACTCCAAGTAGGAAGGAAGGAAAGGAAAACCACTCCCATTCACGGAGCTTCCACCTTCCAAGTCCATTCCTACTTGTCAGGAGCATCCCACCTAACTAGATGTACACCCCACCACATACGTGAGCTCCGTGGGTCTGTGGCTGCAACAAACTCATGAGAAAACGTGAGGGACAAAGCTGCCAGGTGGTGACTTTCCAAACCCAACTCCAGCCCTAGGATTCTGGTAGTGAGAAAAAGACCCCAGACAGAGAACTGACAAATGGGTAAGACACTAAATGAAAAGGCTGGAGAAAAGTACTGAATCCATTCTCTTTAGGAAACTGAAGAGCACAACACAGAATATAGCCTTTAAATCAAGGGCAAGAGGAAAGTTCTCAACAAAGTCCAGGTAAACAAGGAGGGGCTTCCAAGGAGATCCCACACACATTATTTTTCAGTAAAGAGCAAGCCTGGAAAACAGTAACCACATATAAATATGAATAAGCAGAAACAAAAACAAATTGAAAAACTCCACAATATGACCTATGTAAAAGTACCACAAGGAGGGGGAAAAAGAAAAGGAACAGAGCCTGCAGAAGGCATATCAAGTGAGCACTTCAAGAACAAGCAGAGAAAGGATAAAAAAGTAGAGGATTGGGGTGCCTGGGTGGCTCAGTGGGTTAAACGTCCAACTTAAGCTCGAGTCATGATCTCACAGTCCTGAGTTCCAGTCCCACATCGGGCTCTGTGCTGACAGCTCAGAGCCTGGAGCCTGCTTCAGATTCTCTGTCTCCCTCTCTCTCTGCCCCTCCCCCACTTGTGCTCTGTCTCTATCAAAAATAAACAAAATATATATATAAATATATATATATATATATATATATATGAAAATGGAGAAAGACATGGATCGGCAAATAAAGAGAGCTCACACTTTGTTCCAGAAAAATATTTTTCCCAAACTGAAAAATAATCTAGTGAAGTAACTAAACTGTAAGGCAAAAGAGAATCGTGTAGGCCAGAAGTCAGCAAATTATGAGCCAGCAGGCCAAATCAGCACTTGGTTTCATCATAAACGTTGATGGGAACACAGGTTTTGATTATCACACAGGCTTTCACACTACAACTACAGAGTTAAGTATCGATGAAAGAGACCAGATAACCCAGAGAACCCAAAATACTTACTACCTGGCCCTTTAGAGAAAATGCTTGCTGACCCCTATTTTAACTATTCAAGGAAAATAAACAAAAACAAAAACAAAAAAGCAGACCAGTCTGATACTTAATCAGCAAAATATAGTTAGCAAAAGATAAAAAAGCAAGGTTTCTTAAATTCTAAAGGAAAAAGTGTGATCCAAAAGCAGTTACTGTTATCTACATGTAAAAGCAATAGAAAGACATTCTTTACTCCATAAACACTGAGGATATACCTATAATCCCCGTGCCCTTCCTGAGGGGGAAAAATTCTGATTGAAAATAGACTCCTGGTCATGAAGAGAAGCCTCCAAGAATTAACAAATGGGGAAGACATGGGCTGAAAAGTCTAAGTGAGGACTGAATCCATTTAAACAAGACCTTGAGCATAAACAACCATGGCAATTATTGGTTAGAAAACAGTTACATAGGGAGAGGAACCAAGATAGTGGAAGAGCATGTAAGTTCTTTGTGTGTCTCGTGTCCATGAAATACAGCCAGACCAACACTAAACCATCCTACACACCTAGAAAACTGATTGGAGGATTAACGCAACAATCTGCACAACCTGAACCACAGAATTCAGCAGATACAATACATGGAGAAGAGAATTTGGGGAGCGAGAAGCCGCTGAGGGTAGGAAACAGCTTTTGCAGGCAGAGAGAGGATGGAGACTGGGGAGGCGGACAGAATATGGGAAAAGCACCCCTCCCCAAAAGCAGCTAGAGAGAAAGTGGAAAATTGGAAACAGCCACAGAGACTAAACTAAAAAGGGAGAAAGGAGAGAGGGTTTAAATTCCATTAAGACTGTAAACAAGGGGAGCTCAAAGGCTGCAACTCCCCATCTCAATACCTGGCAGTGCTCTGATGGGAAAGGCGAATCCCCAGGAACAGAGTGGGGTCCGGGAGGTTCTCGGGCCAACGGGAAAAGCAGTTCCACTGCTGGAAGGACATTTGGTAGAGACTATTGAAGCCACCTGGTCTCAGCAGATCCCAGAAAACGGCCACATTCGCTGGTGCTGGAACAAGGTGGTTAAGTGTGAAGCCTGGTGCCAGATGTGAGTTGTGATTTTCCATAATCCCTGAAACGCTGCTGCTACACTCCCTTGCAAACTTTTTCTGGGGCGGGTTGGCACCTGGCCGCAGTCTTGGGGCACCAGCAGCAGCAGGGTGTGGCAAGCGTTCCTGGGTGCAGCCGACTTTCGGCCATTGCTTATTTGGCCATTGCTCAGTGAGACCCTCCCACAGAGGGGTGGAGTGGGCCAAAGCCACAGTCCTTCGGAAGTAAGGGGCCGGGGGAAACAGCCGCACCTGAGACAAAACTCGGGAGAGAGGTACTGCCTGGGTCTTGATCATGTTCAGTGAAGAGGCGGGGAGTGGAAGAAAGCTGAAGACAGAGGATGGGTGCACAGTTGCTGCTCCGAGAGAACAGTTACCATACTAGAGATTGGGTAGCTGGGTGCCACCATTTTCACCGCTCCCGCGCGTGCGCATACACACCTACAAGCACTGCAACAATCCACTCCAGTAGGCTAGCAGCGCCACCTAGTGGAAAATGGAGCTGTTACACTGAGCCCCGCCCAACTGGGCGAACCTGTTCTTCAAGAACACAAGTCTCACTGCCTACTTAGTTCATGGACTATAAAGCACTACATAGTCCGACTACTAGGGGAAAATGAAGTAATTTCAGTCCTATTTCAATGTGTTAGCAGGTCCATCTATTCAATTTTCTTTTTTTTCCCTCTTTTACACTATTCTTTTTCTGGAATACAGAAAGAGGAAAAATTGATTTTTATTTTCAATTTTTATTAAAAATATTTTTATTTTTTTTACTATATTTTTTACTTTTGTGTAAATTTTTTCAAATTCTACCTTAGTTCCATCATTCTATTTTAGTCTACTTCAGTGTATTCAACTTTTCAAATTTTCAAACGATTTCCTTGGTTTTTTTCTTTTTTCTTTTACTTTTCTTGAATGCAGAAAGTGAAAAACTTCATTTTTATTTTCAATTTCTATTAAAAATATTTTTAATTTTTTACTATATTTTTTGCTTTTATGTAAATTTTTTCAAATTCCATTTTACTTCCATCATTTTATTTTAGTCTACTACAGTGTATTCACTTTTTCAAATTTTCAAACGATTTTTTTTCTCTTTTTCATTTCTTTTTCTTGGATCAGAAAGATTAAAAACTTCATTTTTATTTTTAATTTTTATTAAAAATATTTCTCTTTAGTTTTCCTACTGTATTCTTTACTTTTGTGTACATTTTTTCAAATTCTATTTTACTCCCATCATCTCATTTCAGTCTACTTCAGTGTATTCATTTTTTCAAAGTCTCAAATGATTTCCTTTCCCACCCCCCACTTTTTTCTCTAACCTGTCAAACCACTTTCAACACCCAGACCAAAACACACCTAGGATCTAACATCATTTATCAGATTTTGTGTGTGTGTGTGTGTGTGTGTGTGTTTAGTTTTTTAATTTTAATTTTTTTAATTTTAAGTTTTTCTACCTCTTTAATTTCTTTTCTCCCTTCAAAATGTCAAAACGAAGGAATTCACACCAAAAGAAAGAGCACGAAGAAACAACAGCCAGGGATTTAACCAACACAGATACAAGCAAGATGTCTGAACCAGAATTTAGAATCACGATAATAAGAATACTAGCTGGAGTTGAAAATAGACTAGAGTCCCTTTCTGCAGAGATAAAAGAAGTAAAAATAGTCAGAATGAAATTAAAAATGCTATAACTGAGCTGCAATCACAGATGGATGCAGCAGTGGCAAGAATGGATGAGGCAGAACAGAAAATCAGCGATATAGAGGACAAACTTATAGAGAATAATGAAGCAGAAAAAAAGAGGGAGATTAAGGCAAAAGAGCACGATTTAAGAATTAGAAAAATCATGGGGTGCCTGGGTGGCTCAGTCGGTTGGGCGTTCAACTTCGGCCCAGGTCATGATCTCGCGGTCCGTGAGTTCGAGCCCCGCGTCGGGCTCCGTGCTGACAGCTCAGAGCCTGGAGCCTGCTTTGGATTCTGTGTCTCCCTCTCTCTCTGCCCCTCCCCTGTTCATGCTCTGTCTCTCTCTGTCTCAAAACAAATAAAAATGTTAAATAATAATAATAATAATAATAAAAGAATTAGAGAAATCAGTGACTCATAAAAAAGGAACAAAATCAGAATCATAGGTGTCCCAGAAGAGGAGAGAGAAATAGGGGTAGAAGGGTTAGGTGAGCAAATCATAGCAGAAAACTTTCCTAACCTGGGGAAAGACACAGACATCAAAATCCAGGAAGCACAGAGGACCCACATTAGATTCAACAAAAACTGACCATCAACAAGGCATATCATAGTCAAATTCACAAAATACTCAGGCAAGAAAAGAATCATGAAAGCAGCAAGGGAAAAAAAAGTCCTTAACCTACAAGGGAAGACAGATCAGGTTTGCAGCAGACCTATCCGCAGAAACTTGGCAGGCCAGAAAGGAGTGGTGGGATATATTCAATGTGCTGAATCAGATAAATATGCAGCCAAGAATTCTTTATCCAGCAAGGCTATCATTCACATTCAAAAAAGGAGACATAAAAAGTTTCCCAGACAAACAAAAATTAAAGGAGTTTGTGACCACTAAACCAGCCCTGCAAGAAATTTTAAGGGAGACTCTCTGAGGGGAGAAAAGATGAAAAAAAAAAAAAAAATATATATATATATATATATATATACCAAAAGCAGCAAAGATTAGAAAGGACCAGAGAACACCACCAGAAACTCCAACTCTACAAGCATCATAATGGCAATAAATTCATATCTTTCAGTACTCACTTGAAACGTCAATGGACTCAATAATCCAATCAAAAGACATAGGGCAACAGAATGGATAAGAAAACAAGATCCATCTGTATGCTGTTTATAAGAGACCCGCTTTAGACCTAAAGACCCCTTCGGATTGAAAATAAGGGGATGGAGAACCATCTATCATGCTAATGGTCAACAAAAGAAAGCGGTGGTAGCCATAATTATATCAGACAATCTAGACTTTAAAATATTGTATCAAGAGATGAGGAAAGGCATTATATCATAATTAAGGGGTCTATCTACCAAGAAGACCTAACAATTGTGAGCACCCATATAAATCAATTAATCACAAACATAAAGAAACTCATCGATAGTAATATCATAATAGTAGGAGACTTCAACACCCCACTCACAGCAATGGAAATATCATCTAATCAAAAAAATCAACAAGGAAACACACTGGACCAGATGGACTTAACAGATATATTCAGAACATTTCATCCTGAAGCAGCAGAATATATATTCTTTTCCACTGCACATGGAACATTGTCCAGAATACACCATATACTGGGAAACAAATCAGCCCTAAGTAAGTACAAAAAGATCGAGATTATACCATGCATATTTTCAGACCACAATGCTATGAAACTCAAAATCAACCACAAGAAAAAATTTGGAAAGGTAACAAATACTTGGAGATTGAAGAACATCCTACTAAAGAATGAATGGGCTAACTAAGCAGTTAAGGAGGAAATTAAAAAGTATATGGAAGTCACTGAAAATGATAACACCACCACCCAAAACCTCTGGGATGCAGCAAAGGAAGTCATAAGAGGAAAGTATATAGCATAAGAGGAAAGTATACCAGGCCTTCCTAAAGAAGGAAGAAAGATCTCAGATACACAACCTAACCTTAAGCCTTAAGGAGCTGGAAAAAAGAACAGCAAATAAAACCCAAAACCAGCAGAAGACAGGAAATAATAAAGATTAGAGCAGAAACTAATGCTATCGAAACCAAAAAAAAAAAAAAAAAAAAAAAAAAAAAAAAAGGTAGAACTGATCAATGAAACCAGAGGCTGGTTCTTTGAAAGAATTAACAAAATTGATAAACCACTAGCCAGCTGGATCCAAAAGAAAAAGGAAGGGACCCAAATAAATAAAATTAAGAATGAAAGAGGAGAGATCACAACCAACACAGCAGAAATAAAAACAATAATAAGACAATATTATGAGCAATTATATGCCAATAAAATGGGCAATCTGGAAGAAATGGACAAATTCCCAGAAACATATACACTACCGAAACTGAAACAGGAAGAAATAGAAAATTTGAACAGATCCATAAAAAGTAAGGAAATTGAATTAGTAATAAAAAATCTGCCAAAAAAAAAAAAAAAGAGTCCATGGCCAGATCGCTTTCCAGGGGAATTCTACCAAATATTTAAGGAAGAGTTAACACCTATTCTCTTGAAGTTGTTCCAAAAAATAGAAATGGAAGGAAAACTCCCAAACTCTTTCTATGAAGCCAGCATTACTTTGATTCCAAAACCAGAGAGAGACCTCATTAAAATGGAGAACTACAGACCAGTTTCCCTGATGAACATGGATGCAAAAATCCTCAACAAGATATTAGCCAACTGGATCCAACAGTACATTAAAAAAAATTATTCACCACAACCAGGTGGGATTTACACCTGGGATGCAGGGCTAGTTCAATATCCACAAAACAATTAACGTGATTCATCACATCAATAAAAGAAAGGACAAGAACCATATGATCCTCTCAACAAATGCAGAGAAAGCATTTGACAAAATACAGCATCCTTTCTTGATAAAAACCCTCAAGAAAGTACGGATAGAAGGATGACACCTCTAGATCATAAAAGCCATATATGAAAGACCCAATTCTAATATCATCCTTAGTGGGAAAAACTGAGAGCTTTCCCCCTAAGGTCAGGAACAAGACAGGGATGTCCACTCTCACCACTGTTATTCAACGTAGTATTGGAAGTCTTAGCCTCTGCAATCAGACAACACAAAGAAATCGGCCAGGAGGAGGTCAAACTTTCACTCTGCAGATGACATGATACTCTATATGGAAAACCCAAAAGATTCCACCAAAAAACTGCTATAATTAATTCATGAATTCAGCAAAGTTGCAGGATATAAAATCAACACACAGAAATCAGTTGCATTCCTATACACCAACAATGAAGCAACAGAGAAATCAAGGAATCGATCCCATCTACAATTACACCAAAACCCATACAGTACCTAGGAAAAAATCTAACCAAAGAGGTGAGAAATCTATACACTGAAAACTACAGAAATCTTATGAAAGAAATTTAAGAAGACACAAAAAAATGGAAAAAGATTCCATGCTCCTGGATAGGAAGAACAAATATTGTTAACATGTCGATACTACCCAAAGCAATCTACATATTCAATTCAATCCCTATCAAAATAACACCAGCATTCTTCACAGAGCTAGAACAAATAATCCTACAATTTGTATGGAACCAGAAAAGACCCCGCATAGCCAAAGCGATCTTGAAAAAGAAAACCAAAGCAGGAGGCATCACAATCCCAGACTTCAAGCTGTACTACACAGCTGTAATCATCAAGACAGTATGGTACTGGCACAAGAACAGACACTCAGATCAATGGAACAGAATAGAGAACCCAGAAACGGACCCACAAACAGATGGCCAACTCATCTTTGACAAAGCAGGAAAGAATATCCAATGGAATAAAGACAGTGTCTTCAGTAAGTGGTGCTGGAAAAGCTGGACAGTGACATGCAGAAGAATGAACCTGGACCACTTTCTTTCACCAGACACAAAAATAAACTCAACATGGATGAAAGACCTAAATGTAAGACAGGAAGCCATCAAAATCCTCGAGGAGAAAGCAGGCAAAAACCTCTTTGATCTTGGCCACAGCAACTTCTTACTCAACACGTCTCCACAGGCAAGGGAAACAAAGGCCAGCCAAAATGAACTACTGGGACCTCATCAAAATAAAAAAACTTCTGCACAGTGAAGGAAACAATCAGCAAAACTAAAAGGCAACTGACAGAATGGGAGAAGATATTTGCAAATGACATATCAGATAAAGGGTCAGTATCCAAAATCTATAAAAAACTTATCAAACTCAACACCCAAAAAAACAAATAATCTAGTGAAGAAATGGGCAAAAGACATGAATAGACACTTCTCCAAAGAAGACATCCAGATGGCCAAAAAATGCTCAACATCACTCATCATCAGGGAAATACAAATCAAAACCAAAATGAGATACCACTTCACACCTGTCAGAATGGCTAACAGTAACAACTCAGGCAACAACAGATGTTGGCAAGGGTGTGGAGAAAGATGATCTCTTTTGCATTGTTGGTGGGAATGCAAGGTGGTGTAGCCACTCTGGAAAACAGTATGGAGATTCCTCAAAAAACTAAAAAGAGAACTACCCTACGACCCAGCAATTGCACTACTAGGCATTTATCCACGGGATACAGGTGTGCTGCTTGAAAGAGACACATGCACCCCCATGTCTATAGCAGCACTATCAACAATAGCCAAAGTATGGAAAGAACCCAAATGTCCATTGATGGATGAATGGATAAAGAAGATGTGGTATATATATGCAATGGAGTATTACTCGGCAATCAAAAAAGAATGAAATCTTGCCATTTGCAACTACGTGGATGGAACTGGAGGGTATTATGCTAAGTGAAATTAGTCAGAGAAAGACAAAAATCCTATGACTTGACTCATATGAGGACTTTAAGAGACAAAACAGATGAACATAAGGAAAGGGAAACAAAAATAATCTAAAAACAGGGAGGGAGACAAAACAGAAGAGACTCATAAATATGAAGAACAAACTGAGGGTTACGGGAGGGGTTGTGGGAGGAGGGGATGGGCTAAATGGGTAAGGGGCACTAAGGAATCTACTCCCGAAATCACTGTTGCACTATATGCTAACTAATTTGGATATAAATTTTAAAAAATAAAAAATAAAACAAGTTAATTAAAAAAAAATCTAAAAACAAATATAATTTAACAACAAAAAAGAAAACAGTTACATAAAAATAAAATATTACAAAATATGATAATTGTCTAACAGTTAAAAGTTTAGAGAGAGAAGCCCTATGATAAAAAATTAATAATTAATAATTTGATAGTATGCCATGATTAAAATTCTAGACTATGCAATCTTCTAGATCGAGTGGGGAAGTGGGGTAAGTGGGAAGCAGGAGGAATCAAAGTTCACTAACTGGGGGAGTCAGATATTGTTTCATTACGAGGCCAATAAATTGAGAAAGAAGCTTAGTTTAGTATCTGAAATAATAAATCACTAGAAAAACGAAAATCAAGTTATATATCTTTCAAATCATCTGTGAGAGAAAAAAAACACAAAGAAAACAGAAACAGTAAGCAAGAAATGTAGAGACACACACACAAGACTGAAAATTTCTGTTAAAACAAAAACCTAAATGGTATAAAGTCACTTATTAAAAAATACAAGGAGAGGCGCCTGGGTGGCGCAGTCAGTTAAGCGTCCGACTTCAGCCAGGTCACTATCTCGTGGTCTGTGAGTTCGAGCCCCGCGTCAGGCTCTGAGCTGATGGCTCGGAGCCTGGAGCCTGTTTCCGATTCTGTGTCTCCCTCTCTCTCTGCCCCTCCCCCGTTCATGCTCTGTCTCTCTCTGTCCCAAAAAAAATAAATAAAAAACGTTGAAAAAAAAAATAAAAATAAAATTAAAAAATACAAGGATTAGGAGTGCCTGGCTGGCTCAGTCAGCATGTGACTCTTGATCTCAGGGTTGTGAGTTCAAGCCCCATGTTGGGCAAGGAGCCACGAAAGAAAAGAAAAGAAAAGAAAAGAAAAGAGAAGAGAAAAGAAAAAAGAAAAGAAAAGAAAGAGAAAGAAAGGAAGGAAGGAAGGAAGGAAGGAAGGAAGGAAGGAAGGAAGGAAGGAAGGAAGGAAGGAAGGAAGGAAGGAAAAAAATGGAAGGAAGAAAAAGAAAGAGGGAGGGAGGGAGGGAAGGAGGAAGGAAGGAAAGAAGGAAGGAAGGAAGGACGAACTAGATCAAAAAACAAAATTCAACCATATGCCATCTCCAATAGCCAGTCTAAAATAAAACATCACAGAAAGCTTGAAGGCTAAAAAAAAAAAAAAGTGGGTAAAGCCATACTAAAGCAAATACAAACAAAAAACAAGGCAGAAGTTGTAATATTCACACCCAAGTTGAACAGCAGGCAGAAAGCATTCAATGGAGCCATGGCAGTATTTGATAAAAATGTTCCTTAAAACCTAACAGAGTAATAAGGAAGAATAAAAGCTTACAAATCATTTTTATGAAGCCGACACAACCAGGATACTAAAGCCTGACAAAGATATTTACTAAGGGGATTTCTATGAAAAAATTCTAAATGAAGTATCAGCAAAGTATGCAGTAGTACATTACCATGCACATGCATACACACACATACACACACACACACAGATATCCCGTAAACATGTGGGGCTTGTTCTTGAGTTGCAAGAATGATACAATATTAGGAATGCTATTAATAGATCTCCCATATTAGTAAATCAGAGGAAATAAAAATAATACTTGATAAGGGCCAAAACTCATCAAACGGTACACTTAAGATTTGCGCATTTCTCTAAATGTAAATTTTACCTCAAAAAAAGAGAATCACAAACCAATACTGAACTCCAGTTATCGATACGAATGCTGAAGCGTTTAAGAATGAAATGCTGGTATCTATCAGTTACTTTGACATTCATCCAAAACAGAACATGGATGGAGAGGGAGATGGATGGGTGGATAGGTAAGTAACAAAGCAAATCTGGTAAAACACCAGGCTGGGGTCTAGACGGTGTGTCTGTCGTACACTTATTTCAGCTTTTCTGTATGTTTGAAAATGCTCATCGTATAAAATACTGAAAAAAGGTGACCACCCCAGAAAGTTACAAGTTAACTTCCGATCTACATAATTTAATCCACATTAAGACATTCAAGAGGTTGAAGACTCGAAAAGCCTGACCTTTGTAAAGAGGTGCACACAAAGATGAGAAAGGGCTAGCACTCACCTATAGACTGAGAGGTGAATACCGCTACAATCTGCGGGGAGGCCAGGGCCTCCAGCCTGTTCTTCAGGGCCTCCAAGTGCACACACTTTTCTGAGTAGTCTGGAGTATCCACAAGCATCATTAAACTGTTCTGCAGACCTGTCAGCTTGGCAGAAATCACAGCTATGTCCTATAAAAAGACCACAATTGGGGATATTTACTTTAAAAGACCCAGGTACTTCAATTAAGAATGGACAAAATACAGAGTGCCTGCCTGGTGCAGTTGGTACAGAATGTGACTCCTGACCTCAGGGTTGTGAGTTCAAGCCCCATGTTGGTTGTGGAGTCTACTTAAAAAAAAAAAAAAAAAAAAAAAGAACGGACAAAATACATGAAAAGACAATTCATAAAATTAAAACAAGAGTTTTCCTCCTAACAAAGTGGAAAAACCCTGGAAAAATTATAATAGCTATTGTTAGTGAGGGTGTGAAGAAAAAAGTCTACCTGGTACCATAAATTTACACTGTCTTTCTAGAAACAATTTAGCAATATGCATCAAGAGCCTTGAATACTATTCATATCTTTAAAATTTTTTTTAATGTTTATTTTTGAGGAAGAGAGAGAGATAGAGTGTGAGTGAGGGAGGGGCAGAGAGAGAGGGAGACACAGAATCTGAAGCAGGCTCCAGGCTCTGAGCTGTCAGCACAGAGCTTGACATGGGGCTCGAGCTCATGGACCACGAGATCATGACCTGAGCTGAAGTTGGACGCTTAACCGACAGAGCCACCCAGGTGCCCCGAAAACTATTCATATCTTTTGACCTGGTATTTCCTTTTCTAAAAATATGTCCTAAAGAAACAATTAGAAGGGGGTGCCTGGCTGGCTCTGTTGGTATAGTATGATCTCAGGGTTGTGCGTTCGAGCCCCACGTGGGGTATAGAAATTACTTAAAAATAAAGACTTAAAAAAAGAAACAATCAGAGGGACACAGAGATATTCATGCATTTTAATTAATTAATGTGATTCTAGTGTTGTAATAACAAAAACCTAGAAGCAACCTAAATCCTCCCTGATAACAAATAAAATATAAAGGCTGAGTCCCTCATAATGGAATGTGGAATACTGTGCAGCCATTAAAGATCATGTTTTTGAAAAGTATTAATTACATAGCAAAATATGATTTATATGATTATAAAATATATATTATAAAATATGATTTTATATTTATTTATAGCAAAATAAGATAAAAAAGAATAGACACTAAAATATATGTAAATGTCTATATACCTGAAATATATGCATACATATAAAATACACAGGTGCAAATATGTAAAAATACATAGAAAAATACCTACTAGACATAAAAAGCATATTACTAGGACATAGGAATAAGGCTCATTTTGTTCTCTGCCTTGTATTTTTCTGAATTTTCCAAATCTTCCAGACACACACAAATTATGTTTATAATTTGGGGCGCCTGGGTTGCTCAGTCAGTTAAGCATCTGATTCTTGATTTCAGCTCAGGTCATGATCTCACGGTTCATGAGTTCAAGCCCCAAGGAAGGCTTTGTGCTGATAGCACACAGCCTGCTTGGAATTCTCTCTCTCCCTCTCTCTCTGCCCCTTCCCCGCTTCCGTGAGCACTCTCTCTCTAAGATAAATAGACATTTAAAAAAATTATGTTTAGGGGCATCTGGGTGGCTCAGTTGGTTAAGCATCTGACTTCAGCTCAGGTCATGATTTCATGGTTTGTGGGTTCGAGCCCCACGTTGGGCTCTGTTGCTGACAGCTCAGAGCCTGGAGCCTGCTTCCGATTCTGTGTATAAAACTATGTTTATAATTAGAAAAGCTATTTTTTAAAAGAATTAAGAATGCAGTAATTGTTTCATTTCAGCATCCGAAAGGTGTCTACGATGTGTCAGACACCGTATTGAAACACAAAGATCACAGGATAGCCCTTGGGTTCACATACAGAAAGATCAGGATACAAATTAAGGACTATGGTTCAAGAGGCACAGGGAGGGAGCAACTGAGTTTGCCAATGAGAGGGCGGGAGCCAGCAGTGACAGATGGATGTTGAAATGGTGTAGGAGAAAAACAATGGGAAGCTTGATCAGAGTGGTGGCAGAGGGATCTAAGGAACAGACAACTTCAGAGAAAGACGGGAGAGATGGGGAGAGGGAACAGTTAAGGACTGCCAAGGTTCCCAGCCTCAATACTTGCATGGGAAGTGCCGCCATTAACCAAGAGAGGGAGGCCAAAGGGAAGAGCAAATGGGCAGTGGTTCTAGACAGAAGTAATGAATTTAGTTTACAGTGTCCAGGGGGATGTCCAGGTGGATACAGGCGATCTTGTGGGCAATTAGTTCTGAATATCAGGATAGCTGGGAGGGGAGAAAGCAGCTTTCTAACTTTTAGCTAGTTAATATTAGTAGTGTACAGATTGCAATCAGAGACTGTACTTAGGTCTATTCTCTGTCACATCCATGCCAGAAGTCAAGTAAGATTTGCAACTCACATCTATGAAGCCTAAATCAATTACCTTGTCATGAGCCCAGAGGAGCTCTATTGTACTTAAAAATAAACATAACTGGGGTGCCTGGCGGCTCAGTTGGTTGAGCATCTGATTTCGGCTCAGGTTGTGATCTCAAGGTTCCTGAATTTGAGCCTCACATCAGGCTCTCTGCTGTCAGAAGAGACCCTCTGGCCCCCTCTCTCTGCCCCTCCCCCGCTCTCTCTATGTTAAAGATAAACATAACTGATATGGAATAATAGATCTCTCAGTACAAAAACAAAGTGCCCAGCAGCGTTCACAATGTGCTACCACTTATGGCAACCAAAGGGCAGGGATCATATATAAGTGTGTATGTGTCAGGAAGGACAGGTATAAAGGTGGTACGAGAGTTTGTACGGAGAAGGGAAATGAGGGCACTGGGAGGTGTCAGGGTTACAGGGAAAACGTTTTTGGCTGTTTATTCCTGTCTACGAATTTTTTCCCCACGTGCACTAAGCACTTTTTTAAAAACTTGTGAGAGTTCTGAAAACCAGCAAAAGGGATAAAGAATTCATTTTGCTTAACAACTGAAAAGGAGTTTTTCACAAGACATCATCTGACCTCCTCCTTATAACCAGGTATCAAAAGCATTCCTACTCACTACCGTTGGCGGCCCAGGAGGTGTTAAGTACCTTGCCAGGATCCCATGATGGGTAAGGTCCCTCTGCCTGTGCTCCACACTCTCCTAATCCATTTCCTCTGCCTTTTTTACTGAGGCTTCTCCTAAACTCTGTGACTAGAAGCCTTCAGTCAATCAGGAGATACAAACTCAAGATGGTGGAAAGACCCAGAGCAATTTCAGGTCTTCCCACCCTCTGCCTGCACACTTCCTGTGCTGCGTTTTACTACCCCTTACGGTTTCGAGTAAATGACTTTCTCATCGGTTTCTCCAAACCTCACGTTCCTGCCCGAACAGAACGCACAACATCCCCTGAACAAAAAACCTACTTGAGTCTTAAACGTCTCCTCAATATCAGCACTCAATGTGCTCCACTTGTCTGCTTCTTGAAGAGATTCTGCGGCAAGCTGCATTCTAGACTTCACCTGGTCGATTTCTACCAACACCTAAAAGAGAAATGAGGGATCAAACACTAAGGAATGGCAGTTCCTTTTTCTCTACCTTGCTCCAGTGACTTGAAACATAAGCACCGTGAGGTGCCCCTGTCTTCAGGGAGCTTCTGTGCCCCTTACGACACCAATCATGTGGCTACATTGTTCAGCAGGTGCTGAAGACAGACGTGCGAGCTGAAAGAACCAAGCCAAAGAGGAGTGTTGAGTGGCTGGCAGACTTTGGAGTTCAGGTTGGGAGGGAAGGTCTTCCAAAACCAAGAATCAACATTTAGGACAGGAGCCAAAATACCTGCATCGATTGGGATGTATCCTGTTCGAATTTTTTAATGTCCTCCTTGACAAGAATCATCTGCTCTTTCAGGAAAGACGCCTCCTGCTTAAGGGCTTCCACATCGCGGAGCACTTTGGGCATGTTCTGAAGAGCCTGGTGACTTGTTTCTGCAGCAAGAAGCCAAGAATGAAAGGCGAAAATCGGAGCAGTCACAGCTTGAATAAATCAGGAGACAGGAAGGGACTCTTCCCCAAAGCACTACCAACTACACAGCTTTCTGAGCCTGCGGGAAATGCGGGGTGGAGAGGAGGTGGGCCGGGAGGTGGCCTCTGCCAGGGCCATGTCCTCCCCAGTCTGATGGGTGAGGGTCACGTGATTTGACAAGGAAGGAACCATCAGCCCGACCCAACACCAACTGTTTTCCACCACTGAGTGAAAGTGCAACTCCCTCTGTGAGGAGACAGAATGAAAGAATCTGACACTGGGTAGATGCCAGCTATGTGCAGGTGGTTTACCAACGTTCTATCACTTAATGTCCACAGTAATCATTAGTAGCCACCTCTTAGAAATAAGAAAACTGAGGCTTAGGAAGGTTGAGTAACTTGCTTAAGATTGCCCAGAGCTGAAACCAAGCCTTACATGTGTCTAGCCCGTTTGCATTCCATGGTCTTTTCAAAACAGAGTCCACAGACTCTCAGCATCAACTGGACTGCAGTTAAATACAGGTCCCTAGGCACCTGCCAGAGTTTCTTATTTAACAGGTCTGGTAGGAGATCAAGTGATATTAAGTAAGCTGCATTTTTTGAGGTGCCTGGGTGGCCCAGTCAGTTGAGCAGCCAACTCTTGATTTCAGCTCAGGTCATGATCCCAGAGTCATGGGATCAAGCCCTGCGTCGTATTTGGGATTCTCTCTCTCTCTCGACTCTGCCCTTCTCCCCTGCTTGCTCTCGAAAGAAAGAAAGAAAGAAAGAAAGAAAGAAAGAAAGAAAGAAAGAAAGAAAGAAAGAAAGAAAGAAAGAAAGATGCATTTTTTCACAGACATCCCAAATGCAGAATACAACTTGAACATTTTTGCAAACTATGATGTGTTATGTGGAACTGGGAGAGTTAATAGCACACCCCTTTAAGCCTTTAAAGGGCAATTTGATGGGAATCAACCAAAGAAGCCCAGTGCCTTCTCTACCAGCGCAATGAATGGAACTCTAACATCTCGAAGAAGTAGTTCAGGAACCTGTTCATCCAGCTCTGCTGTAAAGTAAAAATCTGTTTCCTGCACTGACCCCAGGTAAAGTTCTAAGACTAAGAAAACAAACACAGGACATGGATTTCTTCTGCACAAAGACTGACTTTTAACAATGTTATGGCCCCAGCCTGGTCTCCACCTGCTAAACCTCAGTCACTCTTCAGCCCTTGCTGTTTCCTGTATACCTTTTTTCCCCTCTCCACAGCACCCCCAAGTTTAGTCCACTCTTGTATCCATTTTTAATGTTTTTTTAATATTTGCATTGTTATATATTTTTTATTTTTTTAACATTTATTTTTGAGAGACAGAGACAGAGCACAAATGGAGGAGGAACAGAGTGAGAGGGAAACACAGGATCTGAAGCAGGCTCCAGGCTCTGAGCTATCAGCCCAGAGCCCGATGTGGGGCTTGAACTCACGAACCGTGAGATCATGACCTGAGCTGAAGTTGGACACTCTACCAATGGAGCCACCCAGGCGCCCCTTTTATGTTTATTTTTGAGAGAGAGAGAGAGAGAGAGAGAGAGAGAGAGAGAATCCCAAGGAGACTCCACGCTGTGTTCACAGAGCCCAGCACAGGGCTTGAACTCATGAACTGTGAGATCACAACCTGAGCCGAAATCAAGAGTCGTATGCTTAACTGACTGAGCCACCAGGGCACCGCTGTATCCATTTTTAAAACCATCACTTGCAGTGGTTGCCTCTGAGAGGGTAAGGGCCAGATTTCACCGTAAAGGGACATGGGGACACTGTCTTGGGTGATGGTAACATTCTATTTCTTGACAGAAGTTTGAGTTATCCTAGCTGTACACATTTGTCAAAACTCATCACACTCACCAGATAGGATTCGTGCATTTCACCTTATGTAAATTTTACAGGGTGAAGAAAAACAGAGCTGTAAACAAGTACTGAACTTATTGAACTCTATTATGTTTAGGCTACTAACTGAAATGCACAGGGATAAAGGATACTGATGTCTGCAACTCATTCTGAAATACATCAAAAAATAAGATGGATGAATGGAGAGAGGGACTGGTAAGTGGACAGACTTGTGATAAAGGAGGTATAGTTAGGTCATTAATTGTAGACTCTAGGTAGTGGGCGTATGGATGTTCACTACAAATTCTCTCAATCTCACTCTACGTTTGGCACCTCTGCCCACAATTGGGCAGTTCAAGAACCTGCTGCCACTCCTGATGTTCTCCCCCTCTCATTCCTTATTCCAATCCACCAGCAAGTTCTCCCCATTCTTCCTCCTAAAAATATCTTAAATCTATCCATTTCTCACCATGTCCACTGTCATAACCCCACCTGAAGCCACTATGATGACAGTCCACCCTTCCGAACAGCAGCCTCCAGCAGAATGGAGCCATGAATCAAACCATGTCACTCCCATACTTATAAATCGTCTGGTAACATCCCATTACACTCATTTTGGTTCAAATCCAAACTCTTTCATGTGACATTAAAATCCCTGCATGATCTGGCCCCTGTTAACCTATCCAACCTAAGACTGGGTCTCATTCAACATTGGATCTCTGAAACCTGGAGAACAGTTTGTGCCCAATACTTGTTGACTGAATTCATGAACAAATCGATCCTCCAGTTTGGAGTCCTCAATACCCACTCCTTGAACCTCTGCAATAACCTCTCTTCACTGAAGACTTGAGCCACGGTCTCATCTTCCATAAAAATAAAGCTTTGGGGGGCACCTGGGTGGCTCAGTAGGTTCAGCGTCCATCTTTGGCTCAGGTCATGATCTCACAGTTCTGCACTGACAGTGCAGAGCCTGTTTGGGATTCTCTCTCTCCCTCTCTGCCACTCCTCCACTCGTGCGTGCATGCTCTCTCTCTCTCAAAATAAATAAACTTAAGGCCTTTCACAGTTTGATCCCAATCTACTTTTCTGCCTTATCTCCGGCAAGTCTCCCCACTCCCTACGGAAGTGTGATCCTGTGGTCATCATACCAGTGACTCATATTTGTTGATGTTATTGATGGAGCTCTGTTGGAACTCACTCTTCTGTGGGCTGGCTAGGCCTTTCTATACTCACATGCCTCTGCATGTGGTGTCCTCTCTCCCTTTAATACCAGACAAGTAGCACAGTATCATGGATAAGAGCCTGGGCTCTGGAACCAACTGCTTGGGTGCAAATGCAAACGGCCTCACTCACTAGCAACATGACCGGGTAAGTCACCTCACTCCGCTGCAGTTTCTCCAATTATAAAGTGGGAATAATAATTGTGCCTACCTCTAAGGACTATTGCCAGGTTTAAATTAGATAATTATGCCCAAAAGGGGCAATATTAACATTCTGGCCAGGACAGTTCTTCATTGTGCAGGACTGTGCCAAGCATTGCAGGACATCAAGCATCGCTGGGTACTTCCACTGAACGTCCATGGTTGTGACATGCCTCACCACTGCAATGCATAAAAACACTCTCACCAATTTCCAGATATTGGGGGCTGGGGGAGGAGGAGGCGACGTTGCCACCCGTGGTTGGAGAACCACCTAGTTAATACATATAAAGCGTTTAAAAGACTGCCTGACACATTCCAAGGACTCAAATATTGCTATCGCGTTGTTATTGACGTCCCCCCTCTTTGCCCTATGAAGTCTTCCTTCAAGGCCTAACACAGGGATAGCCCTTTATGATTCTCCCAGACACCAGGTAACCATACACTTCTTCCAGCTCTCGCCGCTCCTGGTTCTAGTTGCGGTAAAGCCACCCCTCATTGTAAGTGAACTGTTTAGTATCTTCCCCACAAGGCAGCAACTGCCTGAAAGGTACACTTTTTGCCCACTGCCTATTTCTGGGCACATGCGTGACAGATGCTCAATCATAAGCAGAAGATGCACAGTGCAATAAAGGATCGGCAGTGAAAGACAGCTCCCCTCCCGCTCTCCCCACCAACACCAGCCTTTTCTTAAACAGTGGACACATCCATAAAATAAAGTTCCGTATCCTGGATCACAGGCTTCCTGCCAGCAGTCTGTGCAAGGTGTCTCTCCCACAAAGCCGAGCAGAGAGACTGGCGTGCAGTATGCCCTGAATAAAAACCGAATCGAGGTGTTAATGAAATGGCTGCTGGCGTGTATTATTTTTTATAATTAACTATCCTTAAAAGATGGTTCAAGTCTCCAGTCAGGCCTGCCCATCTTCCTCACGGACATGAAAATCCGCTAAAACAACGTCTCCCAGATTTGTGTCAGTCCCATACGGCTTTGATACGCTTCTGCCAAACATAAGCACGTGCCAACGATTATTTAATACTGTTGAAATACTGAAATGTTGTTCACGCTTCTGACTGAAGTTATAAAAGGAAACGTGACAGCACCGCGAGGGGTGGAAGAGCAAGCCTCAGACCTGGCAAGCCTTAAAAACTGGCGGCAGCCAGCTGACACCTTCCCCCGAAGGGACTGCAGGAGGGTCGGGCCGGGCTCGAGTTCCCACCGCCGCCCCACGCCCGCGCGGACAGCTCGGCCTCACCCTCCACGGCGTGGTTCACCTCCTGGATGAAGAGCTGCAGCTTCATCACCAGGGTGGCCGCGTGGCTGTCCGCGGTCCCGGCCGTCGCCTCCTTGGGGCCCGTCCTGAAGGCCGCGTTGATCCACTCCTTCACGTCGAAGTCTTCCGCCAGGAACTTGGAGAAGTCCATGGCCGCACCGCCTCGGCCCCGGCGTCCACGCCTGAAGAGCTGGCTCCGGT
Organism: Felis catus; assembly: GCF_018350175.1. Classification (NCBI taxonomy): domain Eukaryota; kingdom Metazoa; phylum Chordata; class Mammalia; order Carnivora; family Felidae; genus Felis; species Felis catus. The sequence goes on along the minus strand of NC_058383.1, from coordinate 22,741,986 downwards.
GGCAACGAGGCTGCGGAGGCGGGCGGCCCTGCGAGAGCACCGGGGCTGGCCCGGGGTGGGGGCGGCAGGCGGAACCCACGGCACCCACAACTCACCCCTCTGAGGCCCCTCTGTCAACTCTCCGAGACAGACTGCTCGGAATGGCCCTCGCCGCGCGCCGTACTTCTTCCGGAAGTAGGTGGCGGTTACCATAGTGACTGCGGGCGTTCCGGGCGTCCTGGTGAGCTGGGCTTTGGCGCAAGGCCACTGGCGGAGAGCGGCGAGCAGCGGGCGCTTGAGGGCCTTCCGCTTCTTTTGCTAACTTAAGTGCGTGTTCGCGTGCCTAAGTATGTGCTTCCTCCAAAGCCCTTACGTGCACTAGCGCACTTCACAGTCTTCACGGTACTTTAAGTGCCAGTATTTTCCCCAACGTAAAGATGAAGATTTGAGGCAGCTGAGCAACTGGTTCAGTCTTGTGGACAGAAAGTGGCACTGTGGGGATCGGAACTCAGGCAAGCCCGCCAGTGGAACCTGAACTCTTTACCATGCTTTACTGCCTTCCTACTTACTCTACGAGATCTGGCCTGTGCCCACCATCCTTCCTGCTCCTTTCATCCGTGTAGCCACACGAGCCTCCTAGTCCTTCCCTGCAACACACCGCGCTGGAACTGGAACTCACCGGTCTGCACGTAACTGTTTCCTCCAGCCTAAAATAAACAATGTGACGCCTCAGAAAACAGGACCTCCTTTGTCATAGGAACCAAAAAAATAAATAAATAAATAAAAAAAATAAAAAAAAAAAAAAATCCTTTCTGTACAATTGTGAATAATTTTGCCATTTATCCGTTCTCACCCCAGGCATACTCTGACTCCGTGCATACGGTAATTCTTGAAGACTGTATCTAAGAACCTAACTCCACAAAGCAGGAAAGCTCGTACGCTATCCTTGATAGGAGCAAATTGATCAAGTCCTGTGGTATTGGAAGCCTTGTGCCTCTACAATATGACCCTCCCCTCCTCGAGGAACTTTTTAAAAACAACTTTACTAATAATTTACAGGATATAAAATTCACACATTGTGAGTATACAATTCAATGACTTTTGGTAAATTTAGAGTGTTAGTCTATCTCCACAAGAACGTTTCCATCAGCCAAAAAAGTTCCTTCCTACTTATTTGCATTTAATCTCTGCTCCCACACCAGGCCCTAGGAAACCACTAGTCTGAGGTCTATAAATGTACCGTTTCTGGATTTTTCAGATACGTGGAATCATATACTGTGTAGTCTGTTGTATCAGCCTTCTTTTACTGAGTAGAATGTTTTTGGGGTCCATTTGTGTTGTACCATGTGTCAGTAGCTTGTTCCTTTATGTTGCTGTATAGTATTCCATTGTGTGGACACAATAGTGCATTTCATTTATTCATTCACCAACTGATGCACATTTATGCTGTTTCTAGTTTAAAGTCATTCTAAATAATGCTGCTGTGAACGTTCACTACATGCCTTTGTGTAGACATGTTTTCATTACTTTGGGATATAGTCCAAGGAGTGGAATTGCCAACTTACGAGATAAATTTATGTTCAACTTTTTAAGAAACTGCCAAACTTACCTGGAGTGCCTATACCATTTTACATTACTATCAATAATGTGTGCGGGTTCCAGTTTCTCTATAGCCTCACCAATATTGGTTATGTAGTAGTAAGTCATTGTTGCTTTAGTTTGCATTTCCCTAATAACCAACAATTTTGAACATATTTTCATGTTCTTATTAGCCATTCTTACATCTTCTTTGGTGAAACATCTATTTAAATCTTTTGCCCATTTTTAAACAAGGTTGCCTGTCTTCATATTATCGAGCTGTTAAAGTTTTTTACATATTCTGGGGTGCCTGGGTGGTTCAGTCGGTTAAGCGTCTGACTTCAGCTCAGGTCATGATCTCACAGCTCATGAATTTGAACCCCACATCAGGCTCTGTTGACAGCTCTGAGCCCTGCTCATGCTCTCTCAAAAATAAACATTAAAAAAAAAGTTCTTTACATATTCTGACTTCCCTTATTAGAAATATGGTTCACAACTATTTTCTCCCAATCTATCTTGTCTTTTCATTGTCTTAATGGTCTCTTTTGAGGTTCAAAAGTTTTTAATTTTGATAAATTCCATTATCACTTGTTCTTTTTTATGGATCATACTATCTAAGAAATCTTTGAAATCTAAGAAATCTTTGTCTAACCTAAAATCATGAAGAATTCTCCTAAATTTTCTTCTAGAAGTTGTAAAAAATTTAGCTCTTACATTTATGTCTGTGATCCAGTTTGAGTTCACTTTTTGGTTATGGTATGAGGTTAATGGCCTAAGTGTGTTTGTTTGTTTAAGATTTTATTTTTAAGTAACCTCTATGCCCAATGTGAGGCTGGAACTCACAACCCTGAGATCAAGAGTTGGGTGCTCTATCGACCAAGCCAGCCAGGCGCCCGTTTTTTGTTTATTTGGGTTTTTTTTTTTTTTAATACAGATATAGTTATCCCAGGACAATTTAAAAACTTTCCTTTGCCCACTGAATTGCCTTAAGATCTTTGTCAAAAATCAAATGACATAAATATAAGGATTTCTGGACTCTTAATTCTGTTCCATTATCCATATGCCAATTCTGTACCAAAACCAAACTCTCTTGATTACTGTAGTTTATAGTGAGTTTGGAAGTCTGATAGTGTTAAGTCTTTCCATTTTGTTCTTTTAAAACTTGTCTTGTGGGGTTGCTTGAGTGGCCCAGTCGGTTAAGAGTCTAGGTTTCAGCTCAGGGGGTGATCTCACGGTTCGTGAGATTGAGCCCTGCATCAGGCTCTCTGCTGCCCCTCCCTCTCTCTTGCTACTCCAGACCTTTGCATTTCCATATACATCTTTTGATCAGCTTACCAATTCTACATAAAAATGCTGTTGGAATAGGGATTTTATTGAACTTACAGATCATTTTGAGAACTGGCATCTTGACAATATCGAGTCTTTTGATCCACAAACGTGAAATGGCTGTTTAAGATTAGGATTTTCAACCTCGGGGATATTCACACTTGGGGCCAGATGATTTTTTTGGTGTTCAGGCTGTCCTATGCATTGTACAATGTTTAGCTACATCTCTGGCCTCTACCCACTAGATGCCCAAAGCATCTCTTCCCCCAAGTTGTGACAACTAAAAATGTCTATGCACATTGCTAAGTGTCTCTCAGTGGAAACAATCACCCCTCCTTCAGAATCTCTAATTTAGATCTTTAATTTCACTCAATAATACCTTGTAGTTGTGCATTGCCAAATGTCTTGCACTTTTGTTAAACTTATTCCAAAGTATTGCATTTTAATACTATTGTGAATGGAATTTATCAGTTCAAGCTATTTATGTGTGCCTGTATTCCCTGGGATTTGTCTATGTACAGGTTCATAACATCTGCAAATACAGACTCTTTTCCTTTTCCCTTTCTTCCCTCTACTAACTGCACTGGTTAGAATCTCCAGTACCATGTTGAATGGAGGAGACAAGAGCTGACATCTTTGCCTTGCTCCAGATCTTAAGAATCTGTCTTTAGCATTCAGTCCAATCCCTTTCTCAAGTTGAGCTTCTTTTTCTTCTATTTCTAGTTTGTTAAAATGTTGGATTTTATAAATATACTTTTCTGTGCCGATTAGGATAATTGTGTGGCTTTTGCCTTTTATTCTATTCAAACGATGTTACATAGTAATTGACATTTAGATGGTAAACCAATCTTGCATTCCTGGGATAAATTCTACTTGGTCGTGGTGTAGAATGCTACCAGATTTGCTTAGCTACTATTTTGTTGAGAACTTTTGTCAATGTTCATGGGGGGAAACTGGTCTATAATCTGTTTTTGTGACCTTTAATTTTGGCTTACGAGTAATATTGGTCTCAGAATCATTTGAGAAGTGATCCTTTTCTATATTCTGAGTTTGTAAAGAATTGGGAAAGCCTCTTCTTTAAATATTTGGCAGAATTTAATGTGAAGCCATCTGCACCTGGACATTTGTTGAGAAGACTTTAAATTATTAATTCAACTTCTTGTTATAGACCTATTCAAATGTTGTTTCTTTTTTTTAATGTTTATTTATTTTTGAGAGACAGAGACAGAAAGTGAATAGGGGAGAGGCAGAGAGGGAGACACAGAAACCAATGCAGGCTCCGGGCTCTGAGCTGTCAGCACAGAGCCTGACGCGGAGCTCAAACCCACGGACCATGAGATCATGACCTAAGCTGAAGTTGGGACGGTTAACCCACTGAGCCACCCAGTGCCCCGATGTTCTATTTCTTCTTAAATCAGCTGTTAATTTGGGTCTTTCTAGAAACTTGTCATCTCACCTAAGTTAGCATAAAATTGTTCCTAACATTTCTTTATAATCCTTTCTAATTTCTATAGAACAAGTAGTGATGTCCTCTTTTTCCTGAGTTTGGTAATTTGTCTTTTGTTGTCAGTCTCCTATCATGAACCATAAAGTGTTCTTAGCAGTGGAAATCACTCATGGCAGAGCAAGATTGAAGTCACCTGGGTGCTTAACATCATATGGACTGCATATGGGCCCCAATCTACCTCAGAGGTTCTTGAATTTGAGAGAATTATGAGTTAACTCATCTCTCCACAAGTTAGGCATGAAATCCTAACCCCCAGTTCCTCGGTAGGTGACCTTGTATCATTGCAGATGTAACTAGTTAAGATGTCGTACTGAAGTAGGGCAGGCCCTTAATCCAATACTATCAGCATCCTTATAAGATGGTCACATGAAGACACACACAAGGAGCACACCACATGACCATGAAGATAGATTGGAGTTACACAGCCACGAGCCAAAGAATTCCAAAGATTGTTGCAAATCACCAAGATTATCTGACAGGTTTCAGAGTGTACATGGCCTGATTATCACACTTCTAGCCTCCAGAACTGCCAAATTTCTCTTAAGTCACCCAACCTACAGTACACATTTTTGCAATAGTCCCAAGTAACTGATTCAGAGACGTATTAGGCAATTGGTACTCTGGGCTTATCCATTTCTTGCAGCTGATACTAATCTTAATGGATATGGAGGGGATGGTCAGATTCTATGAAAAGCATCAACCTTTTTTGTAGCTTCTGCAAACATTAGGTTATTAGTATCATTAGCAAAATTTTATTGGTTTCCATGAGAACAGGAAAGGCTGTGAAATGAACAAAGTGACAAAATGGAAGTGACCACAGTTACAGTGGCAGATAAAAGAAATCTCAAATAAGGTGATTTGAAGAGAAATAACACCTACAGTTATAGAGAATCTATTGTGTTGGGCATTTTCTTGACCTGAATAAATCATCAAAACCTATGAAATAGATTTTTTTTTTAACTTTTTAAACATTTATTTTTGAGAGAGGGAGAGAGAGAGCACAAGCAGGGGAGGGGCAGACAGAGAGGGAGACACAGCATCTGAAGCTCCAGGCTCTGAGCTGTGGGCACAGAGCCCAATGCGGGGCTCGAACTCACGAACTGTGAGATCATGACCTGAGCCAAAGTAGGATGCTTCACCGACTGAGCCATCCAGGCGCCCCTCCCCCCTCCACTATGAAATCGATTTTTAACATTTTTACCATTTAAGAACATAAAAACTGAGGCCCAGGGATGTGGAGTGTCCTGCACAAGATGCTACAGGTGACAAAAAACTAGAAACGGAACCTGATTCCAAAGCCCATCCTTATTTCACTGTACCATGCTGGGCTGCCAGAAATAAGGCAGGAGGGAGAGGGGTGCTAAAGAAGACAAAAACATGTTTGGGCCCATGGGAATGGAGCCAGTGGGAGGGAGAGGAAGGGAAATACACAGAAACTACCAGGAAATTCATGTGCCAGTTTTAATACCCAGGACTTTCAACATATAACTGACTGATCCCATCTGCTGTCAGGACAGCAGAAAGCAGGGGCTATTCTTTTTTCTACCAAGCAGTTTGTACTGATTATGGCATTTCGGCAAGCTATATCATTACATGGGAAGGAAAAAAAAAGCAAAGTACAGTTCATTGACTTGAACATGCCAGAATTATCTCTAAGGACAGATGAGGAACCAGTAGCACTGTCTCCTAGAAGGGTAATCAGGTGGAAAGACTGTCCACGCTTTGTGTTTTAAGTTTGAAAAACATTGAGCGCAAAAACGATTTTTCAGCCCAGATATTTTAGAAAATGCATATAAAATTTAAAAAGAACTCATTTGCAATTCTTTGACCCAAAGACTTACCAGTTACTATATATGCATACATATACCAGGGTAGTTTAGTTTTTTTGTTGAGAGTGCAAGAGCGAGTGAGAGAGCATGTGCGAGTAGGGGTGAAGGACAGAGGGAGAGAGAATCCAGAGCAGGCTCCATGCTCAGTGTGGAGCCTGATGCACTGCATCCCATGACCCTGGGGGATCATGACCTGGGCTGAAATCAAAGAGTCAGACACTCAATTGACTGAGCCACCCAGGTGTCCCCTGGGGTTGCTTAGTTTTAAAACTGGGGTCATGACAAAATATAAAAGCGCGTTTTCCCATTTAGCAATAGTTCAAGGACAGCTTTCTTCCCCAGTAGATTGCCACAGCGCCTTATGGTAGACAGTTCATCCACTACTACGAATCCTGTCTTCTTTAGCTAAAACCCAGTTTCATGTGGTGTGGCATTGCATGTGAATGACAATTCTTCAGCCTCTTTGCACCTAGGTGTGGCCCTGTTACTAAACAGCCAAGAAGATGTAAATGGAAATATCACATGAAAGTTCCGGGATACTTTAAGAATATCAGTTTTCCTGTATTCCTTCCTCCTCTTCCTTCCTGTGGCTTGGAATATCAGCCATCATCCTGTAACATGACATTGAGAAGCATATCCTTGAGTGAGGATTTAGGAGTAGCTGGAACCTGGGTTCCTAATGACTGTCATTATTAAATATTACCAACATTGGTTCTGGACTATTTCTGGCTGCCTTTTAAACAAGGAAATAAACCTTTCTGTTTAGGCCACTATAGTATCTCCTTATTAAACATGCTACAGGTCATTTGCTTTTATTAGGAATAAACAGTGAATGATATAGAATGCCTTTTTCTACATCTATTATTGGGCTGACCAAATCATCCAGTTGAGCTATTAAGGTGGTTAACAGCATCCCCAGAACACACTTTATACAGTGTATTCTTTCAATAGGACTGCCACTGGCTTTAGAGTATTTTGCCCATGCATTCAAAAACAAGAACAGACTAAGTTATCTACTTCAAATTTTGGTGTCTGGGTTATAAATTTTGGAATGCACAGCTTTGTTTACCAAACTGAATGTTTTGTAGGAAATGTGTTCATCCTTAGTTTCTAAGTGTTCTGTTATGGATTTAATCTTTTGACTAGACTTGGGGGAGACTTTCAAAATGGCGAGAATCCCTTGTGACTAGGTCTAGGAGTATGGTTTCCTATAAATATTTTTTGCTACCCTTCTATCCTTGATGTTCAGGGTGTCTCAGTATTAATTTGAAACTCACCAAGGTTTTAAACATGTTTTGTTAGTTGAGGAGGTGAACTTACAGTTATAGGTAAGTCACCTCTGTTCATGTGCTGGGAATCAGGTGGACAGGCTAACAGCAAACATGAAGTAAGTCTTTGCTCAGTGCCACGTAGCACTGTAGTCACTTTACATACACTAACATTTAATTCTCAAAAAAGTTCTGCTCTCCAGAGGAGGAATCTGAAGAGGATAAATTACTTACATGGCTTCTTAGAGGCAGCAGTGAAGCTAAAGCGCAGAATCACAACCGAGGGCTGCCTTAATTATTTCACACTGTTTGGGGTTTCAGAAAACCTCGAACATTAAAATCCTAAGTATCCGGTGCCTGTAACATGGCAGTATGCTTTTACAATGTTAACTCTTAAAATCCTACTGTTACCTCTGGAAGTGGGATGAAGTATTCAAGAATCAAAGAGCAGAATGTTCACACTTTTTAAAATGCAAGCTTTCAGGGCAGTTGGGTGGCTCAGTTCTCAGCTCAGGTTGTGATCTCATGGTTTGTGAGTTCGGGCCCTGCTAGGGATTGTCCCTCTCTCTCAAAAAAGAAACTTTAAAAACAAAGCAAAATGCAAGCTTTCTCGGAATGAACGTGGTATAACTGGGAATGCACTGGACAAGGGGAAAAAGGGCCGGGATTTTTTCATTCCAGTGGACATTAAATGCAAACCCTGGACCTTAAGTGCCTTACCTATGTAACGAAAATCTTGGCTCATCTCACCTGAGGACCCTTCCTTTGTCCGTCCTCCCTGGCCCCACCTCTTTCCAGATAGAAAATGTCAGACTGATCTTTAACACCACCCCACCCCCACTAAAACCCCACATGGCTACCAATCCAGGACCCTCTCCTACTGTTTTCTTCCAAAGAAAACAAAACACCTAGTTGGAAGAATTTTATATTTTTGTGTTGGGTCAGCATCTCCTACATTGGATATACTTGATTTGTAGACACTAGTAATCAAGCACTACTGGTGTTTTAGAATATTACCTTTGCTGTCTACCCTGAATGTTTGGTCTGTAAATTTACACCATTTTTAACAGGTAATATTCATGTTCTGTTGTTGTCATTTACCCTGTTTTCAACATTTACCATCTCCATAGCCCATTGATGCTCACAGATAAAGCAGGCTTCTAGCCTAGTCTTAAATTCACTGAAGAGATAAAAGGAGAGGAGTGGCCTCCTAAAGCTATGGAAAAAACGTGGCATTATCAAAACATGAAAGGACGATCTCGTGGCTGAGAGAAGTGCTCATTCTCGGCAGAATGCAGAAAGGCAGGAAGCACACAAAGTTAGAGAACAGTTAAGAGCGCTCAAGCATTCCATTTGATTGCAAAAACTTTTAGAGCATTAGGAAGTCATTTAGGATTTTCCAGCCCGGGAACAAGTGGCCAGATCTGTTAGAGCATTCTGGTGGTGGCAAGTGTAATAGTTCAGAGATCTGAGAGGCAGAATACTGCACCCCCCATCCCTCAACCCCCCAAAAGCCAAATCAGGGCAGTGACAGAGTGAAGGCAGGGGAGGGCATGATGTAGGCTTTAGCAATAGACTGAATGAGGGGCGCCTAGGTGGCTCAGTCGGTTAAGCGTCCAACTTCAGCTCAGGTCATGATCTCGCAGTTCGTGAGTTCGAGCCCCGCGTCGGGCTCTGTGTTGACAGCTCGGAGCCTGGAGCCTGTTTTGGATTCTGTGTCTCCCTCTCTCTCTGCCCTACCCCCACTCATGCTCTCTCTCAAAAATAAACGTTAAAAAAAAAAAAAAGAAAAGAAAAGAAATAGACTAGCCGAGACAAAAACTACTGAGTGGCTATAAATGCAGCAGGAATCAAGAATCCATGAAGACTCAGACAGGTGCTTTCAAATAAAAGAAAATGTAGGGGGAAAGGGGGAGGAGTCCAAGGTAACAATGAAAGCTACAGATAACCACTGATGAATATGGATCTGATGTCAGCAAGGAGGTAGAAGCTTGAGACAAGGTCTAAGCCCATCTAGCGGTTAACTGCCTGGATGTGCTTAGAAAAGTCCTAAGGACTAAATCCTGGGGACATCACATTTAAGGGATAGAGAAAGAGAAACAGTCACAGAGGTAAGTCCAGAAACGGGTGAGCAGGATCCTGGAGGGGTTCAGGATAGGGGAAAAATACTGCTCATCAGTGCCAAGTCTCCACCCAATATATCATGGATTTGTCTCCCCACTAGAACGGAAGATCCACGAGGGCAGGGGTTTCTGGCCGCTACTCTATCTGCAGTGCCTACAAAAGTGCTGGGCTCCCAGTAGCTGGTCAACTACTTGTTGAAGAAATGAAGGCTGAGGCCTTCAGTAGTCACTGAACTTGATAAATAGAAGGCACTGATGATAACCAGGCCACTTTCAGGGCACCCCTGCCACACACACACCCCTATCCTGTTCAACTCTGCCTAAGCATCACTGGGAGTCGGTCTCCTGGAAGACAGGATGTTGAGACACACAAGTTCGCCAATGAACTAGGGGATAAAAATCTTGTGTGTAAGCCTCATTCACACATTTTGCTGGAAGTTGTGTCTGGGCAGACATCATCATTATACTGGGTTCCTCTTAAAGACTTTATGAAATAGCTAGAGCCTAGAAAAGTTATACAAAACATCTGAACATGCAAGTAATTTTAGATTAAAATGAGTCTTATGGGAGAATGAAGAAGTCACTCATCACTTATGTTTTAGGAATTTTCACATTCGCTTAAAACTCAGCATAGCTAGATGATCTTTTACAGCTCCCATGCCCACCAATTAGCGCTGGCAAAGTTCTAACTATACGTAGAAGTTGACAGCTCCAACTGGCAAGTACCAGATTTTGTGCTAAAGAGCCCCAAACAGGGCCTTGCAGTTTCTGAGGTAGAATCCTGCCCAGACAGGTGAGCTGCTTGGGATCTCAAAGTCCTTCATTGGGCTCTATCGGCGAGGCACAGCTCTCTTCTCCCACCGACCAGCACAGCAGGACTGTAAAGGACACCCAGTGCACAGCAGGTGTTAAGAATGGACTATAAACATGAATTTTTCCTTCAAACCATAAACATAACAAAAAATCTACCTCTCTTTTCCAGCTTTGTCCAGACCCGCAGGGCCTTGAGCAGTTCATCAGGTTCCACAGCATGAAGTCTCCCTACTTCCTCTATAGGCAACGGTGCCCTTTAGGCTGGTCGTCTCTAAATGCAACAGGCTCTGTGTCTCCTACTTTACTCAAAACTCCACAAAGCGTATTTGCTACATGGGTATTTATTCAAGGACTTTCTATATTCAGTTCACCACTTAAATCACTGCTAAGCTCTTTTCAGATCTATTTGCATCAGTCCTTCATCTTGGACGGTGAAGTCAACAGGCAAGGGTGAGCCTGTTAGTTATGGCTGACAATGACTGGCACGGCGTCACAATCAAAGAGCTTGGAGGGTAAATGCTTGTGGAGAAACAGGATGAGAATGGAGAGGAGGGTCCTGAGTAAGGGCCCAGACAGGCTGCCCCACCCACGGAACCTGAGGCCTGCATTAAGGCCTGGGATCTGCTTTCCCCTCTGCCCTGGAAGGTCCTCTCTGGGTGATTCTAAGGCACAGTGGTGAAGGACATGCTTGGCCCACTAAGTGTGGTCCTCTCGTCTAGTGGCAGCCCCTCGCCTGGAAAACAGTGCAATCAGCATTCCATTTAGAAGATCTTCTCAAAAACAAGCAAGCAGCATTCTCTAATGGAAATGGAGACAAGGTCTTTCTTGGAAGAGAGTGCCCCAGAAGACACTCTCTGTCCCAAGACCAACCAGGTCCCTTTTAAGGTCCCTGAGAACAGCAGCCTGGGAGCAGCCGAGACTTTCAAAGGCTGACAAGGCACAGAGTGGATGGATGGAAAGAGAACAATACACAGAAAAAACACAACACAACACAACTTTGGCTTATAAAACCTCCAACCTGAGGCGGGGACATCAGTGTCCACCCACATGCAGAAACAGATGATTGTAGCAGATGGTTGTCAGAAATGCTTTAGCATTTCCCCACACTGCCCACACCCCAAGCCCTGCGCTACCCACCCCCACAACCCCCCACAACACACACACACACACACGCACACGCACACACACACACACACACACACACAAGTAGTATCTGCAGAATAAGTCAGAGGTTGGGATCCAGAGCCTGACGTCGGGATGGAACTCTTGGCACTCCGCACTAAATCACCATGATTAGTCCTATCTAGACAGCAACATTCACACTGGCCTAAGCTCGAGCGGCAGGGTCTGTCTCGTGAAAAGTTAGGCTGCACCCAAGACTGCCAGGTCTGGAAAGTCTTTCACTTCTCCTACTTCGCTGAAAGGCTGTCCGCCCTGGTTGAATGTCAGCTTATACCGTAACCGGATGGGCTCCTGGGCAAAGACAGAAGATGTTAAATTAGTGGGGAGAGACACAGACCAGCCCAGAATTAAGAGCCTTTACCCACCCAGTAGTCACCAAGGAACAACATACATATGTAAGCTCCACCCCAGTGAGACCTCCCAACAACTGTATGACAGGAACACCTGGCCGGGACCCTTTGGGACGACAAACACGAGGGAAGCCAGTCATACATCCTGGGAGCACTCCCACACCTATGCAGTCCTGAGGTGGACCTTGACTTGGAGGCCAGCTAAGGAGGACGGGCAGGCCTCACCCTTTCAGATGACTCCAGGGTACTAGGGGGAGTCTGTATCACTCTCTTGGTTCCCAGCTATGGCCATCCGGTCACAGATCCTCTTTCAATAAGCCCCGAAGGAAAGCAGACTCAGTGAGGAATATTCCACCACCACTCCCAACCAGGGACTTTAGAGCAAGACCCAAATACACATCTCTCAACCTACCACATTGCCTCCCTAGAGTTGAGGCCCACCCCCTCACCCCATTCCCCTGCTAGCAAAAGTGCCAGAACATACTTTGTGTGGATTGTCAAGCAACAGCATCTGAGAGATCACAGCTGGAGGCGTCAACGGACTGAATGCAGGGAGCTTGGAGCTGGATGCCGGCTGCAGCTTCACTCTCATAGACTATCGGGGGGGGGGGGGAGGGGGCAGAGAAAAATCCAACATCTAACTGATTCCTAATCAAGTACAGTGTCAAAGAGGGAGATGAGGTAAACGGGAAAACTTGACCTGTACCCACCACCTGATTAAAGGGTCCAAAAGTCCTTCCTTTCCATAAATAGAATGTACAGCTGGCTTCCAAGAGGCAGCATGAGGAGCTAAGGCACATCTTGGGCTGCATTCTCATTCTGCCTCTTACTAGCTCTGTGATCTTGGGCAAATACTTAACCTCTCTGAGCCTTGGACTAGAAATTTATAAAATAGAAGTAATAGTAACACATGTCCCACAAGATTACCATGAGGATTAGAGAATGTACATCTTTATTTTTGTCTACCTTAGATCTTTACTTTTAGGACATTCCTCCCATGTTCACTGTGATGCTGGTATGGCTGTTAATCAGGGGGCCCAACTTCCCATGAAAAGCAGTGGATGAAAGATCTTCACTGGCCAGAGTACCTTCTATTCCTGAACACAAGTAACCGGTCCAAGTTGTGCAAGTAACACCAACAGGGTGAATCCTAGCCCTTTCTTGGGTACCCAGTATGCATGCCTCGTGCCAGGGGAAAGTTTCCTTTTGAGGTAAAGAGGTTTAAGGACTATGTAACTCTGGAGCTGCTAATAGCCATTTCCATGCTCTGTGGAGTCTGTCACAGAAGATGCTCCAAAGAAGAAAAGTCAAGAGGTGGAAAGGGATTCTTAAGGAATCGTTTTAAGATTTTATCTGGATTCGGACATATACTGAAGTCAGATATTCAGAGACCTCCAGTTAAATAAGCCAATAAAATTCCCACCTTAAACTACTTTGAAGATGGTGTCTCTTACACGTAACTAAAGCTTTATTGAAAGAGTCAAAGGAGCTGGCCAGCAGAGGACTCACCTTCGGCACAGCCACTTGAAACATGATGTCCCAGACAGGCTGGGTGGCAGTGCTCATCATGGTCAATAGCAACACCTGCACCTCTGGGTGACCAGGGGCCCCGGTCTGGGAAAAGTGGAGCAGAATTCTGAATCCGTTCCGGTCATACACGATGAGAGGCGGTAGGCTGCCTGGTAGAGAAGGACCGAACCGAAAGGGTTAGCACGACTGCAAACTCGCCAACAGCCCGGCCTGAAAGAGACGTGCGTGTGGTTATCGCCCAGTGCTACGCCTTCTCCAGTCAACGCAGCTCCGAGACTTACCTCCTTGGTCCCAAGCTTTCTGCGCAGCCACAACCCAGCCCTCACTACTTCTAGCTGGATTCCTAGAGCCCGTCAAACTGATCTCTCCCACCATCCAGACATCTGAAGCTCATTACCAGTTGGAAAAAAAAAAAAATGAACTTTTTTAAAGGAGATAGACTAAAATACTGTAAGAACACCAGAGAAAATACAGAATATCATAAAGAATGAAATAAAAAAAAAAAAAACCACCATTATTTCTACCCAGAAATAAGCATTGCTAATAACATTTGGGCCTATTTCCTCCTCATCTCTTTTGTATGACTACATACACACACACTTCTTACATTTAATTTTACAAAACTGTAAAGATGTAGATTTCTTCAAATCAGTAGGTTTAATCACATTCCAATGGAAATCCTAACGGGATTTTTTAAATTCCATTAAGAATTGATTCTTGGGGGGCGCCTGGGTGGCGCAGTCGGTTAAGCGTCCGACTTCAGCCAGGTCACGATCTCGCGGTCCGTGAGTTCGAGCCCCGCATCGGGCTCTGGGCTGATGGCTCAGAGCCTGGAGCCTGTTTCCGATTCTGTGTCTCCCTCTCTCTCTGCCCCTCCCCCGTTCATGCTCTGTCTCTCTCTGTCCCAAAAATAAATAAACGTTGGAAGAATTGATTCTTGGGGCACCTGGGTGGCGCAGTCGGTTAAGCGTCCGACTTCAGCCAGGTCACGATCTCGCGGTCCGTGAGTTCGAGCCCCGCGTCGGGCTCTGGGCTGATGGCTCGGAGCCTGGAGCCTGTTTCCGATTCTGTGTCTCCCTCTCTCTCTGCCCCTCCCCCGTTCATGCTCTGTCTCTCTCTGTCCCAAAAATAAATAAACATTGAAAAAAAAAATTTTTTTAAGAATTGATTCTAAAGCAAATGGAGGGGAGGGGGGTAAATTCAGGAGTCTATCCATTTAAAGACAGGGAGTAAGGGCTATTTGCATCCATAAATACTCAAAAGCACAAAACTGAGAGAAATGTAAAACAAAGAATGCACAACAGACCCAAAAGGGGAATTTAACATGTTAGAGCATCTGTTTCAAAATCAGTGACTGATTCACCAAGTGGCAGACAACTATCTAACCTGGAAAAAATTTTTTTTAATGTTTATTTATTTTGAGAGAGAGAGAGAGAGAGAGAGAACGAACAAGTGGGGGGGGGGGGGGAGAGGGAGACACAGAATCCAAAGCAGGCTCCAGGCTCTGAGTTGTCAGCACAGAGCCCAACACGGCCCGAACCCATGGACCATCAGATCTTGACCTGAGCAGAAGTCAGATGCTTAACCGACTGAACCACCCAGGCGCCCCTGTAAAAAATTTTTTTAATGAAAGATCTTTACCTCATGCCAAACATCACTCATCAAAATGCACGTTCTATAGTTTAAAAATGAGACTATCAAAGATTTAAAAGACTGAAAACATTTTTTTTTTAATTTTTTTTTTCAACGTTTTTATTTATTTTTGGGACGAGAGAGACAGAGCATGAACGGGGGAGGGGCAGAGAGAGAGGGAGACACAGAATCGGAAACAGGCTCCAGGCTCTGAGCCATCAGCCCAGAGCCCGACGCGGGGCTCGAACTCACGGACCGCGAGATCGTGACCTGGCTGAAGTCGGACGCTTAACCGACTGCGCCACCCAGGCGCCCCAAGACTGAAAACATTCTTGAGGCTAGGGGGAAAGAGGCAACCTTTCTAGAGGGATCTTGGTTATGCAGAACAAAATTTTAGATGTCTACACCCACATTTCAAAGAATATATCCTAATGAACTAATCAGGAAAATTTAAAACAATGCGTGTCCAAAGATGTTCGTTGTAGCACTGTTTTTAACAGCAAACAACCAAAAACAACACAACTAGAAATAAAAATTATCCTTCAGAAAAGAATTCAAAAGCTGAATGATGGTACCATGATTATACATATGTATGATAACATTTAAAAAAATAAAGGTTTTGAGTGGCCTGGGTGGTGCAGTCAGTTGAGCGTCCAACTCTTGACTTCCACTCAGGTTGTGATCTCACGGTCATGAGATCAAGCCCTGTGTCGGGCTCTGCGCTGAATGAGGAGCCTGCTTAAGATGCTCTTTCTCTCCCTCTGCCCTCTCCCCAGCTCTCGCACATTTGTGCATGCTCTCTAAAAAAATAAAGGTTTTGAAGAACAATCGAGAGCATGAAAAAACGCTATGGCTTATGGTAATAATGCAGGCTGTAAAACAGTCTATATATACTGTGGTGCCAATTTATTAAGAATATATACGTACATGGCTAAAACAAGAAAATACATTAAGGTATGAATAGAACTTCCATTTCCGGGTGAACGGTACGATTTCATTTTCTCTATTTTTTCTGAAATTTCTACATTGAATATGTATTTTCTCACTTTTAATTTTTTAGATATTCTTTTGTAATAGTTTCAGATTTACAAAATGTTACAAAACGCAAAGAATTCCCATATGTTAACATTTTACATAACCACAGTACAATGACCAGAATCAGGAAACTAACATTGAACATGTATTATTTTTAAGTTAAAGTAAGTCTTGGAAGGGCTTACCAACTGTTTAAATTCCTATGCCTGTATCCAGGGCTCTTTGCAATCTGACCCCAGCACACTGAGCCACAGGAGAGCCATGTGCCCAGAGAGAAGGGCCTGAGCTGTATTTCTAAAGACCCTGGGTGTCTCCTGCTCACATGCCAGTGTGCTGACCCTATGCAGTCACCTTACTTACTGGGCCTGCTGTTCCTTTCCTTTGTAAGGAGGTAACCTCTGCTCTCCTGCTCTAATGAGGACCCCTAATGGAAGAGGACCACCAGCCAAGTCCTTCCTTTCCTACTAATCCCACCTTTTTGGAGTTATTTCTGCCACACTTGACATTCCCTTCTTGAATTCCCAATGAGTGAGCACCAGGTCTATAAATAGAATCAAGCCCCCTTGTTAGATTCTGCCTGCCAATAGCCTTCACTTTTAGTGTCAGTCCCAAGACAGAGAAATCTTTATGAAAAATAATAGGTAAAGAGACTATGAAGCCACCTCCTTACCCTCTGCCCCCAGGCCTTATCTCTACCACTCAACTTCCCCAGTTTCAGAGCCACCTCCTGCCAATTCACAGCAGATAAAGCTGGCCATCTAATAGCAAGGGGCGGGGAGGTGAAATTGTACTTACTGGGTTTAACAGACTCCAAAGGGACAAACACTTGAGCCAGAGGTGTATTCTGGGAGGATGGGGAAGAAGACAATGGGCCAGCTTCCCAGGACCAACCTGGAGAGGACTTAGTGCCGGGGGGCACTTCCTTAGGGATACTCTTCTGTGGAACATAATTCCTGCCAAGAAATTAAAAAAAAAAAAAAAAATGTATCAAGACTAGCAAAAATTGTAGACAATTCCGGGAATCTGAAGAACGAGGTTAAGGAAGGGGAAAAACAAGATAATATGTGTGTCTGTGTGTATTTTAGAGAAATAGGACTCTAGACATGGAATTTAACCTGTGCTTCAGTCTTCTCATCTGTAAAATGGAAATAATTTAGCATCTACTTCATGGGGCTGTTATCAGAATTAAATGAGAAAATGTATGAAAAACACTTAGTGGGCTGTGTGCACATAATAAGGACGCAATAAACTAGAGATGTTATTAAGATAATCAAGGTTGCAGCTGTCAGGCAGCCTCTGACAACAAGCCGCTCAGTCAGGTTACCTTTCTTGTACGTGAGCACCAGAGTAACAAGAGCTGGGAAGAGGAGAATTCCAATTTTACACTGACCTCTTCATTCACACTTCATGACTTTGTCCATTGGGAACGCAGATTGCAAAATTTTTACTACAAAATGAAAACTCCAGTCCAGACAGAAGCAGCCCACCCAAATCAGGAAGACTACTGGCCCCCTGTTGAATGGTTAGGAATAAACGGAAGGAAACCCTCCAGGGGTGCAAACAAGAATGAGCGCCCGGCACATCTCTGTTGCCACCAGGGCCCTGTGTCTCTGCCGTGGACACGGACGCACTCAGGCCATCTGCAAGAAGGCAAACCGCTCCAACCTTTCCAGAGGCAAACCAGCCTGTCCGTGTGTTTGCATCCACACCCTAGAGCACCTCTAGTTCTAGGAACCTGTACTACAAAAGCATTCCAAGTGCCTCCAAACAGAAAGCTGTGTAAATACCCGCAAGAGGGAAATGACTAAATATGTGTACACTGTATGCACGTGAATTATTAAACTATAAGAATGAGCCAAAGTTATATAAGTTGATATGCACATGTACCAAAGATGTGACATGAAAAAAACCGCACTGGAGGACAGGTTGTCAATTATGAGCCCACTTGTGTAAAAATAAACAACATGCTGCGTTACTACACGCATAGAGAGAGAAGCAAAAAAGGAGCATTCGATATTGTCTTTAGGCAGTGATTTTTGAGACTTTCTACGTTATCTATTTGCCTAATGATCAAATTTTGCTCAACTTCAAATTACACTGTAATTGGGGGGGGGGGGGGGAAGCCCATGAACACCAAAATCATCAGCAGCAGCATCTACTGCTGCTACACCTTAAACCAACCCCCTTTTCAGAGCTCCTGACTAAACTATGTCTTTTCCTCTGACTAGGATAGGGAGTCAAAGGACAAGGGGAAAAGTACATGTTGAACACTTGGCAGAAAGGAAGAAGTCCTTCCAGGGAGGGAGGTCCCTGGCCGTCTTCAAGTATCGTCCCCGTATTCTGGCACGCTAACCCTGCCCTCTGACCCGGCCCCATGGAAGGAACATCAAGTGCACATGGGAGCCACTCTTCCACTGTCCTTGCCCACAAGACTCACAGAGGCCCTGGACATGGCTGTGGGGAGAGGAGATCCAGCAAGTTCTTTTCTGCAGAAGGGCTCTGAACACCACCACCCGGCAGTGTGCTGGCAGTGGGATTCCTCTTTTCCTCACAGCAATTCTGACCGGCAACCTGTCAAACCAGGAATGGCTAAAATAAGGCCAGAGTATGAATGATCATGAGCCATGGTGACACCATGCTTACAACATGTCCTGGGGCAGGAGAAAGAAAGGGCAAGAGAACATACAACTCCTGATCAGACCTTCAGTAAACTGGAACCTGGATACCGCTAAAGGGAGGAGGAGTATAAGGAGAGGGAAAAACATGTCTCTTTGGAGGTCCAAGCCAGACAGTACAGGCAAGGACAAGGCTTTGGACCTCCAAGTCCACAATCGCCACCAGGCTATGCTGTAGCCCCTTCCCCCATGCCCAGGCAGCACTGTCCTCATGAAGGTAGGTTTAGGGACCTCCCCTCCAGTCCCTAGGAAGAGATGCCTTACCTTGTCAGCAACTGGAGCATCACTGAGTCCTGTAAGGAAGAAACAGAAAGATGCACACCAGTAACTCTGACAGCAGCTGGAGATCGAAGTCATGTTCACCCTTTCTAAGACATTTAGAAAAGCCTAGGCAAAGCAGATTACCTAAAATCATCCAATTCATTCATGGCAAATCTGAGATTAAATGCAAAGACGACCTGTCTGAACTTCCCAGGACAGGAGTCCCCACCTTATTCATTCGGGAAGATGTTCTAAGACCCCTGGTGGATGTTTGAAAAGGCGAAGAGTACCGATCCCTACATATACCATGTTTTTTCCCCACACAAACATACCTGTGATTCAGTTCAATTTATAAATCAGACACAGTAAGATAACGAAATAGAATAGCAATGTACAGTAGTAAGAGTTATGTGAATGTGGTCTCTCTCTCGAAATTTATTATACTGTACTCACCCTTCGTCTTCTTGTGATGGGAGATGATAAAATGCCTACGTGATGAGATGAAGTGAGGTGAATGACATAGGCCTGTGATGTAGCGCTAGGCTACTACTGACCTCCTGACCATGTATCAGGAGTAGGATCATCTGCTTCCAGACCGCGGGGAACTGGAGCCATGGATAAAAGGGGGGGTGGGGGGGTGGGCGGGCACTGTATACCCAATTCCCTCTGAAAACAGGCATATTTTCCCCAAGGAGGACCAGCTGACTCACTCTCCCTGGGAGTCAGGACCAGTTTCTGTGCCTGCTCCCCCTAAACACCCTCCCTCACCTAAGGCTGCTAGGTCCTGGTGAAGCAACGATGGTGCCACAGTCCCAGCCTGCTCAGATCCGCTGTCCACCTCCAAGTCGATCAGAGGGCAGTTCTTCATGCAGCCTGCTGGATTCTGAAAGACTACGAAACAGTTAGGAAAATATATCAGAACGAGAGCAAAGAGTCCACTTAATGCCTGTCAGCTTCCCACGGGCCTCCTCCCGATCAAAAGACATCACGTCACCCCACTCAATGCACTTCCGCTGAATGGCTTCATGTACAGCCTGAGCTGGCCTGTAGAATAGGAAGCAGCCAGAGGACCGCCTTCCTACCCACAGCGGTCCGTGTCCTCCGCTGATGGTCCATTCACCCTGGCCAGCAACAGCCCTTCTGAACACAGATAATCAGCATCACTGGAGCGCTTGATAAAAACACCCCCATCCCCACCCCCAGCCAAGGTCTAAGCAGGCTTGATTCAGCAGGACCCAGCCGGGGACCTAAGAATCTGCATTTCAGCCAGTATTCCGAATGATTCTGACGCAGCTAGCCTAGCCTGCTAGGGACCACTGAAGAAGATCATTATTTTGGTCTCTAGCTCTTATAAATAAGCATTTATGACCTGACTGCAATGTAGCCATCTGCTTCTGTGGATAGCCAAAGTGAGGGTCCAGCCTGCCAGTCACTTTGTGACGGCACAAGTGGCAGGGGCTGGCGATGTAAATCCAACTCTCAAAGGAAAGGGAAAAAAGGGCAAGGCCTCTCATTTCTATACCATAACCCAGAATATTCTGAGGATCCAGTTCTTCTCCAGGATCTGCGGGATGTCAAGGCAGAAAGCATACCTCTGGAGACAGGTAGGTCTCCCACCGAGCTGGTCACTGTGTTCCCAAAGATGACACGGCCCTCCATCACCTGTTTGTACAGCAGAACTCCCTGGGTGAGGAGGTCATTTGCCTGGAGAATCTCAGCTGGAGGAGGAAAGAGGATAGTCCCCCTGGTTTAGTTACCAACAGTCTCAGACTTTTTTAAGTCATTCCACAAAGCAGCCACCCATGGCTTCACCAGGTTCAGTACAGCCATACCCCTGCCCACAGACCCTGTGCTAAGGCCCCTAGCAGACCTAGGTGCTCAATCCCTGAACCCCAACACTTCTAGTTCTCAAGATGCAGGAGGAACCAAATTTCTTCACCTCCTTTCCCAATACCATACAACATAACTGCCAACATGACTGAAACATGATTCCTTCAACTAAGGAATTGCAACTTTAATTTTTTTTTTCTTTCTTTTTTTTTTTTTTTTGGTGATGAGCACTGTGTATGAAATAAAACTTTACTTTTATTTTTTTAAGTTTATTTATTTATTTTAACAGAGCAAGCGTGTGTGCACACATGTGCAAGGGAGTGGCAGAGAGGGGGAGAGAATCCCAAGCAGGCTCTGCACTGTCAGCACAGAACCCAACATGGGGATTGATCTCAAAAACCATGAGATCATGACCTCAGCCCAAACCAAGAGTCAGATGCTCAGGGCACCTGGGTAGCTCAACCAGTTGAGTGTCCAACTTTGGTCCAGGTCATGATCTCACAGTTCATGAGTTTAAGCCCCACATCAGGCTCTTTGCCATTAGCACGGAGCCTGCTTTGGAGCCTCTATCTCCCTCCCTCTGCCCCTTCCCCACTCACACATGTGGTTTCTCAAAAATAATCACTAAAAAGAAAAAAAAAAAAAGTCGATGCTTAACCAACGGAGTCACCCAGGCACCCTAAAACTTTATTTATTTTTTCTAAAACTTTAATTTTAATTAAAATTAAAAACTGAAATGGTTTTGTCAGTGTGGATATGAATATTAAAAGAGTTTTATTGGTACTTTATTCAGTTATTGGAAAGCTTTTAAGTGTATAGGGAACAAATTGGTACATGAATCTACATTTGCACCTGTAAATTTCATAGAGTCTAAATAGAGATCAAGTATTACTGATGAACACTTGGCATACAAATTGAAATGTCGTAAGTATAAAATACACACTGGATTTCAAAAACTCATTAAGCATTTCAGTCTACTAAACAGTGTCTCCTGAGAGACAGAGAAAGAACTGGCAGCAGAGTTGGGGCTACATGTAACACTTTGGGCCACAGAGCTAGACTGCTGATTCTAAGGAGTGACCAACTATTTCCTGCCATTTTTCTTAACTGTGGACAGGGGCTGCAAACTGACAAGGGGTTAAATTCACGTGGCAAAATGTTTTATTTTGCATGTGCAAGTTGTTTAAAAATGTAAATTTGATTGTCTTTCAGCTCACTGCAATCAGAGAAAATGATGGGTTTAGACAATAATCACAAAGAGACAACCAAAACCACAGGCCTCTTGAAAACCACCCATGAAGTGTTCTTGCTCCCCAGCCCCTCCAAGTGAACCTGCATCTACTCAAGCCCCCATCCAATTTATTAGGAATATTAGGAATTTGGGGTGCTTGGGTGGCTCAGTCGGTTAAGCGTCTGACGCTTGGTTTCAGCTCAGATCATGATCTCACAGTTCGTGAGTTCGAGTCCCACATCGGGCTCTGTGCTGACCGTATGGAGCTTGCTTGTGATTCTCTCTCTCCCTCCCTCTCTGCCCCTCTTGCTCATTCACTCTCTCTCTCAAAATAAATAATTTAAAAAAAAACACTTTAAAAAAAGATGTATCAGGAATTCATAAGAAGTATCAGATACAGAAAAACATATTAAATGTCATGGAAAATGCCATCAGAAAACCAAGGCCCAGAAAAATTCTATAGGTCAAAGAACATGTTCTTCATGTAAGAAACAAGAAAGAGACAAAGAATGGAGGAGCTATCTATTAAAAAAATAAAAAAATTTAAACAAAGACTGGACGAGGGGCGCCTGGGTGGCTCAGTCGGTGAAGCATCCAACTTCAGCTCAGGTCATCATCTCACAGCTCATGAGCTGGGAGCCCTGCATCAGGCTCTGTGCTAACAGCTCAGAACCTGGAACCTGACTCAGATTCTGTGTCTCCCTCTCTCTCTCCACCCCTTCCCTGCTCATGCTCTCTCTCCTTCAAAATAAACACTAAAAAAAAATTGTTTTTAAACATAAAAAAACAAGAAAGAGACAAAGAATAAAAAGAAAAAAAAAAAAAAAAAAGACCAAAATGGGGCACCTGTGTGGCTCAGTCAGTTAAGTGTCCGACTTTGGCTCAGGTCATTATCTCGTGGTTTAGGAGTTCAGCCCCCCGTGATCGGTTCTGTGCTTGATAGCTCAGAGCCTGGAGCCTGCTTCAGACTTTGTGTCTCCTTCTCTCTCTGCCCCTCCCCCACTTGTGCTCTCTCTTGCTCTCTCAAAAATGAATGTAAAAGAGAAAAAAAAAAAAAAAAGACCAAAGCGGGGGGTGCCTGGGTGGCTCAATTAGTTAAGCATCCAACTTCAGCTTAGGTCATGATCTCATGGTTCATGGGTTTAAGCCCTGTGTCGGGCTCTGTGCTGACAGCTTGGAGCCTGGAGCCTGCTTTGGATCCTGTGTGTGTGTGCCCCTCCGCCATTCACACTCTGTCTCCTTCTCTCTCTCAAAAATAAAATAAACGTTAAAAAAAATTTTTTTTAATTAAAAGAAATTTTTAAAGTGTAATTTCTAAAAAAAAAGACTCTAGAAATATCACCAACTACAAAGTATGGCTTTTCTGAGTCTGATTTATTTATTTGTCTTTTTATGTTTTTAAATGTTTATTTACTTTTGAAGGAGAGAGACAGAACGCGAGTGGGAAGAGGCAGAGAGAGGGAGACACAGAATCCGAAGCAGGCTCCAAACTGTCAGCACAGAGCCCGATGTGGGGCTCCAACTCACGATCCGTGAGATCATGACCTGAGTGAAGTCGGTCGCCCAACCCACTGAACCACCCAGGTGCCCTTCTAAGTCTGATTTAGAAGAAACAAGAGGCACCTGAGTGGCTCAGTCGGTTGGGTGTCCAACTTCAGCTCAGGTCACGATCTCACAATTTATGAGTGAGTTCAAGCCCCATGTCAGGTTTTGCACTGACAGTGGGGAGCCTGCTGCAGATTCTCTGTCTCCCTCTCTCTTTGCCCCTCCCCGAAACTAAACACACAAACAAAAATTTGAACAAGAAATGCGGGGGAAGTTAGCAAGAGATGCTAGAGAGAGAAATGCCCAGGGAAATCCGAACACTGAATAGTTGATCACCTTAAAATGTTTGGAATTTGCTTCAATGAGAATAGGTTTGGGGCAGGGAGAGAGCAGTACACATGAACAAGATGAAAAAAGATGGGCCATGAGCTGTTAATTGTTAACAATAGGTGAAAAGCACATAGAACTTATCCTACTATTTCCCTTTCATGTTCTGCAATTTTCCATAATAAAAAGTGTAAGATGTTTTAATACCTTTGCACAGGTACTGAAACTCTCCACCGTCTCTACCATTATCCCTTCTGCTCCTCACCAGCCTGCCTCATTTAGGTTGGCTACCCAGCCCAGCAACTCAGGTCGGTGAAACCTTCAAGATGCTGCTGTTTCCCAGACTTCTGTGGACCTGAGCCTTCCTTCTAGCATCGCCCTCTTGCCCCACCTACAGGGCACTTTGCCACCTCTTCTTTCAAACCTGCTGACGGGTGCTTGCTCAAGCCTAGGCTTTCCTGGGAATCGCTTCGAAGCCAACACAGGACATGCCCTTCCAAAGCCCAACTTCCATAAAACCTAAAGTCCATCCTGTCTTGTTTCTGGCACCACCGCAGCCCCGCAGAAAGGAGCACGTCTGTTCTGCCTCTGGTGTACCGTCTGTGCCTAGAGAAACAGAACCGCATTACCGAGTGCGTCATCGTCATCTGTGGTGTCACTCGCCAGCCGGAACAGGGTGGGCCGCAGCTTTTCACACCGTTCGTACACGACCTGAGTGAACAGAGCTTGGTTTCACCACACACAGCAAGGGCCCACAGCAAGGCCCTAGGTGCCCCCAGTAAACAAACAGCAGAGTCTGCGGCTGCAGAATTCTTAGGCTGTCCCAAACGCACGACTGCAGGTTTGAAGTGACGTGGCCACTATAGTGTCAGAAAAAGTTTGGGTTACGGTTACACGAATTTGTAAACTCACTAAAAAGGGGAAAGACCTCAGAAAAGAATCCACGTTCTGAGTGTGTATGGCATTATCTCTTCTCCAAGCTCCCAGAAGAGCTTTAACAATGGGGTGACTCCATATGGAAGCCCTCCGTGACTACCCTGCTTTAAAACTAATATCCAAACTCCCCATCCAACTTCCCTCTCCAACAATGTCCCTGCACTCCCACTGCAGGCTCTCCCAGAGCTAAACCTCATTCCCCACCAGGACCGTCTGGGCAAGCTCATTCTCCTCCTCCCAGGGAGAGTGCTCTGGACAACTGCACCCCCCACACGCCACGTGTTGAGGAGGACATATGAGGCTTCCCTCCTTGCAAGGGAGCTCAGTGAACACACGAGTCCTCCCTCACAGTAGTGCTCCCTTCCCCAAGCTGTGAAAGGACATATCCGATAGGGGAGTCTAGGAGACAAGCAGGACGGAGCCCCTTCCTCCTGCTTTGCTCCTGAGACCCAGCTGCCCAGACGGAAGCCAACACTGGGCTCTGCTCCTACCAGCTTTATGTTTTAGAGAAGGAAGCCCCTTGCGAGGAGAAGAGTGGTGTGCCAGCATCATCTCAGGTGGTAGGCAGACCTGCCTGATTAAGGTTCAGCATCAGGAAGCCACTTGCCAACACTTCCGTGCCACTTTTTCCAAATGGGCTTTACCCATTATAAGTTTTGTCTCCTGCCAAGTCTCTACTGTCTCCTAGCTGGTTATCACCCTGGGGGAGGGAGAGGGGGGGAGTTGTACTATTTAGAAGCCCAGCAGGCCAACCTTCCAGAGGGACTTTGGAGCCAACTCACCACAGGGGACTGGCTTTGGAGTGTCTGCCTGGCCCAAGCCCACTAATCCTTCTGAGAACTGTCCCCTCTGGCCACAAAAGGCCAGCATGACCCTCTCTGTAATTCCATCCAATCCTGGATGTAGGTAGGTTGATTGACCTGGGATAGATACAGGAGCCATGCCAGACAAAGAGGTTTCTCTCGGGAATCTGGAATTAGGAAAGATACTAGTTGTTTCTGCGAACCCTGTGAAATGGAAGGACAGGGAAACTAAGGTACCACATGAAGGCTGCTGCTCCTGGGCAGAGAGGCATAAAAAGCTGGAACGCAGAGAGAGAAGACAAATGTAGCTAGCAGAAGGCTGGAGAAAGCAGAGCTCCAAGGACAGATTAAGAGTGGCAGGTTGGGACAGCATTTCAGTGCCACCGCCATCTGTCTGCACCAGGCTGCAGTGGCTCAGCTAGAACACCAAAAGCATCAGCAACAAAAGAAAAGAGATAAATTGAACTTCAAAATTAAAAACTTTTGCTTCTTGGGGCGCCTGGGTGGCTCAGTCGATTAAGTGTCTGACTTTGGCTCACGTCATGATCTCGCAGTCCGTGAGTTCAAGCCCCACGTCAGGCTCTGTGCTGACAGCCCAGAGCCTGGAGCCTGTTTCGGATTCTGTCTCCCTCTCTCTCTGACCCTCCCCCGTTCATGCTCTGTCTCTGTCTCAAACATAAATTAAAAAAACAAACAAAAAACACTTTTGCTTCAAAAGACACTGTCAAGACAGTGAAAAGACAACCCACCTAATGGGAGAAAACTGTGTGACCAAGGAATGGTACCCAGGATATATAAAGAACACTTATAACTCAAAAATAAGGAGACAACCCCATGAAAAACTGGGCAGGGACGCCGGGGGGCTCAGTCAGTTAACAGTCTGGCTTCGGCTCAGGTCATGATCTCACGGTACATGAGTTCGAGTCCCACGTCAGGCACTGTGCTAACACCTCGGAGCCTAGAACCTGCTTTGGATTCTGTGTCTCCCTCTCTCTCTCTCTCTCTCTGCCCCTCCCCTGCTCGCACTCTGTCTCTCTCTCAAAAAAGAAAAAAAAAAGTTAAAAAGACTGGGCAAAGGATATAAACAGACATTTCTATAGACAAGATGATACACAGGTGGCCAACAGACACAGGAAAGGAAGCTCAACTTAAACTATCAGGGAAATACATTTCCAAGCCACAGTGAGGTGCCACTTTACACCCACCAGGATAACTATTATGAAAAAGACAGACAATAACAAGTGTTGGCAGCATGTGGAAAACTTGAACTCTCACACGTTGCTGGTAGGATTATAAAACGGTCCAATGATTTAGCAAACAGTTTGGCCGTTGCTCAGAAAGTTAAACGGAACCACCATATGATCCAGCAGTTCCAGTCCTAGATATATATACGCTCAAGAAAATTAAGTTTACATTTTACAAAAAACACTTCTATACGGATGTTCACAGCATTTGTCACAGCCCAAGTGGAAACCCAAATGCTCAACTGATGAATGGACAAAATGCGAGCTAGCCATACAATGGAATGTTATTCAGCCATAAAAAGGAATGAAGTTTTGATACATTCTACAAGATGGATAAACCTCCAAAACATTAAGTGAAAGCAGCCAGGCTCAGAAGACCACATTCTGTAGGATTCAATTTACACAAAATGTCCCAATAGGCAAATCTACAGACCCAGAGCAGATTAGTGGATGTCAGGAGCTGGGGAGGCTGGGCGTGGGGGTGGAGAGTGACTGCTATGGGTACTGGATTTCTTTTAGGGCTGATTAAAATCTTCTAGTTAGTGTTGATGGCTGCTTTTAAGATATATAAATTCTCAATAAAGGTGTTATAAAAAAAAAAAAACCCTCAAGATGTGTAGGACGTGATGGAACTGGAACTCTAAGCAACGCTGTTAGGAACATAAAATGGTACAACCACTTTTCAAGAAACTGGCCAACTATTTTCCAAAGTTAACTATACACTTAGCATATGACCCAGCAATCCCACACCTAGGCATGCACCCAAGGAAAATGTATGTTTATGCAGAATCCTGTACAGAACTATAAACAACTGTTTATAGCAGCTTAATTCATAATCACCCAAAGCTGGAAACACCCAAATAGCCATCAACAGATGGAGAGACAAATTGTAATACATGCATACAATGTAATACCACTCAGCAATAAAAAGCAAGCGATCAATACACACGCCATGAATGGATCTCAATTACGCCAAGAGGGAGAAGCCGGGAGGGAAAGAAAGAGAAAGAAAAAAAGAAAGAAAAATTTTATCATTCCATTCATACAAAACTCGAGAAAATATAAATTAAGGATAGGGAGACAGGGAAGAAAGGAAGAGAGGGATCACCAAGGGGCATGAGGAAATTTGGGGCGGGGGCGGGGAGGTGATGGGGTTTAGGGACATGTTTACTATCCTGATTATGATGATGCCTTCATGGACATTCACGTGTCAAAACATGCCAAATTTCTAGTATGTCAATTACACTCCGTTATACTTGAATTTACTTTTTACCTGCAAGGCCTCCTGGTCTGGTGGGGCCTGCCCCGGCCTGCGGTACACGCTTAGCATTTCCTGCAGCACCTTCACATGACTCCGTACCTCCTCCACAGCACTGACTCTCTTGGACACCTTCTCTGATTTCTCTTGTTCCTTTTGGGAGAGAGAGGATGGAAGTGAAGGAGCAGAAACCTTGGATAAAGCCTGAATGAGGGACGGGAAAAGAGGCACTGTGCTGGCGAGCTCAGGCAAGTCACTAACACAGTGAGTAGGCGGGAGTGTTCCCTCAGTGGGCGAAGAAAACTCAGTGGGCCGAGAATTCCTGTGAAAGGCAATGCAGTCCAGGGACAGGGCAATCTGCAGCTTTGTACCACCAGCCTCAATCCCTCCGAAAAACAGATTCCCAAATAGACTTTCTGTCACTGGGACAGAAACCAGGGTCTACGAAATGCTTTGGGCCCCTGGACAAACGTACTTGGGAAGTACCCTGCATGGTTTCTGCTTCCAGTCACCATCTTGCCCTTCAGGGAGCCCGTGGCTGTGCCCCAGTTTTGGGCCCAGAGCCCATCCTTTTTCCAGTCCAATTGGGCACCTATGCCCTCACGCACATACACGTGTGTCAAATGCAGTTTCTGCAGAACCCAGTGGAAAGACGCCCACCTCCTTGACCAAATTCTTGATCAGCCTGTTTGCAGCCTGAAGATCCTCAGGGTGATTGCTCTTCAGAAGCCTCGTCAGAAGCTGAAGAATGAACAAAAAGAACAGGTGAAACCACTTCCCTCTGTGGCAAACGGCCCAGACTAGTAGAGGCAGCAACAAGAGAACAGGAACACCTCCTTACTTTATAAGCATCATCTTACCAAATGCTCACAATGACACCATGTAGGGATTAGGACTATTCCCACAGACCACAGGTTTTCAATGGGGCAGGAGGGTGGAGGATTATATCCCCCAGGAGACATCTGGCAAAATCTGGAGACGCATCCAGTGAGTAGAGGCCAGGATACTATAAACTTCCTACAGTGAACAGGAACAGCCCCTAGTAAGAAAACGATCTGGCCCAAAATATCACTAGCACTGAGGCTGTCCTGGGCCACGTACTCTGTGATGTGACAGACCTCGGTGACCTTGTTCACTTTACTCCCCACGCCCAGCAAAACGCCTTGGACGTGGGAGTCACTCGGTCGTCCCTGATGGCACTAAAGATGGCTGTACTGATGCCCAGAGTGTATAAACAGCTTGCCCGAGGTGACACAGGATTCTATCTTTCTCCAAAGTCTGTGCCATCCTTCGTCTTCCCCCCTCTGCAACTGTAAGGCATCAGTAGGAGAAAGGCCAAAGAGAAAGGCAGCCCAGAACCTGGCCCTGCTTGTTCTGACCTCATGGCCACTGAACATCTAAGTCCAAGGGAAGGGCACAGCTGAGGGGTGCAGTGAGAAGGCAGCGCGTACTACGGACTCACACACGGCCTGAAGCTTTCCTGGTACTACATTTCCCAGACCTTGTGTGTGACTGAGAACAGTAATCACCAAAAGCAGCACCACTGCTCCAGGGCCCTCTCCCCATTCAGAGGCACTCTGACGCTATTCCTAGGTCTTTGTCCCACTCCTTACTGATGTCTGAGGAGCAACAAATTATGGGAGGCAGTGGCAGAAGGAAAACGGGTGGCACCAAGCTTACTGGCACTAAAGAAAAAGAGCTGAGCCAACATGTAACCAATTCTTTCCACCATCTTCCCCTAATACCACACATACGCTGGATACGACTGCTCATCCACACTGCCCACTTGGGTCATCCTTTTGTACCTTGTCTCCTTCGGGAATGCTTGCACAGATAAGGTGGAGGGCACAAAGAACGTGGCTTTACTATGTGGCCCATCCATGAAGAAAACATCCAGACCTTATGTCACTTTATTCTAAGAGCCTACTCCAGAGACAACTCACTAATGCACCTCCCCACATTCCCCCACACTTTGGTTCAGGGATCAGAGCACATTCCAGGGGATATTTCAGGAGAGTCTCTACAGGAAGGGGTCCGATCAGATTCAGGTCAGTCACCAAGGTCAGGGAGGGGCTCCTTACCTTGGACTTTTCTTCATCAGCATCAAAGATAGAGCTCTTGGGCCAGGGAGAAGGTGGAGGCAAAATTTTATCCACTGGTAGTTTAGGGTCTTGCTTTACAATCCCTAAAACACGCAATTCATAAAGTTACAATATGGGTATGGGTACCCACTGACTTCACATAAAGTCTAGAAACCCCCAGTTCCTGATGTCCCACTGGGAAAACACTGTCAATGACCTTAAAGGAATACACCCAGGGTATGACCAAGGCTCTGCATCCTCCCTCAGGAGACTCCAAGGAAGGAGCACAAAGACAGGGGCATCAGAGCCAACTAAGTGAGAACAGAGCCAGACCCTAGGGCTAGTAGGCCATGGGCCTCATGCTATAAAAAATACTGATCATTGTATGCAAGTACATAAACCTCCCAGGGCCCAGAAATTACTGTAGGATCCATGACACTTCTAAAAACAGCGACTACAGGGGCACCTGGGTGGCTCAGTTGGTTAAGAATCCGACTCTGGATTTTAGCTCATGTCATTAATTCACAATTCATGAGATCGAGCCCCACATCCAGCTCTGTGCTGACAGCACAGAGCCTGGATGGGATTCTCTCTCTCTCTGCCCGTCCCCCACTTGTGTTCATTCCTCTCTCTCTGTCTCTGTCTCAATCTCAAAATAAATAAACTTTTGGGCGCCTGGGTGGCTCAGTCAGTTAAGCGTCCAACTTTGGCTCAGGTCATGATCTCATGGTTCCTGAGTTCAAGCCCCACGTCGGGCTCTGTGCTGACAGCTAGGAGCCTGCTTTAGATTTTGTGTCTCCCTCTCTGACCCTCCCCAACTCGTGCTCTCTCGCGTGTGCATGCTCTCTCTCTCTCTCTCTCTCTCAAAAGTAAACTTTAAAAATTTTTTTAAGCAAAATAAACTTTAAATAAATAAGTAAATAAATAAATAAATAAATAAATAAATAAATAAATAAAAACAGTGAGTACGTTTGACAGGAAAAGATAGTCCATCCTGAATCCAGGTTCCCTCCTGTACAGAGCCCTACAGACTCCCAGCTTCTGCACAGGACACAGAAAGGCATGAACTGCTCCTCCCACACTGACCAACACGACCCCGGACAAGCTACAAATCTACCACTTTTCTTGCATCCACCAGAGTGGAGACTGCAAGGCAACAAACACCCTGGAATCTGAGGAAAAATGGGAAGGCAACACCAATGTGAGTAATTCAGATTAAATGGTTTCTAAATGGTTTACAGGCTGGTATACGCCAGCAAGAGAACACAACCTCTGAGGCCTGTAACATGAGAGGAACAGGCTCTTCTCCAGGGCCCTCACCCGCACTCCTGGAAAGACAATGGGAAAGGCCTGATGTCCCACCTAAATTCTTCTCTCTCCTTCCAGAACCTTCAACTGCTGGGGAAGGACAATAAGCCCTGGAGTTCTTAGAGCAGTGCTGAAAACTTACTACAGCTGAGGAACAGTAAAGAAAACCCTGTGGCCCTGGGGGAGGGGCAGGATCACGAACAGGTCCTGCCAGGACCCAGGGACACAATGTCCACTGAAGACAGAGGCTTAGACAGAATGGAGAATGATGGTGCCTGCCCCCACCAGGCTAACGGGCACTGGGTAACAAGTAATAGCAGTTGACTGTTAGGAAAGTATCTGGAATAAAACCCTCTCTGAGGTGCAGAGCAAAAAGGAAGACCTAATGCTTGGATGGAGCAGATACAGAGGAAAACTCTAGCAAATCAGCTCCCACACTAAACACAAGCTAACACTGTAGGAACTTAAAATCTGGTATAGTGAGAGTAGCTATAGCAACAATAGTCTCAAACTCAGCTCAACTCCTGCCCACGAGAAGGAAAGGTCTGTCCATTGCCAGGGATCAAAAATTATTTATGGGATGCCCGGGTGACTCAGTACAGCACGCGACTCTTGATCTTGGGGTTGTGAGTTCGAACCCCCACGTTGGGTGCAGAGATTACGTAAAAATAAAATCTTAAAACAAAAAAACAACCTATTTGTCTCAGTCTCTACTGTCCCACACAAAATGTCCAGTTTTCACCAAAAAAAGCAAGAATACTTCTGTGAAGAGGAAATGCAATGTAAACGATGGAGTCCAACCTTGTTTCTTCAGCATCTGGTAAGCATCTCGGATCTTGATATCCTCTGGAAACCAGACTGTCCAACTAAAAAGTATTTCAATGACTCTTCCTTTAACTTTTTCCGTGGTCCAGGACCCTAGGTACTGAAAATAAAAAGGAAAGAATTAGAAAGCTGGAAAGGACTGAGCAG
Source organism: Felis catus (assembly GCF_018350175.1). Classification (NCBI taxonomy): domain Eukaryota; kingdom Metazoa; phylum Chordata; class Mammalia; order Carnivora; family Felidae; genus Felis; species Felis catus. The sequence goes on along the minus strand of NC_058383.1, from coordinate 22,709,363 downwards.
ACCAGCCAGCACACGCTACTACTAAAGAGGTAGCCGCTGAGGTCCAGGGAAGCGAGCTGCCCATGGCTGGTTGAGAGGTGAGGCAACAGAGGCCAAACTCCCTGGCACTCAGCCCCAGGGTGCCTTCTGGGTTTCAAGGAGTCACCCTCCAGAACTGCTAAAATTAAACCCACCATATACTGGTCTAGGTTAGAGCCACCGGGACACTCATTTTTTTGAATGAGGCAAGTATGGAATATTAAAAGAACATATTTGGTCTTTGTCCCTAGTTGCTGGCACAGTTTCAACAACCCCTGGAATTTGAGGTACAGGAATATCTTTTGTTATTCATAATGAGTCCCCTTGAACCACACCTCAGTGTATGCTAACCATTCATGATGAGCACTTAGTTTCAAGGGAGACTGACCACTTTAGAAAAGCCCACCGTGTGATGAGAGGGTTGGAAATTTCAGCCCCAGCCCAACCCCCAGGAGGGAAGGGGGCTGGAGATGAGAGTTCAATCATGGCCAGTGATTTAATCAAAATGTCTACATAACTCCAGGTAAAACGAGGTCTGGAGAGCTTCCTGGTTAAAACACGTGATGTACCAGGAGGGTGGTGGGGAAGCTCTGCTCCCCATTTCCTCCAAGACCCTGGTCTATGCAGCTCTTCCATCTACATCCTGTATAACAAAAGGGTAATAACAAGTATAGTGCTTTCCTACCTCTTGTAAGTGTTTTTAGTGAATTATGAAACCTGGTAGAAGGCGTCATGGGAACCCCTGAATCTGCAGTTGGTCAGAGAGCAGAGGAAGTAGCCTGGGGACACCTGAGACCCCATCTGCTATCTGAAGTAGGCAGCACAGTCTAGGTAGGACTGAGCCCTTCACAGGTAAGGTATGTAATAACTCTGGGTAGTTAGTGGCAGAACTGAAATGAATTAAATTGTAGGACACACAGTGGTATCAAAGAATTGCTGAGAAGTAGCGAAGGAGGGCTCCATCAATGTTAGGTACCCGAGAATGGTGTTGCTAAGACAGGGGCCAGGAGAAAAGGTGCCAAGGACAGGCAAGAAGGGACATAAAACTTAAAGCCACACCTGGTATCTCTTGCCATTGCCATAAAAAAAAAAAAAAAAAAAAAACCAACCTGTCCTCAAGGGGCTCCTGGGTGGCTCAACTGTTGAGAGTCTGACTCCTGATTTCAACTCAGGTCATGATCTCACAGTTTGTGAGATCGAACCCTGCGCTGGGCATGGAGCCTGCTTGGGATTCTCTCTCTCCCTCTCTCTGCTCCTCCCCACTCATGTTTGTTCTCTCTCTCAAAATAAACAAACTTAAAATAAATAAATAATTTTTAGAAAGAAAGAGAAAGAAAGAAAGAAAGAAAGAAAGAAAGAAAGAAAGAAAGAAAGAAAGAAAACAACCTGTCCTCAAGCTTGAGTTCCTCACCCCTCCAAGCCACCACCGCAAGGCCATCTTTAAAGGGAGAACGTGAAGACACGGACAAAGACAGAGCACTGCTGATGAACATGACCAGCATCCTAGACCTTGGAGAGGCTTGGGGAAGGCCATTGGAAAAGACGTGACCACCAGCTGACCTGCAAGCTGGACTTGGGCAATCAAAGATCTCTCAGCCCCTCCGCTGTCCTCGGAATACGGACAGTCGCGAGACAGTGATGTGGTATGGACAACACCCACACAGGACACCTGACTGAATCCATTTAAGACCTCTATATAAACCTCTGCTTATTAACCCTGCCACCTACCAACCTGGAGTGGCCTCTCTCTGCTCTCCCTGCCCTGCGTGCAGAGGCCGATTTCAGATTATACCTGGGAAGCTCCCTTGAAGGTTACGAACCAACAAAGAGGAAAGCTGTCACGTGCAGGACATCCCCGCTCGGCTCTGTCACAAACTGGAGACAGGCTGGCAGGCTCCGCTGTAAGCAGGGCTACCTCTGGACAAGAGGTACCTCTAGGGGACAAGAGGTGGAAGGATGGGGGTAGGTACAGTACAGGGAACAGGGCCAAGCCCACGGTGCTCACCTTTGGGGACAACACTTTGATCAGCTCATTGAGGAAGCGGAATTTAGCCACCTCGTTGTGGAACTTCTCCCCACAGTGGTTCACACACATCTCCAGCACCTGCACAGACACAGGACCCCCATGAGAAGGGAAAACCACCGGCTTCAGGACTCATCTCAAATCTGACGAGCATTCGCTGGAACCATGGTGAATGTTTCCTCAAGACTACAAAGACACTGAAGGGGTGCCTGGGTGGCTCAGTCGGTTAAGCGTCCGACTTCGGCTCAGGTCACGATCTCACTGTCCGTGGGTTTGAGCCCCGCGTCGGGCTCTGTACTGACTGCTCAGAGCCTGGAGCCTGTTTCAGATTCTGTGTCTCCCTCTCTCTCTGACCCTCCCCTGTTCATGCTCTGTCTCCCTCTGTCTCAAAAATAAATAAATGTTAAAAAAAAAAAAAAAAAAAAAGACTACAAAGACACTGAAGTTTGAGGAAGGGTGGGTGACATTTTCAGACTAAGGAAAAAATGCTACCTGTTTGATCTCACTGTAACCATCAGGTCTATGCCCAGGCAGAAGCTCGGTGACATGTACCCAGAGGCCACCTCACCTTTTAAGGAGACCCTTTGGGCAGATGAAACTGGCTAGAGAATCATCTCCTCCTGAGAGGCAGGAATCTGGTATGTGAAGCACAAGGGCTGTTCAGCCAAAGGCTGCCTGCTGGCTTCACAGCTCATCTCACACCAGCATGGCAGGATGGGCCTGCACATATTTTCCTTGGTCCACACTACTGTTTCACATTTCAAATTAGTCACAAATATCGATGAATTCAGAGAATTCATCTAAAAATCTGAATTTCTAATTTCTCTTGGAAAACAAAGTTCTAGCAACTCTGGGCCCAGACTCACACCTGGCAGCAGCCAGCTGGCCCTGTGCTATGGCGGCCCTCGCCTGTGTTTCTGTCCTCACCCCGCGGCTCACTCATTTATGTGACCCGTCAGGCCCTGGTACATGTGGCACTTGAACTTGTCAGCCCTGGTCTCCGGAAGACAAAAGGAAATCAAACCTTCTCTTCTCCCCACACAGCGGGCTCAATGCTGCTCTCTAGGAACAGACCTCAGATGGGGCAACCCGAGCCCAGAACTCCCTCTTAGATGCCCTCTACCACACTGAAATGCGACCGGGGTCCAGCACTCTCTAGTGTCACGACAGGCAAGCTTACGCTAAGGGGCAAGCCAAACTCACCGTTAACGCATAAAGAGCTTCTTTCTCTTGTGGAGACTGGATCTTGTGGGCCAGTAGCCAGGGTGCATGGGTTGGGCTAAAGGAAAACAGAGAGAGGCGCCTGGGTGGCTCAGTCGGTTAAGCGTCCAACTTCAGCTCAGATCACGATCTCACGGTTCATGAGTTCGAGCCCCATGTCGGGTTCTGTGCTGACCGCTCAGAGCCTGGAGCCTACTTTGGATTCTGAGTCTCCCTTTCTCTCTGCCCCTCCTCCGCTCACACTCTGTCTCTCTCAAAAGTAAACATTGAAAAAGAAAAAGTTTTTAGTAAAATAAAATAAAGGAAAACAGAGAGACCTGGGCTATGGGCGGACAGGAAGAAACCAACCAGTATGGCTGAGTATGCTCAGTCGAATCACCTCTCTTCCAGAAGCACAGGTCCCAGAGCAGAGGTGGACTGACTCACACCCAGCACACCCACGTGCCTCTGAGGAGAACAACCCCCTACCCACCCTTCTTGCAGTGACAGCACCTGCTGTCCTCCTCTCGTCCACAGCAGCACATCATCCTGCCCATAGCCAACCCACCCCTAACATCTCTAAAAGTGCAAGCTGAACACCCAGGGCCAGATCTGCGTGTAACCAGGTCACGAGCAGTATAGACTCTGTCTGTCAGATGACAAATGCTCAATAAACACTAGAGCAGAAAGTGTGATCAAACTTCTCACTCATTTCCAAATGCTGAATATTCAGCAACACGTAGATTAAACAACTGATGACTGACTTGATTCTTCAGTTCCTATCCAGATGCTTTGGGAACAGAAATCAACAAAATCTTACCCTTTTCCTGCTTATTCTTAAGAAAGATGACATTTAAATTATGGAGAACACACTGATCTCTATTGCATTGCTACATAACCTTGCTACATCCTACCCGTAACATTTAGAGGTCTCCTCAACAGTAGTGTCTCCTAACACTAAAATTCTTTCCAAATAATTGCCAATTACAAGTGGACTATTCTGTTTAAAAACAAACAAACAGAAAAACATGACTTTTGGGAAAAAGTGTTCTCAGACCACGGAGGGGAAAAAAAAAAGGAAAGAGAGCCTTACCTTCTTTCTCTTAAGTAAAACAGACCCATGAGACAAAAACATGCACTTAGTCTGACGTATCCCCCTTATCTGAGGTGTGTGTATATGTGTGTGAAAGTCACCTTACCCATTGGGATCAGTGTTCACCTGGTCACAGAAATTCTGGATAGCTGACCAATCCTGTTCCGACATGCTTGGGTCTGTGGCTTTATCTGTCAAGGAAATAAAAATAAAGAATAAAAATAAACATACACCCTACCCCCCTGCAAATAAAGTGGCAGCCAAGGACTGTGATATCACTCCTGCAGGGGATCGCAACTCGCAGGCAGAGAGCTGAAGGGACAGGACCCTGGCTGTGCAGTTGGCCACCATCAGGCACAGTGTCTGGCACATGATGAGGCTGCACTGAAGATCTGCTGACTGAATGAACACAAAAGCTCTTGTCCTACAAGAGACTCTACTTCCGGGGCAGGGGTTGGCCTGTGTGTGCCTCCTTCATGCCTCCCGTCAGGACTTCCCCACTTTGGCCCGGCAACAAGGGTGAGCAGGGACCAGAATCTGGGAGGTTAGTTGTAAGTTCCTGAACTGTGTGAACTAAGTTTAGAACATACCACAAGGCTCTAGGTGGCTCCACCTGGTCATCCCACAGTCTCCTCAAAAACAATACCCTTCAAACTAACCCTCAGCTTACTGAAATGCTTTTTGAGCATCCTATGTAAGAAGCTTCTCCACGTAACAGCGGCTTGTGTGGTCTAATAAAAGGACCTCCTCACGTTCACTCTTTAAAATGCTGTTCCTTTCCATAAACTTACACATTCCCAGGGACCCCAGATCCAATCATGCTAGGGTCCCCTGCACTGGACATTAGTATTTGGATGACATCTGAGGACATTCAGCGTCGAAGCCATGGGGGCACAGACAGAGACACCTCCAGAAGGAGCATTATCAGAAGGCCTAACTTAAGACCATGCTCCACTGAGGGGAGGGGCGATCTTTGACCTTCCTGGTGCTGGGTGACAGCAGCTTCTTCTCCTGCTGCTGCTGCCTAGAATTCCTGTCTAGTCGCCCAGAAAGCGTGTCCATCACGCGTGTCCCGCCCCAGACTAAACCAGGCTCTGCTCTCTCACAAAGGAGCTGCTGGGAGGCCTCTGTCCTAGGCTTTCCTAACTGCCACCCCAACTCCTTCCTGTCCAGTTCTCTGGGGCCTACCCACCTCTCCAGGGAAAGACCTTCCTGACCCTGACAGAGAAGATCTTTCAAGCTCTACAATAGGCTGATTCTAGGGTCCTGTTTCTGACATTATTCCTTTTGCCTGACCCTCTACTCCTCTCCTCAAAATCCTACCCCATTCTTCAAGGCCCACCTGACTTTCCACCTTCTCCCAAAACCTCCTCCCACTGCTCTAGCCCCCGAGATTCTCCTCCCTTCCAATCACTAAAGATCCCAGGGTCAAGCAGAGTATAACCTTTCCTGATGACAGTCACACTTCTGTCATGTGGAAGTCATGTGTCTGTCCACCTCAACAGTAAGACTCAAAACGCTAACACCATTCTGGCTGGCAGTGCCCACATTCCCTCACCTGCTCCTCTTCAAAGCTCTTTCCCTATGCTATATCTTGAAAATCCTCTCCTGGGCGCCTGGATAGCTCAGTTGGTTGAGTGTCTGAGTCTCGATTTTGGCTCAGGTCATGATCTCATGGTCATGGTATCAAGCCCCGTGTTGGGCTCCACGCTCACAGCACAGAACCTGCTTGGGATTCTCTCTCTCTCCCTCTGCCTCTCTCCCACTTGAGCTCTCTCTCTCTCAAAATAAACAAACAAGGGGCGCCTGGATGGCTCAGTCAGTTGGGCATCCGACTGCAGCTCAGGTCATGATCTCGCAGTCCGTGAGTTCGAGCCCCGCGTCAGGCTCTGTGCTGACAGCTCAGAGCCTGGAGTCTGTTTCAGATTCTGTGTCTCCCTCTCTCTCTGCCCCTCCCCCGTTCATGCTCTGTCTCTCTCTGTCTCAAAAATGAATAAACGTTAAAAAAAAATTTTTTTAATAATAAATAAATAAAAAATAAACAAACAAACATTAAAAAAAAATACTCTAGAAGGCAAAAGCCATATATTCCCTGCAGTGCTTAGTACAATGTCTTACTCAAAGGCACAAAATAATTACTCATGAAATAAATTATTTAAAGCAGTGACTCCGGAGATTCTGATTAAGGAGGTGTGACTCATCTAAAATAATTCTGTCCTATTTAAGCTTCTTGAAGTTTTGGTTCACTACAAGGTCAAGGTTGACGCCTCCAGGCATTCAGACCTCAACATGCAACTGGACCCAGAGGCAGAGACCTACAGAATCCAGCCTTCCTCCTCCGGCATCTCCCCACCCCCACCACCAAGTGAAAAGAGTTAGACAGGCACCAGCTTTTCCAAAGGAAGAAAATACTTCTATGAAATTAAGTCATGTTCCAAACCCTTAGCCAAGGCAAAGCAGCTAGATCTATACAGCGTAAGAGTTTCTTTTTTATTTGTATCATGAGGATTCCCTCAAAGTTTATCCCAGCCCCCAAATAATAGCAATAATAGTATTAGATGCTTTTTCTTTCTTTCTTTTTTTTTTTTTAAGAAGTTACTACGTGTCATACACCAGGCTGAGTGTTTTCCAAGCCTCCCTTCCTTCTAATCTTCAGAAGGGAGAACACCACCATCATCTCACCATTTTACAGGTAAAAAAGCCTACCCGGCCACAAAAACTGGAAAACAACAGGAACGGAACTTCGGTCCCAGGTCTGGCCCAAGCCGGGGCCCAAACATTTCTCAAGGTAAACTCAGTTCCTTGACAGAGACAAGGCCTCTTTGGGAACTAGTTTCTTCGATTTTCTCACCACTAAGTCATCAGCTCCCTAAAGCAAGAAGATCAGTCTCATTCACCTTCACATGCTCTAGCACCCAGAATAGTAATCGGCACAAAGATCTATTGAATGAATGAATGATTCACCCTTTGCTATACACAGTTTGACCAGTTGGCTGGACATATTTCTGACTCCAGGAGATGGGTATTCCAGTTCTGAAACAACTGGGTTTCCCAAAACGTAATGCTGGCCTGTCAAGCTATCTCAGAGGCCTCGAGCAGCTCCAGAGAAAACGACCCCCAGGGGACCATCAGCTGGGTCTGATCAGGCCATGGCACTGACCCAGGTTTGTAGGATACCCATCTGCCCCAAGGAGTGGCTGGGGGCAAGCAGGGCATGGCCAAGGAAGAACTCAAAGAACCCCTTCTCTGTTTCTCGTGACTGCCACAGCCCTCCCCGGGGGCCATCCTAGTGGATTTATTTAGCTGGCACTTGGGCAGGACAAACAACACTACCACCATCTATCTGCTTAATAAAAGCAATGTTTCTATCCATTTCAAGCCTGCTGCAGGATGAGAGGTATTAAGGAAACAGCTGAGCCCTCCAGCCATGAGTGAAATAGCTCATCTAAGAGTGACCAAATCAGAAGGCAAATCATCTCACACCAGCTGCCAACCAACCACTAGAGTCATGACTGTGGCGCTCTGAGCAGCCTGTGCTAGAAAGGGGAACCCTGGGGCTGTGGGGAAGCAAGCAGTCACCTCAAGGAGCATTTAGAATTCAATCCTTCAGGAAGCACCCACTGACCCCTACAGTAGTCCAGCGGTCATTCAACTAAGCACACTGGATGTGTCTTGGGTACCGAGACCCACCACAGGAATCTCCTATGCCATGCTCCAAGATAAAGAAGGAGCTCAGCCCACCAGAAGCTGGGAGCATATAAATAGATTGCGATTTGACCACCCCAAACTCCAAAAGAGGCACAAAAGGGGGGCTGGAAGGAAGACAGGATACATCACCTGGGGGTAGGTCCAGGTGGAAGGAAGAAAGGGATTTACCGAGCACCCCACTTTAAGCACAGAAGATGGCAAATAGCCCCTGGCAGCACATCTGCAGCTACCATCCTAGAGACCGAGGGGCCCCAGTGCTGGTTGGAAGAGCATGGGACGGCCAGAAAGCTAAAAGGCCCACTAAGAGGGCAGTGAGTTAAATCAATTACAGTATACCCATATAAAGGGACATAGAGGTTTTCAGTAACAAAATGAGACATATGTATGCAGTCATGTGGAACAGCAACCAAAATCAATTAAATTTGAGGGTAGAGGGTTACAGAATGCACAGAGCTGCTATTTGTATTTTAATTTTTTTTAATGTTTGTTTATTTTTGAGAGACAGAACATGAGCTGGGGAGGGGCAGAGAGAGAGAGAGAGAGACAGAATCCATCCAAAGCAGGCTCTGGGCTGTGAGGTGTCAGCACAGAGCCCGATGTGGCTCGAACTCATGAGCTGTGAGATCATAACCTGAGCCGAAGACGCTTAACCAACTGAGGCACCCAGGTGCCCCGCTATTTGCATTTTTTTTTTAATGTTTACTTATTTTGACAGAGATAGCATGAGTGAGGGAGGGGCAGAGAGAGAGTCTCGAACAGGCTCCACACTATCAGCACAGAGCACGATGTGGGGGCTCGACCTCACAAACCTCGAGATCATGACCTGAGCCGAAATGAACAGTCAGATCCTTAACCCACCGAGCCACCCAGGAACCCCTGCTATTTGTATTTTTAAAGTATAAGCTTAGAGTAACAGCTTCCTGATGTTCCTTTGGAGAACTACTCCTCCCCAGTTCTAGGTCCAAAGTTTTTCTTTTTTTTTTCTGCTAAGCCAATATGACTGAGTTTTCTCCCATTCACAACTGAAAACACTAATAATAATAATATTTAACACTACATGCCAGGCACTATTCTAAGTGTTTCACATGTATTAACAACTCTAACAAGGACAGGTTAGTACTATCCCCGTCTTCGAGACACAGCTGCCCTGCCCGCTGAGGCCAGATCTGTTAGTGACCTGAACTTGGCAGTCATCAGACTGCAGTTAAAGTGACTTCTTCCTCCATCCAGCCCAGACTCAGGGAACGCAGCTATACTATCCTTGCCATACCATCACCCCCTCCATACCTCCTTGTCCTTCCTTAGCACCAAGTCCACTGTGCCCCACTCCCCCCATCCCGGCAAATCTAGTTTAAAGGTTTTTATTTTTTTTTAATGTTTATTGAGAGAGAGAGAGAGAGAGAGAGAGAGAGAGAGAGAGAGAACACGTGCGTAAGCAGGGGAGAGACAAAGAGATAGGGAGAGAGGATCCAAAGTGGGCTCTGCACTGACAGCAGAGAGCCCAATGCAGGGCTCGAACTCATAAACCCTGAAAGCATGACCCCAGCTGAAACTGGATGCTCAGCCTCAACCGACAGAGCCACCAAGGCATCCCCAGCAAATCTAGTTTCAACCGTAGTTTGCCTCCTCTGATCCTACTAGAGGTGGAGAATCACACAACCATGAAGACTAGAAGAAACATTTCTGATGTCCAATCAACACTTGGAGGTCCAAACTCAGAGGATCTCAAGTGTGAAGGAGGAACGTGATCCTGCCCCTCTCCCCAAGGGTACATTTGGCAATATCTGGAGACATTTTTGGTTTTATCTGGACATTTTGGTGTGTGCTACTGGCATCTAATGGATTGAGGCCAGAGATTCTACCAAGCATCTTATAATGCACAGGACAGGCCCCACAACACTGTTATGGAGCCCAATATGCCATCGATGTCAAGGTTGAGAAACCCTGTTCTCAACCATACAGGTGGGCTCCCTTTTGTTTCCCTTCCCAAACTTCCCCACTTCGTTCCTGGACCCCCTGGTTCCACTGCAGCCCCCAACACTCAGCAGGGAATGGGGGCAGTGATACTGAAACTTATTTGCATGTGTAATCATCTTTATCTCCTTCCCCAAACATTCAGAAAAACACAAGGTGCCCTTCTCTGCGAAGCCAAATCACCCCTTTCTGCTCGGGCTCTGACCTCCCACAGCATCTTCAAGCCCCTTGCCAGGAGCTACAGCACTGGACTTGGAATTTAAGGATAGTTCCTCAATGGAACAACAGGCTAAAGAGGGGCTTACAAGTGCCCCTCTCCTTGTAAGATCTCCTTTACACCTGAATTCCCTCTAGCTACCCTCCCTCCTTCCTTCCACAAAGGCCATCAAAAAAATAAAGAAAAGAAAAAGAAAAAAAAAAGGCTAGTGACCAGGGGCTACTCTCTCTCCCTACACCAAACTTTATGTTTCAGAGTCGTTGCCAACTCTTCAAAACTCAAGAGATTTTACATAAAAATGTAGGTTCTAGCTCTACCTGAACTAGAAGATCCAGCACCTTTGGGACAGTAGCCTAAAACGTCTGGGGCTAAAGAACCCCCTCCTCTGGCAGTCTTGTATCCTGTTAGCTCCTGTACCGGGTCAGCTGACAGCCATCCTTGCACCCAGCCCACCTGACTCTCTTTTTGGCAACTCCAGTCGAGGCATGTTCTCCACCACCTAATTAGCCGCTTGTCCCCACCATTTAACTCAAAGATGCCTCATCAGTAACCTTCTAGTTGCCAAATTCAAAGTTCCCCCTTCTCCTGCCTGACCCACCTCCATCTTTCTGCAGCAAAGCTACCTACCAACTTGCACCCCTCCTTTGAGATCTGTGGCTCCCCGCCCTCCCAGCTCTCCCCCTGCCTGTGTCCGCTCCGCCCGTGTCAGGCTGCTTTCCCCACCTGCTTCCTAAATGGTGAGGTTCTCCACGCTCCATCTGCAAACCTCTGCTCTGGACAAGCTCTCTGTCAATGAACTGAAGATTCCCACACTGACCTCCAGCTCTTACCCTCTCTGCAGCTGACCACCTGCCTGGAGAAGGTCTCTTTTTGGCTGTGCCACTTGCACCTCAAACTCCACAACTCAACCATCCCTTCCTTCTTAAACAAGTCCTCCTCACAGGAGGAGACTTGACACAGGAGGAGAAATGACCGTGAGTCATTTCTAACCAACCAGTTACCCGGAGTCCGAACCCAGAGATCCACCCCAGACTTCTTCTGGTCTCCTGCCTCCATTTAAATGCATCAAGGCTGCGGGCTGTGCCTACTAATGATTTCTACTGTCAGTCCCAATGCCTTTGTCCTTCTTCAGCCCCCAACACTACCGAAAGACCTTTTGTATTTACTCTCCTCCTTAACCAGTTTGGCTCCACATGACTGCAGGTAATGCTGTTAATAGGTGTACCGGATCAGATTCTCCAGCTGAAAACTCCACCCCAACCCCACCCCAGAATAAGATATAAACTCCTTTCTGCAGCATACAAGCCCCAATTAGCCCTGCAGCCTCTTTTCCAGGCTTTGTTCTTCAGGCTTTGCACTCTAGCACTACCAACTACTGGTTCCGAGAATGCTCCACACTCTCTTGTCCCCAGCTTTTGCACATGCAGCTTCTTGTGCTTGAGAGATGTTCTTGCCTACACTGTCCACTTAAATGCTAGATCTGCTGTGACAATCCCCAGGTAAACAGATCAACTCCTACCACCACTGTGGGCCCCCACCCCCAATGTCCATTAGTTACGACAAGGTGCCCTTACTGTGGGCTTGGACCCATTAAACAATGTCTTTGTGATCAAGGGCCCTGTGTTATGCATCTCAGAGGATTTCCAGCACCTAGCAGAGCCCAATACAAGCTGCACGGTCTCTGTCCTCTTTGAATTTCAATGCCTCATCCGTAACACAAGGACATAACAACCCCAACCCCCGAGGGCTGTCGTGAAGCTAACCATACACATAAGTCCGGCCAGAGTAAACACGCGCAAAAGGTATAAAGGGCTTGTTTTGACACTGACGACCGCAGCCAGCCAGCGATCTGTGCTAGCTCCAAAGAGACCGCAAGAGGCTGCCTGGCTTGCACGAATAAGACCAGTCCCCTTCAGTGTAAACGTCCCCATCTCCAAAACGTGGTTAATAATAGAAGCTGCCTCTTGGGGTCGTAATGAGGTTTAACAAAGGCTGGACTGCTTCTAGCAGAGTACTTGACACAAAAGAAAAGCTCAACAAACGCTAGCCATTACGTTTTTAAGGTTTATGAGCTACGACGACAGTGATGGTGGGCAGTGGCAGGGAGCAGAGCACGTAGACTCGGGCCCGCCGCGCCGCACCCGGGCCGATCCCCGCACCCCGGCCCGGCCCAGCCCAGCCCCCTCCCCGCGGCCACCTGCCCGCCGCCGCGTCCGAAGAAAGGCCTGGGGAGGCGGGAAGCCAGGCCTCACGTGTGGCTCTGGGCCCGTGCCGAGGGGCGGCCCCGCTACTCACTGAGCCACAGCTCCAGCGCTGCTGCCGGCCCCGGGGGCCCCTCGGCCGACTCCGCCCCCGCCGCGGCCTCGGCCCCCGCTGGCACCGTCGCCGCCGCCGCCATGGCCCAAACCCCGCTGTTCAAGCCACTGCCGCCCCTTCCCCTCTGGCTGCCACCGCCGCCGTCCGGCGCGCTCCGGGGCTGCCGACGCGGCAGGCGCGGGTTTGGCACGTGATGGGCGGGGCCGTGTGAGGCCCCGCCCACCGTTCCGGCCCCCGCCTCCCTGCGGTCTTAGGGGCCCCGGGAGGTATCTTACCAAGATGCTTCCCCTCTGTCGGGGCTGCGTTCGCCCGGTCTTCTCGACCAGCAATGGGATCAAAGCCCATCAAGCCAACTTCGCGAGGCCTGCGCGCTCTCCTCCTTTTGGAGTAGGCTTGTCGGATGAAATGCAGGACGCTCACTTAAATTTGATTTCAGATAAACTCGGTATATTTTGGGGGTATTTTTAACCAGCGGGGTCTTGCGCCACACCACCTTCTCTGAAATGACCCGCCCGCTCTCCTCTATACTCCCTTATTTTCTCCATCATACATTACACCATAGATATACTACAGGTTTGCTTATTTTGCTAAAGGATAATTTTTCCCGAAAAAGTCATGATTCTCACACATATTGAAATGAGCACGTATTAAATATTTTAACTAATTAGAAGGGCAGCAAGCAGACGCTATAATCCATTCAAAAGAGAAAAAAGGTTGGGGCGTCTGCTGGCTCAGTTGCTAAGGATGAGAGTCGGTTTTGTGGTTGATAAGTTCAAGCCCTACACTGGGTGTAGAGATTACTTAAAAAAATGTTAACCAAAAAAGCTTAAAAAGGTAAATTTATACAGAATAACGGAATGTTGGAACACATGGACAAAGGGACACAAAACCAGCTTTTCCATCAGCAGTGAGGGTTGTCTGTCCAGCCCGCTGAATAACTTGCATCACTATCATTCATCTATGAGTAACCGCCTTGTGAGATGTCTGTGCCACGAAGAAAGGCAATGCATAATTTTCCTTCCAAGCACAAATTGTCGATACTCCATTGTCTGTTTTGCCCCACTAATAAAAGCAAAAACTCTGTATGCTTCTATAACCCCAGGTGCCAATAAATATTTGTTGAATGGCCAAATGAACCCTAGAAGCAGTAAGAGGTAGCTGTGGGGCTTTGTCCCCTCTCTGAAAGAGTACATCAACCTTTCTAATTTTGACCTCAAACTTTCTCATTGATCAAGCTCTTAACAGGCAAAAGGCCCCAGTGAGGAAAGCATCCCGTGATGGAAAACAAAACTACCCCCTCAAGCAAGAAGGACCACCCTGAGCCAGCAAGACCCGTCCTGCCTGACCCTAAGACAATCGTGACCTGATCTTCAGTGCCCACTTGCACGTACCCACCGACCTTTGTCCCACATTTTCCTTACATTAAACCTGGAAGTGCTTTTGGCACTTGGGAGACAGTCTTTGAGATGTTACACGGCTCTCTTCTCCGTGTTGTTCTCGCAGAAATAAATCCCTTTCTTGTTTCACTCTCCTCCTACCCCCCTTGGCTCTCTGCTTTTGGATTTTGTCAGCAGCGAATGGCCAGACCTGGTCTGTTTGGGACCTCCAGAGCTAGGTGCTTGCTCTTGGCACCCTTTCGGCCCAGTGATATCCCTACCCCAAATAAATACACAATCTAAGTGAAGTACAACCGTTGTGCTGTTTCAAAATAAGCCTAGCCACACACATCTCCTGCTGGCAGATTGCTGCCCATAGCACCCTTCTATATGGAAACTGTCACAAAAGGGCTCTGCAGGACAAAGAAATGACACGTTTACTGTATGCCTGCTTCTACGCTACCTTTTTTTTTCTTTAATGTTTATTTATTTTTGAGATAGAGAGAAACAGCGTGAGCAGGGGAAGGGCAGAGAAAGGGGGAGACACAGAATCTGAAGCAGACTCCAGGATCTGAGCCGTCAGCACAGAGCTCGATGCGGGGCTCAAACCAATGAACCGTGAGATCATGACCTGAGCCGAAGTCGGATGCTTAACCAAGTGAGCCACCCAGGTGCCCCTATGCTAAACCTTTTACCTGTCTTAGTAAACAAGTTGCTATAACACAATATCCCAGACAGGGTGGCCTAAACAACAGACATTTCTCACAGGTCTGGAGGCTGGGAAGTCCAAAGGTGCTGCAGATTGGGTCCCTGGTAAGGCCTCACTTCCTGGTCTGCAGAGGGCTGTCTTCATGCTGTGTGCTCACAAAGTGGGGGGAGAGGAGGGAGCGGAGGGAGGTGGGAAGAGAGGGAAGAGGGAGAAAGCAGTCCCGTGGTCTCGTTCTCTTATAAAGACACTAATCCCTTCATGAGCACCCCACCCTTGTGACCACATCTAAACCTAATTAACTCCCAAAGCCAACCCGGTCCAAATACCATCACATTGGGAGTTAGAGCTTCAACAAGAATTTTAGGAGACACCTTCCAACTAGAACATTATTCATATAGGAGACATTTTGTATTTCAATGAAAACTGCATTGTCTATAGCACATCCTTCTGTTATCTTTTTCTGGTTCTTTGGGAATTATGTTACATCTCTGAAAGCTGTAGGTTAAATAAAAGCAATGAAAAGTTACTGTCTATAGGCATGCAAATGAATTCTGTCCCAGGAAGATACAACCCTCTCCATGTGGAAAAACCAGTTTGTCTCCATCTGCACGTTCATTTCGATATTCCTGAGCTATAAATGTGTCTGTACTTTGGATTCTCCTTTGAACTGGCTGTAACATCTCATCAGTGTCTTCATTAAAGAGTCAAATAAGATCTTTTTTTTTTAATGTTTATTTATTTTTGAGAGAGGGAGAGACAGAGTGCAAGCTGGGGAGGGGCAGAGAGAGAGGGAGACACAGAATCCAAAGCAGGCTCCAGGCTCCGAGCTGTCTGCACAGAGCCCGACGTGGGGTTCGAATTCACGAACCATTGAGATCATGGCCTGAGCCGAAGTCGGACGCTCAACTGACTGAGCCACCCAGGCGCCCCTGGAGTCAAATAAAATCTTTAACACATGCCCATCTCTTAAAAATTCTAAACACCTGGCAACACTACAGCTGGGCTTCCTCACTGCAACAAATGTCTGGCGATGACTAGAGACTGGGCCCTGTAGAGGGGCAGGAGTTCATCAGCTAGGAACTATCCATCACTTCCTAAATATTTCTTACACCCGGTTCCTGATTTTAAACAACTCCACTCATTTAATATTTTGACATGTAGATCAGTAGTTTTCCAACTGGTATTTGCATCACCTGAAGGGCTTATTGAAACACATAACGCAGGGCCACACAGTTTCTAATTCAGTGGGTCTGGGGTGAGGTCCAAGAATCTTTCTAACTAGTCCCCAGGCGATGCTGATGCCGATCACTGGTCTAGGGACCACAACCGAAAGGTAATAAGTGGGCAGTAAGGAAGTGTATTGGGAGTTCAGAGTAGTGGTTGGGTTCATAGATCACTGAACTTCTGGCACTTTATAGATGCAAAATAATTATTGGTGGAGCCGGAATCCTCTGGCTCTCCCTAGCTAGCTCTCTGCACCAGATGGGGCTAATTGTACCTTGAGTCCTTTCTTTTGCTTGTCCTGTTCCCTCAGCCTGGAACAATCTCAACATCCTGTCAAACTACCTCAGCATTGGGCTGCCAGATTTAGCCAATAAAAATAGAGGAAGCCCAGCTAAATCTGAATTTCAGACAAACAATTTTTTAGCACGAGTATGTCCTAAACATTGCATGGGACTTACTTATACTAAAAAAAAATTATTCATGGGGCACCTGGGTGGCTCAGTCAGTTGAGCATCCGACTTTGGCTCAGGTCATGATCTTGCAATTGTGAGTTTGAGCGCCGCATCAGGCTCTGTGCTGACAGCTCAGAGCCTGGAGCCTGCTTCAGATTCTGTGTCTCCCTCTCTCTCTTCTCCTCCCCTGTTTGCGTGCTCTCTCCCTCAAAAATAAATAAACATTAAAACAAATATTCACTATTTATCTGAAATCAAAATTAAAAGGCAAAAACCCAACTCCTTCTAAAGAAAGCGTTCCCCACTGGCTTCCTCCACCTGCCCCTGGATATCCATATCCTTATACCACTTTGATGGCCTCTCCACCATCACCTCCACACTTACATTATTGTAATTGTTAGTCTCACATGAGACTCTCATCTCTTTGAGGTGGGGACCTTCTCTTTCGTTCTCTGTTCTTTTCAAACTTAACAAATAAATGTAAAGACACACATACACATATAAGTATATAAATAATTGGGGGTGAGAAATACCTGTGGACTGAGCATCTGTAATTAATGAGCCCTTATTATTCCTCTCCACATTTCCAGGCCTAACAGGGCCTAGCACACGATAGGTATTCGTCAAGTGAATGAATAAAGACAGGATTAAATGGATTCAGTTTAGAGGGGTTCTCCAGGTAAAGAAGGCCTCCCTTCCTTGGCTGGGCTGTCCTACTGCAATCAGGATTGGGGGAGGGGTGGTAGTGGGCAGAGCGGAGGGGACTCCAGCCCAGAGGGAAAGGCCATGGCCCTAACATTTGGCCCAGCTATGCGGGATAAGCTGGAGATCCCCAGGGCATCATAATAAGCATGAATGCCAAGACAAACTTGTACTGACTTCTAAATTAGAAAAAAAAAAAAAAAAAAAAAAAAATTCATTTCCTGTGATTCACTAATGAAAATAGTAGCCACAAATGATGTGAAGTTCCTGCACACTGCAAGTCAGTATTCAAACTAAACATAGCGACTTTGGCAACGCCAGCGCCTGTGCACTTGACTGCTCACCCTTACCATCCAACTTAATCAGAGGCAAATCTGGCCTTTTACTCAACGGTATCTACTAAGCACCCACCAGTGAACCAGTGCCATTCTCAGCACTAGGGGTACAATGGTGAAGACACAAGAGGCCCCTGTTCTCGTGGACTCTCCAGTCTGACACTAACAAATAAGTGCAGAATTGCTTACATACACAATTAGTTACGCAATCGATTCCAATTGCGTGCTTTGGAAAAGAATAGGGTGCTGATGATTAACGACAACAGGAAGACCTTCTGGGAGGAAGTCAAAGGTCTCCCCGAGGTGATAGCCGGGCTGGGATCTGAAGGCTAAGAAAAAGGTGACCAGGCAAAGCCAGAGAAGAGCGGGTTGGACTCGCCTTCCAGTCACAGAGAACATAGTTAGCACGAAGGCAGGAAGGAGACATGCCTAGGGCCCTCGGGAGGGCATATGTGGCTGGAGGCCAGACAAGAGGGCACGTGAGGGGCAGTAACGGATGAGGCTGTGATAAGGATGCATGGCTTCATCATGATAAAAGCTCTCCTCATGCCTCATTTTCTAATCCTCTCCCACCAGGTCTGGTTCTGCTCAAATCTCTGCAGCAAAGCTGCCAAAACCATCTTTCCAATAACCCACAAACCTGATCGTGTCCCTTCCCTGCTCAAAACATTTCAATGGCTCCTCACCTTCCACCTCCCAAAGACTTAATTCATGTCTTCACTAACTGAACCCCCACTTTGTTCAGGTGCCCACTGTTCCCCAACCCCGCCATGTACCTCAGGGAAGAGCTGGCCCTGCCCCCAGCTCTGGGTCTGACTGATCTATGAGGATGTCTCTCCTACTTCCCCAGAAGTTCAAGAATGGGGAAGGAGAGCCGTGAAGGGTGCTTGGAGAAGTTCCCTTACTTTTAGAGAGAGAGTCACAGAAAGCCACTATTGCTGACAAGACATGAAGGAGGAAGTGCAGAGAGGCCCAACCACTTAAGCCAGCCAATTAATTGCAAGCAGAAGCAATCAACCAGAGGCTATTGGCTGAGGCCAATATAGTAGAGATGGAAAGACCCTGGGTCCTTACTGACGTCCTGAACGTTTAATTAACCAACCCTAGAGCCTGCCTTACCCCTGAACTTCCTGTCACGTGAAATACTAAATCTTGTTTTAAGCTGGTTTGAATCTGGGTTTTTTGGTTTTGTGTTTGTTTTTTTTTTGCATCAGACGGCACACTGATACCCTTAACCTGGCAAAGAAGGGCCATTTGGAATTTCCCTCTGCCTGTTTTCTCAGCCACTTTGACGCCCCCTCAACTCCTACCCTTAGTTCCAATCATGCCCACCTTTGTGAAGTTCCCCTTTCCTCCTTCTGCTTGGAATACCCTTCCAACCCTCACAGACCTGGGAAACTCCTACACATCCCTTAGGACCCAGTTCAAAGGTCAGTTTATCTGTAAAGCCTTCTGGCACCTCTGAACAGATTAAAAGCCTCTCTCTCTGGACCCTGCTATCACTCAGAGGTCCTCACTTTCTAAGTACTCATCACTCTAGTCCCTGGGAAGGTAGGAATTATGTCATTAGACAAATATATTAACTGGTGAATATACTACATCCAATTTTAGTTCCCACTGCACATCCTTCTATATTGAACTATTCCATTTGTCCCCATCCTTTACTTTAGAGTCTGTGTCAAAAGTCTATGTCTCACAGAGGGGTGCCTGGCTGCCTCAGTCGGTGCAACATGTGACCCTGGACTCTGGGGTTGTGGGTTTGGGTCCCATGTTGGGTGTAGAGATTACTTAAAAATAACATTTCTCTTTAAAAAAGTTAAATATAAATATAAATATAAATATATATATATATTTTAATGTTTTTATTTATTTTTGAAGGAGAGAGAGGGAGACAGAGCATGAGTGGGGGAGGAGCAGAGAGAGGGGGAGACACAGAATTCAAAGCAGGCTCCAGGCTCTGAGCTCTCAGCAGAGCCCAATGAGGGGCCCAAACCCACAAACTGTGAGATCATGACCTAAGCTGAAGTCAGATGCTTAACCAACTGAGCCACACAGGTGCCCCCAAAATAAAATATTTTTTAAAAGTCTATGTATCATAGATAGATGGATTCAAAGCAAATTACAGGCAGTGGACCAGACTGTTAACTACAATTGCATATCTTGCAGGAGAGAAGCTTGCAATGAAAGCAATGCTGGGAAACTTAGAATTTGGCAGAGTTGGACCAGCTGATGACTGTCACTTCTGAACACACTAGTCTGACGGATGGAGCTCTTATTTTCTTCACAAGATTGTCACTTGATTCCCTACTACATGTCAGGCAATAGGCCAGGTACCAGTTATAACCAAGAATGAGACAAACTTCCTGCCAGTTCTAATCTCAGGTTCTTTAGAGTTAAGCCAGGCAGTAACTATGGATAAGTACACTAGATAATTTCATATAGTAAGCCGGCCTGCAGAGGAAAGACAAGGGGAGCAGACACGTTAGAAACTGCAGTCTCAGACGGACAAGAGTGGGTTTGGTGGGTTTGCAGATACAGATTCAAGCTCTTGTAAGGTTCAGCTGGAAGCCCTCCCCTTTGGATCTATGACAGCCTACCTCTTTCAACAAATTCCTTTTGTGGCTTAAATTAGTCTGAGTGTGTTTCTAGGTTTTGCAACCAAGATCGCCATTTCTAAGAATGAAATTACCGGTGGTGGTGACAATGGTAATCGATAACATTTAAGTGCCAGGCACAGTTTTGGAACTTTACATACATCACCTATTTTAACCCTTACCACTCTGAGACATGAACAATTGTTATCCCCATTTTACAGATGAGGAAACTGAGGTAAAGCAGATATGGTTAAGTAGGCAGTAGAACTGGGTTTTGAGTCTAGACAGTTGGCCTCTGTGGCCTTTACCACTTCACTGTGCTCTCAAAAGTGCTGGGGGACGGACTTGAGGTTATTTCAAATGTGTGACATCCCTTCACACACACACACGGTCTTGAGCAAAACCCCCAGTCTGAAAACCCAGGCTTCCTCCAACTGAGGACGTGGCAGCAGCTTTATCAACTCACGAGCCAGAGTTCCTTGTAACCATCCCGTGTGTCATAGAAACAGAAGCTCTGATGTATCACTCAGTAAGGAGTTGACCTTGGGCTCTGGGTTGTCATAAGCCTGAGTTTAAATCCTTGCTTTGCCTCATACTATAACCTCAGAACAGTTCATCAACTCTTCTGTGCTTCAGTTTCCCTACCTGTAACACAGATATGAGACTACCTTCCTCATGTGGTTCTGGAAATTGAATAAGGACGGACTACAATGTTTACCAGCATAATATGAGGCACAGCAGTGGTCGAGGCTCACATATGTGCACGATAAACCCTAAGTATTAGTATTCTGCATCTCCTTCTGCGGGAAATACCTGTTGTTACTTCATTACCCCTTCTTCTGGAAAAAGCTTCTTACTTTTCCTTGGGGATGACTCTTCCTGCATTGGATATAATTCTTGAGGGACTACCTATTCCTGGCTAACAAATGGCAACACAATCACAGTTCTAACCGCTGGTGTCTAAAAAGACATTCTCTCTTTATTTTTTTACTTTATTTTTATTTATTTTGAAAGAGAAAGAGAGCAAGCAAGGGAGAGACAGAGAAAAAGGGAGACAGAATCCCAAGCAGGCTCCGTGCTGTCAGAGCAGAGCCTGATGCGGGGTTCGAACTCACGAACGGTGAGATCATGACCTGAGCTGAAATCAAGAGTCAGAGGCTTAACTGACTGAGCCACCCAGGCTCCCCAAGACACTCTCTTTTTAGAATCTAAATCTTTTAGAGGCACCTGGGTGGCTCAGTTAGAAGAGCATGCAATTCTTGATCTCCAGGTTGTGAGTTTGAGCCCCACCTTGGGTGTAGAGATTACTTAAAATAAATAAAATTAAAAAAAAAAAAATCAAAATCTTTAGATGAGTCATCCAGAACTAAAAGAGAAAACACAGTAGGGAAACAAACCACAGCAACAAAAAAGCTAGCCAGGATTCAGACATCCCCACTGAAGAACAAGACTGGCCATTAGCTCCTGCTGCCTCGATAACCAGAGTGCCCTCAATTCCTGTCTTTTCCAAGCCCTGATTCTTTGGCTTTCTCATAGATTCCTTGACTCTCCCACGGACTTAAACTCTCCATAAACCCATAGTCTCCAATCACCTTATGTTTGGCAGAGTTGGTTTCTATTACTTGCAACCAAAGAACTTCATCTGATGTATTTTTTGAAGCGAAGACTAGGACTGCGCAAAGCATAACAAACCCTGAATCCCCTTTCCCTACTCTCCTGGGCAAAAGGCTATCTATTGCTGGGTGACAAATTATCCCTAAACCAAGTGACTTGAGACCATAAACGTTTATTATCTTATAACCTGTGTGTGTCCAAAACTCAGCAGCAACTTTGCTGAGTGGTTCTGGCTCAGGATCTTTCATGGAGGATGGTGTCTGAACACCTGACCGGGGCTTGGAAGACCTGCTTCCAAGATGACTCGCTCACATGGCTGTGGGCAGGAAGTCTCAGTTCCCTGTCCCACGGATGTCTTCAGAGGGCTGCCCGAGTGTCTTTGTGATGTGGAAGTTGGCTTCCCACAAAGCAAGGGATCCAAGAGGATAAGACAGAAGCCACGAGGCATCACAAGTCGGCCCTACTCAATGTGACTTCTAGGACGGCGGAATGACTGGGGGACATTTTGGAGGCTGGCTGCCATACAGGAAAAGCTTAGGAGCCCCAGCAGGGTCTTTTTCAAATTTTTATTTTATTTTTCCAGTACAGTTTTTATAGGCAGACATCATCCTCCTTTCTCTTTAGCTATTCCTATTCACCCCAATGAAAACACCTATTTCAGGGGCACCTGGCTGGCTCAGTCGGAAGAGCATGTGACTCTTGATCTCAGGGTTGTGGGTTCAAGCCCCATGGTGGGTGCAGAGATTACTTAAATAAATAAAAGTTAAAAAAAAAAAAAAAGAACATCTTATTTCAGAAACCTGCAGACAATGACTTACAAGAATGGGCAGAAGGAGGAGGTAGGTATGAAGAAAAAGGTGTAAAACAGGGGGGATGAAGGTCTCCAGTCCGAGGACCAGGTCTGGAGAACTAGAAAAGAGGAAGAAAGGGCCTTTAGAGAAGGAGACACAGGTGCCCGAATACAAGGACAAAGCAGAGTGTGTAAGACTGGTATAAAGCGTAGTGCTCGCCCTCGGCAGACGGTCACTTCTTTTACAAGCCCCAGAGAGTCTGCCATCCAGTTCAGCCCTGCTGGTGTCATTCATCTTTTACTGCTTCACCTACAAGCGGGGCCTGAACACTGCGACCCGTGAGTCCAGGGAGATGCCAAGCTGTTAGGGGCTGCACTGCATCCCCTCAACACTCCTATGCCGAAGCCCTAACCCCCAGGACCTCAGAATGTGACTGTGTGTGGAGACAGCACTTCTAAAGAGGTAAGTTAAAATTGGGCCATGAGGGTAGGCCTTAATCCAATCTGACCCGTGTCCTCATAAGAAGAGATCTGAACACCCAGAGAGACACCAAGAGCACACACTGAGGAAAGACCATGCGAGGACACAGAGAAAAGGTGGCCAATGGCAAGCCAAGGAGAGAGGCCTCTGGGAAGCCACATCTGCTGACACCTTGAACTTGGGACTTCCAGACTCCAGAACTGTGAGGAAGTTAACTTTCTCTTGTTTAAGCCATTACGGGAGCCTGAGCTGAATATGACACAAGCCCTTGTGAACCAGCTCCTAACCTGTGCTGCGTAATGTGGTGTCAGAACCAAGCAAGAGGTGAGAGGAAGCCATAAACGCACTGGGTGCACCCAGAGACCGTTTCCACTCGGGATTCCTTCTGTGAGCTTCCTGATGGACCCCAGGCCCCTTCTGCTTTGCTCTGAAGGCAATTTCCATACACGTCCAGGTTCCTAGGGCTGCCTCTTCCTCTGTCATATCTTCTCTCTAGCTGGAAAGCACCTTCTGTATTCGTTCCCGTACTTCCTTCGCTCCCAAGGACACCATCATCTCAGCTACCGGAGGTCCTTGCTAAGAACAAAAAGAGAAACTGCCTTATTGCTTATACTGCCTAAAGAACTAAAGCCCAGCCCCAGTCTGCAGGCGCTACGCCCCAGGCCAACCCCAGTGCCGCTGCCTGCGTCTGAAGGGGCACAGTTAGCATTGCGTTGTCTTTACTTTCCGTGGCCAAGGATGGGTCCCAGGAGCCTGTTTTCCCGTGGTGATATGTCTATTGGCCCCCCATCAACCGCCAGCTCCATACAGGCAGGGAGAGTGCATGTTTCATTCACTACTGGGCCCACTGTACCCAGAACGGTGCTTCTGCATAGTAGGTGCTTCCATAAATACTATCTGCTGAGAGACTGAAGGGAGTGATCGTGTTTCATTTGTCTTTGTACCCCCAAACCAGAGCATGACTGCTATTGAATGTCAGCTGAACGGATAAATGAGGGGCTCCAGGGAACAGTCCAGCCCATCTGCCCACTTACCCGCTGTCCACTGAGGGCCACTCGGAGGACTTGCATCACGTTGCTGTGTTTGGTCCCCTCCAGACCTTCTGATACCTTCTTCAGTTCTCCACTCAGCACGTCCTGAGTTAAGCTCATACCGGGTCCTTCTAAAAGCCTAGAGAAGAGGGGCGCCTGGCTGGCTCAGTGGGAAGAGCATGCAACTCTTCATCTAGGGGTTGTGAGTTGGAGCCCTATGTCAGGTGCAGAGATTACTAAAAAAAAGGTAAATAAACTTAAATAAATAAATAAAAGCCTAGAAAAGAGCCAGTCTGTGAGGGCCTGCATGGGCCAGTGGCAAGTAGGTAAGAGGGAGGATTTCTGAAGATTAACATTCACAACCAGTGTTCAAGTCTGCTTGGGGGAGAAGGGAAGGAAGAAGATCCCCATCCCTTTCCAATTTGAGAAAACAAACAAAACAAAAAAAAACTAAGGAACCAAATACACAGATAATCCAAGCACAATACGGGAAAACGCAGATGGTACCACAGTAAGAGGATTTACTAATTTCTACCTCAAGGTCATGTGATCGCTATGCCTCAGTTTTCTCATCTATAAAGTGGGGATAATAATGGTGTCTGTAACTCACAGGGCTATGGTGGGGCTGAGTTCAAACTTGTTAGGCACTAAGTACGTTGCTTGAATAGACAGTAAACACTCTGAAACACTAGATCTTGTATTTCATTTAGAAATTAAACATTAGCGGGGTGCCTGGGTGGCTCAGTCAGCTGAGTGTCTGACTTTGGCTCAGGTCATGATCTCACGATTCATGTGTTCGAGCCCCAAATCAGGCTCTGTGCTGACAGCTCGGAGCCTGAAGCCTGCTTTGGATTCTATGTCTCCCTCTCTCTCTGACCCTCCCCCACTCACATTCTGTCTCTCTCTCAAAAAAATCAACAAACATTAAAAAAAAATTTTTTTTAAGAAATTAAACATTAGCTAATATTTATTATATCCAAGAGCTCAGAAACATTGCAAGAGAATCTAAAAACAAACTCAGAACAGGCTAGACATAGGATGGAAGAATGAAGCCCTCTGTGAAATTACTTGAAACACAGCTTTAGGATTGGCAAAGGGGAGACTCTTTGGGCAGGGGAGAGGGCTTGTAGCACAGAAGGGCAGAAAGAAAGAGACTTCGGGAGACCCCGGCTCCAGTAACAGTATTGCCACCAACCTGCTACAATCATTCTTTTATCTTAATTTTTTTAAATGTTTCTCTATTTTTGAGAGACAGAGAGAGAGAGAGACAGAGAGAGATTCCGAAACAGGCTCCAGGCTCCAAGCTGTCAGTACAGAGCCCAATGTGGGGCTCCAACTCACAAACTGTGAGATCATGACCTTAGCTGAAGTTGGATGCCTAACCAGTTGAGCCACCCAGGTGCCCCTACAATCATTCTTTAAAAAAAATTTTTAGGGCAACAACCATGATCTTGAACTCCCCACTTGCCTGTATTCTGGGACACGACAGAATTTAGGTCTATCAGATCTGCCACATCCATGCTGGCCTTTATGAACTCCCCAATAAAGTCACAGATGCCACCTTCCCAGATGGGAAAAGAGTGGCCAGGAACAGCACCTTGCACAGCTGCATGAAGAAGTAGGTGACCCCAGCCTGTGTGCACTTCCAGAAGGGTTTGCACTCTGATAGGCCACTGCACCTGTAGGTGACGAAGTCAGGGACGTTGGCCAGCATGAAGCAGTTCTCAAAGTGGAACAGGGTTATGGTGCCGGCTGCCTGGGCCCACCAGAGCACAGGCTGCTGCATCAGCCAGCCTGGCGCCCACCTCTTGCTACAAACATTCTTTGCCCACAAGTTGAAGCACGTAAGGATCTAAAATCCAGTAGGCCAGGGGCACCTGGGTGGCTCAGTCAGTTGAGCGTCCAACTCTAAATTTTGGCTCAGGTCATGATCTCATGGTTTGTGAGTTTGAGCCCCACATCGGGCTCCATGCTGGCAGTGCGGAGTCTGCTTGGGATTCTCTCTTTCCCCCTCTCTCCCTACCTCTCCCCAGCTTGCACTCTCTCTCTCAAAACAAATAAACTTAAAAACTTTTTTAAAAAGTTAAAGAAAGTTAAAAAAGCTTAATGAGTTAAAAAAAAGCATAAATGTTTAGAAAATAATAATAAAATCCAATAGGCCAACAATCGCCCTCTGCTTTGCTGGTAGCCAGCTGAGATCCTCTCTCACCAGTGCGTTTGGAGTTTCAAGAGAGATTCCCCATTCAGTTAGAGCTTGACTTGCCAAAAAAAAAAAAAAAAAAAAGAAAGAAAAAGAAAAAAGAAATAAAATAAAATAAAAAATTTCTGAGTTGGAGGGGCACCTGGTGGCTCAGTTGGTTGGGTGTCCAACTTTGGCTCAGGTCATGATCTCATGGTTCATGAGCTCGAGCCCCACGTTGGGCTCTGTACTGACAGCTCAGAGCCTAGAGCCTGCTTTGGATTCTGTGTCTCCCTTTCTTTCTAACCCTCCCCTGCTCTCTCTCTCAAAAATAAATAATAAACATTTAAAAAAATTGTTAATCTCTGAGCTAGAGCAATGGACGGGAGCAGGGTGGGTGGGCCTGTATTTTACAGCACCTTCTCAGTCCCCCTCAGCTATTACAGAGATTCCAAAGTGGAAATGCTGCAGAGGGCCTGGACAGTTCCACTAGTGCGGATGGTCCACAATGCCAACTGGGGTGCTGCCCGTGCTCAATGGGGTCCATTGAGTCCCCTGCCACTGATAGGCTTCACGTGGAGGGTGACTGGCTGGGGGACCCGTGCTCGTAAGTAATGGGAAGAAACTGCCTCTTGGTACCGACAGATTCCCTTACTAACTCTGGATTCTGAGCCACTGAGTTTCAACAGGAGGCAAAAATAACCATGCTTATTGCATCATTAACTCGGCCACGTGCTTATTATTATTCCTATATCCAGAAGATAAAATACAGAAAATATAAAATTTAACACGGAGGAGCCCCTGGCTGGCTCAGTCAGTTGAGCATCTCTTAATCTCAGCTCAGCTCATGATCTCACAGTTTAAGGGTTTGAGCCCCACTCTGGGCTCCTGGCTGACAGTGCGGAGCCTGTTTGGGATTCTCTGTCTCCCTCTCCCTCCCTCCCTCCCTCCCTCCCTCCCTCCCTCCCTCCCTCCCTCCCCAGTTCATGCTCTTTCTCTCCCAAAATAAATAAATAAACTTAAGAAAAAAAAAATTTTAATGTGGAAAATGGGGTGCCTGGCTGGCTTGGTCAGTAGAGCATGCAACCCAATCTCAGGGTCATGAGTTTAAGATCCATGTTGGGCATGAAACCTACTTAAAAAAAAGTTGTTAAAATTTACCATGGGAAAACATAGGAACTCTCCTCTATGCCACTGTGGGGAAGCAGGCTGCTAAGGAGCTGGTAGAAGAGGGACAGGCCACAGGCAATGGCAGATCAGGACACATTAGAGCTGGCCCAGAGCTTGGCGTGGGTACAGAAGGGACTTCTAAGAAATCTGGCAGCTTCAGAACACTTGGGTGTCAGTTTTCCTGTCCTGAGTGGGAGCCCCAGAGTGTCTCTGAAATCTAACCCCATGGCAGGGATGTGGAGTTAAGGCAATGGTCCTGGTGAATTAGCACTAAGAGCTCCTATTGTGGAATGCCCTAAATTAAAGGAGTATTATAATAATGACTCTCGGGAATTTATCCTAGAGATATAAATGCAAACCCGATTAATGATGTCTATATGTGGCTATTCACTATAGCATTGTTTATAACAGCAAAATCTGGAAGCAATCCAAATGTCCATCAATAGGAAATGAGTTAAATAAATTATCGTAAAATGGTACAATAATGGCCTAAGTGTAGCTGTAGAAAATAATAAGGATTCTCTCTAAGGACTGGGCAGATCTACAGATATGTTAAGTGAAACAAACAAATCAAAAGACACAGAACAGTGTTACCGTATTTTTGTGTAAAAAAGAAGGATCATTTAGATATAATTAAAAAGGGTAGTAATGCGCAGACAGTTCTGGAACTGAACAGATGGGGGACAAGGATAAAACTGGATTTCCCAATATCTACCTTTTTTATACTTTCTAGGTTTAAAAAAAATTTTTTTTAACGTTTACTTATTTTTGAGACAGAGACAGAGCGTGAGCAGGGGAGGGGCAGAAAGAGGGAGACACAGAATCCAAAGTAGGCTCCAGGCTCTGAGATGTCAGCACAGAGCCCGATGTGGGGCTCAAACTCATGAACTGCAAGTCCTGACCTGAGCTGAAGCCAGATGCTTAACCAACTGAGCCACCCAGGTGCCTCACACTTTCTAGCTTTTAAACTCAGGTTTAAGAGGTCTGAATGGGGGCACTCTCTCTCAAAAATAAATAAACATTAACATAAAAAAAGAGGTTTGAATGTTTTCATAATCAAAACATCAAATTTCAAATTTTAAAAAGACAAAAATGGAGTTACACATCCATATCACTGAATACTCAGACATTACATAAAGGAAACTGCTAAGTGCGGCTACATTTCTGTTGGGGGCTGCAGTAGGAGGGAACACATACTTTTTGCCATAGACCTTCTTCTACTATTTGTATTATACTGTATTTTTTGCCACGTGATTTTCTTATCATTTCCAGGTGTTTATTTATTATGACAATACACTGAGGGTTTCTAGATATCAGGCACTGTCCAAGCACTTTGGAGAGAAGCGTATGGCCTCTAGGCCCAACCTTGCCTGGGTTTGAATCCCTGCTCCTCCAACTTACTGTTATTTTAGGCAAGTTACTTAGCCTGTGTCTTGATTTTCTCATCTATAAAATGGGGATAACGTTTTAACCAGATACTTTATTAGGTGGCTGTGAATTTCAGTGTATACACATATCCACACACACCCTGTGTACATACGCATACAGACCTAATGCATATAAATAGCAAGTTGCAGGCATGTGTAGGTAAACTCTTAAGACCTACTTTCATCTTCATGACAAAGCTGGGAGGAGGTAGGTAAAATGGACACTGGGTTTTGCTGCCCAGCATCCACCTCCCTTTCTCCTGATACCCCAAATCTCCTTGAGGAATTACCTGGCTCCCATTCTCAGCTCATGTGCCCTGGCTGGGGGTCCATTTACGGCCCAGGAGCTGATGAGCTAACCTACGCCAACGGGCACATCACATTCCCCAGGCCTCGTGTGACTGGTTCGGAGAGAAAAATGTAGCTAATTGGGTTCCGTCAGAGTTCATCTTAAGACACGGCTGAGGCTTTGTGATGTTGGAGCTGTCTTACAAACAGGGCGCAGACATGAGAGAGGCTGCTCTCCTTTTTTTCCTTTCATATATAGTGATAAAATTTTTAGCCAGGCTCATGGCTGCCAAGTTAAAAAAAAAAAAAAAAAAGTTTTCCAGACTCCCTTGTAGGTTGGCATGGCCATAAGATAGGCATTCTGGCCAGTGAGATACAGGTGGAAATGAATGTGTAACTTTTAAGTCTGTTCCGTAAGGAGTAGGAGTGTCCCATCCCCTTCCCTTTTTCCTCCTTCCTCTTCTGGCTAAAGTATGGATGGTCTATGAGCCACCATGCACCGTGTGGACAAGAGCAGAATCTAGGGACATCAGGACCCTTGAGATATGGAAAAAGCTCTTTAGCCCTGGATCGCCACTTCCTCGTGGGGTAAGCACTGTCATTTCTTCTGTCTGATAGAGAGCCCCACCCTCCATCTACTCGATACAGAGTCTCTGCAGAAAGAGTAGCCGGCATTGAGAAGTGTGGAACAGAAGGTCAAAGGGACAGAGAGAAAAATAAGGTCTTGGTGACATGTTTTTGGCCCCTGAATTAGGCTGGGCTTAAGCCAGCTTTGGTTGCATTTCTGTTCCTGTACAGTTAAGACTGTAGTAGCATCTCTACGTTAGAGGTGAGGAAATGGAAGCTCAAAGAGGTGCCATAGTGATGCCACCTGGGCAGGAGAAAGGACTGGGTAAGCGGCAACACTGGCAGGGAACCCAGGTGAACCCAACCCCAAACACACTGCCCTCTCTGGGGAGGGTCTGGCTCCTCTGGGAAAGCCCCCCTACCAGAGTGATCATCTTGCTAAGACCCTGTCACTAGCCATGCGTTGTGTGGCAGGCCCCGCAGCCAGTCCTGGAGGAAGGGGACCCTGGGAGGGAGAGGGAACTCGGGGGCGGAGCCTTGAGCTTGGCCTGCAGCAACTCACCCCAGCACACGCTCGGCAATCAAGTCCACCTTCTCCGAGATGGCGCCCAGCTGTGCTCGGCCCACGGCAGGGCGAGTCCACAGGTAGGAATGTGCCGGGGAGACCAAATCCCGCAGGCGGCAAATGTGACCCTAGGGGAAGAGGCAGTCGCTGAAAACACTGAGGACAGGGAAGAAGGGGGGCGCCACCCATTCCCTCAGTCACCGGAGCTCCCTGACACCACACCTGTCTCAGCAGGATGATCCTCTCCACATAGGCTGGGTCCAGGACATCCCTGTCTCGCAGCTGGCTGCCGAACGTCTCCTCCACCAGGGCCTGCAGCTTCCCCACCAGCTGGCGTCTCTGGGTCTCACTGCTCACCAACCGACACAGGTGCAGCCTATAAGAGAAACCAAGGGACCGTGCAGCCACTGGCATTCCCAGTCCCCTCCAAACCCTCTCCCTAAGGGAGCAAAGTTTGAAGAATGACACGTTATATGAGCTGTCCCTCCCACAGCCCAGAAACAGATCATACAGGAAAGGGATCTGGCCAAGGTCTAAGTCAGCCTAAGAGCCCCAAGCAACTCAGGTATCCTGTTGTGTTTCTAAGATAGTAGCTAACATTTTAAACTAGAAAGAGATCACATAAAAACAGAGATTTCTGGCTTCTCTTGGGATATCAGAGAAGATCTGGCTGCAAAGGGCCCTCGTGCCCCACACTTCAATAGCGGGAGCAGAGTGGAGGCCGCCCGGTTTACAGGCACAGAGCACTCCAGTTTGCCAGGGCCTCTGCTCCCCAGTGCCTCTCCCCAGGCTTGCTACCTACCCCCGTGCTGGCTGCTGGCCTCAACAGGCACCTGACTTTACAAGGTACAATCTACAAGTGTCTGCCTCCTTGCATAGCTTAAAGCATGAGACTCCGGCACAAAAAGGCAGAGATCAAGAACATAGATTTATAGGATCTGAAGCTCAGAGTGCACAGCTGTTTGAATCCAGGGCTCATAATCAAGAAGTTCAGGTTTTCTTGTCAATTCCAATGTTCTTCTTTCCAGAATTCTTCTAACTGCCTTGCTCCCTCTCTTCGGGAGCAGCAAAGCTTTAACCAGTCCTCAGTTCCCTCCCTAGGCTGCCCTAGCATGGAAGAAAGGCAGGTGGCAGTGGTGGGGGCGTATATTCTGGGCTCTGGAACTGGGGCGGGCCTGTGAATCAGGCCGGCCCTGTGAGAGGTCTGCAGCAAGTTACATGATCGTCCAGAGCCTCAGGAGGCTCATGTACACCACAGGGACAACCAGGGGCCTCCGTCACAGGGCACTGTGCAGACTACATGAGGGACTATCTGGAAAGCACAGAGGAAAAGGCAGCTGGAGGCGGGCAGGGGGTCAGGACTGAGGGTTCCGCACATCGGGGGGGGAAGGATGAGACCCTCTGCGAAGCTATCTGGAGCACACGCTACCCAAAAAATAATGATTTTCTTAAAAAGGAGTTAACACCACATACTGAAAGTGTCTCTAGGATCTCCGCAGCAGTGGGAGAAGACCGTAGACAGAAAGCAATCAGGAGACCCTAGTGGCCACGCTTGAGATAATACATGGAAGGTCTAGGGCCTGGGAGACAGGAAGTGCCAAATAAATGTCAATTACCATCACTACTTCCACCACACTTGTGGTGCTGCTCTGACGACTACTGGTGCTACCTTTACTGCTATTACCGAAATAATCACAGCAGCGGCTTGATGCCAGGAACATCTAAACGTTAATGGCTTCGGCTGCGTTTGTGGCAGTCCCAAAACTGCATCTCCTCTTGGGTCCACGCCGAGCAGAGCCCCCCTCCATCCTCCTCTGGCTACCCTCATGCTGGAGGACTGGAATGGGTCACAAAGTATTTCCCCGCCGTGCCCCATTTCCTTGAAATACCACTTTCCCTACAATCAGAAAGGTAGGGTTCAAGTTGCATTCACTGGTGAATACCCCATTCAAGGGATGCCTGCCGTTTGCTGCGTGAATGGGCTGGTTATGGAACACTGCCCTATGTGTCGTTTCCTTCTATGCAAAAGAGTGCAAAGTCAGACAACTGATCTGATGTCTGATGGGAGATAAATGAAGTAACAACCTTCAATACCTGCAGTCAATGCGAATTCTCTGGGCTCATGCAAGTAAAGCACAGAGAGCCTGTCCCCAAACCAGTGCTCAAGAGATGGCATCCTTGAGTCCCTTGTCCCTTAAGTACACATCTATCTGCTGGCTTTACCACCAAGGCCCTTAGATGGATATGTCAACAGTGATCTAAACTGTAACTGGCTTTAGAGGTCTGAGTGAAGAGCTACATGAGATGTAAAACAGGTGTCATGAGACAGTGCTCACTCACCATGTTGGTGGGGGGGCGGGCAAGGGGTGATTCCGAGGCGAAGATGCCCCTTTTCTCTAGGCCATGGCTAACAGAATCCATGCAAAGGACGACCAGGAATAATGGTAATGACAGAGACAGTACCTACCATTTACAGAACACTTTTTATGTGCCAGGGGGTGTGTACAACACCTTGATGCAACGTTTAATTTAACTGAACTCCTACAACAATCCTAACAGGTAAGTACTGTTATTAGCCCCATTTTCGAGAGGAAGAAACAGAGGCTCCAGGAGATTAGGTGACTTACATGCTCTGTGTTCACGGAGCATCGGACACATGAGCCCACAGTAAAAATCAGGTCCATGTGACTCCAAAGCCCACTAGACCCTCTGCCATGGGTACCCTCATTAGCAAGAAAGCCTTTTTGTACCAGCGGCCTCCCTGCCTCACCACTCACCTGTTAAATTCCGGGAGCTTCTCCAGGTCCAACAGGGCTGAGTGGCAGGTGACCCGGGTCAGGTCAAACTGTGTTATCAACTCAGGCAGGGTCCTGCCCATCTGGTTCTCTGCAAGGAGGCAGGCCCAGCCTCAGCCCCCTCCCTCGCTTTTCAATCACAAGGGAGGCTAGGTGATCATGTTCTGGGTTTCCCATTCCATTCTGACCCAAGGGATTCAACTTCTAACTCTTTTATAGATCACGGGCCTTGAAGGGGCTTTCATTTGCAGAAAGGGTTCTGTCACTCAGGAAAAACAAGTTTGAAAACAATCAGACTAGGGGTGCCCGGGTAGCTTAGTCAGTTGAGCGTCCAACTTCGGCTCAGGATATGATCTCACGGTTCATGGGTTCGAGCCCCATGTTGGGGCTCAGCTTCAGATCCAAAGCCTGCTGTGGATTCTGTGTGTGTGTCTCTCTCTCTCTGTCCCTCCTCCACTCATGCTAAGTAAATAAATAAACATTCAAAAAAATTTTTTTAAATAATCAGGCTAAACCAACCCTCACTGCCCTCAAAGATGTGGGTTGCAGGAACAGCATGCTCATTGCCTGGCTGTGCCCCAGAGATTCTGACTCTGCTGGTTTGGGATGGCGTCTGAGCATCAGTATTCTTTCCAAGCTTCCCAGGTGGTTCCAAACCTCAGGCAGTGTGGAGAATCGCTGCGCGGGGAGCTGCTTCTCCAGAGCTGCAGCCCCGTCCCATGCGGTCAGCAGGCATCGTGGCCAGGCCTAGGCCTACAGGGAGTCTCTGCCGTGTCCCTTACAGGCTGCATGGCTTTGCCAAGTCATCAAACCTGTCTGAGCCTCACAATTCTCTTATAAACAGCAAGGATAATTTAATCCTCTAAAGACGATTTTAAGGAGTAAATGAGACAAGAGCAGAATAAACAGTAAGCAGACTACCAGTGCCACATTTCTAGAAATCCCCTCCAGAAAAAGGTCATCCTAATTTGCTGCTTCTTTAAACCTTGGGCTCTAAGTCTTGGACCAAGGATAAGGGCTCAGTTTGGAATACACTAGGGTCATAGCAGTCTTAGTAATTCTGTTGGAACCCACACTTGCCATAGTGGGAGTAATATAATTATAATAACCATAAGATCTACGGTTTTTGTGCAGAGTGGCAGACACCTTACTGGGTGCCTCATACTCATGAGCTCAGTGAATCCTAACTTAACCCTATGAGGTAAACACTTATCCCCATTTTATAGAAAGGCAGGGAAGGCTCAAAGACCATAAGCTCCTTACGGGCAGGGGTTACATTTAGCTAGTTCACTGTTGTAGCCCCAGCACTTAACAGCGTCTGGCTCAATAAACATCTGTTGAGAAAAGAATGAATTTAGGCAAGAGCGTGCAGCTAGTATATGGCACAGCCTGGCCTGAAGACCAGGTGGGCCTGAACCAAAGCCCCAGCTCCTCACTGCTCTGGTCCCACTGCAAACTCCCAGGTGGGCAGGTACCTGCAAACCCGGAGCCACAGTTGGTGATGATGTCCAGCAAGGCATCTGGCAGGAAGTCGGCAGCAGCAAAATGCTCCAGGAAAATGTCTCCTTGCCTCTTGGACAGCTTGCTGCCATCCCTATTGAGGAGCAGGGGCAGGTGGGCAAAGCGAGGTGGTTGCCAGCCCAGGGCCTGGTACAGAAGTAGATGCTTGGAGGTGGAGACCAGCCACTCGGAGCCCCGCAGCACGTGGCTGATGCCCATGTGGTGGTCATCCACCACGCATGCCAGGTGGTATGTGGGAAAGCCATCGCTCTTCAGGATGACCGGGTCCCCCTCCACACTAGCTACTTCATGCCGATTCCAGCCATACACCATGTCCTGGAAGGCTGGTGCCTCCCCATCCAGGCGGAAGCGGATAGCAGGTTTGGGGCCTGTGGCTAGCTTCTGGGCCACCTGCCCCTGGCTCAGGTTCCGGCACCGATTGTCATACCTGTTAAAGCAGAGCGTCACAGAGGTTAGGATGACTACAGACAGACTGAATTCTGTCTTTGTCTCTGATAGTTGGCTGACCTTGGTAAGTCATCTACTTCTCCAGCTCTGTTTCCAGTCCTGGAGCAGAGTGACGTATGGGGAAGACAGTAATTGGTAACAGTGTGGCAGACACTTGCGCCTGCCTACCTGCCAGCCTCTCCCTCTTCTTCCTTGCTAATGAGGAAATAGCAAAATGCCTAGTCCTGGGGGTTGAATCACAGCTGGTGTGGCCAATCATGCAATCCCATTCCCATTTGCCAGCAACTGGTCCAGGCCAGACCACTCTAATCTCTAAGACTCAAAGAAAAGTATGCCTGGAGGCAGGGGAGGCTTAGGCTCTGGGGAAAGATTGCCTCTCCAATTGAGAGCAAAAGAGCCACAAGAGGAAAATTCCTCTGCTTTCCCCCTGTGCCCTTCAGATGTTGCCCTGTGAGGGCAGAATGCCTGCAGCCTCCGCAGCCACTTGCAGCTAGTGTAGGGGGTGGGGCAGGGGAGGTAGGAAGAAGCCACAACAGAGCGCTGATGTCTTGAAGCTGCTGGTTTTATCCTTGAGTCATCCACCTCCAGACTTCTGCAGAGTAAGTGACAAATGTCTGTGTGGTTTATGCCCTGGCTACTCCAAGTATGTTTGTGGATCCCTAGCAACAGCCTCACCTGGGAGCCGGTCAGAAATGCAGCATCTGGGGCCTTAGCCCAGACCTGGTGAATCTGAATCTGCATGTTAACTAGATCCCCAGGTAAGTCGTCTGCACATTAAGAGCATGAGAAGCTCTGATTTGTCCCCCACTCTCTTTTAAATTCTTTATTATTATGTTTTTAAATTTATTTTTGAGAGAAAGAGAGAGAGACAGTGAGCAAGCACTTGTGTGCAAGTGCTGGGAAGGGGCAGAAAGAGAAGGGGACAGAGGCTCTGAAGTAGGCTCTGCACTAACAGCAGAGAGCCCAATGCGGGGCTCGAACTCATGAACCAGAGATGATGACCTGAGCTGAAGTCGGCCGCTTAACCAACTGAGCCGCCCAGGCACCCCTATTCTTTTTTTTTTTTAAGTAAACCCTACCATCAATATGGGGCTTGAACTCATGACCCTAAGATCAAGAGTCGCATGCTCCATCCGCTGAGCCAGCTGGACGCCCCTGGTTTGTCCCTTTTATTAATTTTTTTAAATTTTATCTATTTATTTTTTTAATTTACCTCCAAGTTAGTTAGCATGGTTTGTCCCTTTTAAAAGGGGTGTTCCATTACTTACTCCCCGAAGAATCCTGACACAGAAATGTAAAGCTTGAAAGTATACTCCTTGTCACAGAGCTAAGTGTTCAATTAATAAATGGCTGCATGGATTCCACAACAGAACTTGACTATAATTTTAAAAAATAACCTTCTACCAATAGACAAGTAGACTATTTATGACAAAAAAGTAAAGCTGCAGTGAATATCATGACCTCATACAAATATCCAGTGCTTTTCCAAACAGTTCATTTAAACTGGAACTCAGTGGGGGGTGCCCATGAGAGCTTGACTCTTGACTTTAAGGATGTGAGTTCAAGCCCCACATCAGGCATGAAGCTTATCTTTAAAAGGGGGCGGGGCACCTGGCTGGCTCGGTCGCAAGAGCATGTGGCTCTTGATCTTGTGGTCATGAGTTTGGGCCCCACGTTGGGTGTAGAGATTCCTTAAATAAACTTAAAAAAACTTTGTTTTAATTTCTTTAAAAAATAAATAAGTAAGGGGCGCCTGGGTGGCTTGGTCGGTTAAGCATCCGACTTCGGCTCAGGTCATGATCTCACAGTCCATGAGTTCAAGCCCCGCGTCGGGCTCGGTGCTGACAGCTCAGAGCCTGGAGCCTGTTTCAGATTCTGTGTCTCCCTCTCTCTCTGACCCTCCCCTGTTCATGCTCTGTCTCTGTCTCAAAAATAAATAAAACGTTAAAAAAATATTTAAAAAATAAATAAATAAATAAGTAAGTAAGTAAGTAAGTAAGTAAATAAATAAACTGGAACTCAAGATGTCCTGATGCCACTGCTGATGGGAAGCAAGGTGGTCAAGGGCCACAGGCAGTGTCTATTAAAGCTCCAAACTGGCCCTGCAATTCCTCATCTGGGAGGGCCTCCAACAAACACCCTGCACACGTGCACAACAACATATGTCAACATGATCCATCCCAGCTCTTTCATTATAACTACAGATTAGAAATGGCATCAAGATTCATGAGTAAGAAAGTGCTTAACGGATGTTACATCTGTACAGTGGAATACCATGCAAGCATAAGAAAAATGTGTGGGCCTATATAGATTGGATAGCCTCAAAAAAGGTAAGTGGGAACGGTAAGTTGCACAATCCGTATATTGTGTGCTGCCATTGGAATGGGGAAGAGAAACAATACGTGTTCATCAGGGTACATGCGTTGAGTGTCTCTGGAGAAGACAGAAGAAAATTCTAGGGTCACCTGGGTGGCTTAGTCAGTTAAGCATCCAACTTCAGCTCAGGTCATGATCTCACGTTTCATGAGTTCAAACCCCACACTGAGTTCTCTGCTGTAAACTCAGAGCCTGCTTTGGATCCTCTGTCCCCTTCTCTCTCTGCCACTCTCCAGCTCACATGTGCTCTCTCTCTCTCAAAAATAAATATATGGGGTCCCCTGGGTGACTCAGTTGGTGAGTGCTGTGCTGACAGCTGTCCGTGCTGTGCTGACAGCTCAGAGCCTGGAGCCTGCTTTGGATTCTGTGTCTCCCTCTCTCTGCCTCTTCCCTGCTTGTGCTCTCTCTCAAAAAATAAACATTAAAAAAAATTTAAAAATAAACGTTAAAAAAAAAAGAAAGAAAATTCTAACTGCAGTTGTTTATAGAAAGGGAAATTGAGGGGCCAGAGTCAGGGTTAGGAGAGATCTTTGCATATACATCTCTCTGCCTCTGAAAAAAACTTTACTTACTCAGAATTACAAATAATTGAAGTTACTTTACGTGTTACTACTGCCTGAGAGCCAGTGTGGTCGGCAGCTCTGACATGGCCCCAGTGATGCCCACCTCCGGTGTTTCTGCCCTTGTGTCATCCCCTGCCTGGAGTGTGGGCTGGACCTAACAACTTTCTTTTTGGGAAGAGAATTCGGCACAAGTGACAAGATGTTGCTTCCTCTGTTCAGTTACAAACAGACTGGCTTCTGTCTTGCTCTCTTTTGCTTTCTGTCCACCTTGCCCACAGCGAGGCCAGCTGCTATGCTGTGAGCTGTGCTGTGGACAGGCCCACATGGCAAGGAGCTGGCATCTCCGCACAACAGCCAGTGTAGCCCACGGTCAGCCAGCAGCCTCATGAGAGAAATGGAAGCGGACCCTCTGCAAGGCCAGTCTTGAGGAAACCACAAACCTGGCCAAAACCTTGACTGCAGCTTTGAGAGAGACTCTGAGCCAAGGGAGCCAGCAGAGCTGCGCCCAGACTCCTGACCAAAGAGGCTGTGCAGGGACCACAGTTTGGGGGGAATCTGTCATGCAGATGAGGGACACACACGACTTTGGGGAAGCAGCCTCGACAGGCTGGGGCTCTCACCGGGGCGTCTGGTGATTCCTCAGGGCCTCCTTCTTCAGGAGCTCCAGGCGCTGTGGTGAGCAGAAGCAGGGGTAAGCAGCGCCAGACTCCAGCAATGCCTCCGTGGCCCGGGCGTAGAGCTCAAGTCGCTGGGATTGCTGGTACGGCCCCGCTGGACCTCCCCGGCGGGGGCTCTCGTCTGGGGGGATGCCTGCGGCACAGCAAGAGAGAATGCTCACCAAATTCTAACGATGAAGATGCTGACAGCACCGGTTCGGCACTGTTCTGTGTGCCTTATGCATACAGTAAAGCTTTTAATCCTCACAACAACCCTCAATATCGTTACTGTCGCGATTTCCTTTTTATAGGTGACCAGTTGAAAGACAAGAGAGGGTAAGCACTCAAGGTTGTGAGGCCTGAAAGGTAAGGAGTCACAGGGGTGTGTCACCTCCATAGTCCACGCTCTCAACTGCCCTTCCTCTCCATCTGTCCTTTCCCTGGGGAGTGGGAAAGCAGCCCAGGCCTGGAAGAGCTGGCTCCAAAGAACGAAGTATGGTTCAGGGCATAGCCCTGGCTGGACCCCTAGTTC
Source organism: Felis catus (assembly GCF_018350175.1). NCBI lineage: Eukaryota > Metazoa > Chordata > Mammalia > Carnivora > Felidae > Felis > Felis catus. Next base: position 22,670,420 of record NC_058383.1, on the reverse strand, counting down.
TGCGCCAGAGAAGCCGTGACAAGGGATCCTGAAGACGGGTGAGGGCCGCAGTGCCAAGCACCTGCCAGGCTGCTCTTGTGTCCCATGACTTCCATCAAGCCTCAGAACCGCCCTACTAGGTAGACGCCATCGTGACCCCCATTCAGTACGGACGCTGAGGCACAGAGGGGCTCTGTTACATCACTTGGCCAACAGCAAGCGGTACAGATGCGTTCGAAGCCAGGCCAGGGGGCCACAGAATCCACGCTTTTCACCCTGATTGTACTGCCTCAGCCTCCTTCCCCACAAAGCGGAGCTATGCTCTAGCATGCGGGGCGGTGGCAAGAACGGGATGCACTGGTACTTTCAAAGCGCTCAGCCTGGTGCACACACGCAGAACCACTGCGATGGGCGCTGTTATATGAAATGCGATCTGTTGTAAGCCACAGCTCCAGCCCAAGGTTCAGTTTCCTCCGGTCACAAAGGACAGATTTAACCAATATACACTTTCTGCAGAGACAAAGGGGACACAAAAGAGCCGGATGGTGGTATTTCTACCCTAAACAGCTTTCAATAAAAACCACTGATTTGTAGACTTTGAAATGGTGACTTTCGTGTCAGGTAAATTTTATGTCAATTACACACAAAAAGGGTGACTCCTAAATTAAGAAGCCACAGGAGTCAGCTCTGCCTCTCCACCACACCGGAGGAAGCTGTGCTGAGGGGCTGCAGGCGTCATTTACACAATCGTGCTGCACCAGGGGCTCCAAGGGTAGGACTCTTTCACCCCTGGACCTCCTGTTCAGACAATGGCTGACATATAGCAGACACTCAGTGAAATCCAAGTTCTCATCCTGGCCTGCCTGGTACTGCAGGTTCAGTACCAGCCGACTTCTGTCCTCACATCTCCAGTCCCTCTGCTTGGTCACAGTCCTTGGGCCATGCTGGCCTCTTTGCTGCTCCTCTAATACACCCTATGCTTTCCTTCATCAGGGCCTTCACATCTGCCATTCCCTCTGCTTTTTAAATTAAATTTTTTAATCTTTATTTTTGAGAGAGAGAGACAGAGACAGAGAGACAGAGTGCAAGTAGGGGAGGAACAGAGAGAGAAGGAAACACAGAATCCGAAGGAAACACAGAATCTCTCAGCACAGAGCCCAACACAGGGCTCATACTTATGAACTGCAAAATCATGACCTGAGCCGAAGTCGGATGCTTAATCAACTGAGCTACCCAGATGCCCTGCTTTTAAATTTTAAGTTTATTTATTTATTTTGAGAAAGACAGACAGCACGAGTGGGGGAAGGGCAGAGAGAGAGAGGGAGAGAGAGAATCTCAAGCAGGCTGCCAGCGCAGAGCCTGATGTGGGGCTTGAACTCATGAAACCGTGAGATCATGACCTGAGCTAAAACCAAGAGTCGGATGCTGAACCTACTGAGCCACCCAGGTGTCCTGCCTCTGCTTTGAACAGTCTTCGTGCAAGTAGCCACAGGGCTGGCCCCTCACTTTGTGTGATCTCTGCTTTAATGTCCCCTCCTCAGAGAAGACCACCCTGTCTAAAACAGTATCCCTCCCTGTCAGTTCTCTAACCTGTTAACCTTTTCTCCATAGCACACATTAACACTTAACATCATGGTGAAAATGAATTAATTTATCTGTCTTCCAATTACTGACAACAGAGTCTCTGTTCAACGCTGGAACACAACCTAAATTACAATAAGTGATCTCTTTGAATTCCTTTACTCAACTAATCTCAACTAAGCATCTGCCATAATGTTCTACAATAGAAGATAAAAACGAAATCAGTTTCTGCCCTTTGGGAACCCAAAGTCTAGTTAATAATTTACTGCAGATTAAAATACACATCTCATAAAAGTCTCGGTATTTTTGGTATTTTTCCTTGGAGAACTTAACTGGTTATACCTGTCTTGACAGGTAAGCAATTGTTGACCCAGGGAACACAAACACACTCCTCCTTGTCTTCCTGGGGTTTAGCAGTCCTTCAGATTAAACTTCCCATAAGAAGACTGACTTTAGAAGCTGTACACATTTAGTTTGGCTCACACAGTGTGTTTAAAAAAAAAAAAAATCTGAGTTCAAGTTTAACAATGGCGAGTATTCATTAAAAAAAAAAAAAAAAAAACAGTAACAAAAACCTGGATTTCTGGCTCCTCTTGGAAGTCAGAAGGTTGGACAAGCTGGGCCAGAATTCCCACATGGGAACAAGGGGCTGGAGCCTTCTGCTCACCACACGCCTCGCCTCTCCAATTCCATCTTATGCTTGGCCTGTGTTTCCTGTCTGTTCCCAGTAGCACCTGACACTCTAAGAACAGGAACCTCAAAACAGCCTCAGAGCATTTCTTTAGCATCTTTTTTGGGGGGGCACGTGCCTCCTGAGGCAGCACAAATATACCCATCTCTCCAGGAACTCCTCATTGTCCAGCTTGGGCCCTGTGAGGCCTACTGGCTCCTTTCCCTGCTCCCACTTCCCCCTTGGAGAAGGGTTTTTTTCCTGACCGCCTCACCTGCCCACTCCAGCATGTCTTCAATATTCTCTGCTGCCCCAGGCACAAGGCGGGTCTGATCCGTGTCTTCCAGCCTGAGGATGAAGCTCCCCTGGTGCTTCTTGGCAAAGATATAGTTGTATAAGGCAGTGCGTAGGCCACCCAGGTGCAAGAAGCCTAGTATAAGAAGAGAACACTCAGTCAAGACAGGGAAGATGAACTGACACACCTCAGCCAGACGCAAGTAAGCCCTGCTTGTACCAGGACGTCCCAGTGAATATCAAAGCTCAAGGAACAGCTACCCCTGTCCCATCCTTCCAGTCAACACCGAGACAGACTGCCACAGGAGAGGACAGGGGTGGTCAACCTCTTTAGCCCCTCATCCTGGAAATAGAAGACCACCCAAGTTTTAGAGCATGTAATTTTGTGGAAAAAAAAAAAAAAGACTCCAACTCTTCCTAACTGCACCCACTGTTCTACTTAGATTTACCTCAAGGCCAAGTTTTACCCAAATAAGGACAGAGGATTATCCACTGAAGCCATTACCACACATCCATTTAACATGTACAAATTCAATGATGTGCTTGGGTGAAAAAAAAAAAGCTAATATCTTCTTTGGTCCAGGCCATGGCTCTGACTCCATAACGAGCCTCTCTGCATCTACAGGTTTAGGAGGAAACATGGGACCCATGAGGCTCTTCTGGCATCAGGCAAACTTCTTCAACACAGATTATGTGTGACCTTCTGCTAGTTATTACAAGGCAACCACAAAACCAGAGGTCCCCAAGACAGAAGACAGGGGTCCAGTAATCTGGATTTAAATTCTCCATCCACCATTTACCAGTTGCTATCCCTTGGGCACTTTACTTCATGTGTATGAGCTTCAATCTCCTCATCTGCTAAGATTTTAAAAAAAGAAAAGAAAAAAGAAACTTTCCTTACAGGGCTGTTGTGACCTAAGCGCTGGTCAAAGTATACCCTCCAATTAATTTTAGCTATTAATGACCTATGTTGTTTCATAAATCTGTCTGTAGTATGTTTTATCTGCCTGTAGTCAGCAGCCTTTTCTGTATGGGCTTTTCCTGCAAATCAGAAAAAAAAGGAGAACTATAATCATAATAGAGAATATTGTTTATTAAGTGCTAAGTACCAGCCCTTGCTAAGTGCCTCAGTTGCATTAGCTCAAACCCACAAGGCAGGAACTATTACTAGCCCTGTTTGGCAGAAGGTAAAACTCAGAAGCTCAGGAAGGTTATGCAATTTGCCCGTGTCACACAGCTAACAAACGGCAAAGCTGGCAATTTGGACCCAGCCAACCTCAGACCTTGTGGCCCCCAACCACTACATGAGTGCTGTGCAAAGCCAAGTACAGACACTTGCTGGTCTAGAAACTGCTGCCAGTTCATAACCAAGTAAGCACAGAAATTGAGAAAAAATATTTAGAAACTGCAATTTGACAGAGTAATTTAATATTTGGTGAATTCAACAGAAATAGGCTCATATTTTGTATGCTTTCAATATTTGTCCTTTTTAGTAACTCATTTCTGTTGGTTATATAAAAATACTGATCCATAATCAATTAGAAATTAAAAACCAGTCCTGTCACCATGGTCTGAGAGGCCGGCTCTACACTCTGCTGCCTGCCAGGAAAGATCCTGTCACTCTGTGCAGGTGGGATCTTGACACAAAGGCTTACATGTGGACCCACAGGTTCTGCATGAGAGGAATGCTCAGTGTGGAGAGGGCAGAAGGAAGCCTCCGTGAGAAAAACAAACCGGGGGGAAATGGTGGGGACACCCTGACAAGCTCTCCACTAGGGCATACAGTGAGCCTCTGCCTAATTCTTTTGGCTTGCTGAGTGCCAACATTAACCACAGGGTCTTTGTACCTGCAATTTCCTCTGCCTAAAGTCCTTCTTATGGACTTCATACAGACTTCACATACATAGACTTCTTGTCTTTTGGTTCTCAATTCAAACGCTACATCCTCAACACGCCCTTCTTGAGCTTCCTATCTAACCCCCAGACCCCTACTCTGCTTCATTTCTTTTATGGCATCTGTAACTAAAACTACAGTTATTTTTACACGTATTTGTCGCGGCTATAATGTATACTATAGGATAGGCTTCTTGGGAACAAGAGCCAAAAACGTTCCTGGAGACCACGGCATCCCAAGGCCTAAAACAATACCTGGCACACTGTTGGTCCTCAATAAACATTTATTGAATACATGAAAAAGGGACCGAAAGAAATGGTACAGTTCGATAAACACAAAGAACTTCCTGGCAATGTGAATAAATCACGCTTGTGGGCCTACTTGTGGGCCTACTTCTACGCCTGCAAAATAGGGTCGCGTTGCCCGCCCAGTCTGACTCGACCGGAAGGGATTCGTTCGGGAATATTCGGGGGGCGGACACGGTACGATGGACTTCGACCTACAGCGTCACGTCCGCCCAGGTTACCTGTGGGGCTGGGGGCGAACCGCACCCGCACTGCAGCCCAGGGATCAGTGCCCATGCTGGCCTCGCGCCGTCCTACGGGGCGGCCCAAGGCCGCGGGGGGCCTCGCCGACTGCAGCAGCCTCTTCAGAAGCACCGCCATGTGGGATGGAATCGCACACGTGGGCTTCTCGGTGCATCACTTCCGAGGACCCCTTCCAGCCAATCCGCGTCTGCCACAGAGGGCGCAGCCCCGCCCCTTAAAGGCGCAGGCCTCCTAGCCTGCAAGCCCACGCTCCCCAACGCCGCTCCGGCCCCATTAGGCCTCTAGGGGGCAGAGCCCATCGAGCGGGCGATTTCCCGGACCCGCCCCCCTCGGGTCCTGAAAGCTAAAGCGTGGCAGGGGCCGGGCAGGGGAAGCGGAGGAGGCGGGTCTCCATAGAAACGTCCACCTGTTTCCGGCCAGGCTGTGCGAGATTAGGGGCTGCTGCGGGGGCCAATCTCAGCTAGCTCGTCTTTTCCCGGCGGCCTCTGCGGGAGTGGTGGGTGTTGTACACAATCATCATGGCGGCAGCCGGAGCCCCGGATGGTGAGTGTGGCGGTGGTGGCGGGCCCCCGGGTTGGGCCCAGGTGAAGCGGGCCTCCGGGAGGGATGCGGTCCGGTCCGCTGGGGAGTAGTCTGGCTCGGGAGCGGAGGTCCGGCAGCGCCCGAGGAGGGTTGGGTCCCAGGCCCAGCCTGCGGCGAGCGCCCACCCCCTAACCCCCTTGCAGGCATGGAGGAACCTGGCATGGACACGGAGGCCGAGACGGTGGCGACCGAGACCCCCGCGCGGCCCCTAAACTGCGTGGAGGCCGAAGTCGCGGCGGGGGCGGCGGCGGCCGAGGACTCCTGCGCCGCGCGAGGCAGCTTGCAGCCGGCCCCGGCCCAGCCCCCTGGGGACCCTGCGGCCCAGGCCTCGGTCAGCAACGGCGAGGACGCTGGTGGCGGCGCGGGCCAGGAGCTGGTGGACCTGAAGATCATCTGGAACAAGACTAAGCACGACGTGAAGTTCCCCCTGGATAGCACAGGCTCTGAGCTAAAACAGAAGATTCACTCGATTACAGGTAATCGTCGTGGCACTGTCAGCGACAGCCAGCCTTCCTCACCGCGCCTGCTGATTCCTAGTGCTTGCACTGTGCTAAGCACAGGGCTGGCCACCCTCTTTGCATCTGCTCCGTCAATGCTTAGAATAGTTCTTCGGAGTAAGTACTAATATGCCCATCGTTCAGATGGGGAAAATGAGACCCAAAATCATAGAGCTAGAAAGTGGCTGAGCTGAGATTCAGGCCCAGGCCTGACCCTTAGGCCCCTGCTTCCAATCAGTGTTGCCAGAAACCTCTCTTATGAAAATCATCTGAGGTACATGTTAAATTTACAGCTCCTAGGCCCTTTCCCCTAGAGGGTTTGATTCAGTGTATCTGGAATGTGGCCAGAAATTTATTTTTAGCAAATATCTTGGGTAATTCTCATAAGGGAAATTTAGGAAACGTTGCTGGCCCCTTTGTAGATTCTTATACTATTTAGTTTTCAGTTTTGTCTTGCTTACAGCACTTTGTCAACTGAAATGATTTTTTTTTTTTAAGTTTTCTCCATGAAGCCTGTAAGTTCTCTAAAAACAACTTTATCCTTACTGATTTCTGTATCTTTGAGACCTGTGGTCTTTCACTTAGTATTTGCGTGCTTAGAGGGTTGAGGAACAACTTGGAACGAATGATAGCTGAACTTAATTGAATAATTACTGAATACCGGGACACTGTACTAAATGTTCTGTTTCATGTCTAAATCCTTAAAACAAGTTTATGCAGAAGGAATTACTGCCATCACAATTACAGAATTTTGGAAACAGACTCAGGTTGTGAGTTGCCTGAGCACACAAGGTGGTGGAGGAGTATTCATTTCCAGGTCTGTTGCCACATGACTCTGGTCCAGGTGCATTTTTCATCCCTTCCTTTGACTTTCTCCTATCTTTTCCCAAGGTCTCCCTCCTGCCATGCAAAAAGTCATGTACAAGGGACTTGTCCCTGAGGATAAGACATTGAGAGAAATAAAAGTGACCAGCGGAGCCAAGATCATGGTGGTTGGCTCCACGATAAATGATGTTTTAGCCGTAAACACACCCAAAGATGCTGCCCAGCAGGACGCAAAGGCTGAAGAGAACAAGAAGGAACCGCTCTGCAGGCAGAAAGTGAGTCTGTCATGTGATTGCTAGTCCTGGGAAGTTTGAGGCTTTGTCCTCTGGAGCGTTGGCTGGTGATATTCTCCCTAGAATAAGCTCCTTTTTGGACAGGGCCCATGATGGAAATTTATGGCAGCAGTTGGGTGCGGCTGGCTGTTGAGTGGAGGTGACAACCACCTGAGATTTGCAACTTTGTCTCATCTGGCGGGTCAGTGTGTCTCAAGTCTACTTACTTTAGGATAAGGCCTTTGGAAAGGCAGGCTCCAGGTATCGAAAGGAATCAGTTGTGGATTTCCCTTCTCTATTCAGTGCCAGAGAAAAATGCGACTGTTAGAATTAACCCCCCATTTTATACAAGTGCTTACGTTTGTTTTTTCGGTTTGTGGCTTCCCCCAAGTCAACAAGCCATTTCTGGATAGGCACAGACTCGGCAGAGAGAGGTTCCTCTAAAACTGACTTTTTCAGGAAGCCAAATGAAGCTGACTAGGAACATAACCACACCGGCATTGGGTTTTTTCCCTCCTGGTCCGTGAAATGGGCGCCTGATTTTTTTACCTTCTCTGTTGCTCGTGTTGGATAGAAGAAATCCAGCCTTGTCTTCTGCTCAGTGTAGCCATTAAAATTCTTTTCGTAATTAGGAAAAGTGAGAGTATTTCACCGTAGAGGGAGTTAGTTGAAAGAACCATCACTTGCCACCTTGCTACCCAGCAAACCCCAGTCGTTGTCCTGGAGCCTCTCAGGCACTCTTAGTAGTGTCCTAGCAAAATGAATAGTCTCAACTTAACCTGTGTTCTGAGTAGAGTAGACTAATCTGAACCAAGATCAGTTTTAGTAATCATACGCACCAAGGCATGTGGCTCATAGCGTGAGAGGATAGTTTTGTGTTACAGATCCCTATTCCTCTATATGTGCTTCCAAAATCTGACCAGGTATCAAAACGTAACCAGAATTACTGTGAATATTCATGTTTTGCTATAGAAATATTCATGTGTTCAGTGACAAGGTGCCGCCCCAGATTCTACAGAGGATAACGTGTAACATGTTAAAAAAAATTTTTTTTAATGTTTATTTAATTTTGAGAGAGAGAGAGAGAGAGAGGCAGAGCATGTCTCTTGGGAGGGGCAGAGAGAGAGGGAAACACAGAATTTGAAGCAGGCTCCAAGCTGTGAGCACAGAGCCCAGCAAACTCAACATTTTGTGAGATTATGACCTGAACTGAAAGCAAGAGTCAGTCAGACACGTAACCGACTGAGCCACCTAGGTGCCCCATGTGTAACATATTTTTAAACTATATTGCTTTTATAAAGTTTACTAGATTTTGGGGCTTTATAAAAATCTAAAACATCTGTCTGTGGAGTTTTAGCTAAGGAATCATAACTCTGTGTTAACACTTAAAAGGTGTTTGCTTGGACATTTTCACCCCCAAATATGAGATCAAAATGTAACCAATTGAGTTCTTTTCCATTTACCTATCTTCCTCTGCCACATCTATGAAATTGTGAAATGTGAGCACGTCAGAAGTGAGTGTTCCCACTGGTCACACCCCTGGAGCATTACATGCTTCTTAAACATAGGTTTTGAGTTACTAATGGTAGCTTAACAGTCTTAAAACTGTTTTCCTCAATACAGGGGAAGTTTTTCCAAAAGGTGATTGTGAGGTATGAGTCGAATTAAGCTGTTAATCTCTGCTGCTTTGTTTCATTGATGCTAGTTATGAGGACTGACGTGGCCTAATGAGAGGGACCCATTCTCCTGGCTAATTTTTATCAGCTTGTTGAGGAATCTGGGGCTAATACGTGTAGGGACCCTCTGCTAGCAGTCTGGCACTGTTGAATATATCCCTGCCAGAGGGTTTCTGCCGTGCCAAGGAGGCTTTGAAGTGGCCACCTGGTGCTTCACTTTGGTGGAATTGTTTCCCTTCACCCACTGGCTGCTCGGCTGTTTTTCAGCTTTTCCAAATAGGGAGCGAATAATGACCTAGAAAGCCACAGGTGGAGAGGAAACAAGCTTGGGCATTTGGGCTGGTTAAGAGCTGTTTTAGGGAGCCATGAGCCTAATGAGAACCCTTAGCAAGCTGCCTCAAACCCCCTGGGGGGCAGGGTCAGAGGCTTCTTAATGTCAGTCTAGAGAGCGATCAGCATTTCTCTTCGAAATGTGGCTCTCCAGGCTTTCTGTTTAGCTGGGGTTGAGGGTGGGGCAGCGGGGAAGACTTCTGCAGTAGGCTGAGTTTCCATTTGTTGGAGCAATGCCCCTTGTAGGCAGTTAGGCTGTTTACCAGCCTTGTGATCCGTTTCTTTGGGAGGTTAAGTTGACAGAAATGGCCGTCATTTTGTACCTAGCAGAAAACCACCCTTTGCGGTTCTCTTTAGCTTGATGTTCCTTTCAGTGGCAATTTTTTTGGTCAGAGGAGGGGAGTAGAGTTCATTTGAGTTAGCAATCTGGAAACCCTCGTTGCTCCAGAACCCTGATGTGTAATACGGCAGCCACATAAAATTGATTAAAATTGAGAATTCAGTTCTTTGGTTCTACTAGCCACATGTCAAGTACTTAATAGCCCCAAATGTCTTGTGGCTGCTGTTTCAGACACTACGGATATAGGAGATTTCTATCAGAGACATTCTTGCCACTGCTCTTTAATGTCAAAAGACCCATAACCTGTACATGTTAAAAGCTTTTGAGCCAAAACATCGAGGCTTTCTTTCTCTTTTTCAGAAAGGTAGTAAGTAATATGACTAAAATGGAGTCAGCCGTTTCATTTATTATTTCTTCTGACTTTTGTTATAGCAACACAGGAAAGTGTTGGATAAAGGAAAACCTGAAGATGTGATGCCATCTGTTAAGGGTGCCCAGGTAAGCCAGACTCCTTTGTGAGCGTTCTGAAAACGAACCAGACCCGCCTTCTGACTTCCTGAGGTTCCTGTGATCACGTCCTCACATCCTGTCCCTTGTCCTTCTCTGTCATGCCATTTTTCTAGTCCCTATCTCTCACTGTGCTCCTGTGCCTCTAGGAGCGCCTGCCCACGGTACCCTTATCCGGCATGTACAATAAGTCCGGAGGCAAAGTGAGACTCACCTTCAAGCTAGAACAAGACCAGCTGTGGATTGGCACTAAAGGTAGGTTCCTGCTCTTGCCTCCTCCCGGCTCGCCGCTACGGGCCCTCAGTGGCGCTCGGTCTTGGGTGCGACTGTGCCCCTCCTGAGATTTCTCTCTCTTCACTGTGCTTTGCGTGCCCCTGGCTTTTGTCTTTGCTTTTAGATGCTCACCTTCTGTTTGGACCTTTTTCCCTCATTCTTTTCAGTCTTCTGTCAGGGCCAGTCCTTCAACAGTGGCTCTTCACTTGTGCCCAAAACCAGAGGTCCCAAGTGTGTGGCCTGAGGGCCAGGTCTGATCCACAGACCAGGGTTTTTTGGGTTTACACACTTTCTGTAAAAATCAAGAGATTTCACTTGATCTCGTGTGGGGGTTTTTGGGCTTCTCTTGAAAAAAATAAAAAAATCAAAAGATGTAGCTATTCTGGACCTGCATTCTCACATGGCAGCGATCGGCTGGAGCCCAGTGGTAGTTTCAGATGAGCCGCAGTCCTCACTGCCCTGTTTGCCTCCTGTGGAGCCAGCTTTGTTCATGTATGTCACCTGCCTGGCCCCCAGAGGTCAGCGTTTGTCCCCGTACCAGGTGCATTCCTAGTACTGTGGACCTGTCCCCACCCCCCTTACCTGTTTGTGCTCTGCCTGCCTCCACCTACCCCTGCCTGTGCCCGCTGGGGCAGGCTGCTGCTTGCTGTTGGCTGGGAATTGTCTCTGACTATCCTCACCTTGCGTTCCCCCAGATGGTTCAAAGTCGTGTCAGTTATGCTCCAGAATTCTCTGTTTCCCCCCGCCCTTTTTTTTTGCCACTCTATTGTGCCAGTTAAGACTCCTAGCATCTTTAAACTTGGTTTGTTAAAGCAAGTTAACCTATTTCCCTGCCCGGTCTGTGTTCTGTTCTGTCCCGCCCATCTCCCTCACTGGCGCTCAAAAACCTTTGGCTCTTTCGGGCCAAGTTCACGTGCCTACACATAGTGTCCAGTGTTGTCAAATTTTGGATCTAGACTTCGGCCCTGCTTTCCCCGTTAATACGCTGTGGGTTTCATCTGCATCAGCCTGCACTTTCCACCATGCTCTGCACAGCCCTGCATATTTGCTCCTGCTGGGCTCTTACCTGGAATGCTTACTTCCCATTCTTTGTTATTAATAACATCTTCTGAGGCCCTACTCAAATGTCCTCTCCTAATGAAGCCTTCCCCGGTGCCTCTCCCACCCTCCACATGAGTTGCTGCCGCTTCTGTTCATAGAGCACTCCGTTTATGTCCCCAGAGCACTCATTACTCTCTGACTTGTCTGTCCCCCTGTTAGATTCCTGGAGGGAACCGAACATGCCTAATTCACCTGTTTGTGGCCAGCACTGTAGGTGTTCAGTGTTCGAGGTAAATGCTAAAGAGAAGTCTAGGGGGTTCCATCACATGAGGTTACCTGGTTTCAGGGACAGGCCATTTAATGTGACTGCTTAACATGGGACCACAGTTTAATGGAAAATAATAATCAGAGGGGCAGTGGGGAGTGAGGTGTGTTCTCCTTCAGAATGTCAAAACATGTTTTCTTGTTTGTAACTCTGTCCTGGTTCTTAAGGCGAACAAAGACCAAAATGCCAAAAACGCTTGAGTTTTCTAACAGTTTTATGATAACTTGCTGTATATTCTTCGTTTCACATTCACCTCTAACTGCATGGTCAAAAAGCAGGTTTTGCAGAATACGTAAGGGCTTCCCTAGTTTTCCCAAGGGTCTCTGGACCCTCTTTAGTAGATCCTTCCCTTCCTGCAGAGCCTGTCACAGCATTGGTTTTCTTTCATTGTGAGCTTCCCTGCCTCTGTCAGATCCTTACTTGTTCACGACTTTGCAGTTGGTTTTGCTTAGTTCTCCATCATTGCGTTGACTTGCCCAAATCCTGCCTCTTCCTCAATTTTCACTTTCTCTTCCGGGCAGTCCGATTGAAGCAGTTGCTAAGGCTGATGCAAAAGGTCCCTGACGGCTAGGAGGACAGGTGCAGGCTGGGGAGGCTGGATGATGACTAAGTATGCAGGTGCCCGTTGGTGCCTCGGGGAACATTTCCATGTGAGGTGGTTGTGTAGGAAGGCCGTTCTACCTGCAGCCCTAAGCAGAACCCCCTGTACCTGTGTTGGAGGTTTCATATCAGCTTGTAGGAGCATCTGCTTTCCTGTTTTGGCATGAAGGCAGCACTCTAGAAGAATCTTGGTATGTGGGGGTTTCAGAGCTATCGGAAGCCTCCTTACTCACCAGCCTGATTAAAGGAACATGGCCAAGACCTCTGTTTTCATGGTTGACCAAGACTGAGGTTTTCACTCTCGCCCAGACTACTGTATCGATATATGCTGGGCAGTGTCCTCACTTGCCCAGGAGTCTTGTCATCTGAGTGTCATAAGCAGCCTCCCAGCAGGACAGCTTGTTCTGGGAGTTGGCTACCAGCCACTGGTTTCATCTTTCCACTGGCGAGGAGCTGCTGTGGAATGACCATCCCGGCAGCTGGTTGGCCTCTTTGTCGATGGAGTTCGTTCCAGAGTGACGCTCAGGGGCTCCTACATGCAGCTTAAACTCTCTCTGGGGTAGCCCGTGTAGCAGGCAGTCCTCCCAGCCTCAGGCCCAGCTGTGGGAAGGACGAGCTTCAGGCAGGAGACGTGGGTGGTCGAAGCCGCCAGGGGGAGCCTGTGCCCTGGCCGTAGGGGGGTCCAGTGGGATCGAGCTCATTGCTGTCACTAGGAATGTGGGCCCAGGATCGACTTTTCAAGAGAAGCCAGAAATTTATCTTTTTGTGTGAAATCTCTGGACATTTCAAGGTGGCTGGCGTTTAAAAGTGTTTCAGTCTTGAAGACAGCTGCTGGTCCGGTCCTGCCCGTGGGTCACTGTTTTAGAGCCACTGAAAGTCAAAACCTGAATGGATGTCTTCACGTCCGTTCTCCCCCCCCCCCCCCCCATTTTTCAGACCCCAAGGCCCACAGAATGGAAATAAAATGTGTCCAGTCAACCAGCCAGATTAGAACCCAGGTCTCTAAATTCTAGATCTGTTTCATCAACTCATCTATTTTCAGATTCTGCCTTTTCCAGTTTTTTCTTTCTGCAAAGGCTGTAGTGAGTTTTTTCCAACTTGATTTAACTTTGCTGAGAACCTTCCTGTCCTCCGCTGTGTCTGCTGCTCCTAGGGGGTGGGTTCTTGTGCAGGAACTCTGCCCCTCCTGCCTCCATGCCCCACCCTGCGGCACTTGGCTCACTTCCTGCAGGCTCCTCTCACTCCTGGCATCTCTCACTGCCTCCTCTTTCTTACCTGCCACCCTTAAACTTGCTGCAAAATGTCTCCTGAGCCTCCTGGGATAAGTGATATCTCGAGGGTTAATCATAAGGTGTTGTAAATGTTTCAGGAGAACTTCTTCAGGTGTGTGTATATGGAGGGTTGGGGGGCTGGGAGAGGGAATGGGGAAGTGGGAGGGCAAGTGAGGAGGAGAATGGGACAGAAACTAGTGTGAAACCCCCAAGCACTCCTTATCTGTGCGAGCCACAGGGGCATGTTGTTGCCTCTGTTCTTGGTCCTCTTGACTGTCCCTCCCCCAGGTGCCAAAGACCTTAGCCATTGCTGGGCTCGGGCAAGAACATTGCAGTGGAAATCCTTGGGTGTTTATAAATTGCCAGACTTTAAAAATAACACCGGGAAAGCACTGTCTCTGCTCCCAGAGACCTTTAATATGTCATTGCGAGTCCTGTTCCCTGTTTGCTCCCGAGAAGTTTCCAACTGCCAAGCAAATCTCTGGGAGTGCTGGTCAGAAGACTCTATCCCATCATCCCTAGAGCACATGGGAGACTTGAGATTCCAGTAGATCCCAAAGCCACCATCCTGATGAGGGACTGCTGAGTCACAGGAGTGGACAGGAGGGCCTTTGAGTAATCACTGTAATCCCTCTCAACTAGAGCGGACTGAGAAATTGCCCATGGGCTCCATTAAAAATGTGGTCAGTGAACCTATCGAAGGACACGAAGACTACCACATGATGGTAAGTAACCCGGCGTGGGTTAGCCTCTCACTGCACTTCTGCTCATCTAGCAGGGAATGGAGCTCTAACTGAGCTTTTTTAGCTGAAGAATCAAACTCAGTGTTCGGAAGACGCGCAGTTTAAGACCCTCACGTTTTCTTGATCTACCTAGAACTTAATCTATGACCTATTCCTCAGTTTATTTTGCATCCTCTCCCCGCCAGTTTAAAGGGGACATGTTCAATACCTTTATCTTCCTCTTGTTTGTAATATTTTGTCTTTAGACCAGGAAAATAAATACAGAGAGGAGGATTGGCTTGCGGGTTTTCATTTTAACTTTTGCCCTACGTATAAGACAAAATCTCCCACTAACCTGGGCGTTGGTGAAGACGCCGGGCAGTCCCCTTCTGTGATGGTGTTGCTCTTCTCAGGCGGCAGCCATCAGGTGGCTGAGGACTCTGTGGATAAGATGGGGTCTGTCGTCATCATTCTGCATGGAGGTTTCCTCTAAAGAGAGCAGGCTGTTTCGCGGGATGACGTTTGGAGGCATTCCCCAAGTTTATGCAGAACAAAGCCAAGGATCCAGTGATACAGTGAACGGAGCAGCTCAGGCAAACCCCTGAATTCTCCCAGCACTGTTAAGAGGGGCCACTTTAGAAGTGAAGTTTGGTTACCAGAACTTTTAAGTTACTATGCCAGGGGCCTGACCTGAGCCATTACTAGGTGGTGCAGATGTTTTAGCTTTAGCCGACAGCACTGTAGCTGTGTCAGCCCTGTCACGGAGATGAGGAACGGCTGTGGCTTGACCTGCGCAGTGGTGTTTACAGAAGTCCCCTGCAGAGCGAGGTGTTGGAAGATCCCAGGAAAAAGGGGTTCTGGTGTTAGAGAAGTTGTCTCTGGGCAGATGGCAAGTCTCCTGGCTCCGGGGGAATGTCAGCCCCGTCCCCTCTCTTGGCCTGTTGGGGTCTGTCCGCTCCGAGGCACTGAAGCCAGGCCATGGTTGGGGTTGCAGTCCCTGGGCCACAGGGCCTCTGGGTGACCTGGGAGTGACACTGTCACTGTCAGGCCCTCCAGCCTTAAAGGATTGCAGACGTATTTGTTCTGCTCACTCAGCTGTTTTTTCCATTTACGAAGTCGGATTCTGGGTATTTTCAGCTGGGCCCCCATTTTGCCCGGTAGCATTTGCAGCCCCGGTTTTCAAGCAGCCTGGTGAGAGGGATTTCGGACAAGTCGAGTGGACCTTTCAGAAGTTGGTTTGGATGGTCAATGCCTTCTTACTCGGTTTAAGTGCTTGTTTCTCTCTCAGGTCCTCTCCAGCAGAGAGTAGCGTTCCTAGCCCCTTCTCGTCACTAAACACCATTAAGTGGCATCCTTACCTGTAAGCGAAAGGACTTCCCTTGTTTGTTAGATGCCATATCAGTCACTAGATTAACAGTATCATAGTTCACATCAGAGAAGGATGGCTGTGCTTTTTGTTCTCAGAGAAATGTTTTACAAGGCAGAAAAGAACAGAGTAACAAACCCGTATATCCGTCACAAAGAAATGATCATTGGAAATATTTTATGAATTGCTTTAAACCTTTTTTTTTTTTTTTAAATAAAAGAAAACCTACCAACAGTGAACACGTCCCCAGTGTCTCCCCCTCCCCCATGACCATGAGCATGATTTATCATGGGGATCCTTCCCAGCTCTCTACACTTTTACGTTACTATAAATCCATGGACAAGATACAGTACTGTTTTGTGTTTTTTCAGTTTTCATAAACGGTCTCATGGTATGTATCGTTCTGCAGCTTGCTGTTTTTGGTTTGACATCGTGATCTGTCTGTATTAACTATAGATCCAGTTCGTACCTTTTGAAAAGTAATCCCGCATTCATACGAGCAGGCCACCATGTCACTTTTAATTTTGCGTTCCCTTGCCGACGGACATGTAGGTTTTTCCCGGGTTGTCCCCAGTTCTGACAGCGCTGCTTTGAACGTTCAGACCTGTCTCCTTGTGCATGTGTGACAGTTTCTCTAGGGCAGTGGTTGTCAGACTGGTCTCTGGATCAGTAGTATGACATCACCTGGGAACTTGTTAGAAATGCAGATTCTCAGGCCCCAGACCTCCCTGAATCAGAAACTCGAGGGGGTGGAGCCCACCAGTCTGTTCTAACAAGCCTTCCAGATGGTTCTGATGCACACTCAAGTTTGGGAGCCACTGCTTTAGGATTGGCTATGCTTAACTTGCCCACCACCTTTTGGTTTTTTGTTTTGTTTTTGGACAGGAGAATGCTCCCTGTGTGCACAGTTTTCCCCTTCCTGTAAAGAATTCACTTCTCAGCCCTCCCCCATGTGTGTCGTGCTGCCTGCTTAGTCTCCCGACCTCTGAAGTACCGCTTGGTTTTCCTTTTTCCCTTCCAGGCGTTTCAGTTGGGCCCCACGGAAGCCTCTTACTACTGGGTGTACTGGGTCCCAACTCAATATGTGGATGCAATCAAAGACACTGTGCTGGGGAAGTGGCAGTATTTTTGAAAGCACTTTCACCTCTGGCCCAGGAGACTGACCCAAAGTGAAGGACATTGCTGGGAGAGGCCTGCAGCATCCCTGGATTTCAGAGTTCTGGGACTTTGTTCAAAAACAAAAAGCTATATCCAATCTAAGGTGATGTGGTGACTGAAGCCAGAGGTGATGTACTTTCACCATTAGCTTAATTTTAACTTAAAATCACCAGTTCCCTTTTCTTGCAGTCAGCTTCATATCATTTTTAAAGTTGATACGGTGGAAATCAATAAATCTGAATTCCGAACATGTTGTGTGGAATACTCTTAAGTGCGTTTGAGAGTAGATCTACCAATTTTGTTTAGAAAAGAATGATCAAAAGCTTGCTGGTTTCCTTTTTTTTTTTTTTTTTTTTTTTAAGTGACTTCAACTGAAATATTTTCGTAAATCTTTGGTTGCAAACATTTGGACTGCATTGTGATGAGTTGGGTTTTTTCTTTTTCATATAAAATTGTATGCAAAACGAGGGGGGGTTAGTAAGCCATATTTTTCTGTCTATCGATTCAGATTTAATTCTTTTCCCTTTTTTATGTTCTCACTTCTTAGATCTGAGTTTTTGTTTTAAAAACCCAAAGATGTCAGTTCCTGTTTTTGTACCTCATCAACGCTTCCTCTCCTGGCCTCCCTCCCACCGTGCTGCTGCTTGAGAATGTGCGGCGGGAGAGGAAGAGCTGTTTGGTCTAGGGAAGGGAGCTCTTGCACTGGGCCCTGATCTCTGGGGAGTTCCACTGCTGGTGCCATGGTTGTCTGGCGGCCTCACCGATCGGGCCTCAAGGCCCAGCCCGGCATGAGTGCCCTGGGGATGCGCTGCTCAAAAGCCACAGCTCCCAGGCCAACTAAGGCCTCTCTGAGGAGGAGCTGGGTGGAAGACAGTTTCTCCAGCCATACAGCCACAGGCCCAGATCCTTCTCTCTTTTGGAGTTCCGAGAAATTCTTAAGCAGTCCAACAATTATTTCAGTTATGCTTCTCCATTTGGTCCTTCTGCTCATGCGTTATGTTCAAGTGTCCTTCATCCCAGGTCCAGAGATGCTGCCTTTCTCAAAAGACTTGTTGACCTAGTGGGTTGGCCGATGTATTTAAACATCGAAAACGGGATAAATTACTTTCATGAATTAGCTCACCTTCTTCTGGTTTTAGCCCTTATGTTCTTGGTACATGTGAGCTTCTGTTGTCTCCTTATGGCTTGATGGACTCTGACACGAGGGCGAGTCTCTTGGTGAATGATCCCCTTTGTGCTCTTTGCTGTTCCTCTGCTGGCTGTCTTTGCCACTCTCCTCTCCCTGGCTGCAGGCTCTCATAGTAAGGTTTGGCGAGAGATTTTCCAAACTTCACATTTTGGATTCTAGGCTGTTCCCCCTCATTCTGTGAAATGTAATTAGCATGTGTTCGCCTAAGATGACTATTCCTTGTGAGCCAGTTAATGATGATACTCTACGCCCTTCCCTTCCAAGCTGTAGTTCAGGCATCCAGCCCATGTAGACAGACTCGTGCTTCTCACGGTATAGCCTGTGCCCGGTTATGCATCTGAGCAGGGAAATCTACTCTTGCTTTTTTGGGGGGCATACGTACATTAAGTGAAGTGTCGCATCCAAGAAACCACGTGTTTGTCATCTCTTGAAGAAGGAGCAGTCGCTGCAGTGTTTCTGTCCTTGTTTGGCCTGCGGAGCCTGGAGAAAAGGGCTCCTTTGCTACTTGTCACAGCCTCCCTCTGCGGTGGACGGGTCTGCAGAGGAAATGATCACGTAGCAAGTGGAAGGTCCTCTCGGTGTGAATACTGCCCTCTTCGTTGGCCAGCGTCCCTGTCCTGGAGACGTGTCCTGACGGGGCCACACGCCCACTTTTGTTCCCACAGAGCCGGTGTCTCCGTCCCCAGACTGGCCTCACAGTGCTGCTCTCCGAGGCCCTTCCCGCCAGGTCTCCTGTGTGCCCTGTTCAGTGGCTGCACATGCCGTCTGCCCTCCTTCCTTCCCAGTGAGAGCGTGTGTCCCTTTGTCTCCCTGCTCCCCAAGGGCCAAACCGCTTCTCACTCAGGCTGCTGTCGTTTCTAGGCAGGACCAAAGCCTGCGTGAGCCTTTTTGTTTTACGTAAAATGGTGCTTTTTTCCTTACTTCGAGATACTATATATAAATAATAATGTCAACGACATCTTTTCATACAGAGCCGTTGGAGTATTGCTTTATGGAGCTCAGTAAATTTGCTAGAATGATCTTGAGCTCTGGCTCCTGACCCTGTCTGCATGGAGACCTTGCTGGGAGCACTCGGGAGAGCAGAGGTGGACAGCTCCAGAAGCCGCTGGGAGAAGTATTTGATTTAGATCCATGTCTGAGTCACAGCAGTATTCACGGGTTTGTCACTCAGTCCCGTGAGCGGTCTCTTCCTAACCTTGTTTACGGTCCAGAGTATACTGACTAAATCTGTGTTAGCAAAATGAAATACTCGTCCCCCTAGGTGGCATCACAGTGTTAATTTTTCCTCAGGATTATTTCTGTGCAGCTCCTTCCCTGTTGGAGGCGAGCGGCTCCTTCCCTGGGGTCATGCCCTGCCTCCCTGTGGCAGAGGACTTGCAGGCGGGTGGCCTCAGGAGGACAGACGTGAGGCCTCTCTTCCCTCCCTGAGCCCACTTAGCCAAGTAGTGACAAGGTCACTCCTGCCAGGGCTCCGGCCCTCGCAGCTCTGCTTCTGTCAGTCTGGTCAGAGAACTTAGAAAAGCAGATTTGCGAGTTGCTGGAAGTCTCTGGTGTGAAGTATTTTAATTGAAGCTGGGCCTTTTGCAAGTGGCGTTAGCTCTTTGCAGATGGGATTGAACTAAGGATGCCCTCGCGGA
Source organism: Felis catus (assembly GCF_018350175.1). Lineage (NCBI taxonomy): Eukaryota > Metazoa > Chordata > Mammalia > Carnivora > Felidae > Felis > Felis catus. Next base: position 22,650,843 of record NC_058383.1, on the reverse strand, counting down.
CATGGTGGGGGCCACTGAGGCCTCAGTAGGTTCCTTAGCGGCTGCTCTACCTGACGAGGGCCAAAGAGACCAACTCTGCCACTTTGCCACATCTCAGAAAAGTTGCCATATTTCATCCGGAAGGGACTCGCTTTCCTCTTCTTCTTCCTTTAACCATGTGCCTGGAGGAGCCGTCCTGGGCTCTCGCACTTGGCCCACCCTTGCTTTGCTGGGGCTGAGAAGGGGAAGGGATGGACTCCACGTGCCAGGGCCGTGTGAGGGCAGGCCTGCTTTCCACCCCATCTTCTGAGGGAGACCTCTCTCTTGCTCCTTGCTGCTGTGTTCATGCCTGTTGTCTTGGAAAAAGGACAGTCCCTTTGTCTTAAGGCTCTGCGAGGAAGTCCTCTCCAGTTAGGAGAGGACTGTTTCCTTCCTAGTAGGGCCGGATGGCCTCTCTGAAGTTACAGGTGGTCGGGAGCCCTCCAGAGTGCAGAAATCTGGCACATCTCCCTGCCAGGCTGGGTGGTTCTACTGCTTTCTAAATTTCTAAAAACCTCTTTCCTTTTCTTTCTTAAAGAGTTCTGCAGAATTATTTGACAATATACGTAAGTACGATGTTTCCTTGTGGTGTGCGCTCTGTTCTGGTTTCTGTTTTTAAATCAAATGCCTGTTTGGGAGGAGATGAACGTATTTAGTCTATTAGATTTGCGCTGCTGGATTTTTTTTAAAGTGTAACCTTGACTAGCTGTCTTATTGTTTATCCTGTAAGATTAGTCTATCAATTAAAGTTTGATAATTAATTGCGTCTCCTTTTCCTTCCAATTTTTCATGCGCCTAATTCATACTGGGGATTGACCAACATTTGGGACTGGGCCCGGGGCCATTTTTTTTTTGCTAGCTGTGGTCTGTCATAGTACTCTTATTTATTTGGCTTTAAGTGTATCCAAGTTTGTTCCTGTGAAAAACAGTTGATACAGAGATTTTGGTCTATTTACCATGTTGGCCGAAATGACCTACTTATCAGACACGCTTGGGGTAGGACGGCCCGCCTTCCATGCTCTGGCCTCTAGGTGTCAGAGGGAGACTGTCTCCCTGTCCGTATGCCTTCTGACTTGGGCCTCTTGTGACTTCACCTGGCCATTCAGCCTTTGAGGGCATGTTTAATAAAACACTGAGATGGAGCTACACGGGGGAGTTGGGGTGGGAGAGAAGACCTATTTCCAAAAACAGGACAAAAACAGTCCTCGGCGTGAATGAAGAGTCATGATAGTTTGTCAGAACTGGTTTTGATCCAGTACCACCCATGGGACCCTCTCTCCTCCTCTGCGCACTTTGTAAATGGTCCGGAAGGTTCTGGTCTCATTGCTCTCCCCCCCTGCCCCAACTTTTTCCCCCTTATTTTCCCAGTATCTCAATCCTGAAGCAGTGCTGCCAGATTCTTAAGGATCTGTTGTATGGGAAAGAGGGGTGGGCTGGGACTGGGCCACGTGCTGTACATTGGCTGATTCGCACCTGGAGGATCTGTACAGAGGATGCTTCTGGATTTTATCCCAGTTTTGAAGTTATTCCAGGCACCTTCAAACTAATAGGACGAGCAGCTGTCCTCAGATGGAGAATGAGATAAACTCCATCCTGAATATCCTCCCGTACCTTCTGGGGTGATGTCTGGCATTTTCTCAACAGCAGTAACCGACAGAACCCTTTCTACAGTCAGGGTCCCATGAACCAGTCATTAGGGCAAGACGCAAGGACTTCTTCCTACTCTTGCTCAAGAGGCACTCTGCTTAGCCCAGCCATCCTGTAGGAATTTGAGATCCGTCCCGCCCATGAGCTCTCTGCTAACACCACTTGGCTACTTTGAGCCAGATTAACCCCTCCAGCTTTCCCTCGTTTGTCAAGGCTGGTTTTGATCTGAAGCTTTCAATAGCCTATCTTACTCCCCAGATAGAACCTTTCCTACTGTTCACCCCACTTTATGTAACTCCTAATTCTCGAGTTTCTTGCTTCTGTTTTATTCCTCTCCCCTTTATCTAACATTAATCCCTTGCTGTTTTCCCCTTTTTTGTTTTGGAAAATTTCAAACCTACAGAAAGCTGCAATCTGCTACAGTGACCACCTCATACTTTCACCAAGGTTCACCAGTTGTTAAAATATCAACAACATGTGTTTGCTTTCTTCTCCAGACACACATGCACTTTATTTTGCTGGAAGATTGGACAGACATACAGAAATAGTGACACTGAGCACTCACCTCCTAAGAATGACACTGCTGTACCTTAGCACAACACCATTGTCTCATCCAAGAAAATTCGTATCAATTCAACAATATCTGTTTTACAGACTGAAATATCTTCTAGAGCTTATTTTTCCAACTCCTAATCCTTACGTTTTTGAATCTTTACCCCGGTCTTGTGTTTTTTCAGTACCCACTTAGCCTTTCTGCTGTTGCTAATCTTGGTTGTCTCTCCCACCTTAATTTCCCCCATATATTTCTTTCATCTTAATTTTCACTGTGACCCCAGATCTCTTCCTTTCTTGTCCTGAGCCTTGCACTACTTTATGTCGTGGGTTTGTCGCAGTTGGCCACAGCTGGGGTTCTGGAGGAGGTGTGCTCAGGGAACTGACACGTCACAGAACAGAGTCCTCTCAGCCACCATTCCAGCTCCCTTCTCCATCTAAGTCTTAAATACTCCGGGGGTCCAGGCATCAGAACTCTTGGTTTTTGGTGACAAACCTGATTCGCATGACGTAGGCACTGATTCAGCTCCTGTAAGTGGAAAACCAAGGGTCTCACACCTATAGCCTGATAACAGGCACTCAAGTCAGGCTGTCGGGCATCTGACCCACTAACCCCCAACTCTGCCTTGCCAGATAGTGCTCTTACTGGGGGCTCGTTGCCCTTGCCCTCCACAAACACATGAACATGGTAACCTCAGCATGGTAATCTGGGCACGTACTAGTAGTTGACTTCCATTCATTGTGAGTCTGGGGCTTTCAAATACTCCAACCTATAGAAAACAGCAGCTTTGGCAGACCATCAAGGAAGGTTTTGACCTCTTGCTATATGCCAGGCCAGTGCTACTTGGAAAGGGACTTGCTCCAAACACTGCCTTCCGGTCCTGTGACTTCGACTTCTTCGAGTCTTACCATATGCCAGGCACTGGGTCAGATTATGTATGTGCGTTAAGTTACATTGTCAACACTTCACCACATCCCTCGTCTCCCCCACTTAACCCAGTAAACAGGTGCAGACAATCGAAGTGGCTGAGCCAAGGGTGTGTGGAGGCTACCATCCAGAACCCAGTTTTGCCTGATGCCAAAGTCTGAGTTCTAGATACACACCTTATTGTTGAGAACCTAGGCAAGTCCTTGGCTACTTTGTTTTCTTTCACAGATTTTCTTCTTTCCCTGGTTTAGCTAGATGTCTTAAGGGCACTAACTTGAGTTTGTAAATTGTATTTTTAAACTTTGAACCCTGATATTTGTTTTTTAATTGGCTACCATGTTAAAAATCAAAACAGTAAGTAATCCGGTACTTGATAAAATTTCAACTGGTAGGTAATTTCTCACTCAGTTCTCAGCTCTGATCCATCCTTCACTTTAGGCTTACACATGGAAGGATCCATCCTGGGAACTGAAAGTCAGGAGTTAAGGCTGGGGGCTTAACTCCATGGGGGACTTCACAGCTGGAGGGAACCAGCACGGTGTGGGGGTGGGGGGCAGGGGGGAAGCACTTCACAAACTCACCCTCCAGCCCCATGACTCCAGTCCGGAGTTTTTCTTGAGCTCTTGCTGGTTATCAGTTATTTGCTTGGGCTAACCCACAAACAAATCCATCACGGTCCTCAACCTCACCCGAAATTCTATCCTCCAATCTAATCCTCCTCCATTCCCTATTTGAGGCAGCAGCTCAAGCAGCACTCAAGCCAGACACTTGAGACAGACCGTAGGCTCGCTGCCTTCTTCGTCTGACCAAGTGTGGCCATTTTTATTCCCACGGTATCTTTCCAGTCTGTCCCTCTTTATCCCAACCCCCAAATCTGCATTCTTCTCATGGGCTCTTCCAGTAACTACCACGTCCATCCCCTCAGCGTACCCTCTGCATAGCTGCCAGCGTCTGAGGCCAAGTGTATCTGACTGAGTCTCCCCTGCAGAAGATCCTGTCAGCACCCTCTGCCAACGAGTTCCTTAACCAGGCTAAGGCCCTCCTTTGGGACACAATCCCAGCCAGAGTCAAGAGCCACAGGTGGCCCCACCCAGGAGCCCATGCTGTAGCAATGTCCCAGACTGAGCAAACTGACTTCCCACCTCCTGCCTTGGTACGCGATGCTCGCCGGCCTGCCTGCCCGCCTGGCCGGCTCCTGCAGAACCTTAGAAACTGCTCGGGCTTCACTGCCCACCAGTGCTTTTCCCAAGTATCGGTGCCCCTGCTTCTGTTCCACTCCTCCCAGTTTCCACATACTTTTAAGTGTCACTTTTATATTTTTCATTTATTACACAATACATGGTATTTATAAAGAAATACTGATCGGCAGAATTAAGCCAATGTATTCCTACTACATCATGGTGATCATTATTAACATTTCGGTAGGTGTTTTATAGAAACGGATCATGCTAAACATCGATCTTTCCATGTCATTGTGTAAAATTATTTCTATTTAACCAATCTCGTATGGTTGGACATCTATCCGTATGCTGTCAGTGTACCCTTCGTTACATGTACGCGAATTTTTTCCTTTTTTAGTTTGGCAAATTTCAAACTGAACAGTGGGAAGAACAGTACAGTGAACACACGTGTGCACGCACATGCCTGTCAACTGGCCACCAGTTGTAAACGTGCTGTGTCATTATTCTTTTTTCTTCTCTTGTGCTGACCATCTAAAAGTTAGCTGGGGACATCTTGATGCTTTACTCCCAAGTGTAAGTCTCTGTCCCCTAAGAATAAGTTCAGTCTATGTAAGGCTGTTATTAGACCCAACAAACTGAACATTGTTTTGTCACCTATACCCAGTCCAGTTGTCCACTGAACATCTTGATCTTTTTCCCCAATCCTTTCAAGCTTCACAGTCCATGAGGTTGACATATCTCTGGTCTCCTTTAATTTAGGATAGTTGCCCTTTTTCCCCAGGGCACTGATTTTTTTTAAAGTCCCGCCTTCTCGATTGATTTCCTGGTGATTAGGTTCAGGTTAATGATTCCAGCAAAACCCGAAGGTGACGTCTCTCTCGGTTCATCAGATTGGGAGCAGTGGTGCTTGTTGGGACACTGCTGATTCTGAATAGAACGTACCACACGGATTCTGACCATCTCTTCTATGAGATGGGGAGCTGAGGACGGAGATGCGTGCTCAGGCCCCACCTGGCGAAGTGTGCCCCATCCATGGCAGGGGTGTCATTGCTTCACTGGGTGAGTGAGTGCACTTGGCTGTTTGGAGGACACGGAAGAGTGAAGAGCAACGTGGCAGAACTGGAGATGGGACAGGAAGCATGTCAAGACCGGCTTTACACCACCCTCTCATCAAGCGAACTGCCCGCAGCAGATGCACAGATCCTCAAAGACATTTGTAGGAGGCCATTAAAACCAAATGCACGCAATCGCATTGATTCTGTTTTAATTCACACACTTTGGAATACTACATTTGATCTGCCTGTGGTGGCACACAAGTCTGTCAAAGAATTTTCCAACAAGTTCTTAGAGCAGAAATATCTTTGCTGTTAACACCCAGATCCTAAAATAGCATTACCAAGGAATTATCTGTGTGTGACTCAGTGAGTTTTTTCCCTTATTCTGGCTCTTTGGAAGCTTCCCAAGGACGTGAATGGGCATTGCACTGGCAGTGTGTGGTTAAGACGGTAGCAGAGCATTCGCTGCCAGCACTGACGTGCACAGACTTTGTGACCTCAGGCAGGAACAACCACTGATGGGTTTTTTGGCGGAATGTGCAGCTGCCAAGGGGTTGAAATAACCAGGAGAACGGTTTACCCCGGATGTTAAACTGTGGTTCATCCCAGTCAAAGCAGCTGCCTGCAGCCTATTTTCTTCCCTGTTGGCTCTCCAGTGCCCAGTAAGCACGCAGGCCATTCCCTGATTAAATGCTGCTGTTAAGAGAGGATGCTCTTTGTGCTCCAATCCAGCATTTTCCCAAGAACTCGTAGTATTAAAACATACGTATACGGCGCAACGTAACGATGAACACCAGCCTCCTGTTACTGGAAAAGCAGGTAGGTCTGCCGTCTGCCAAATGTATGAGAGCGGCAGCACAGAAGGCACTGGTGGCACCGGGTGCCCCCAGGAAGGAACCCAGGCCCAGAAGGGACTCAAGCCACCTCCTCTCTCGGCCATAAGATCCTCTCCCAGCTGAGGGTCACTCAGCCCCTGCGCTTCTGGGACAACCTCCTATTTGCCACAAGCCCTCGCTTCCCCTGCCTACGAACAAGACGTTTTGGTAAAAGTGGAGTATTTTGGCAGGCCTCACACGGAACCTCCTCAAGAGCGAGGCGGCTGCCTGCCTCAACCGCGAGGACCTCACACAGTGCCCGTAAGAATAAAAAGAGAAGCGCTGGTACTTTCTGATGTGTGACTTACAGACTTACATGTCAATCTGACCTTCCAGTAGCAAAGAGAACTTTCTGTCCTCCCAAAGTATTAAATTCTATCCATTTGGAAAGAGATCCACAGGACAGGGAGAAAAAAATTCGTCGCACATGCTGGTGTCAGCTGATACATCTGATAATCAAACTAATGGAGCCCCCCAAATTTTTTTCTAAGGCAAAAAATCCTTTTATCACTAACACTCATTTCTTACATTATAAGTAATGGGAGAGAAACTTATTTCAAGTACACTGCTGGAAAAGTTTTTTTTTTTAACGCATGAATCCCAAGGACTAGCCAAACCTTTAAAAATATTAAGCAAATTCAATATACACAAGTACTTCACAGACACTGAAAAACTGAAGACTGAGAAAAATATTGGTTTTATAGATTTATTTTCAAAGGGCAAAACAGACAATTTAAATACAAGTCTAAACAGAATTACTCTGTCAAAGGCAGCAATAATGCCAAAACGCGTTCTCACTTCCAGACACTTGCCAGCATCTTCTGATTCTTCTCTCAGTGAAAAAAAGGGGTCTGGCAAAAACAAAGTAAATTCAGTGTTTCTCTTTGGTGCACTGACTTTTAGGGACTTGGAGGTGCTCAATCCAGGGTAACTAAAGTTATAGAACTTGATACAATGTTTAATTTAAAAAGTCAATCACTTGATTAGAGTCTAAATAACAACAGCTAATGTCTACTGACAGGCTTCTTTACCATCAAGCATGGTTGTAAGTGATCTGCATACACTACCAACTTTCTCCACCACAAAATTCCCAGGTAGGTCCTGTCATTATCCCCATTTTACATATGAGGAAGCAGGTTTAGAGGCCAGACAGCCTGCCCAAGGTCACCAGACTTACAGACCCGGACAGAGCTGAGAATCAAGTCCAGTGTCTGACTCCAGAGTCCATCCTCTTACCCAGGAGGCCTCTCCTGCCTGATTAAGCTTCACGCCATCTCACAACTTCTGGGACATCAGGCTGGGCTGGCTTCGGGTGGGTAACTGAGGGCAGTAGAGGGCTCCGCTTCTGGGTTACCTTGCTCAGTGTTTTGTACAAGACTGCTTTTATGAGGAGGGCTGACAATCAAGGAAGTCCTGTCCAAGAATGAATTGTTCACGGCCCGTCTCAAAGATAAAGATGATCACTAAGGCCGGCCCCCTTTGAGTGGCAGATAACCAGAAGGGACCTGCATTTCATAACCAGTGAAAATCTGTCAAGCGTTTCCAATTTTTCCATTTTTCCCAAGTCTTACTTTACTGAAGAACTACAGAGAGATTAATTCTATGGGAGAACAACATTCTGTAAGTCAAATTATTTACCTGATATTTTATTCATAAACATCCTTCTTATCTGCAATGTAATCTACAATTTCTTGTGGACACATTAACTTCTCAGCATCTGTATCAGGGATTTCAAACCCTGCAAAGAAAATGTATAATGCATGAGTGTAGAAAAAATCATTTAAAATTAAAAGCATCTAATGCTTCCTTACCACCCACAAGTACATCAAAATTCTCCAGCAACCCCGAATCCCATTTAAGTTATGGGCCAGTTATGTTCTAGACAATAGTTACATAATGTGTATAACAGCTGTTTTTTTTTTTAAAGATACAATTCATATGATAGAAAACCCACCACCTAAAGTGTAAAATTCAGTGGTTTTTTAGTATATTCACAAGGTTGTACAACCATCACCATTATCTAATTCTAGAACATTTCCATTACCATGTTCCCATCCTACCCCTAACTGATGCAATCGCACTAGTGAGCATAATCTCTGAGGAATTATAACTAAGTTCTGTTCTGTAGGATGGCACAGAAGCCCCTTGGCTTTCATTCAGGCAACTTACCCAAAAACTGCTGTGGAGCCTTAAAGAGGTCTCCGGTGCACAACTGTCTGAGAAAGCCACGTAACCTGGGAGTGTGCATGGGAGGCTCCGCAGGAAACCAGGCCTCTACGTGTGTGTGTTCTGGGCACACCCAGTTACTTCTCTGGGCACGGTCACTTTGGCCTAGCTACGAGAGGTGCTGAGGTGTGTTCAGTGTCTCCATAGGTGAGGTTCTGCTTGAGGTGGAGCCCCCACCTCAAGCATCTAAGTCCATCCTCCCCCAGGCCTTTCCTGGTCACTCAGCCCTTGGCACCACACCGGGCACCCTACTGGCCCTGTACCAAGTGGGTTCTAATTGCAGGCACCGTCCCTAGCGTTGACTTCACCTGATGCTCACCTGATGCTAAGTAAGCAGGCGTGTATGTGGTGGGGGTGCTGTTTCTATTTCTATATTTGATTCAAATCCCGATTCTGACTCCCAGCATTTCATACACCTAATTACACTGTGCAGACCCCAGACTTAGCCTTTTACCAAATTCGTCCTCCATGGCCATGATAATCTCCACTTGGTCCAAACTGTCTAAGCCCAGGTCTTTCATAAAGTGGGAATTTACCGAGAGCTGCAAGAAAGGAATGCCAAATGCAAAATTCAGTCCGTGATGACATTTGTTTCTCAAAGTAACAGGGAGGTACAATGTCAATTAATCATTAGGTAGAAGAGGTTTCTTAAAGAGGCCATATTTTAAATAGTGATAACCAGCAGTTTATGTTTAACCTGTGACAGCATTATATCTTAACTTATTCAACCTTGTTTTGAAATGGTTAACAATATATACAAGGCTTAGCAATGGATTTCACTTTATGTATTTCACTAAGATCTTTGATTTTTGCTCTGAAAAACTATCCTGGAGATGTAATGTACAACACGGTGATTATAATAACACTGCATTGCATATCTGGAAGTTGCTAGGAGAGCAGATCTTAAAAGCTATCATTATAAGAGGGGCGCCCGAGTGGCTCAGTCAGTTAAGCTACCTGACTTCAGCTCAGGTCATGATCTCACGGTTTGTGAGTTTGAGCCCTGTGTCGGGCTCTGTGCTGACAGCTCAGAGCCTGGAGTCTGCTTCAGATTCTGTGTCTCCCTCTCTCTCTGCCCCTCTCCTACTTATGCTCTGTCTCTCTCTCTATCAAAAATAAATGTATAAAAATTTTTAAAAAATGTCATCATAAGAAAAAAGTTTCTGTAACTATGTGTGGTTATAGATATTAACCAGACTTAACTGTGATCAATTCAAAATGTTATATAAATATCATGATGTTGTATACCTGAAACTAACATAATGTTATTGCCAATCAGATCTCAATAATAAAAACCCCTCTATCCTACCTATACAGTACATTCAGTTATTAAAGAGGGAATTTATGTACCACTGTGAGAAAAATACTAGTGGATAAATTAAAAAGCAACACGCAGAACAGTGTTTACAGTATTCTACCACTTGCGTTTTAAAAAGGGTAGGCGATAAGGATCACATAGTACATAAAGTATACATACATGTACAAACGTGTATACTTCCTTGTGTATGTACTGAGTATCTCTGGAAAGATACACAAGAACCTGGTTCCACTGGCTGCGTCCCAGAAAGGGAACCATGTGGCTAGGAGTCAGGGAGACTTTTTGCTGAATATCCCTTTGAACCCTCTGAATTCTGTACCATTGATTAAATGCTAATTTAAAGAAAAACATTAAGCCACGTCAGTTACCTTTTCAGGGTCGATCTTGTCATAGAGTTTCAAGACATAAAGAACACGGTCCTTGATTCCCTCTAACGTCAAAGGGGGCGCATCACTATACTGGCGGCACAACTGCGTTACTGGAACCTAAAGCAAGGAAAGGCAGGAACAAAGCGGTGTTGAACCGAACATGCCTCTAGGTCAATGCACTAGCCCCCAGATGCCTTCCACAGGGCTTCTGGCACTTCAGAGAACCCACATCCTCTGATTCTACTCTGGCCATTAGGCCACCCGGGGTCACAACGCTGGGTTGTTTCAGAAGCCCTAGCGGTTTAGCAGCATAAAAATGGGCCTCCTTCCCCCTCAGAGCCAGGACTGCCCCGTCTGGCCCAGGCAGACTTTCTGCCACTAAAACCAGATAGGGTCTGCAGATAAGTCGAAGTCTTCCTGTGGCCCCTTCTGCAGCACTCCTGCCACTCTGAGGCACTGCCACCGTTAACAGGCATGCCTGAGTCAAAGTAACCCACCTGGAAAGAGCTGTCACGGTAAATGGAGAGGCAGCTCACCCTGAGGGCCACACCGCAGGTCTAAAATGGCCCCAGCAGTGATTACACTGACCTTGGCCAGGGCAAATGAGCCAACTACCAGCCCGAAGGAGATGAGGGAGCCCGACAGTCCTTATGGTCCAATTTGTTTCCCTTCAGGGTAGGCTTGCCTTACCGCCACCAGCAAAACCATGAGGCTTTCTGGGTTTTACCGTGATGGGACTGGTATCTCAAATGTCTCTGGTACTAGCCTACTTGATATTTAGCTAGGTATTAGAGTCTTGGATGGATTCTTTCACCAAATCTGAAAAGAAGTCCAACTCACAGCTCAGCGGGCTTAACGCTGTGGAAGGGACAATGCAGAACAAGAGAAACAAAACAGCTGTCTGATACTTCTGCTCACAATGAAGTCCCTAATCTGAACTGGTGTGTTTACCTTTTAAAGTTGATTTTAAACCTGCAGTTTTGAGTTCTTAGGGCAATTTCCCATAGAAAGTGGGTTTGTGTGTTGGGGCTCAGGTCTCTGAGACTGACAGAGGTCTATGAAAATCATAATTAAAAATGCTGCTGAATGAACCAAACCTGTATATACCTCTATATAAGAAATATTTATCTTGCAAACAACAAAAAAAAATCACATACTGAAATCAGGTTTAATCAGCAAGCTATAAAGAGATTAGATGAAGAGCTTTATGGCTATTCTAAGGTATTTCTGAGTCCTTTCAGAGTTTAAGAGCACTTATTATCTTTGGCCAAATGTGTAGTGTCCTTTCCTTTCCAACTGCAGTGTGAGTTAAGGAGACTGCCGCTCTGGGACCATCTCTGGGCCTACTTAACCACAATCACTAGAAGTCTCCACAAGCCACAAGTAAAATGAAGCAGCAGAAGGGACCAAAGAGAGGAGAAAGGAGTTAATAGTGGTGATGACAGGAAAGAACTCTGAGGGGGAAGGATCTGGCAGAGGCCTTGTCTGTGCACATCAGGAAGAGGTATGAGGGGGAATTCCTGCTGAGGAGGAAGGGAAAACGGGAGGCTGTGCTGCAGAGCCCACGAGGGAGGAAGCCAGTGAAGGCACATCTGCACACAACTACCCAAGTGGCCCACTAGGTGTCAGCACCGTCCCCAGCAGCACTGGCAGGTGCACGCACTTGGGTCAGGTGGGCACCACATGATAGTGATGAAAATAAAAGGGTCGCCACCCGGAGAGCACATGCCAGTCCAAAATGGGGGGCTACCGTGGGCTCGGTATAGGGCAGGCAGGTGCAGTGGGGGACGGCTCAGACTCTGGAATAAGACGCCTATGTTTGTACCCTGGCACTAGCTCTTTCTTACTAGCTGTGTGGCCCTGGGCAAGTTACTTAATCCTTCTATGTCTCAGTTTCCCTATCTGTAGAATGAGGACAAGCAGCAGTACAAAGCTCACAGCACTGCTTGAGGCATCACCGAGAGAGCGTGCAGGGCTCAGAACAGCCCGGCTCATCCACAGTGAGTGCTCTGGAGGCCTGCCTAGGAGGATCAGGGTAATGACCTGCCAATCTGAGGCTCTGGTGGTAATGTGGCCCCTAAGTACTTGATCCCACTCGTTCCCTCTCATGCCCCCCCACCTTCTGGTCTCTTTATGGACTTCTTACCCTAGGCTGGACTATGGCACTGCGCTAGGCACTTTACAACCATCATCTCCTTCATTCTGACAATAGTCCCAGTTTACGACAGGAAACTGAGACAAAGAAAAGTTAGGAATCCAGCCCCAGGTCTCCCAGCTTGGCCTCTCGGGAGGGTCTTATTGCCTCCTTCCTGCTGGACTCAGCTATTTAAAAAAAGAGAGAGAGAGAGAGAGGCACACAGAATGGGAACGGACACCCCTGCAGTGTCCCCAACAATCAACGTTTTTGGTGTTGTTTTCCCCAAGATCTACACTAAACAATTCTATGTGACGTAAGTCACCTCCTACAGCCATCAGAGAAGGCATTGTATGCAGGCAAAGAGTAACTACCCGCTAGACCAGTAGAGACAAATTACCTGGTTCATTTCCCTCAACATCCATCCATCTCTACTCGGGCGCATCTCTGACTAAGGGAAACTGAGGAACCTCAGTTTAAAGCTAAGGAGACAGCTTCAAAGGCCATCTCTATCAACTGCCCCCCCTCCCCAAACAGCTCCACCCGGGTCGCAGACATTTTGACGTCGGTTTGGAAATCCTTACGTGTCCCCAGAACACCTGCTCGCAGACCTCTATTCCTTATTTGCCCCCTGGTGCTCTGGCCAGAGACCAACGTCCACCCTTCCCAGTGTCTCACCATCATGTTTACTGGGTCACCCAGCCTGGCTGACTGGGAGGAAAGATCTCCCTTATTCAACAAACCTTGTTTCACATTTACTCCCTGCAACCTACACAGAACACCCACATTCCTTAGCGCCCTTCACTACATGCCTACATCTACCTCAACTCAGGTCTCCCCTCCATTCCACTGGCACCCGAGGGTCAACCATAAGAGTGCCAGGCTCCTCCTGGTCTTTGCATGTGCTGTCACACCCTGGCCTGAGTGCGTGAGAAACTGCCGCCTTTGAGACCCTGCTCACCGGAGGCACTAGGTAGGTCCCTCTTCTGTGCTGTACACGCACCCTGTTCTCACACATGGCTATGTCTCAGCAGCCCGTGAGCTGTACCTCCTGTGCCTAGCACTGTGCTGTAGGCTGGAACTACAAAGATAAATAAAATATGACCGCTACCCTCAGAGGAGCTTTTATGGCGTAATGGGAAAGACCAATCCACAGAGATTATTTCAGTTGTAATAAAAATGTAGCAAGAGCCATGACAGATGTATTTGTAGGCTGCTTCAGGAACAAAGTCGTCATTCAGTCCTTGACAGGCAAGGAAGAAACAGATACCAAACCTGGAGTCAGCCCTGAAAGGACAGGGTTATTCAAGAAGGGAAGGTCAGGCCAAGAAAAAGAACTGAGGCCTGAAAGTGTAGCCGGTGTGTTTGGTAAGGAGACTGAAGGGTAAGGTGGTTCGCAGACAGGCTCTGAGGCTGAAGAGGCAGGGCCCAGGGCTGCAGAGACCTGAGTAAGACAAAACAGCTGGGCTTTCCCTGCACAAGCATTCTGCCTTCATCTGGGTACCGTGCCCCATAGAACACTTAGAAGTCTTCTTTGTGCTTTGCCTTTGACACAGTTCAGATTTGGGGCCTGCCTGGGTCAAGAATAAGACATCCAAGTTCCATTTTAGGCCACCACCCTTGTTTTTCTTACCTTCGATTTTATACTGTCATATTTTTACATCCAGGAGACCTGCTTCATAGCTCCTTTTAGGGGGCAGGGATGAGTCAGAATATAAATGAATAACTAGTTCCCCTGGAGTCAGCATAGTGGATAGATTTGAGGAGAAAAAAATCTAATGGAAAAGAATGGGTGGAATAAGCAATAGTCCAGATGAAATGAGCGAGGGCTGGAGGTGGAAGTTTGGGGTAACTGGGAGACAGGCAGTAACAAACCAAGAGAGTGAAGAGACAGACCAGGAAGAGAGTGTGGTAAGCGATCTCTGGAACTTACCAACATTTAAGGATTAGAAAGTGTCCCAACAGGGTAGGAGCAGAGAGACAGGGAAAAAGGGCGAACCACAACAAACAGTGTAGAACAATCTAGAGAACACCAGCAGGGAATGAGCTGGCAAGTTTAACACGAGGCCACAGAATGTCCAATGAGTTATTAACTGGTGTCTTTCCTTTGTATCTCTCTACCTTCAACAGCTAGAATAAGGTCTGGCCCATAGCTGTCCTGTTCCTTTGAAAGAACAAGTGTTTACTCACTCTCACTTCAATCAGCAAAGGATGTAAGGTGGTTAAATGGGAGCACTTGGTCAAAATCACTTTGTAAATATAAATAAAATAGTTTTTCTGCTGTATACATGAACCAAGCAGAGGTAGTGGAACATCTCTGAGCACCCTTCCATTCAAGCTGTGGTCCAAGGACCAGTGGCACCAGGATCTTCTGGGAGCCTACTATAAATGAAGACTCTTGGGCCCTTTCCCAGACACTGTATTTTAGCCCAAGTGATCTGTAACAATCAAGTCTGAGAATCAGTGCTCTATGAATAGGGGCAATCATTTTGCATTTTAACCTACAATGGAAATCCCTCTCAGGAAGAAAACACTCAACAACTCTACATACTGCCCTTTACCTCTTAACTTCAAGGTGACAGTTTCAACCTTTTGATTCAGGCAATGGGGCCAATGCCCTATGAATTAATCCATCACACGGTCATCTCAACCCTAGCCACAGAAAAGAATCACTTGGTGACTTTTAAAAACAGACACCCAGGCCCCAACTCTAGAAATAATGATTGACTTGGCCTGGGCATCCTTATTGTTATATTCTAATATGTTGTCAATACTGAAATATTGAAACCACTATTGAGGCCACTGGTTTGGGGGGGTTCTCAACTTGACCCTGAGAGTCTATTCTACCTTAGGGCAGTAGTTCTTGATCTTGGCCCAACCCTTTAGTCACCTGGGGAGCATAAATGAAAATCCATGCCAGGGCCTCATCTCTGATAAGTAAATCAAAATGCACAGTGGTGGGGAGGAGGGGGTAAGGGATTTCTTCCCCCTTCTTTTAAGCTGCTCAGGTGATCTGAATGTGCAGCAAGGGTTGAGGGTGGAAAATGACTGCCCTAAAGACAATTTCTGCCTCACAAAGGTTTCATCCGACAGAAAGGCTAAATACTGCTTTTTTTCCTATCTTTCCTTCAGGAAGCAAGTGAACAGGCAAAAGGCATTACAGGGAGAAATCCCGAACGAGAAATGCTCTGGAGAAGGTTATAGGCCAGTGTGGCTTCCTTTTTGCACCTTGTCATTAGTTTTTCCCTAGAAAGCTATCACGGTATTTGTCATTATAACTACAACTAACAGAAACCAGTATTTTGAAAGCTTACCAAGCACCGCAACTAGGTGCTCTACCTACAACATGCTCTCAAAATCTCGTTGCAACTCCATAGAGACTAGTACCCCAACTTTATCAGCCGTTCAGACTGATATTAGGAAGGTAATGGACTTGCTCAAAGTTTCGAAAAGTGGGAGCCAGCATTTACACCCAGGGGTGTTTGGAGGGTCTGTGCTCCGGCTCTTAAGCACTAGAACACCCGAGCTCCCAGCAGGGGTCAACCAAGCACCATGAGGTAGTGGGACAGGCATTGAGCCAGATGTCCCCTGGCCACCCCCGCCGCGGCTGGCGTGCCCCGCTGTCTGACCCCTCCCCCCCACCCCGATCCCTGACCCCTGCCAAGCCCGCAGCAAAGTCACCGCGAGTCACCTGCGCGAGCACCGAGGCAGGATGCGGAACCCCAGGCCTCGTCCGGGCCCCCGCGGGGCAGAGGGTGTTGCTGAGCGGCCGGACTGCGGCCAGCGTGGGGACCCGGGGCAGCGGCGCGAAGGCCGCAGGCAGTCGGCGGACACAAGCGGAAAGGACACGAGCCGCCATGGCTACGCTGACCCAGGATGCACTGCGCCGCGCCCGCCGGCCCAGTTTCCTCTCTGCTCCGCGCAGGGGACGCACAGAGCGGCGCAGCCTGTCGCCACTGGCCGTAGCGTCCCCTGGCGGCTCCTGGTGGCACTGAGCCCTCCTGGAGTGCGGTCCAGCCCTCCAGGGCAAGAGGCGACCAGCCGCTAGCGCCAGAACTAGGACCTCGTGCTTAGTGTCTTTCCCTAAACACTAATATGTGACACAGGAAAGGAACTTAGTTTTATTTATTCTCCGAAAGTTGTGAAATACATTTGTTTAAAAGGGTTTCTTTTTTTAATGTTTATTTTATTTATTTTGAGAGAGAGAGAGCGCAAGTAGGGACGGGGCAGAGAGAGAGAGGGAAAGAGAAAACTGAGCAGGCTGTCCGCTGTCAGGCTGTTAGCGCGGAGCTGCAGGCAGGGGGGCTCCAACCCACCAACTGTGAGATCACCACCGGAGCAGAAATCAAGAGTCCGATGCTTAACTGACTGAGCCACCCAGCGCCCCGTTTAAAAGTTTGATGCTGCAGTTACTCCACAGGTATCAAAATTACTTAATATTAATCAAAATTATTTAATATAATCAAAATAATTATAAACAATATAAATGTGAAAAAATCAGAATCAATTTAAATACATGTTGGCTAATAAATGTGGGAACTACAAGAAAACAATATACAACTTTTAAAACTTAATAGTTCACAAAAATGGAGTAAGTGGGAGAAATTTAAACTGCTAATCTCATACTTTCTTAGCCAGTAAATTGAAATGACTCCAAACTCGGAAAATTGCCTGGATGAACAGTCCAATAATGCCTTCAGTCTTCTGTCTAGTTTTCTTTTAAGTTTTTATTTTTATTTATTTTGACAGATAGTGGGGGAGGGGCAGAGACAGGGAAAGAGAGAATCTCAAACAGGCTCCTTGAATGTCAGCACAGAGCCCCACGTAGGGCTCAAACCCACGAACCGTGAGATCATGACCTGAGCCGAAACCAAGAGTGGGACACTCAACTGACTGAGCCACCCGGGCGCCCCTTTGTTTCTTTTCACTTTTGTTAAATTCTAATATACAGTAGAGCTAGGCAGTAATTCCAGTTCGGTAATGAATGAACAAACACTGAGCACATACTTGATGTAGTAGGCATGAAGAGTATTGCTGTGAGGCCCCTGCCCTTCAGAGGTACACAGGCTAATGAGGGGGACTGTGACATTAAGCAATACATTAAATACCGTGTCTTAAATTTAGAGCGTATGTTCAGAGTGCTCAGAGGGTGGGCAGTTAGCACAACACGGGGGAGTTCCAGAAATGCTCCGTGGAAGATGACAAATTAGCAGGGGAAGTAGATCAAGGCGGAGGCAAAGGCTATTCCAGGCAGAAAAGACAGTTTGGCATGAACTACAAACAGCTCGTTATGGCAAGAGTATTGATTATGTGGGGAATGGAGTCAGGAAGCTAGAAAGGTGTCCAGGGAGCTTGTGATGCATGTTGGCAAACCTGAACTTTACTGTTCAATTGAAGGGGTTGACCAGGGGAGTGATAAGGTCCCACTCTAGCAACAGAATCTGTGGATTTATGGAGGACAGGGGTGGGGGGGTGAAGGTGGCCAGAAGGGCCTGACCTGTGGCAGGGGCCATGGGCATGAAAGACCTGAACTGGAAAGAGATTTAGGAGGGAAAAGAAAGCAGCAGGGCTAAGTGAATGCATGATTAGATAGGAGAGGAAGGAATCTCAGATTTTTGGCTTAGTGGGTAATGGTGTCAGCAGTTGAAACAGAACACACAAGGGGGAAGATAGCTCATTCTAGTGCTTCTAGATCATTTGGTAATAGTCAGTTGGACATAGGACTGGGAAGCTCAGAGAAGAGACTAGGGCTGGATGCAGGTGGGGATGAAAACCTCTGGAATACCTCCATTCTGAAAACGTAGGGTTTTGGGGGCACTTGGGTGGCTCAGTTGGTTAAGCATCCGACTCTTGATTTGGGTTCAAGTCATGATCTCACGGTTCGTGAGGGTGCATACTGCTCATGTGCACTCTCTCTCAAAATAAATAAAATAGGGGCACCCGGCTGGCTCAGTCGGTTAGGCGTCCGACTTTGGCTCAGGTCATGATCTCACAGTTCGGCTCGTTGAGTTCGAGCCCCGCATGGGGCTTTGTGCTGACTGCTCGGAGTCTGGAGCCTGCTTCAGCTTCTTTGTCTCCCTCTCTCTCTGCCCCTCCCCCGCTCACACTCTGTCTCTGTCTCTGTCTCTCTCTCCCAAAAGTAAAATAAACATTAAAACTTTTTTTAAATAAATAAAGGCTGAAAGTGTAGATTATTTTTTCAAAAAGCTTGACTAGGAAGAAAGGAGTGTAATATTAGGGGTATATAAGAGGTCAGTGGAGGAGGCCTCTGGCCTTGTTTTTAGACTAGGAGAAACTTTGGCATGTTTATGGGCTTAAGAAGAAAGGAAGTTGAAGACATAGGGCAAAAGAGAGAAGTGGCAGTCAGTACAGGTCCCTGGGAACAGGAGAGGATGAGACAATAGTGTAAATGGGCTTGAAGGAAGGAGGGACAACTGGTGGGTTGGGGGGTGATGTATGGAGGAAGCTGACAGTTGATGTTTATACATCCTTTGATGGGGGTGCTACTGGAAAGCACCAGTGCCCTCTCTGAAATCTTCCCAGCTCCTGAGGATTTGATCCCAATCTTAATATTCAGCCTTTCACCCTACAAACCATGGAGACTGACATTTTCTCTCTAGGTGTTTGCTGAAGGAAAAAGTAGGTCTCTTAAAGTGTATTATTTATTTATTTATTTATTTATTTATATTATTATTATTATTATTAATGTTTATTTATTTTTGAGACAGAGAGAGACAGAGCATGAACAGGGGAGGGGCAGAGAGAGAGGGAGACACAGAATCGGAAGCAGGCTCCAAGCTCCGAGCCATCAGCCCAGAGCCTGACGCGGGGCTCGAACTCGCAGACCGCGAGATCATGACCTGAGCTGAAGTCGGACGCCCAACCGACTGAACCACCCAGGCACCCCTAAAGTGTATCATTTAAATAAGAGGTGATTTATTATTTTTGACCAAAAGGACGAAATGTAACAGAAATACAGACAGGTCGTGGGAAGAGAGGGTTCCAATTGTGGGCTTAGCAGGGGGGGCTCTTCCTGAGTGCCCCCCCTTCTGTTAATGCTGCACGGTCACATCACAGGTCTGTCCTGGAGTGTCACCAGAAAGGAGCAATCAGTCTGGTCTGTCACTGGTGGCTTAAGCAGATCTAATGGGCCCTGCTCCTCAGACTCCAATGAGATTTTCTGGTCCAGTTTTCTGCGGAAATAGAAGGCTGCCTAATAAGCAGTGCAATGATGGCGATGGAATCAGGATGCTGGAGAAGCCTGGTGACCACTGCCTGCACTGCCACGGACAGTCTGGTTGGCATCACCAGCAGCAGGATGATTCCTGAGGCTCTGTTTTCCCTCCCCAAGACTGGAAAGCCTCAGCTCAGGTATCACCTCCTAAGAAAGGCCTTCAGGGACCACCCTATCTAAAATAACAGATCTATTCGAGCCCCGCGTCAGGCTCTGGGCTGATGGCTCGGAGCCTGGAGCCTGTTTCCGATTCTGTGTCTCCCTCTCTCTCTGCCCCTCCCCCGTTCATGCTCTGTCTCTCTCTGTCCCAAAAATAAATAAACGTTAAAATAACAGATCTGCAGGGGACGCCTGGGTGGCTCAGTTGGTTGAGCAACAGACTCCTGATTTCGGCTCAGGTCATGATCCCAGGGTAGTGGGTTTGAGCGCCGTGTCAGGCTCCACGCTGAGACTGGAGCCTAATTAAGTTCCTCTCTCTGTCTCTCTGTGCCCCTCCCCTGCTTGCTCTCTAAACGAACAAATATATCTGTAAAAATAAGATAACACACCTCCTATACTCCCTCGCTATCCCTCCCCCTACTTTATTGTTCTTCATTGTACTTATCTCACTGCTTCCCAGCTTTTTTTGTCTGTTGGTGGGGGGAGATGTTTATTTTTATTTTCTGTCTTCCCACTAGAACGTAAACTCCACGAGAACAGACTGCCTGGTTTGCTCACTGCTGTAGCAACTAGCACATAACAACTAGCATATAACAGATACTCAATATCTTAATGAACATACAAATTTCACAACAGTGGGATGGTACTCCACAGTCTATTTTATTTTTATTTACTTATTTTCTGAAGTTTATTTATTTATTTAGTAATCTTTACTCCCACCATAGGGCTGGAACTCAGGACCCAGAGGTCAAGAGTTGCATGTTCTTCCGACTGAGCCCCTATACAGTCTATTTTAAATTAAAGGCACTACATGTTACTATATTTGGATTTAACACAAGAAACAGAGGGGCGCCCGGGTGGCTCAGTCAGTTGAGTGTCCCACTCTTGGTTTCGGCTCAGGTCATGATCTCACGGTTCGTGGGTTTGAGCCCTACGTGGGGCTCTGTGCTGACATTCAAGGAGCCTGTTTGAGATTCTCTTTCCCTCTCTCTGCCCCTCCCCCACTATCTCTGTCAAAATAAATAAAAATAAAAACTTTAAAGAAAACTAGACAGAAGATTGAAGGCATTATTGGACTGTTCATCCAGGCAATTTTCCGAGTTTGGAGTCATTTCAATTTACTGGCTAAGAAAGTATGAGATTAGCATGTTTTGTCATCTTCCACGGAGATTTCTGGAACTCCCCCGTGTTGTGCTAACTGCCCACCCTCTGAGCACTCTGAACATGCGCTCTAAATTTAAGACACGGTATTTAATGTATTGCTTAGTGTCACAGTTCCCCTCATTAGCCTGTGTACCTCTGAAGGGCAGGGGCCTCACTCTTCATGCCTGCTACATCAAGGCAATACATCAAGGGGCAATACTCTTCATGCCTACTACATCATGTGCTCAGTGTTTGTTCAGTCATTACCGAACTGGAATTACTGCCTAGCTCTACTGTTTTCTTGACTCTTAAATCTTAGAGACAGTATGTTTCTCAGGATTCCTGAGTAAATTAAATCTTTGTGAAAAGCCCTTTATTATCTTTATGTGCTAGCAAATAAAAGTATCTCATTCATGCCAGAGATAGTGGGAACAGAATGAGTGTAAAAAAGTTAAATCTTTTATGCAAGTGTATCAAGGGGAAATTATGAAGTTGCCAAAAACCATTCGAGTAAACACCATAAAAAGGTATTTTTAAAAGAGAAGTAATTGGGGCACGTGGGTGGCTCATTCGGTTAAGTGTCTGACTTTGGCTCAGATCATGATCTTGTGGTTCATGAGTTCGAGCCCCACGTTGGCCTCTCTGTACTGAGAGCTCAGAGCCTGGAGCCTGCTTTGGATTCTGTGTCTCCCTCTCTCTCTGCCCCTCTCTCTGCTCACATTCTGTCTCTCTCAAAAATAAATATTAAAAAAAAAAGTAGTACAAATAGGTTATATGGATCATGAATATATACTCTCAGTAAGAATGTTGAGCAAATAAATACTTATCATATGGGACAAAATTTCCAATGATACCACCAGATTGGGACTGTAAACATCTGTCTCTCAAAGTCACACAGGCAAAGGTAAAGATGATGGGCTCAGGACATACCACTGTGTTGATTCAAAGTGACTCTGGGGGCGTCTGGGTAGCTCAGTCAGTTAAATGTCCAACTCTTGATTTAGGCTCAGGTCACGATCTCACGGTTTGTAAGTTTAAGCCCAGCATCGAATGGGACTCAATCTCACAACCGTGAGATCATGATCTGAGCCGAAATCATGAGTCGGATGCTTAAATGACTGAGCCACCCAGGCACCCCTGAAATTTACTTGTTATACAAGCATCACTGACTAAATATTCTAGTTACAAAACAACTAATTGTTCAGAAAACAATCTTAAAAGGATAGGGAAAAAGTAACAGGCCAAGCAGAAGGTATCAAAATAAATATTTATTAATACCGAAGCTTTATGTACACCTTTAAAAGCAAATGTGCAGATGTGAAGAATTACAAAAATCAATCTAAGATCCCTTCTCCCAAAGTAAGTATAAATGAACATTCAAGATCAGTAGTGCCACTTACATTCAGAATTTAAAAAATGTGCCTTAATGGAATACAAGTAGTTATTTTAAATGTCATCCAGATATTCTTTACAGTTACAACTCTAAAAAGTACTAAGTGGTCAAAAAATCCAGAGCACTGTGTTTTCATCTAATTAGTTGCGGTAGACAAATATATTTCCATCTTTTTGTCCGGCCAACAAATGAGAATGTGTACCTGACCATTTAACGAAAGACCAATGTTGGTCAGAGACAGGTGGCAGGAGGGCAGTACAATGACCCAGAAGTAAGTCCCAGATGGCGATTGTTCCAGAAGTCAATACTGCCGCTGCAAAATGATCTTTCACATCACCTTCCAGGAACCTAATAGCAAGCAGAGAAGAAACAATTCAAATCATATATCAAAAGAATTTTTCGAGTTAAGCCAAAGTCACGCTCCCCGAAGCAACAAGAACAGAAATACCTGGAAATGTGATGCCCATCCTTGAAATCCCAGGGCAGCTGGCAGGTGTGCTGTAGTTCCGGACACAACCGTGCGTCCGGGTCCCGGCTGTGTCTGATGCATCCCGTACCACCCGCACCCCAGCTCTCAGCAGCCTGCCTCCCACTCTTCAAGCGGGCCATGCTCCGACCACCTCAGTGTCTTGGCTCCTGCTGTTCCCTCTCCCATGTGCTCACTTAGCAGGGCTGGGATTCTGCCATCATGCAGGCACGTCGCCTCCCTAGAAAGATCATCCCTCATCTCCCGTCTAGTGTAGGGCACACGTGTACTCTGCTCCCTGTCATGTTATAGGTTTTATTTTCATCGCACTTTTCACTCATGAGATGATCCTGTTTCCATACTTGGTGGCTAGCTCTCCCACCAAGATGTACACATTGTAAAACAGGAATCTGTCTGTCTTTTAGAGACGGGGGCGCTGCAGTCAGTTGCCTGGATCTGAATTCTAACAAAGTAAGAGCTCTGTGACCCTGGGCAAATTATTTAACTTCATCAGTAAAATAGGAAAATGATATGAGTACAGCAAAGTACTTAATACACGTTAAGGGCTTAATATAAATTAGTTGTTATTCCTCACTGCCACATCACCAGCATCTCGAAGAGTCAACCTCAGTGAATGTTCTGAGTGAACCAAATGGTACTTTTTTTTATCCCAGGCTCCCACCCAACTTTGTGTGACTGACTCCAGACACATCTGAAACTCCACAAAGTCTTCCTTGACAGTCTCTCCCTAACCCTCCACTGCCAGTTAAGGTGCTCCCTCCATCCTGTGTGCTCCCAAACACTACAAGCCTCATGGTATTTTGTGTGCTGAACATTAGTCTCTAGTTGCCTCCTATTTCCATGAGATTAGAAACAGTAGTGCCCTCTACGGAATTGGCACCAGATAGGTATCAAGGTTTGCTAAATAAATGAGTTTGAAGAGTGACAAAGGAAATGCTTGATTGAATAGTTCTCTTTATCCTAAATTTCTAGGCCAGCGACTACGGTTCTCTCCCCAAATCCAAAGAAACGAGTTCTATACGTAAGCACGTATTGCAGATGACAGTCCTGAGGTTCTTGGTGAGCTAAGAACGTTTGCAGAAATGCCACTTCTGGCTAAGGGCACAGGGAGAGAGACCATCTTTTAGAACACTGATGCAGCAAGCTTGGCACAAGATCCCCCAAAAACACAGAAACATACATTGCACCTACCAAGGTTCCTTATCCTTGTAAACTGTTAAAGCTAGACTTTGTGATCTTGATTTACTAAATCTGTTTTCTGTCTCTGCTGTGCATTTCAAACAATAATAAAAGTAATCTCTAGGAATGACCCTTCCGGGTGTGGCTGGGGTGGCCTAACAACACCAACACTCCTTTAGAGCTCTAGAGAGCTCACAGAACACCTGGGATACCAATAACGGTATCACTGATAAATAGATCTTCTCATCAGTCAGTAGATAAATATCAATTGCTTGCACGATGGAGACTCGTCAGATTTCAAAGTAAAAGAGGCCTTCCCAAAGTAATATTTAAAACTTTCTTAATTTAGGTTTTACGGAAAGGACATTTTTGTAGAGGATATTAATTACTTAATTTGCATTTGAAATGTTTTTGTTATGGGAAAAACAGAGTTTGAATACACATAAAATAACCTATCCAACCCCATAATGGTGGGGATAAGAATGTAGGGAACCTGGGATTTGACTGAGATCTACTAAACTTTACACTTCTTCCTACTTGACATTCTTACTATGGTCTGCAGTATTTCATGTTTACCATTCATCTAAGTGACACAAAAACATCTGGTTTTTTGTATTTGCACACGTGCCTTCCAAAATGTCATACTCAGTGAACAGCAGCACACACTTGCCTTCCAGCCTGCCCTTGGGGAAGACAGTAGAGCATCACACCCACACTCAGGGTTGTCTTAGGGTTAATCACAATCAGCTGAAACACGGGGCTTCCCAACGGCTCACTCTCTTTGGCACAAGGATGGCTCAGGACAACAAACAGGAGCCCCTAATTTAAAAGAGAAATGAATAACCAAATAAATCAGCAAGAGTATGCTGGGAAAAAGAAAGGGTTGGCAGAGACAATACCAAAGAATTACAAGAATGATCAAAAGTCTCAGGTATCCAGGATTTAATCACTAAATCACTAGCTCATTTTTCTTTTCAGGCAAACTGTTGAGATGATCACTGAGCTGGCCTTCTGGCTCCTCTAGGTCAGGGCTCAGTCAGTCTTGTAGGTGGGAATGTAGCTGATTCACCAATTTCCTCCATCTTAGACACTACTAACATCTCATGCCATCCATTTGGAGAAACGTCGTCACAGGGAAAGAGGGCATAGAGACATGCAAACGGAGTCCTCAAACTACAGATATTCATTGGCAAGTTGGTTTTTGAAAATTCAGAACACATTTTCCCATAAAAATAATCTTGTAAGTGGTGACTCAATTTCTAGGCCAGTCTGCATTGCCGATTTACGCTTATAGAACAAGAGTAACAACAACAAAAAAAAAAAGACACCATCACCTATGGTTGTTTCCATGGGAAAATGTGTTACAGACCTCTCCCAGTTTTAAAATTATATGATCTAATAATAACATGATTATGTGTGAAGACATATATATCACACAGACATACACACACTCACGATTGTATATGCATATGTTATATATTGAAAGTAATTCTCTTTGGAGGTAAAATGGAGAAAATTAATTATGAACCATCTTAGGATTAGTAACATTCATTTCTACTTTATACATTTTCTAGAATGAATGAATTTTTATAATAAAATGAATTACTTTTATAATTAGAAAATCTAGTCAAGAAAAGGCTAGGGGCACCTGTGTGGCTCAGTCAGTTAAGCACCCGACTTTGGCTTAGGTTATGATCTCGTGGTTCAGTTCGTGAGTTTGAGCCCTGTGTCGGCTCTGTGCTGACAGCTCTGACTGAGCCTGGAGCCTGGAGCTTTGGATTCTGTGTCTCCCCCTCTCTCTGCCCCTCCCCTACTCACACTCTGTCTCTCTCTTAAAAAATAAACATTTAAAAATTTTTTTAATAAAAAAAGAAAGAAAGAAAAAGTTCGACGTCCTATACTTAACTAGGAGTTGGCAATTATGGCCCACAGGCCACATCTGGCTCACTGCTTATCTCTGTATGACCCACAAGCTAAGAATGATTTCTGCATTTTGAAATGGTTGAAAAAAGGAAGAAAAATCTTTTATGATATATGAAAAATCATAGGAAATTCAAGTTCTGGAAGGTTTTAACATACAAAAAGTTTTACCTGGAACATGGCCACGCCCATGCGGTTTCATTTTATCTATGGCAGATTCTCTGCTACAGCAGTAGAGCAGAGCACTTACAAGAGAGACCATGTGGCCTGCCGACCTGAAGGTATTTACCATCTGGTCTTACTAACACAAAAACTTTGCCAATTCTTGCACTAAATTATTAAGTTATTTCCAGAGGTTGGCTTCATGGAGTTTTATCTACTATCTGAAACATTTCTGTGTTAAATGCTTTAGTATCAAATAGGTATTAGTGTTGTAATAACAAAGATACAAAGTTATTTCAATGCCTAGTAGGTAAATGTAATAATTTCAGAGATGAATTCAACCCTCTTATTTTAAGGATGTAAAAAGGTAGCCTCCAGATAATGTGACAGATTATATAAGATCACACATCTTCTGAGTTCAATTCCACAGACCCAGCCAGGCCAGGGAAAGTTACAACCCGTGTATTCCAAGCGTGTGGTATTAATGCGCACAGGGTTGCCACTGAGGCTACGAAAGTCAGTCTCCATACAAGTGTGAAGCCACCCGCTACCGCCTCTGTTGTGGCTCGATGGTGGGTACTTAAGGGTTACCTCTGACTCCTGGACAGCTGCCTGCAGCCTGTTCAGATGTCCAAACTAGACTGTAAGTCAAGTCTATTAACACAATGGCTGAGAAGCTGTTTTCGCTTCTATGTGAAAACACTAAAGCCTAAGGGAAAAACACATCTAGGACCATTTAACCATCCTCTCTAAGGGTATGTGTTCACATCGTAAATCATTTATGGCAATGCAGTTGAGAGCCAAGTCTGGTAACAGGCATGGTATTTCTTAGTACAAACTCACAGCTAGAAATAAACGTTTGCTCTTAGGACATACAGCCAGAAAATTTATCAAGCCGTCACATTATACCAATACTTATTTTCATCCATAGATTTCAAGAAAGAACTAGGGTGCCTGAGTGGCTCAGTTGGTTAAGCATCTGACTTTGCTTCAGGCCATGATCT
Source organism: Felis catus (assembly GCF_018350175.1). NCBI lineage: Eukaryota > Metazoa > Chordata > Mammalia > Carnivora > Felidae > Felis > Felis catus. The sequence continues at coordinate 22,623,860 of NC_058383.1, read as the reverse complement.
CATGGTTTATGGGTTCCAGCCCCACATTGGGCTCTGTGCTGACAGCTCAGAGCCTGGAGCCTGCTTCAGATTCCGTGTCTCCTTCTCTTTCTGCCCCTCCTCCACTCATGCTCTGGCTCTCTCTTTCTCTCAAAAATGAATAAACGTTAACAAAAATTAAAAAAATAAAAAAAGGACAAACACTGTTATCCAATTTTGAAAAAGATACACAACAGAGAGGGTCTGTTAATTACTTCTTACTAAGTTACTGCTCTTACTCAGTGAGACCAACAGCCACACACAAAGCAGACACAAAGTGGTCCCAACAGATCACTACTTACCATTTCAGAATAGGCTTTGTGACAGACTGAAGCTTGGTAGGAATCACCAATGTGCATCTTTTTCAGGAGCTGACCAGTTTTTAAATTCCTTAGACACCAAAAATAAATAAGCTGATAACATTCTTCTAGCAAACTGGTTTTCACATAATATCCTGTTATTTATCACAGCATACTTTAGGAGGTGACCAAGGGAGAAACTAAGGGACACAGTACCTTAGTTTTGTTTAATTACATTTGTGTAGTTACATTTGTTTAGTTACAGACTGAGCTACAAATAGGGACTAGAGGTTGACATTGCCAGTAGTTTAACTTGACAGTCCCACCTGAGATTGAATCTGCTATGTCACTAGGAATAAACCTCTCTGGACTGCATGAGGAAAGTTTATTTATCTTATTTGACTGGGTATGGAAATTAGGCACATGGTATGGCTCCAGCATTATGATTTTGTCACATTTTTTATTATGCCTAGATTTTCCTTGGAAGACAATGGTCAGGAAACCAAATTTATTTAGATAGGAGACTACACCTAAAATAGATTTAGAATTCTGTTTCTATTACCGTGTTTATACTAGAACTAGACCAAGGTAACAGAGAAAGATGGAAAGACTGAGGTGGGGTAAAAAATGGAAAAAGGAAGAGAGAAGAGGGTGAATATAAAGAAGAAACAGTCTGGGGTGCCTGGGTGGCTCAGTCGGTTGAGTGTGTGACTTCAGCTCAGGTCATGATCTCACGGTTCTTGAGTTTGAGCCATGCACCGGGCTCGGTGACGACAGCTCAGAGCCTGGAGGCTGCTTCTGATTGTGTGTCTCCCTCTCTCTGTGCCCCTCCCTGGCTTGTGCTCTGTCTCTCTCTCAAAAATAAACATAAAAAAATTTTAAAAAAAGAAAGAAAGAAGAAACACTTTGTTGGAACCACTTCTTAGCTTTACTGAGCATTTGTGACGTTGATAACTGCTCTATCATGGAACTCTACTGATGAAAACCCTCAGCTGACTTCCCCTTAACCAAAACATAGAGTCCATAATCTTTTTCATAGTATCTATAATCCTCACGAATTCTGTGCTACGATCCTACATTACTGTTCCCTATCATGCATATTCCTGGCTCTGCACCCTTGTTCAATCTATCCTCCCAATGACCTCCCCAATCCTGACCAATTCCCGTCTCTGTTACGGACCAGTGAATGCCCTTCCATTCTTTATGGCCTCGATTATGTCCTGCCTCCAGCTAGCAGCAGGAGCTCAACTTAGACTCTCTCACTTCTCCCTGCCTACACCAACCCACAGAAATCTCCTCTCCTCCACTTCCCTTCATTACTGTCCTTGTGCCTCATTTTTAATTTAATATAGACTGTAACAGGGTGTAATGTATTCATTCAACAAATATTTCTGAATCTTCTGTGGACCAGGTTCTGTGTATAAAAACAAAAGACGGAAATCTAAATGCTCATGTACATATGCAAGGTTTTCCTTGCCAGGGACACCAATGGGTTTATCCCCTATAGAGGTTAACATATGCTCTATATTTAGTAACTGCTCTTTCCTCAAGTCCCAAAGCACTCTGTCCAAATTTCTATCACTTTGACCTTGTCTGAATTGTACAGGAATTGTATGCTGTGAATTGTAAATTGAACTGTAAAGCAATCTTACTTACTGACTAGATTTTAGAGGCTTCGGAACCAGGATTCACATCTACATCTCTCACAGAAAACAGTATATAAGTAGAGACTCAAATATCCATTAATGATTGAAAGATGGGTGCTCAGTTAATATAGCTTAACCAAAATTAAATATTTAAACCTTCAGCAAGCTCCAAAAAGGGCCACTTGAACCTTGAGTATAATATGAATCACTTTAGACATTTAATACATCAGGAGTTAAACAGGAAAGGTGACCAACAAAGTACATAGAGCCCAAAAGGTAAATGAAAACTTTTGATACACAATATGATCCATACATCTTTGAGTAAGTAGCCTACACAAGGTGTTAAGACAGGCCCTGAGAAAAACAAAAGGTATGTACCCATCTTCAAGGACTTCCATAACACAAAGTAGCATACGCTAAGTTAAAAAACAAGAGGCATGGGGCGCCTGGGTGGCGCAGTCGGTTAAGCGTCCGACTTCAGCCAGGTCACGATCTCGCGGTCCATGAGTTCGAGCCCCGCGTCAGGCTCTGGGCTGATGGCTCAGAGCCTGGAGCCTGTTTCCGATTCTGTGTCTCCCTCTCTCTCTGCCCCTCCCCCGTTCATGCTCTGTCTCTCTCTGTCCCAAAAATAAATAAACGTTGAAAAAAAAAATTAAAAAAAAAACAAGAGGCAATATTGGGGTGCCTAGATGGCTCAGTTGGTTAAGCGTTCAACTCTTGGTTTCAGCTCAGGTCATGGTCTCACAGTTTGTGAGTTCAAGCTCTGCAATGGGCTCTGCGCTGACAGCATGAAACCTGCTTGGGATTCTCTCTCTCTCTCTCTCTCTCTCTCTCTGACCCTCCCTCCACTTGTGTTCTTTCTCTCTCTCAAAATAAGTAAATAAATTAAAAAAAATTTAAGGGCAATATTTAAAAACTTAAAAAAAAAAAGGCAATATGAATTCAGAGAGGGAAATGTCAATGAAAGTTGAGGCATTACAACAGAACTCAAAGCAACTATGGGACTGAAGATACCCCTTAAACTTAGAACTTACACTTTGAAGCTAAGTATAAAGGTCCCTCCTCAATCTCAAATTCTGTTGCAATCCATTATATATATAAAATGCTAAAAAAATTACTCTTAGGATGGGAAGAAAACAGGGAGCTGAGGAGTATGGACTAGCTGGAGAGAAATTTTTGTACCAAGGCATTGGGGAAATGGAAGCTGAAGAAAAGCAAACATTGTGGGGAGGGGAGGGCTGGGAGGAAGAATGTTAATACAGTAAGAGTATGAAAGAAGATCTGGAGGTAGGGTATTGATTGATGACAAGGAGACCGATTGCTAGATTATATTAATAGTTCAAGAACCAAATAATGAAGGTCCAGACTATTGAAATACCAGCAAGAACAGAAAAGACAACTTTGGTAAGGAATATTGTCCCCAAATTAGACCTCCATGCACAAACACTGAGCTAATGCCAGAAGTGGAAACCTGCTGCTCTAGACAGTAGGGCCATCTGAAAACAGTCTCCTGGCAGATTAGGACATGGTCATATTTCAGAGGCCCCCAGGTGGGGAGGGGACAAAGATTCTCTTAAGGACCATGCTCTCCTGGCTTATTCCTAGAGAGTTAGGGTTGGACAGGGCAGAACCAGTTAAAGGAGAGGGCTTCTGAGGGGAAAAAAAAAAAAATTAATTTATTGTCTTAATACAAACTAACCTTGAAAGTACCTTTGGCTGGGTAAGGTTCTCCCCAGGGTAAGGAAAGAGAAGTGGCTGGGGACTCCTTGACTCTGGTTTCCCTATCACAAATTTGTTAACCTGGTTCCTCTAATCAGATATATTTTATAATTTTGGATTATAGACAGTATGAATGACACATCACATAAACTCTGGATTCTGTTAGATTCCTCTAAAGAATATTGATTCTCCCCCCCCAGTAAACAGTTAACTTGGCTTACCCAAAATTCCAAATGCTGATCTTTTTGCCTTACCTGGGCTGCTTCAAGTCTGACCTGTACACATGTAGTTTAAAGGCTAGCCAGATTACCAGGTAAAGATTATAGCTCAGAATTTGAGGCTCATTCTTCAGCTCTCTCTTTATGGGGATTTCTCTTCCTCACTTGCTAGCTGCTGTGGTCACCCTGAACTCTGTCCTTTGGTTCTTTAAGTCAGGGCCAGAAGGTTTTCTCTCAGGCTTTTAGTCCCCCATGTGCAGACTAGGGCTTGCCCTCTGGCTAAAAGCTGTAGGAACAGGAACTTGCCTACTATTTCCTATTGACCACTCTCCAGTATCTTTCTTCTTTTTCTCATTCCCCAGTGCCTTCAGATAGTTGTTCTTTATACTTTGTGCAGAGTTTATAGTTATCTGAGGTAAAAACAGTTGGTTTGATAAAAGCCATCAACCAGAAGGAGGAACAACTGTATATTTTTGACAATGGTAAAATTTCGTTTACTTTGAAATAGTCTACTTGGACTGATCTTTTTTCAGAATGTCTGAATTAATATGATGTTCTTGTTGAGACAAGTATATGTCATCTGACAGGAAAAAACAAACAAACACAATCATACTTACAGAGTCTCTAATCTTAACAACCCCATGAAATTGGAGGTATACCCTCATATAAGAGAAGAAACTGAGGCCCTCAAGAGAAAGCTTACCAAATAACAATGTTGTTCATTACAGTGGTACCAAGCAGAGCTTCCTGCACCCCTTGCACCTCAGCAAAAGTTAGTACAGTCTCTTCAGGGGACATCAAAAATTGTTTTTCTTTGCTTCTGCATTTAAAACAGTATTAAAAATTAGCACTTTGTACCAAAGCAGTTTCTAAACAGCCCTTCTACATATTGCTGAGCTATGCATAACATGCACTAACCTGACATCAGAAAAAATTTCAACTAGAAAATGTGTATTAAAAACTTTCTACAATAAACATACACTACTTTTATATTCTCTACCTGGATATATTTGCAAGCACCTCAAATTCATCATATCCAAATTTAAACTTGCCAGGGGGGCCTGGGTCTCTAACTGACCCAGTAAAGCATACTGTCCAACTCTTTATTTCGGCTCAGGTCATGCTCTCGGCTCAGGTCATGATCTCATGGTCATGAGATCGAACCCTGCATGGAGCTCCAAGCTGGGCATGGGGCCTGCTTAAGATTCTCTCTTTTCCTCTCCCTCTGCCCCTCCCCTGGACATATGCACTCTCTTTCTCTCTCAAAAAGACAAAACAAAACAAAAAACTTGCCACCTCTCTCTTTAAACCTTGTGTTTCTTTCTGCATTCCCATCTAAGTGAATTGTACCACTGTCTACCCAGGTGACAAATGTAGAAACCTGGATGTTATCCTTGTCTCCTCCCTCTCTATCTACTCAATCACTAAGCCCTAATGATTTTAGTCTCCTCTTTCTCAAATTTGTCTGCTTCTTCTCATGTCCACTAATACTTTGCTAATTTAAGCAAGCAATTATTTGTCTCTTTCCAAGATTACTACAGGTCATGAATAAATAAGACAAGAAGGTCCATGACCTCTGTTATTACGAAACACAGGTAAATAATCACAATAAAGCATAACAGACACAGAGGATGTTATGAATTCCATTTGAAATATGCTGAATCTGGGGCGCCTGGGTGGCGCAGTCGGTTAAGCGTCCGACTTCAGCTAGGTCACAATCTTGCGGTCCGTGAGTTCGAGCCCCACGTCGGGCTCTGGGCTGATGGCTCAGAGCCTGGAGTCTGTTTCCGATTCTGTGTCTCCCTCTGTCTCTGCCCCTCCCCCGTTCATGCTCTGTCTCTCTCTGTCCCAAAAATAAAATAAACGTTGAAAAAAAAAAAAAAAAAAGAAATATGCTGAATCTGAAATACCCACAAGATGTCTAATAAATAGGCATACAGATCTAAAGGCTGGGTTCAGAGCTAGAAATATATGTTTATAAGTGGTCAGCACCTAAACAGTAATTTAAGGACTGGAAACCAAGTGCAGAACAAGAAAAGGGTCTAGGATCTGGAGGCACATGTGAAATCTGAGGGGCACGGGCACATGGAGATTTCAAAGACTGAAGAAAGAATAAACTATGTTTGCTGAGCCTCTCCACTCCACTGGCTTCCTCCCTGCTACATCCAGCTTCCTCCTCTCTAAACCACTTCGACGAAACAGCCTAGTGTTGAGGCAGACCCTGCCATACGATCCTGCAGCCCAGAAAAACAAGAGGCTAGTGATCTGACCTTCTCTGAAAGCCTGTGATAAAAGCATTCTTTAATAATGAAAATCAACCATCTTACCTTCCATCTTCTGCAAATGTCATGATTTCTACTCGTTGGTCACAAAGGGTCCCACTGCTACTGACTAGCCTCCTCTCTGTCAGGCCAAGCACAGCTTTTATATTTCCAGAACTCAGTAGCACTTGCTTTTCACATCCACCATCAGAGGAACAAAGTAATGACCTAAGCCAAGTATAAAAGAAAATCGGAGAAGAGTAAGCCTTTTTTTTTTTATTTTCAAATATTTACTTTTGAGGGGGTGCCTGGGTGGCTCAGTGGGTTAAGCATCTGACTTTGGCTCAGGTCATGAACTCACGGTTCATGAGTTTGAGCCCCACATCGGGCTCGGTGCTGACAGCTCAGAGCCTGGAGTCTGCTTTGGAATCTGTGATTCCCTCTCTCTCTCTGCCCCTCCCCTGCTCTCACTCTGTCTCCCTAAAAATAAATAAACACTAAAAAAATTTTTTTAATTATTTTTTTTTTAGCATATGTGCTGCCAAAGTGAGCACTTTTTAATTTATTTTTGAGAAAGAGAGTGTGTGTGCACACAGAGAAGGGGCAGAGAAAGAAGGAGACCAATAATCCAAGCAGTCTCTGTCCACACTGCCAGCAAAGTGCCCAATGCAGGACTTGAACCCAAAAACTGTGAGATCATGACCCAAGCCAAAAATCAAGAGTCAGACGCTTAACCAACTGAGCTACCCAGGGACCTCTAGGAATTAGCCTTTAATATGAAAGGACTAGGGGTGCCTGTGTGGCTCAGTCAGTTAAGCATCCGACTCTGGCTCAGGTCATGGTCTCGCGGTTTGTGGGTTTGAGCCCTGCATCAGTCTCTGTGCTGACAGCTCAGAGCCTGGAGCCTGCTCCGGATTCTGTGTCTCCTCCTCTCTCTGCCCCTCCCATGTTCATGCTCTATCTCTCACTGTCTCTCAATAATAAATAAACGTTAAAAAAAAAAAAAAAACCTTTATTTATTTATTTTAATGTTTATTTATTTATTTTTGAGAGAAAGCATGCAAGGAAGGGGCAGAGAGAGAGGGACATGGAGAATCCCAAGTAGGCTCTGTGCTGTGACTGCAGAGCCCGGTGCAGGGCTCAAACCCACAAACTGTGAGATCATGACCTGAGCCGAGATCAAGAGTCAGACGGACGCTTAACTGAATGAACCACCCAGGTGCCCCTAAGGTTCAATTTGTTTTTTTAATTTTTTAAATGTTTATTTATTTTTGTGTGTGTGAGAGAGAGACAGATTGCAAGTGGGGGAGGGGCAGAGAGAGACTGAGACACAGAATCGGAAGCAGGCTCCAGGCTCTGAGCCGTCAGCACAGAGACCGACACGAGGCTCGAACTCACGAACTGTGAGATCATGACCTGGGCCAAGCTCAGACGCTTAACCAACTGAGCCACCCAGGCACCCCTCCTAAGGTCCAATTTTAAATGGAAACTTGAGCCAGGGATATAATTCTATCACTAGGTTTTTTTTGAAACAAATAGCTCTTGATCTAAATTTAGATTCTTTCAAGATTCAAGCCTAGGTTATGACTTGCACTCAAAACAAGCTGACAGAGACAAAGATGAAGGAAAGAAAAGAATTACTCCTTGAGAGTTACATACCTGATTTCCCTGATTTCCAAATTTCCCAAAGCCACGCACACGAGGTTACAAACATCAGGCACTGGAACTATCTGTAACACTGGAACCTAGATAAAACAAAAATAGCCAAAAATTGAATTTGGTTGTTTCATTTTTTTTTTTAACAATATAGTTTATTATTTAAAAAAATTTTTAAATTTATTTACTTTTGAGAGACAGAGTGTGAGCAGGGGAGAAGTAAGAGAGAGAGGGAGACACAGAATCTGAAACAGGCTCCAGGCTCTGAGCTGTCAGCACAGATTCCAACACGGGACTTGAACTCATGAACCACAAGATCATGATCTGAGCCAAAGTCAGACACTTAACCGACTGAGCCACCCAGGTGCCCCTGGTTGTTTAATTTTTAATTAATCTAAATTTTCCAAAATCTGTCACATTCCCTTCTATTCTCACTGTACCAGGATAGTTTCAAACACTGAACAAAAGTTTAGCAAACACCCTCTTTTTATAAGCTGCAAATCCAAATAAGTTATAGGCAAAACCGTGTATATAGCAGCACTTACTTAATGAAATCTACAGTTCTAATAATAAAGGAAAATTTAAATAAATTCTGGCAGAAGTGGACAAAGGGAACATCATGCAGTCATTTAAAATAAGTTTATTCACATAAATAAATATTTATTGACCACCACTATACAAAGCACAGTGCTAAAAGCTATGGATATACCAAAGAACAAGAATGAAATTTGCTAAGAGTAGATCATAAATGTTCTCACCAAAAACAAACAAACAAACAAACAAAAACTATGTGAGCTGATGCATGTTAATGAACGCGATTGTTGTGGGAGTGTTTTCTATATATATCAAATCATCACAGTGTATGCCTTAAATGTATTACAATTTTGTCAATATTACTTCAGTAAAGGTGGAGAAATAAATAAAACTCAAAATAAAGTATGAAGAATATGTAGAGGGGCGCCTGGGTGGCTCAGGTCATGATCTCACAGTTTATGAGTTTAAGCTCCCGCCTCGGGCCCTGTGCTAACAGCTGAGCCTGGAGCCTGCTTCAGACTCTGTGTCTCCCTCTCTCTCTGGAGCCCCCAACTTGTACTCTGTCTCTCTCTAAAATAAATGACCATTAAAACTTTTTTAAAATTAAAACTAAAAAAAAAAAAAGAATTATGTAGAAACAAGGAAAAATGTTTGTATAAGTGAGAAAAGGCAAATTTAAAAATTTTAAGCACATTAGGACTGCAAGCACGTAAGATACATATGAAGGTGGACAAAGACTAGAAGAAAATATATTAAGAAAGGAAGCAAGAAAAATGTTTTGGTGAGGGGTAAGGAATACAAGTATCAGCAAATTTAGAAGTCAGAAAAGACACGAAATTCTAAGCTTCTCCAACATATCTAGTATAAAAATCCATTTCCCGAAAAACAGGTGATAAAGCAAACCAGAGCACAACGTTAACTGTAGAATCCAGATGGTAGGCATATGGGTACTCACTGTACAACTTGTCTCTATGTTTGACAATCTGCATAATGAAATGTTGGAAAAAATTACTGATCCCTCTGTTCTGCCTTACATGGTTGTAGGTCCCATTCTTGGTAAGCTGCCCATCTATATTACCACGTAAATAATTGCAAAGACCTCTCCCAGCTCTAAGATTCTGACTTACCTCTGTAAAGTGCCAGGAATAAAGTTTTTCCCACTGCCAAGTATCTAGAGGTTTCCAAAGAGAAACTACGTATTCACAGGCAGTTATGATACATGGCTCTTTGAAACCAGCTATTTCCCACCACATGGCACTCACGTCCACGGAACAGGAACCAGAAGGATTCTGAAATAAATAGCAACAACACTTATGTTAAAGGGATACTTGGGGGTCTGTTTTTGTTTGTTTGTTTTTAATGTTTATTTATTTTTGAGAGACAAAGAGAGACAGAGCATAGCAGGGGAGGGGCAGAGAGAGAGGGAGACACAGAATCTGAAGCAGGCTCTAGGCTCTGAGCTGTCAGCACACAGCCTGATGCAGGGCTCGAACTCACAAGCGGTGAGATCATGACCTGAGCCAAAGTTGGATGCTCAACCGACTGAGCCTCTGAGGCGCCCCACTTGGGGTCTGTTTTATGAATAGAATATGAATATAGAATATGAACATGAAAAGTGCTGGGTTCCAAGGATTAAATGAAATACTAAGTAAATGTAATTAAAGTTTTATACAGGTCAAAGCTAGCTTAGTTGGTGGAGCAAGTGACCCCCGATTTTGGGGTTGTGAGTTTGAGCCCCACACTGGGTGGAGAGATTACTTAAAAATAAAATCTTAGGGGGCACATGCATGGCTCAGTTGGTTAAGCACCCAACTTTGGCTCAGGTCATGATCTCACGGCTCATGAGTTCAAGCCCTACATCGGGCTCTGTGTTGACAATTCGAAGCCTAGAGCCTGCTTCGGATTCTGTGTCTCCTTCTTTCTCTGCCCCTCCCCTTCTTGCGTGCGCGCTCTCTCTTTCTCAAAAATAAACATTAAAAATTTTATAAAAATAAAATCTTTAAAAAAATTTTTTTAATGTTTATTTATTTTTGAGAGAGAGAGAGAGAGAGAGAGAGAGAGAGAGAGAGGGAGAAAGAGCGCAAGCAAGGGAGGGGAGAGAGAGAGGGAGACACAGAATCTGAAGCAGGCTCCAGGCTCTGAGCTGTCAGCACAGAGCCTGACGTGGGGCTCGAAACCACGAACTGTGAGATCATGACTTGAGCCAAAGTCAGACGCTTAGCTGACTGAGTCACCCAGGAGCCCCCAAAATAAATAAAATCTTAAAAGGAAAGAAAGAAAGAAAGAAAGAAAGAAAGCAAGCAAGCAAGCAAGCAAGCAAGCTTTGTGAGTCTTATGTAACTAAAAAAATTGCCCCCACACACTTATATCATGATGGATCTAAAAATGTGTAGCTCCAGAATGGAACAGATTCAGATTTAATCACAAAACATGGCCCATAAGAACTTGCCCATTTGGAAATGAAACATCCTGATGAACCACCCACGGGTTGAAGAGGGAATAAAAATGAAACAACGTGGGGGTTAAGGGCACCCACTTCCCGCGTAGTCAAAAATCTGCATATAACTTTTGATTTCCCCAAAACTCAACTACATTAATAGCCTACTATTGGAAGGAAGCATTACTGATAATGGAAACAATCAACACATATTCGTGTGCTATATGTATTATATACTGTATATAATAAAGTATAGAGAAAAGAAAACGCTATTAAGAAAATCGTAAGATGGGGCGCCTGGGTGGCTTAGTCGGTTAGGCGTCTGACTCTTGATTTTGGTTCAGGCCATGATCTCATGAGGTTGAGCCTCACGTCAGGCTCTGTGCTGGCAATGCAGAGTCTGCTTAGGATTCTCTCTCTCTTCCTCTCTCTGCCCCTCCCCCACCTGTGCTTTTCTCTTTTTCTCTCTCTCTCAAAATAAACTTAAAATAAAAAAAAAAGAAAATCATAAGGAAGAGAATATACGTTACAATTCTGTAAAAGAATTCTAATGTGTTTACTGAAAAAAGATCTGCATGTAAGTGGGCTTTTGCAGTTCAAACCCATGTTGTTCAAGAGTCCACTGTAGGGGCGCCTGGGTGGCGCAGTCGGTTAAGCGTCCGACTTCAGCCAGGTCACGATCTCGCGGTCCGGGAGTTTGAGCCCCGCGTCGGGCTCTGGGCTGATGGCTCAGAGCCTGGAGCCTGGTTCCGATTCTGTGTCTCCCTCTCTCTCTGCCCCTCCCCCGTTCATGCTCTGTCTCTCTCTGTCCCAAAAATAAATAAACGTTGAAAAAAAATTAAAAAAAAAAAAAAAAAGAGTCCACTGTATTTCCACATGAGCAAGGAGAGCACTGTGTATCCAAACACACAGAGCATGGCAAAGTGGTATTTCCAAAAGAAACTTACAATCATAAAGGCATTTATCAGAAAAGAAGAAAAATAAAAATAAAGTAAGAAAACAGCTCAAAAAGGTAGTGAAACAACAATGAAATTAAGCACAATGAAAAAGAAAAGAATTATTGAGGATAAAAACAGAAACAAACGAAATAGGAAACAAAAAAACTAATTAACAATCAATACAACCAAAAGCGTTGTAGACCAACAGAATGGAAAATCTCTTAAGTTTGATGCAGGAAAAAAAGTACTTTAGAAAATGGGGAATTGGGAGAGAGGTTTAACCGAATATACACAGACAAAAAAACTACTAGAATAATAAATAACTTTTTACCTACAAATTAGAAAATACAAATGAAATGGTTGATTCTTTAAGAAACCAAGTTATTCAAATGGACTCAAGAATAACTTTGAAATGACTATTACTATGTATCTTTTATACTAAAGGAATCTGGAGCTCAGAGGGTAAATAATTTGCCCCAGGTCACACACTAGTAGTTGGCAGAAAGAGTTTATGTGGGTTTGAATCTCTTTCTTTTACACCAGTTGTTCTCAACTGGGGGGAATTTCGCAAACTTTCCCTGGTGGGTATCTAGCCATACCTGCAGACATTTTTGGTTATCATAACTCAGGATGGGGATGCTAGTGGCTCTATAGATAAGGCAGGGCTGCTGCTAAATGTCCTACGATGCACAGGACTGCCCCTGCAATAAAGAATTATCCAGCCCCAAATGTCCAGATTGCTCAGATTGAGAAACCCTGCTCTGTATCATGCTACTTCAAGCACTACATACAAAGAGTTAACTAGGACACAGGTCCAATCCACTTCTCTGGATTTACTAACATATCATTAACAGAATATTGTAACTTACATTTCTCAGAGTTACACACACACACACCCCACATAGCCTATGAAAGATTAACCATTCATTATAATCTGGAACCACTACCTATTTTCTCATAAATCACAAGTGATCCTTCTAGAAACATTACAGCATTTGGAAAGGAGGATCATGAATGACTTTCTCTCTGTCAAGATGCCTGATTTACATTTAGACACAAAGTTGAGTTAGCTTAACTTGTTCTTGGCAATAGCTTGACATATAAACTTCTTCTGGAGAAGATCTCAAGATATAAATACAGCTAAGTATTGTGAAAAACAAAGAGTTTACAGGTTTTTTCTGAATCTGTTTTGCCAAGTTTCGTTTAACAGTGCTAAATTAAGAATGCGAAGATACAGTCAAATTCATCCTAATTTTCCTATGAATTCATTAAATTTTTTACATGTAAGACACACGACACAGCAACAGGGAATGGTCTTCTGACCTTTAACTTCGAAACCAATTGTAGGTGGCCTGGGATTAAGCCATTACAAGCAGGAAGGTCTGCTACTTCAGTCTGTGAAAATAAAAGTCACACTGTTAATGTATGCTTTATAGATGACGTCTGCCCACCCTGCTCCTTCGTGTCTACTCAATATGTGTGATTTCCTCTGATAACAGCAGCAAAGCCCTATATGCAAATGCTTCCTTGATGACAAAGGGAATAGGATCCCCCATATTTAAAAACACATTTTATATTAACCTTAAATTTCCCCCAACTGAACTTAATGGTTACAGTGAAATCATAACAAAGAAGCACATTCAACCATTCCTAAACACTGAGGAGCCAATGTGTAAGAAAGTCATGCTGCCCATATTCGCTAAGATCTTTCATTCCGTCATAGAAAAATCTTACCATGGAAGTGGACCGTACCTGCTCAGTGGACTGTTTCCACGACTCCACGTGCATATTTCCACACAGCTGATTTTCTTCGGAAGTGACTGACTCAGTGGGAAGAAGTTTTGCTTGGGAACCAGAATCACTGTCACAGGAAGGCTGTCCTTCCCGACCTGACACAACCGGGCTGCCATCTGATTTTGAGGGGCTGGCCCAACCGTCGCCTTGCTTCCGATCACAGTCTTTCAAGTGAGGAAGTTGGGGTACAGAGCAAGTTGATCCAACCACCTCCGTGGACACTCTTTCACAGCGTGCTTGGGAGGCGAAAGCTGGAGTAGTGCCTAGGATGGGGAAGGCGGGCGAACACACATCTGCCGTCAGTCTGTCATCATCCTCAGGGGTGACGGTATTGAAAGGAGTGAAAAGTACTATGGATGAAGAAAGGCCCTTCTTCTGAGGCTGGCTTGTTGGGTTTGGTGTTTTAGGTTGTGCTTTTCCTGAGAGAACAAGAATTTCCTCTTCCAAGTCCTCCATTTCAATATCAATTTGTGTAGGTGTCATTTCTTCCAAAACAACACAGTTTCCCTCCTTAAGGAGCTTATCCCCATACATTTTTGATACAAAAGGCTCCACTGATTTTTCTGATTGGGACTTCAGTTTCTTAAGCTTAAGAGGTCCAAAGTCTTCATCAGGTAACTGAAAATCTGTGGTTTTGAGAACAGAGGACAGTTGCTTTAAACTTAGCATCTCATTCTTAGGAAATGAAGCCCTGAATGCAGCAGAATCCAAAGCCAAATAAGCATTATTTCTGGAAGAAAGGGAGTCCTCTTTTTGACGATCATCTTTCTTCCCTAAAATAGAAAGGAACAGCGGTAACAGCAAACATCCAATACCCAACCCAAAGTGAGCTTCTGAACTCCAAGACAGTGCAAAATGCTTGTTCTCTTCCCACCCATGACTCTGAAACCTATGAGCAGTTCAAGAATCAGCCACAGGCTGGTGGTTAACTAGCAGTTCTCCTTTTGTAGCATCAAAAACAGCATGGTGCTGATGACACTAGCTGGAAGAAGACCAGGGTCTAGTCCCTGCTCTGCCACTGATCTGCCATGATCTTCGGCAAGTCAATTCACTTCATTTTCCCTTGTCTCTCATACGGGAACTGCACTAAGAATCTCTTCAGTCCTTTCTGCTCTAAAACTACGATTCCAACAGACTACCAGAACACAGTCTACAAAACACTGGCCCTTCTCACTGAAGGAAACGTAAGTCTCCCTTTTCAAGCAGAGTAATTTACTATTTAAAAAAATGTTTACCTATTTTTGAGAAAGAGACAGAGTGCCACCAGGGAGAAGCAGAGACACAGAAAGGGAGACACAGAATCTGAAGTAGGCTCCAGGCTCTGAGTTGTCAGCACAGACCCTGATGGGGGTCTCGAACCCATGAACCACGATATCATAACCTGAAGTCAGACGCTTAACCAACTGAGCCATCCAAGCACCCCAGTAATTTACTACATTTAAAGCAGCTGGAATTCTATACCATTCAACATGTAGACCCAGTTGGCCCAACCACCTCTGCAGACACTTTTTCAGAGCATGTTTGGGAGCCAAAGGCTGGAGTAGTGCCTGGGATGGGGAAAGCTGTCTCCACCAACTTATAAATGAATAAACTGTGGCACATACTTAGGGAATATTACTCAGCCATAAAAAAGGACGAAGTATAGATACATGCTGTGATGTGGATGAATCTCAAAAATCAGCTAAGTGAAAGCAGCCAGACACAAAAAGTCACATAGTGTATAATTCCTTTAATATGAAATATCCAAAACAAGTAAACTCACAGAGAGAATATAGAGTGGTGGTTGCCAGGCACTAGGGTGGAAAGGAAATAGAGAGCAACTGTTTAATGGGCATGAGGTGTCCTTCTGGAGTGATGAACATGTTTTGGAACTAGGTAGGGGGCATGGTGGCACAAGAATGTACTAAATGCCAGTGCATCGTTCACTTGACTCAAAATGGTCCATTTTATGTTAAGATCACCTCAAGAAAAAAAAAATTTAATGTTTATTTTTTACTTTAGAGAGAGAAAGACAGAGAGAGAGGACAAGCGGGGGAGGGTCAGAGAGAGGAGACACAGAATCTGAAACAGGCTCCAGGCTCTGAGCTGTCAGCACAGAGCCCGATGCGGGGCTCAAACCCACAAACCATGAGACCATGACCTGAGCCAAAGTCAGATGCTTAACCGACTGAACCATCCAGGCACGCTGAGAAAAAAATGTTTAATGTAGCAGCAGGTTACTAAATTCACAGCAGAGTATTTCAAAGTATACAAAAAGATGCTTCTAGATTATTACTAGATTGCCCTACTTTCTGATTGCTTTGTATTCTTGTTGGCTTAAAGAGGACAATAAAAAAGTCATAATGATTACAGGTTTTTAACGAATTAAAACTAGGGATAAAGATTGTGTTGTACCTGAATAGATACTAATTTTAGATGAAAATCTCATACATTTTCCTTTTCCATGTCAACTTTTCAATCACATTAGTGAATTCTGGCATCACAGAGCCAGGTCTGAATCCCGGCTCTGTAATTTTAATGAATTAAAGCCACTTTCATGAATTAAAGTCACTTTAATCTCCTTGTGCCTTAAGTTTCCTTGTCTGTAAACTGAGGGTAAAAACAGACTCTGCCTCATGTAGGGTTGCTGTGATGATGCAAGGAGTTAGTGTTTGCACATTTAGAAAATACCAGGGACACAATTAAGTGTTGGCTATCATCATCATCATCATCATCATCATCATCATCATCATCATCTGCACTTAGATTTACCTTTAATTCTCTTCTTACCATGAATAATTGCCTTTCCATTCTGCTCTTTGTTCAAGGCAACCTCTTCCTTGGATCTATTAACATCTGATGTGCCAAAAGTTGGCAAAAGGAGTTCACCATCATCTAATACAGGGGTGCAGATTGACTTTGTTTTTCTTCCGTGTCTCCTACCAGATGGCTGGATAACTGCCTTCCTGGAAAGGTTATCTTTAGGGAGCCCAGTGGGAGAGTTGACTTCAGTTAAAGAGGGACGTTTCTGAGGACTTCTTGAACTTGGTTGTCTTGTGCATGTGTCAGAGGTCCTAATTCCACTCCGGTCAGTTTCTTCACTGGGAAGGTTTAAATTTTTAGTTGCCTCCTTACTTTTATTTTTATACCCTTTCTTTTTGACACCCAAATGATTTTGAATTACAACTTCCAGGGCTACTTTTCTCTGGTAACTTGACATGCGTCGTGTTGTTCTAACATAATATTCTGCGGGAAATGGAAGGCCTTCGAGCATTGTGCAAGAATGTGTTTGATTTTCTGCAGAAGGAGAGATTACTTCTGGGCTAAGACTCTTAGATTGACTTACAACCTCTTTTTCCTGAAGACTTTCATTTCTATCATCAAGAGTGTTATGGGGAGATTTTAAACACTCCTCTGTGTGATTCTGTCCTTTTAAATTTTGGTTTCCATTTGCTGATAAGTTATTGTAAGCGAATTCATTCACAGAGCACAAATTATCTGTCTCTAAGTCAGGACTTCTAGGCAGCTGGCCACTTGCACTTACAGCTTTATTTACCTCTGGGTTATCTGTAGAGACAGTCATTTTTTGGTCTTGTGCCTCTAGGTTTACAGGTGAAGCAGGGATAATGTTTTTTAAATCATGAGTAATGAGTTCACAGTCGCCTTTAGGAGGCTTATGTTCAAGGTGCTGACCACTACTGTTACTTGATGGAGTAAATGAAGCAAGTGCAGACACTGTGGGGAAATGATTTCCTCTTACGAGTGCATCAACAACTCTTTGTGGTTTGGCAGTTGGTGGAGTTAATACACCCCTTACGTTAGTTTCTGTCACTGGTGCTGGAGAATCCAGAATGTCACACGTAGAACTTGAAAGGTAAGTTCTTCCAGTTACAGGTGTTCTAGGATTCTCTCTATTGATTTCTTCCAGTTCCTTTAGTCTTTTTCCAGAGAGTATGAGTGAATCCGTGTCAAAGAAAGATTCTCTCGCCTGTGAAGTAAATGTTCTCTGCTGCTGCTTTCTTCTCTCTGGCAACTTACTCTGCCTTTTCTCACCACTAGGACCACTGACCTGGTAGGGAAAATGTTCTTGGATATCACTTTGTATATGTAATTGTTCCACGGGGCCATGTCCAAGGTTGAAGGACTCAGGCTCAATGTCAAGTGTGATAGGTGTCTTTTCTCCAGTTTCTTCATCCAGATGGGTGCTGATTTGTAACGTCTCACAAGGAGATACTTTATTTTTAGATTCTGAGGAGAAAAAAATATATAATTAATATTTTTCTTATTAAAAAAATTTTTTTTGAAGTTAATTTATTTTGAGAGACAGAGAGAGCGAGCGAAGGAGGAGCAGAGAGGGAGAGAGAGAGAGAATCCCAAGCAGGCTCTGCACTGCCAATGCAGAGCCCGACACAGGGCTTGAGCTCATGAGCCATGAGATCATGACCTGGGCCAAACTCAGATGCTTAACCAACTGAGCCACCCAGGTGCCCCTAAGTGATTTTAATACCACCTTTCTATTTCAATGGCCTCCAATTTTATGATTATAAATTACCTATTAACATGAGTAATGACCATTGTTTTTTTAGAATACTTCCAGCTAGATTTTTTTCCTCTGTACATATAGAAGTGCTTAATCAAAAAAAAAAAAAAATCTTTCCAATATTTACACAATAAATATAATTTCTAAAAGCTGAAAGGGGAAAAGATCAACTAAACAACTCAACCAAAAAAAAAAAAAAAAACCAGTTCATTGATTACAGATGGGAGAAAATTTATGAAATATGCATCTGATAAGCATCTAATAGCTAGAATATATGAAGAACAGTTATAATTGAACAAAAAGACATATAACCTAATTAAAATATTGGCAAAGGACTTGAGTAGATACTTCTCTGAAGAAAATATACAAATGGCCAACAAGCCATAAGATGTTCCATATCATTAGTCACTAGGAAACACAAATCCAAACCACCATGAGATACCACTTCACACCCACCAGGATGGTTATAATTTTAAAAACAGAAAATGGGGGCGCCTGGGTGGCTCAGTCTGTTAGGTGTCCGACTTCAGCTCAGGTCATGATCTCACAGTTCGTGGGTTTGAGCCCCGCGTTGGTCTCTGTGCTGACAGCTCAGAGCCTGGAGCCTGTTTCAGATTCTGTGTCTCCCTCTTTCTCTCTCCTCCCCTGCTCATGCTCTGTCTCTCTCTTCTCAAAAATAAATAAACGTTAAAAAATTTAAAAAAACAAAAACAAAAACAGAAAATGACAAATGTTGGTGAGGATGTGTAGAAACAGGAATCCTTGTGCATCATGGTGGGAATGTAAAATGGTACTGATGTTGTAGAAAAGAGTTTGGCAGTTTCTCAAAAAGTTAAACAGAGAATTACCATATGACCCCACAATTCCGTTCCTAAGTATGTACCCAAAAGAACTGAAAAAATACATCTATACAAACACTTGCAGATGAATGTTCATAGCAGCATAATAGCCAAAATTCATAATAAACAGAAAGTAGAAACAACCCATATATCCATCAACTGATGAATGGATACATGAATCATGGCACATCATCTATCCAATGGAATAGGACTCAGCTGCACAAAGGAGTGAAGTGCTGACGCATGCTTGGATGTGTGTATGGAGGCATGACTGCTGGAAACATCACGCTAAGTGGAAGAAGTCAATCACAAAAGGTCACATAGTGTATGCCTCCATTCATATGAAATGCCAGAATAGGTAAATCCACAGAGAAAGTAGATTCGTGGTTGCCAGGGGTTATGGGTAGGATGGCTACAAGGCTTCTTTTGGGGATGGGGAAAACATGCTGGAATTAGACGGTGATGAGGGTTGCATAGTCTTGTGAGTACACAAAGAACCAGTGAATTATACATACTCTTTAAAAAGAGTCTATGGCTAGTCTTTATCTTCTGGCTGTGAGAAAAAGAATCACAACCAAATATACCCGGAAAATGAATAATAAAGCAAGCATAAGTAAACGGGCTAGCTTCACCTGAGTGGTTTAGCTGTGGTGAAATGTCCTGCTGGAGCAAACAATCATGTTCTTCCGCTGTTTTCTTAACAGAATTCTTAACCTTCTCAGCTCTTTGGGCACGCTAGAGAAAACAAAAACAGCTTACGGAACAAATTTAAGACAAAGAAGGTTTATCTTAAAGCTTTATTATTAGGAAGAATTGTTTGTATATAGTTCATACTGTGATACCTCAATTTGAGAGAATAAGATTCACTTACCTGGAGGCGGGCCAGCGTCTTGCTGTATTCCCTTTTCAAGAATGCTAACTTTTCCTTCAACTGGAAGAAGAAAAACAGCAAACAACGCTGAGCAGGTGGAAAGAAAGAGTCAGAGAGAAGGGACACAGTGTCTATCAGACCCGAGTGTGCAGGGCTTAGTAGGTCCCTCAGCAGCAGACGGCGGAGGAGTAGCAGGCACCCACACTACTTTCACTTCTCACAAAGCACCAAGCTTTCCAGCATCTTAGCACATTTACATACACTGTTCCCACCACCTGAAGCATTTCCTCCCCAACTCATTTTGCTAAGTCCTTCTGATTCCTCAAGCCTCAACTTAATTTTACTTCCCTTGGGTAGACTTCTAGATCCTTCCCGAAATCAAGGTTAGACATGCCACCTCTCTGCTGAGCTTCCTTTATCACAGTACTTATTATATCCACTATGCTGTCTGTTTACTTCTGTTCCCCCTTCTCACTGTGAGATCCCTGGCAGCAGGAGCTGACATCCTCAGACACTCAATCAACAAATGCATCTCTTGTCAGGTATAAACACCGTGTGTCAGTTATTGTTTCAGGCGCTAAAGATAGAGTGGTCAAGCTTAGGCAGAGTGAGGGATGCAGATAATTAACAAAAAAATGCATACACAGATAAGATGTATCACATGGTAATCAGTACCCAGATCAACAGGGAGATGTGAGAGTGCCTGATCTACTTTTTTTTTTTTTAATTTTTAATGTTTTTTTATTATTTTTGAGACAGAGAGAGACAGAGCATGAACAGGGGAGGGGCAGAGAGAGAGGGAGACACAGAATCCGAAGCAGGCTCCAGGCTCTGAGCTATCAGCACAGAGCCCGACGCGGGGCTCGAACCCACGAACTGTGAGATCATGACCTGAGCTGAAGTCGGACGCTTAACCGACTGAGCCACCCAGGCACCTCTGCCTGATCTACTTTAGGTAGCGTGGCCAGAGAGGCATTTCTGAGGACTACCATTTGAGCCCAAACCTGAAGGAAGAAGAAGCTGGCTTTAAGAAGATCCAAGAAAGGGGCACATTTGAGCCCAAACCTGAAGGAGGAAGGAGCTGGCTTTAAGAAGATCCAAGAAAGGGGCATGTGTGTAGTTCAGTCGGTTAAGCATGACTCTTGATCTTGGCTCAGGTCATCATCTCACAGTTCGTGAGTTCCAGCCCCGCGTCGGGCTCTGCACTGACGGTGTGGATGGAGCCTGCTTGGAGTTCTTTCTCCCTCTGTCTCTGCCCCTACCCCACTCCTGCTCGCTCTCTCTCAAAATAAATAAATTAAAAAAAAAAAAAAAAGATCTAAGGGAAAGCAATTCACCCAAGATCACACAGTTTATAAATGGTATGATCCAAAACTATACAATTGAGTTCTAGAATCTGTGCTCTTTTTTTAAGTTTATTTATTTATTTTGAGAGAGACAGAGAAAGAGCAAGAATGGGGAAGGGCAGAGAGAGAGAGAGAGAGAGAGAGAGAGAGAGAGATTGAGAGGGAGAGAAAGAGAATCCCAAGCAGGCCCCGTGCTTCATCACAGAGCTGGAGGCAGGGCTTGAATCCACAAACCATTAGATGATGACCTGAGCGGAAACCAAGAGTCCAACACTTAACCAGTTGAGCCACCCAGGCATCCCTAGGATCTGTGCTCTTAACCTCTGTGCTAGACTGCTTCTCACAGGGTCCTCTTTATCACCAACCTTATCATCATCTGAGAATTATTTTGTTGACTTGGAAATGACCTATCTCACTCCCCACGGGAAGGTAAACTAAGAAGACTGATGAGTTAATATGAATGAAGAGTTTAGCACAACGCCTCAAACAGCCAGCACAAGATACATTCAAATTAACATCATCAGCACTAGCACAAGATGGCATGAATAAGGACGGTCGGTCAGAGCATCTATAGTAGAAGCAAAATTCCGTTAATACATAACACTACACAGAAGCCAGATTAACATGTATCGACATGGATGAAACACGGATAAGTAAAAAGGACGTTGTAGAACCATTCAGATCAGACCATTTATGAACAAAAAGATACACATCACTTTTTGGTGGCCAGGGAATAAATCACACCCCTCCAATCCCCCCACCTCCGTCCATTACACACACGAAAAGATCCGAAGCACCGACTGTTCAGAGATTTCCCTAAGGGAGTGGGTGAGAGAAGCCAAGGGTGAGAAAGAGTGTGGGAGTGAAGAGGATGTCAAAGGG
Organism: Felis catus; assembly: GCF_018350175.1. Lineage (NCBI taxonomy): Eukaryota > Metazoa > Chordata > Mammalia > Carnivora > Felidae > Felis > Felis catus. The sequence continues at coordinate 22,601,883 of NC_058383.1, read as the reverse complement.
GACTTTGGCTTTATCCAGTTTTACATTTCGTACGTATTTAGGCATTACTGCTGTTAAGAAAATTTGTTCTTTAAATGCCACCACGTGAGCTCAGCATTCTTCCATCCATACGTTCACTCCCGCTGCGTCCAGAGGTCAGAGATCACTGCCTACCCGGGACGGCAGAGGAAACAAACACACGCCTAAAGCCTGCGCAAGGGGTCAGAGTTCCGACTCAGCCCTTCCCTCACACCCCGGCACCTTTTCCTTTTCCTCATAGCTGAGAGGTTTCCCGGGAGGCTCTTCCATCGGGCCGCGGCCGAACGGAAGGAACAGCCGTCGCCGGCCCCGGGCCTGCAGACACGAGGATGCCGGCTGGCCTTGGGCCCCGGAGGCACCCGGGAAGGAAACTCTGCGCCCGGGATCTTCCCCAGGGCGCTACCAGGTGGCACATGCGGGCTTGGCGCGCCGTCACCCACAGCCAATTACATCCACCGCTTAGCCTGCGCATGAGCAGCCGGAGACGGCCGAGTAAGGGAGCGGGGCCGCCTAGAGGAGAGCCGAGCTGCGGATGAGAGCGCCGGACGCCCAGGGCGGAAGTGGAGGAGCGGCCGGAAGTAGTCCGAATCCCAGTCAGACTGACCGGCTGGCGGCTTTGACAGGAGCGGGAGCTGCGGAAAGAAGTTGGTGGCAATGGAGTTGGGCGAGCTGCTTTATAACAAGTCGGAGTACATCGAGACGGTGCGCTTGTCCAGGCATCTTTCTCCCGTTTCCAAGCCTGCGTCCCTTTGAGGCTGGTGCCCCCCTCCTGCCCCTGCCCCACCCCGGGTCGCTTTGGCGTTTAGTCCGAGATTACATAGGATCACTTCGTGAATGTCTCAGCTTTGTTACTTATTCCCTGCATGGCCAGTTTAGGCTTTTTAAATTTATTCATGATTTCATCGTAGAGATAAAATGCCTTCCAGAAAGCAGGATACGTCTCATCCACCCTAATACTAATAGCAATGCCAGGCTTCGGGCCTTTCAGAGTTTTTTGTTTTTTGTTTTGTTTGTTTTAAGCTAATGTGTCGTACTTTGCTACCATGTGCTAAAAGACGGTTAGGTTCTTTGGAGTCAACACATGATGCGTGTAAATTGCTCCAGGTAGGGTAAGTGCTGAGTCGACATTGCTATTATTATTTCTTTACTGAATTCTTGTACCTCTGATATGGGTAAAGTCATTATCCTGGATTTAGGGCTGCAAGTATAGAACTGAGACTTGAAGCAATGTCTCTAATGTTAGTAGGCTCTAGACCTACCACATCCAAATTCTGGATCCATTCCTGGAGTCTTCAGTTTCCTAATCCATCCTTGCTTTGTTAATTTGCCGGACTCATTCCATTGAAGACTACATCACATTTCAAGTACTTTTCTCTCCAATACGAGAGCTTTCCAGATGGAAACTTGTAGCCCAGAACCCACTTAGTTTCTCACCCCTATTTTCTGCTCTTTCCTTTCAGGCATCTGGAAACAAAGTTAGTCGCCAGTCTGTGTTGTGTGGAAGTCAGAACATCGTTCTCAATGGCAAGGTAAGAGACACAGCCAGCCCCAGGATGCATACTTTTGCTTTCTGTCCACTAATTATCACATTAGCAGGACAGATAATATGTTACCACATCTCCCATTTGTTGCTATGCATTTAAAAATTCTCTTTTTGGGGGGCCCCTGGGTGGCTCAGTCAGTTAAACCTCTGACTTTGGCTCAGGTCATGATCTCGCAGTTTGTGGGTTCGAGCCCTGTGTCTGGCTCTGTGCTGACAACTGGAGCCTGGAGCCTACTTCAGCTTCTGTGTCTCCCTCTCTCTGCCCTCCCCTGGTCACGCTCTGTCTCTCTCTCTCAGAAATAAATAAACATTAAAAAAAAACTTACTAAAAATTTTCCTTTTTTCATTCTCCAAATTCTGCTGAATACAAAAAAAGATTCCATGAAAGAAGGCAACAGAAAACCTTTTTTCTTTATGCCAGGAACAAAATACGGTGGCACCCAGAACTGAAATTATTGCAAAGTGCTGTAGTGTGCCTTAACCACTAAATACAAATATAAATAGGCAACAAAATATTTTAGTGTAGAAACTATAAAGTAGGGGCTGCTGGATGGCTTAGTCGGTTAAGCATCCAACTTCGGTTCAGGTTATGATGTTGTAGTTCGTGAGTTGAGTTCAAGCCCTGCATTGGGCTCTACGTTGGTGGTGCAGAGCCTGCTTGGGATATTCTCTCTCTCTCTCTCTCTCTCTCTCTCTCTCTCTCTCTGCCTCTCCCTCTCTCTCTCTCTTTCTCTGCCCCTTCCCCACTCTCCCTTTCTCTCTCGAAGTAAATAAACTTAAAAAAAAAAGAAACTATAAAGTAGTAGTAATATAATTAACAGTTTACTAATAATAGTTCAGTATTAACTGAAACTCTTTTTTTTTTTTTTCTTAAATTTTTTTTTTTCAACGTTTATTTTTATTTATTTTTGGGACAGAGAGAGACAGAGCATGAACGGGGGAGGGGCAGAGAGAGAGGGAGACACAGAATCGGAAACAGGCTCCAGGCTCTGAGCCATCAGCCCAGAGCCTACGCGGGGCTCGAACTCACGGACTGCGAGATCGTGACCTGGCTGAAGTCGGACGCTTAACCGACTGCGCCACCCAGGCACCCCAACTGAAACTCTTAAAATTGATTTGAGACTTGAGAAAGACGTTAATCTATGAAACAAATTTGCAAAATGGAACATGAAAGGCTGAGAATCTTGTAGTCTGAATAAATTGAAATAGCACAGAGAGGAGTATAAACATGGGAATAATATTACAACATTTCAGAACCAGAGAAAATACCAAGATATATTTGAGCTTGACAGACATTGAAGTCCATGGTTTTTTTCCTGCCAATTTTCTTTGAAATGTTACATCTCTAACTTCCAGAGGGAAAGTAGTCTCACTGTAATCAAGCACAGATTTTTTCAGTAGAGACTCAATTACTGTCTCCATTAGCTCATCACACTATGAGATTTAATAGAAATATAGTTCAGTAATTAGGTATGATTAGTAATTATAGACACACTGTTTCTGCACAGAGTTAGAACACTCATGTGGAGGATTTTTAGAAATCCCTTAGCTAATTTCAGGACATTTTCTGTGATTTTGTATGGAAAGTTTGTTTTTTAAAATGTGATATGTTGGGAGGGTGGGTGATGGGTATTGAGGAGAGCACCTTTTGGGATGAGCACTGGGTGTTGTATGGAAACCAATTTGACAATAAACTTCATATGTTGAAAAAAAAATAAAATGTGATATGTACAACCACTGTGCAACCATCACCACTATCTATTTCCAACACTTTCATCACTCGTACAGAAGCTCTGTATCCATTGAGGAATAATCCCCAGTTCCCTCCTCACTCCCCATCTCTAATAACCTCAATCCACTTTGTGTCTCTGTGGATTTGCCTTTTCTAGATATGTCATATAAGTAGATTCATATAATATTTGTCCTTTTTTTGTCTAGCTTATTCACTCAGCATAATGTCAAGACTCATCCATATTATAGGATGTAAATTAATACATACATATACGTATACATATATATATGTTTACATCTGTGTAAACTATATACATATATACATATGTAGATAGTTTAGCTTTACTTGGCTTTCTGTTACTTACTTTTTTAAAACTCAGTCATTAGAATAATCACAATAGGGAACACATATCACACTCACTAAGTACCATTGTTCTCAGTTCTGTTTCTAAGATTTACTGTGGTTTGTGTATTTTCACTGCTGTGTACAATTCCATTTATCCCCTGTCCTATTAGTTATTTTGTTTCTAGTTTTTTGTTTTGTCCCTTTCAGAATTTTGAAATTTCTATTTTCCTAAGCCCTTATATCAGGTGTCATAGTTTCTGCCGGGGTAGATAGAGATCAGATGACTAAAGAAGACTGGGTGCCAACAACAGTGGCGGGGCCTGGTAAAGTGGAGAATCTGGGTCCTAGTTAAGCTCAAGGTGGTTGTTGCCATGTGGGAATATAGGCCTATATTTCCAGAGCTCTGATTTTCTCAAAAGAAACTGGAAATGTGGGGGGGGGGGTTAATTTTAATTTATTTTATTTTGAGAGAGAGAGTGCGAACAAGCAGAGGAGAGGGGCAGAGGGGGAGAGAGAGAGAGAATCTTAAGCGAACCCCAACATGGGGCTTGATCCCTCAATCCCGTGACCCTAGGACCACAATCTGAGCTGAAGGCAAGAGTCAGATGCTTAACTGACAGAGCTACCCAGGCACCCCCATATAATGGAACATTTTAAAAATTATCTTTATTAGAACCCAAATGTCTGTCAACTGATGAATGGATAAAGAAGATGTTTATATATACTTGGTAATGAGAAAGAATGAAATCTTGCCATTTGCAACAATGTGGATGGGACTGCAGGGTATTATGCTAAGTGAAATAAGTCAGTCAGAGAAAGACATATGTTTTCACTCCTATGTGGAATTTGAGAAACTTAACAAAAGATCATGGGGGAAGGGAAGGGGAAAAAGGTAGTTTCAAACAGAGAGGGAGGCAAACCATAAGAGACTCTTTTTTTTTTTTTTATAATGTTTATTTGTTTTTGATAGGGAGAGAGAGAGAGACAAGAGTGTGAGCTGGGGAAGGGCAGAGAGAGGGAGAGACAGAATCTGAAGCAGGCTCCAGGCTCTGAGCTGTCAGCACAGAGCCCGATGCGGGGCTCGAACTCACAAGCTCTGAGATCATGACCTGAGCCAAAGTTGGATGCTCAACCAACTGAGCCATCCAGGCACCCCAACCATAGGAGACTCTTAAATACAGAGAACAAACTGAGGGTTGATGATGGGGAGGGGAAAATGGGTGATGGGCATTGAGGAGGACACTTGTTGTGATGAGCACTGGGTGTTATAAGTAAGCAATGAATCATGGGAATCTACTCCTGAAGCCAAGAACACACTGTATACACTGTATGTTAGCTAACTTGACAATAAATTATATTTAGAAAAAAACAATAAAATAAAGGAAAAATTATCTTTATTGAGGTATAATTTACATATAATAAAGTGTGCCCATTTTAAGTGTGTAGTTTGACATGTTTTGACTGATGCATACACCTATGCAGCCACTACTACAATTAAGGTGTAAAATGTTCCATCACCCTCATTTTCCTTGGACCCCTCTGTAGTCAGTCCTCCTCCTACCCTTGGCTCCAGGTAACCACTGGTGTAAAACTAATATAGATTAGCTTTTCATTTTGTAGAGTTTCTTATAATGGCAATCATGTACTCTGTCGTCAGGCTTCTTTCATTCAGCATAATGTTTTTGAGATTTATCCATGTTGTGTTCGTTAGTGGACTTATAGCTCGATACTTTTTATAGATGAACAGTATTATTATGGAACTTGCAGACATGTGCAAAAGTGGAGAGAACATATAATGAATCTCCATATGTTCATTCACCAGCTTCTGCAATTAGCAATATTCTGACATTCTGTTTCATCTTTACCTGTCCTGTAAACCCATACCTATTTTGACCAAGGTGAGGGGCTGGGTATTTTTAAAGCAAATTGCACACATTGTATTATATCACTCATAAATATTTCAATATGTATTACTGAGATTTAAAAACTTTAAAAATAAGTAGAGTACCCTTATTATATTTTTTAAGAAGCCAGTAATTTCCTAATATCATCTAATCCTCGGTCCATGTTCCGTCTTTCTAGTGTCTTAATACGTCTTTTAACAGTTGGTTTATTCAAATCAGGATCCAAATAAGGTCAAGTACACATTGCTTCTGGTTGATATATTTCTCAGGGCCCTTTATTTTTTATTTTTTTCTAATGTTTATTTATTTTTGAGACAGAACATGAGCGGGGGTGGGGGCAGGAGAGGGGAGGCAGAGAGAGAGGGGTACAGAGGATCCAAACCAGGCTCCAGACTCTGCACTGAAAGCAGAGAGCCCGATGTGGGGCTTGAACTCACGAACTGTGAGATCATGACCCGTGCCAAAGTCGGACACTCAACCGACTGAGCCAGCCAGATGCCCTCTCAGGGCCCTTTAAATCTGTAATAGTTCTTTTCCCCCAGCCTGTTTTTTCTCCCCATGCTACTTATATGTTAAGGAAACTGGCTCACTGTACCGTAGAATTTTCAAGTTTTGGATTTGGCCAGTTCTATTTGCACAAGTTGTTGAATGCAGTCTCTATGCCCCTTTTCTGCCCTTTAGTTAGTCGATCTGGAGGCTTGATCAGATTCCTCTACCTTGAATTTATTTCTCTTTTTCTCATGCACAGCTGTTGTCATAGAGGAGGCCCATTCTTTCATTTTACCTTGATCCGCTGTGGTCATTTAACGGGCCACTTTTCCTCCAGTCTTACCTGCTCTCTCCATGTAGATTCTAGGCTGTTTTCAGAGTAGTATTTTTAAACCAAAGATTCACTGTGTTAATCCTCCACTTAAAAACTTTCATTGATTCCTTATATCCTCTAGGGATATAAGCCTAAGCTTCTGTGCTCAGCATACATAAGGCCTGGTCCCTTGCTTACTTTTTTGGCTAGAACTACAGCCATATGCACTTTTTTTTTTTTTACCCTATTTATTCATTTATTCAAAAGACATTTCAAGAATGCCTACTTTTTACTAAGCATGGGGCATTAATCCCCCCCCAAAAACTTCTGATTACATTATCCACCCTGCAGCCCATCCAGGCAATCTTTGGGGAAGCTGGATATACCCTGCAGCGTAGCACTTCATCTGAGTCTAGAATTGGGAAGAGGAACCGGAAACTCAGTAGGTCTACCTGTGGGAGCATGAAGTTGAAGATAGTAGTATTGGGAGGTCGGACAAAGGTAGGGGCAGCCTGGACTTTCACTGAGCAGGTAGCAGGTCAGGCTTGGGGACAGGTGGAACCAAGTGAACCTGAATAGGTAAGTGAACTCGGGGGATACCATATTCTCAGCAAATGTCTGTTTATTCAGTGAGTCCTATTTGTGGGATATACTGGGAACCTCTTCAACTAAATCAGTGTTATGAAGGCCATTCTTTTTACCTTACAAGTTATCCCTTTTGCCAGAACACGTTACTCAGTAGATCAAAACATAACTTCAGTAGGTGTCTTGCTACCTACTCTTTTCTGTTGTGTTTTCAGCTGTACTGGTAGTTATTTTTTAAATGTGCTTTGTTTTGTAGACCATTGTGATGAACGACTGTATTATCCGAGGGGATCTGGCAAATGTGAGAGTTGGACGTCATTGCGTTGTGAAAAGCCGGAGTGTCATAAGGCCACCTTTCAAGAAATTCAGCAAAGGGTATGCAATTTAATTACCTTGTTTGGGTCTTGAGCAAGAATCTGCTACTGGTGGTGTGTTCCGTGTGTTGAGGTGTGGTGTGAGGAGGAGGGCTGTGCTATTGTTTGGGACATGAAAGAAGACTTCACTCTGATGAACACAACTCTGGTGGTGGTGGTCTTAGTTTAGTTGTTGGTTGGTTCCCAGAAACAGAATCCACTTAGCCTAGAAAAAAAAGCAAGGGGGATTCTGGCAAAAGAGACAGGGGCATATTTAATGGAATCTCAGGATAGGAGAAGGTGCCAGGCCTCACAAGGGACTAGAGCCTGTGCCTGGACAGCTAGACAGAATCACGATGACTGGTCTGTCGCTCTCTTACTGAGATTATACTGTTTCTTATTTGTCCTTGTCTCTGTGTTTCTGCTTCCCTCCCCTCTCTTGTACATTGGCTTTGTCTTCCCCCATTTCTCATGAAGCCAACCTTGCTGCCTCAGCCCCTAACTTATATCTATTCTCCATTTAAGCTTCAGTGGATACTGACCAAGGATTTTAGGTCTTATTTCCAGAATCTTGGGAGAGGAAATCTGATTGGCTCAGCTTGAGTTGAGTGCTCCACCCCTGTCTTAACAGTTGTGACCCAGAGGGCAGGGTCAGGTCAGGCCCACTGTGGGCCCAAGAATAAGGACTGCCCAAGAAAGGACATGGACAGGGCAGGAAAACTGTCCACTATGCCTAATGTGCTGGTTTTGGGCTTTGGTTTATTTTTTGCTTTTTGTTTTTGCCTCTCCCTCTTTTTCCTCCTGGCTTCTACCTGTGGCACCGTCTGCATGTCATTAAGTCAGCAAGCATTTACTGAGTGCTTTTTTTATGTCAGTCACTAGGATACAAGCTGGGTATGTAAAAATGGGTGAAATTGCATTCCTGCCTCAAAGTTCTCAAAACCTAGTGGGAGAAACAATTACATAAATAGATGGCTACTATAAAATATGATGGTGTAATGTGATAGACACTGCATAATGTCACGCTCCTGTCATAGGACATACATGGTTAGGGAGGAACAGAGAACAGAGCAACCAACTGAGACTGTAATACCTAGGAACATGCAGAAATGATCCTGCATTCCTCAGAATGAGGTCAGACTCCAGACTTTCCATTACATACAGGAATTAGAGCAGGGAGTCTGTAAGTCATTCACATGAAAACATTTGCTCATTAGCTCAGAAGGCAATTGGGGGAAAACTAGAATACCTCTTGGTAGCCTTTTGTGGTTCCATACTGTGACAGGTACTCTGTTGGAGTTGTTGACTTTCCCTTCTGATAATGGCATTACTGGGCTGGATATGGTCCCAGGAAAGCACCGAGCATAAATAATAAACATGGGGTTTATTGGTGAATTGGAAGGATATATAAATGAGAATAGTCCACATGAGAAATACATAAGTACAGAAGTGTAACTAGCAACACATGAATAGTGAGTTTGGGGGCACCTGGATGTCTCAGTCAGTTGGGCTTCCAACTCTTGATTTCGGCTCAGGTCATGATCTCACAATTCATGAGATCAAGCCTCATGTCAGGCTCTGTGCTGAGCATGGAACCTGCTTGGGATTCTCTCTCTCCTCTCTCTGCCCCTCCCCTGCTTGTGTGTGTTCTCTCTCTCTCTCTCTCAAAATAAAAAACATGAAAAAAAAGAGAGAGTGTGTGTGGATTCTCCCCACTCCCGTCCCACATATCTCAATACCAGAACTAGATAATAGAAAATAGAACCAGATAAGAATATCAGGTTTGGAATTTTAACTAATTAATTTTTAAGTTTGTATATTTTGAGAGAGAGAGAAAACATGAGTGGGAGTGGGGCAGAGAGAGAGGGAGAGAATCCCAAGCAGGCTCTGCACTGTCAGTACAGAGCCCGACACAGGGCTCAAACTCACAAACCCTGAGATCATGACCTGAGCTGAGATCAAGAGTTGGACACTTAACTGACTGAGCCACCCAGGCATCCTTGGAATTTTTAATTTAAAATTAAATGACGGTTCTGCTGTAGACTGTGATGAGATCAAGGAATTCATTGTCACACAAGGGGTGCAGATCAAAAATACGAATGGATTAAGGAAGATTTAAATAAATTATACGTCCTCAGAGGACAGATACCATCTCCAATAAAATATTCCTGACAAGATAGAACACAGGACTAGAAAGAGCCAGTGAGCATCCAACTACTTTATTTTAGTTCCAGTCCAAATATTTTATATCCCAGTGTATTGAAGTTACCTGTAAATGCGATCCTAGAACCACTGTCCATGACATTTGAGGAATCCTAGAGAATGGGAATGATGTCAGAAGTCTGGAGAAAGCCTCCTGACTCCTACTCATCCTTCAAGTCTTGGCTTACGTATCACTTTTCAGTTAAACTTTTACCAAACTACCAATTTAGGTAGTTATATACTCTCATTGTATACTCTCATATCTTGGTGCTTTTCGTCTGCAGCACTAATCACAGTTGTAATTAATTACTTAGATAATCATTTATTTAATCTCTCTTCTCTTGATTGCAAGCTCCTCGTGGGCAGGGTTATGTACCTTTTGCTTGCTATTATATCTCCAGTTCCCTAGCGTAGAGTCTGGCATATAGTAGGCATTCAGGAAAATCAGTGAATATACAAATGTTTGGAATGCTGAATGCTAGAAAATACATCCTCAAAACCTGATGTCAGTTCCTTGAAGCCCTGTAGAGCAGATTACTGAAAATGTGACCTATGAGCATTTTCAAGGAGGCAGGAATGAGCAAAACATTCATTCATTTGGTGCCAGCTCTTTTAGCTTGGAAGGTCTTGCTCCTTCTGCCTTGCTGTTTCTTTGCACACTGCCTGGTCTAATATTTCTGATTTTGAGCTAGTAATCACATTCATCTTCAACATTATAGAATTCCCCTAGCCTGAGAGTTCTTTCCTTACTAGGAGCAGTCTTATTAAGACGAGACGATAAAGTTGAGAATATGGTCTGTAGTTCTATAAACCTCTACCAAGAGCACATCACCTTGACTTTTTTTTGTTTGTTCATCTTTTCCTTCTCTAGTGTTGCATTTTTTCCTTTACATATCGGGGACCATGTCTTTATTGAGGAAGATTGTGTGGTCAACGCAGCTCAGATTGGCTCTTACGTTCACGTTGGCAAGAACTGTGTGATTGTGAGTATGATGTCTTGGCTGGCTAAATGTCCTCCCTTCCCCTCAAGCTCACATCCCTCACATCAGTGGGCCTCCACTTTTGTGACCGAGGAGGGTAGAAGTAGTTTCTGGCCTACTGGAATTATTGTTGGATTTGGAGTTTTTTAGGCATTAAAAATCATGGCTAAACTTTACCAAACCTCTTCTATATGATGTTGAACCTTCCTTTGATGATCTTATTTGACCCTCATAACCATCCAAGGGTGATAGTACTATTATTATCCCTATTTGTGAGTGAGAAGCCTGAAGACCTTAGATATTAGGGGATTTGACAGGGCTATTAAGTGGTAGAGCTGGGATTCGAACCCAGGCGGCATGAATAGCCATGCCGATTCTATGGCCTACCTGTTGCCTTACCTCCAGGAACGTACAGTCTAGTGGGTCAAAGGGGATGACATTAGGCAAAGTGCAAGTAGTTCAGGGTGATGGGTGTGCAGGGTACAAGTGGCCCTTTCTCAGTGGAACCTGTAGGACCCTGGTCCATAGGAGCCTTGGCATCCACTTGTTACATCCAGCCGTGGCTTTACAGATTTGGATTTCTTAGTATTTCATAGATGAAGAGCTTGATTTCAGTTGGGATTTAGGGGAACATCCTGGGTGAGAATATTAATGACTGGAGCTGAACTGACTTAAGGTTTAGGGAAGGTGTTTCCTGTATTTTAAATTTGTACCCAAATTCTAGATTCTTGGGAAAGCCAAGAACTTTTCATGTTTTTAAATGGCTGTTCCCAATAATGCAGAGGCAGCTCTCTGCTCTGGACAAGACTCAAGTATCAAAATACTTGCTGAATCTGGGGTTCCTGGGTGGCTCGGTTGGTTAAGCGTCTGACTCTTGATTTGGCTCAGGTCATGATCTCATGGTTCATGAGTTTGATTCCCACGTGAATTGAACTGAGCTGATAGCATGAGCCTACTTGGGATTCTCTCTCCTCTCTCTTTCTCTGTGTCCCTCCCCTGCTCATGATGTCTCTCTCTCTCTCTCTCTCTCTCTCTCTCTCTCTCTCTCTCTCTCTCAAAATAAATAAATAAACAAATTAAAAAATACATCCTGAAACCGTGCAGTCACATTCCACAAGCCACAAGCAAAGATGGTCCATGTAGTGGGAGCCACATGACTGTGGAAATCTGACTTGGTTAGTCATAATTAAGGGAAGTTGTTGTTTTGCCAACCATTCTCCTCCAAAGGAGTCCCCTTGTATGTATCAGAGACAGAGAGTCTTTAGTTTGGCATGATGTTGAAGGGGGAAAATAGTGAAACTCATCCTGTCCAACAAGAGTTGGTTTTCTAAGCCATGGTTAGATTTTTCTTTTTCTTTTTTTCTTTCTTTTCTTTTTTTAAGTTTATTTATTTACTTTGAGAGAGAGAGAGAGAGCGTGAATCAGGGAGGAGCAAAGAGAAAGGGAGGATCCCAAGCAGGCTCTGTGCTGTCTCGGGGCTCAAACTCACAAACCATGAGATCATGACCTGAGCCAAAGTCAGATACTTAACTGACTGAGCCACCCAGGCACCCCACAGCTGGATTTTTTCTGACATTTTCTGCAGCAAAGTGATGACATCCTCATAGTAGCCTAGGTGTTAGTCCTGTCCCTTATCCCCAGAGCAAAATATCTGAAATGTTGAGATCCAGATGCTCTTCCCAATGCTTAGGGAATTCTAGTCTTCTTGTCCTGTATTTTGCTTTTTAGGCCACTTTTCGATACATCAGTTCATGAAATAGTCACTGTTGGGTATTGGCAGTATTTATTTGCTGAGCCTTTACAAATCCTCAAGTAATCTCAAGAGAAAAATTCTTTTAGAATTCTAGAATCTCGGAGCTAGCAGGAATTCTTTGAGTCCAGCTGACCCCATGAGCCACAGATCCTTCCTCTAGCACCCATTTGGTGTTCTAACTCTTGTTTGGATGTGTGAAGGTATAGATGTCAATCAGAACTGCCTGAATGCCTACAGGTAAAGACTAACAAGCAATCTTAACAGGCATCGTTATTGTACTGTGAGCTTTGCATTTATTATCTCTAATCCTCAGAGCATCCCTGCAGGTTTGGTTTTATGTCCTGTTTCACAGATGAGGAAACCAAGGCTCAGAGATGCTAAATAACTTGTATAAGGAGATAAAGGTAGCTGTAATAGTGGTAACACGTAGTTCTTGACTCCTCCTTGAAAAGTTCACCACGAAAGAATAAAGAAGTAGTTTCAGCTTTTAACCTCCTCATCTGTTGCCAATCCACTCATGCCTAAGAAGTACTGGCGTTTTTACTTTTGCTGCTATTTAATTGATCAGTTTTCCCAGAATGCTCTGAGCTGATTAAGCATCATTTGTCTGAGTGAGCAGAATGGCTAACTAGTGGGCTCGGCAGGTGCCTACTACAGCAGGTGTGGTGGCTGGTGATACACAGAGCAAAGTTTTATTCACATTGCTCTTTTCCTAGGACCCTTTGTCTGCAGATTCCCTATATGTGAGTGTAGCATGTCTGATGCAGCATATTCTGTTTCATTTCACTCAGTGCCCCATGTGCTTAGTCTGTATTATTAGGAGCTTAGGTGCCGTAGGATGTCTTTGAGTTCATTTGGAAATCACCAGGGGAGCTGGCTGGCTGCTGTATTTTTGAAATTGCCATTAGGGGTGCCTGGGTGGCTCATTTGGTTAAGCATCCAGCTTTCGATTTCAGCTCAGATCATGATCTCACGGTTCGTGAGATTGAGCCCTGCGTCAGGCTCTATGCTGACAGCACGAAGCCTGCTTGGGATTCTCTCTCTCCCTCCCTCTCTTTGCCCCTCCCCTGCTTGTGCATGCATGTATATACTCTCTCAAAAATAAATAAAAAAAAAAAAAAAAAGAAATTGCCAATAGGAGGCAATTATGGGAGAGAACTTTCTAAGAGTGAACGAAGAGCTACAGTTGCAACTTGTTTCTGAGCTACAGATATTGTCAGGTATTGCCTAGGCTATTGTCCACTAGCCAGAGATAGCTTAGCAGTCACTTAAAAAATTCAGACTTAGAGGTATAAGCTTTTTAAAAAACTCATGTGACAATCTACCTGGAAATTCCTGGAAATACATATGATTTGGGTACTTATTTATTTATTTTTAATGTTTTGTGTATATTTGAGAGAGAGCACACAGTGGGGAAGGGACAGAGAGAGAGGGGAATAGAAGCTCTGAAGCAGGCTCTGTGCTGACAGCAGTAAGCCCGATGCAGGGCTTAAAAGCACAAACTCTGAGATCATAACCTGAGCTGATAGCAGATGCTCAACCAGCTGAGCCACCTAGGTGTCCAATTTGGGTGTTTAGTAATGGGGAAATTTTTTATATAGCTTTCATATCCTTTGGTAAAATCTGAGATCCGGATACATTAGCATTGTCCTCTTAGTTAAGAATTCCACATTGTCAGCCAAATGTGCTTTATCAGACCAACTGACCAAAACACAAGTGAACTCATAGGGCCTGGTAATGCAAATGCAGTCAATAAAGACCAAAACTTTCATTTAGTTTGCAGGTAGTCTGAGGCACAATGCTAATCTGTATATAGAAGCCTCTCCTTTGCCTTAACCCATGAAACGGATGAATCTACCAGACCTTATTTCTTGCCCTCAAAACGCTGTGGGTTATGGAAGAATTGAAAAGTGAAGGCAGTGGATAAAGTCAGGCATAAGGCTTGGCTGAAACCTTCAAAATGAACATATTGGCTGATATGAACCAAGAGTACAGAAGTAGATCCTAATTCTGTGCACAAAATGGCTTCAGGGGTTCAACTGATGTCATGAGAATTAGTCTCCTTCTCTTTCCCGCTTTCCTCTAGGAGACTTTCAGGCAGGTTTTTCCCTTATGGAAACAAGACAGCTGGTCCAGGCATCTGTCCTGTTCTCTAGAAACTCCATTGGAAAGAGCTTCTTTTCCCAGTAGTCCCAGCAAAAGCCCTGATGTTCAGATTCATCAGACTGATCTGGCTCATTCCCTAAACCAGTTGCCATGGCCAGGCTTGGAGTTTGGGGTTAGGATAGGGGACTGTGATGGGCAGGGGGTGGTAACCAAGGGTCAATATAGGTTCTGTTACCAGAAGAAAGGGGAACAAATGTTGGACAAGCAAAATAATAGATGTCCACTAAATGACAAAAAAAGAAAAAGGAAAGGAAATTGTACAATTCTTGGAAGACTGAATTTCAGTCTATAATGCTTAAGATAACCTGAACTGTCCCTAGCATACCCCCTCCCTGAGTTCACACACACACACACACACACACACACGTGTGCACACACACACACACACACTCACACTCACACACACTAACACCCCTACCTCCTCCTGCTTGTCAAATGCCACCCAAAGTAGAGAACTGTGGCCAAACCTCTTGCCATTGTCCCTGTCTGTGGTATGATATCAGGAATGGAGAAAATACAAAATAGCTTTCTACACAGCAGATCGGACAACTTGTACTCCATTTCCTGATCTGTTTCTTAGTGACAAGATTTTCATTTCAGGGGCGCCGGTGTGTATTGAAAGATTGCTGCAAAATTCTTGACAACACAGTTTTACCCCCAGAAACTGTGGTGCCGCCATTCACTGTCTTCTCCGGCTGCCCAGGTAAGCTTGGGTGTTGATATTCAAAGCTCAAGTTCTTTTTCCGTCAGAAAAATAATGGGTGCAACTTCTGTCTCTGACAATATGTTGATCTAGCTCATTTAAAAGATTCTCCTGTGACAGATTCCCTTGAAATGCTATCTAAAACGTAACCAGTATCTTTTTAAATGTGTAATTGGGTTCACCAGGAAATTTCAAGCAAAGAGGAAAGTACACCCATACCATAAGCATGTTTAGGTTTATGCATCTTCATAATAGAGTGGTTTAGGGTTTGATACTGCTGTGGGGACCAGTGATAAAGCCTTACATTCACGCATGGTGGAGAGATCTTCCTGAAGGGTGAGCTCTCAATAAAAAGTTGATGTAGAATAAACCTGCTACTAGACAGGAAAAAGGCACAAAGACGCAAGTCTCTCTTGGCCTGGGCTCTGGGTGGAAAAAGAAAAGTCTGTCCAGAGAATTCTAACTATGGCTTCATGTTGGCTGGGGGTTTGTACTTCCCACACTGCCAAGGAATGTCCAACCTGAAAAGTTGACATAAAACAGTCTAAGACCAATGATAGCACTAGGACACCCGAGAAGAGCAAATATATCCCATCTCGACCTTGGCTGACAGAATGCCCTCAGGTAAAGCCCTCATGAGCTCAGAGTTCCAAGTGGCCAAACATGTGAGCAAACAAAAGTCCTACACTCTCATCCTAGAAAACTTGGAAAACACTGGAAAACAGAAGGAAGAAGAAAACCTCATGTCCCCTGCCCCCAGTCCAAGACAGTCTCTTTTCTGTGTTGTTTTATATGGTTGAACTCATGCAGCATGTACAGAGGCACCCCAGAGATTCACAGATGGATGATGCTATGTAGAGAGAGATTTGACAGTATATGAGATCTACCACTGAGTGGTTTAGTTGTTTTTCCAATTAAAAAACTCATTACTTAGACCATCGACTGTGAGTTTCAAAGATGTACAGAATCATCCACTCAGATTCTTTGGGGAAGAAATTGACCATTCTGCTGTTTGGTGCACTTTTGCCTTTGCAGAGTAGGAAGGAGAGCCCTGCTGAGTCATTCTCCCTTATGGGGTTCCCACTGTGGAAAAGCTTAATCATTCTTAGCAAGTACAGATCAGAACAACCCTTACAGTTGTTTTAGGTTGATTGTCAAACAGGTATCTGCTCTGAGGTGAGAAGCATATTGCCAGAGAAATACCCTTTTTTTTTTTTTAATGTTTATTTATTGTTCAGAGAGAGAGCAGGGGAGGGGCAGAGAGAGAGGGAGACAGAATCCAAAGCAGGTTATGGTGTCACTGCAAAGCCCGATGTGGGGCTCAAGCCCACAAACCGTGATATCATGACCTGAGCAGAAGTCAGATGCTCAACTGACTGAGCCACCCAGGCGCCCCGCCAGAGAAATATCTTGATCTCTTTTAACTTTTTCAAGGTCCTTAGTACCAACTATGGTCTTTGGACACCAATGGCAGAGGCAGGGAGGCACCACTTCATATTTGAAATCCAAATAAGCACTGTGTTTTAGAGGTTCTGATGGAGGATTCAAGCTGCCTGAGACCTTAGAGATCATTGCGTAGATGGGGGAAATAGAAAGGTGTGGGTGTCCACAGGGTCAGAGCTGGTTTGTGGGAAAGCCTTGACTAGCACTTGAGACCCCTTATTTAGAATCCTGTACTGTCTGCACTGTGACAAGATGCTTCCCATGTTCATTTGCAGTAGTTTCACAAACATGCTAACTATCTAGATACTGCTGTTGGAAATATCCATCTTTAATAAAGAGGCGTAGGGCTGCAGGAAGACTGGCACATTTTTGGAGGGCTCCACTGCATGAAACTGACTAGTGGAACAAAGTGAAAGACAAACCATCTGGAAAGAATTTTGGCCAAAATTGCCTACAGGAGTCACACAGAAGTGATTGAAGTAATAGCCTGTCGTAGCTATCTAAGAATACAAACCTAACATTGTGAGATCTTCTGATGTTTCATGAGGATCTAAAAATCTGAATTTTTATGTGATATCCCTGGACTTTTAAATGTTGGCTGCTAACTTTTTAAAAAGATTAAATACTATGCAGACCAAACATAGGTTTGCAAATCTAACATGGCTGTTCATTTGTAAACAGTTCCTGTGAGAATTTTGTATTTTTAGGACCTTTTTTCCATTGTACCTGTTACTTTCTCTTTCTACATATGCAAGTGCATGTATTTGTTCTTGTATGTGTGACGTATAGGTATGTGTATTCTATGCATATATACGTATACTTGTGTACATAATACAGATGTATGAGACTGTTTACACCTGTGTAAACAGACTCACACTCTTTATTCTGTTTGGAAACTTGCCTTCTTAACAGTGTATCTTGGGCATCTTTTCTTGTCAGTATGTGGAGAGTCCCCTCATTCCTTTTAATGGTTACATGTTTTTCGTTGCATAAATGTACCATAGTGTAACTCATCAGTAATGGTGTAATGGATCATCAGATGTTGCCTTTGGTTTTTCAGTATTAGAAACTTTGCTGCGTTAATATTCTTGTACATGTATTGTTCACTTGGGCAAGGTTATCTGTAGGATAAATTCTTAGAAGTTGGATTGTCAGGTCACAGGGTATGAACTTTTAAAAGTTTTGCTAGATTTTCCAAAATTGCTCTTCAAAACAGTTGTATGAACGTACGCTTCCACCCATAGTATATGGGAGTGACTTTTCCTGGAAATCCTTAAATACAATTTTTTGTCTTTCTATAGGATATTTCTGTTCTACTCCCATCCACGACTTGTATGTAGCAGGTTTGGGGACTGCATGTTTCACTCTATGAACAGCAGAGCAGCTTCTTACCTCAAAGGGTGTTCACCTTGGCTTTGCCCAGTAGGTGTCACACCAGAATCCAGGGGATGGACAAATCCATCCTGAAACAACCTCCAGTGGAGTCAGAGATGCCTTAATAACCTTTTTTACCTGGAATTTATTTATCCATTCAGGGAGTTGTATTCTTTGTCTCCCCCCCTCGCCCCCCCCCACACACAAATACTATCTCAGAGATGTAGTCAGTAGAACGACTCTGCTAGCATTGAAGATGGAGGACTTGGATTTAGATGCTCACGAGTAAAGAAAAGGGGCCTATAGGGGTTTAAACGAAATCAGAGCTGCTGTCCTCCCCCGGCTCCAGTTGGTTGATCAGGTCTTTCTTTCCCCAGGACTGTTTTCAGGGGAACTCCCAGAATGTACCCAGGAGCTGATGATTGACGTCACCAAGAGCTACTACCAGAAGTTTTTGCCCTTGACACAGGTCTAACATCTCTGCCTTGTGTCTCGAATTTGGTTGAGCTCTAAGATGAACTTGGGGACAAAGTGAGCCAGCCAGCATCTACAAAGAGCTCTAGTGTCTTTGATATCTTCCACCCTCTTTTTTTGTTTGTCTGGTTTTGTTTAATTCTTTAGAATTTCTCAATCCTTCCAGGTTCTAAGCTCTTAAGACTTTAATAACAGAACGCCTGGAGGCATTGTGTCCAAATGCTGTACTTAAACCTTATCTATTAACAGTCACTCCATACCATTATCTGTGGAACACAGAATCATCTGTTCCCAACACTCCCACCCCTTGGTCCCGTGGATGACTGGATCCTGCTGAAATAGGCCCGCCGAGCGCAGCACTGTCCCAGCGTGGAGGTCATGGAGCTGGTGTGCTGCTCTCAGCCATTAGCTGCTCACATGGATCGCTCTCGGCTTTCCTGAGCTAACACATTTGGCCAGTCGCCCCAGTTGCTCATGGGGGGAAAAAGTGTGACTTTTCAGAGCCCAGATTCCTGTTTGCTACTGAAACTTCAAGGGAGGGTTGGTTAGCATTTCTCTCCTTCCCAAAATGACCTTAACTGTCCTTTTAACCCAGGGTGATGAATAAAAGACTTTCTAGCATTCTGATCTAGGGCCTTTGGCTTTCACTAGAGGGGAGGCCCTCAGCACCCAGGTTTTATTTTTGCAAAGACCCAGGTTTGAGTCTCCCACGTGGACGGGCTAGTCTGGCAGTCCTCCTTGCCTCACAGTATTTAGAGGCAGCAACATATGCCTTATTTCCTTGAAGACGTAGCATTTGTGACAATTGTTCTCTAACCAGAACCATTCACCCGCGCTATATTTGCCATAAACGTCACAGGTAAGACCGAAATATTTGTACCTGGACCCGATCATGTATATATACAGGGGCCTCTTAAATCATTCTGTGGGCACAGACTCCCAAGGAGTAAATGAATTTACCAGTGCTGTTCTTACCATCTCTTGGGTAATAACACAATCCTGCTTGGTTCTGCTCTGACCTCTTGGTCTAAAAGGATTTAGAAGGGAAGGCCTGAGAAGCTTGGCTTTGCTCAATGCTCTGATTCTGCTGTGAACAGGGTAGGATAGTTCAGCCTTGAAGATTAAGGTCTATCAGGAGCTGTCCTAACTTAATATCTGGTTGTGGGGTTAAAGTGTCTACATGTGATGATCTCTACTACGTCAATATAAAACAATTTTCTGGTTTGTCTTTTTTTTTGTTTGTGCATTAAAAGATTGACTTCAAAGATTATTTGAAGGTGATCCTTCTCTATCTCCAGTCATGGCTACCTCAGTTCCTTGGGCACTTTACTGCACTCCTGGTGCCCTGCTACAGACTTGACATTCACTGGTCTGCTTACGGTTCACACCAACCCAGTAAGGTGGATGTTGTTCCCATTTTACAGATGAGAAAAAAACTCAAAGATCTTAGGTAACTGGTCCAGTTCATACAATGAAGAAGTGACTGACCCAGGAGTCACCCCCCATGCCTATCTGACAACATAGCCATGTTACTCAGCTGTGCCCTGGTAAGATGAGACTAGGCTTGCCCTTGGAGCACATCTGCTGTGCGTCCTACTTGATATCAGTAGTCTGTGATGGTTGCAGTTTTTTACCTTGTTATGATTGATTGATGTCATTTCCTGGCATCTCCCCCAACTCACTTCTCCTTTCGTGCCACCATAAAGGCAGATCTTGGAATTGGCAGAGCTTTGTTGCTGTCTAAACTACCCTCTTGTTAGCTAGTGAAATCCTGCAGGGCATGTCTAACATTACCATCCAGCCTGTGTTTGAATACCTCCAGAAGGAAGCGTACCACTTTATGCAACTGTCCATTTTCTTTTTCAACTTATTTCTTCCAGCTTCACTGAAATGTAATTGACATATGATTTTTTGACTGCCCATCTTGTGGGTGAACAGTGAAAATTAAGAGAAAGTGGGATCTTTTAAAAGCTTCTTCAACACAATTTTAAAAGCCTTGAGTAACTCATGTACGAGATTCCAAAAACCCAATCCAGTTAGTGGAAAAGGGACATGCAGTGAAGTAGAACTTCCCAGTCTAGAACCCCGATTGCACATTCTACTGCCCAGGGGCAACTACTCTGAACAGGTTTTGGTGTGTCCTACCAGAGACTGTCTGCATGCAGCAGCAGATACAAATGCATACCGCAGCCTGTGTATTCATACAACTGTGAGCACACAGTAGGCGTGCAGCTTTGCACCTTGCTGCTTCTACGGAATGATACACCTTCGAGGCGGTTCCACCTTTGGCACATACAGGTGATAAAAATGGCAGTCACTAATATTTACATAGTGTTCCCCCATGTACCAGGCACTCTTCTGACTTCTGCACATTTATTAACTTCTTTAGTCCTCACCACCACCAGGGGTAGGTACCATTACTCTTCCCCAAGGAACAGAGGTTAAGTAAAATGCTCAAATTTGTACATCTGATGGGATGGTGAGTCAAGGCAGTCTGCATGTAGAGCCCATACTTTTCATCACTATGCTGGAATTCCTCTCTGTTGTAAAACCTTTCATTGCCCAAAATTGTATCATTCAGCCAGCCCTCACTGTTCAGAAAGCTGAGAAAGTATTTTGCTTTTTCAGGCAGGCAAGGGAAAGGGGGTTGGGAGTGGGTATGGGATGAACCATCCAGCAGTGGCTGCCCCAGGCAGGAAGCCCAGTGTCCCCCTGAGAAGACTGTCTCCTTGCAACGTGCCTTGCTGTCTTGTAGCTGCAGTGGTCGTTTAAGAGCTAAATGGGAGCAGGTTTCATGGGAACTGTGTCTTGCTTGCAGTCAGTAAATAGTGTCTTAAAATTCTATACCATATAGTTGGCACTCTATAGAGGAATCTGCAAGCTAGATTAGATAAAAATCCAGTTAGAATGCTTTGTTGCAAGTGACAGAAATCCAGCCCGAGCCAGTTTAAGTAGAAAGGGGTTTTATTGGCTTACACAACAGATCATGGAAAAGGTTAGCTTCGGAAGCAACGTAATGTGAACCTTGGGCAAGTTACTTAATCTCTCTGCCCTGTACCCTAAGCTGTACAATGGGGATGACAATGGCACCCCCGTAGAATTGGTTCTGATTAAATGAGGTACTATATGTAGACATTAAAGATCGTTCCTAGCACTCTGCAAGTAATAACATTATCATTGCAGGGATAATTATATCCAGAGACTGAAACCCAATGTGGCTCTTTGTTTTCTATTTCTTTTTCAACTGTACGTTAGTAAAGGTACAGACTGGGCTGCTGTAACAAAGAGACCACTGAACTACAGTGGCTTTCTCTCACCTAGCAGTGTGGGGATAGTCAGGTTGTTCAGCGCAGATAGGTGTGGGCTCCAGGAAACCATCAAATACCCAAGGTCCTACTATCTTGTCACGTGACCACATTTAGCTACAAGGGAGGAGGCAAATTTAGTCACTGGCTGCATAGCTAAAACTCTGAGGAAGGAGATTCTAACAGTAAAAGGGAGAGGGGGAGATTGGGCACAGGGAAACAGTAAGCAAGCTCTCCCAGGTCTGTGTTGGCTTCCTTTTCTCCTACTGCAAGCGGGTTCTCTCATGCATTGGAGCCCATGGCAGCTGACTGCTCCAGATTCTACCCTCCCAGCTTACTAGCCCTGAGAGAGAGGCTTCTTCCCCCCAGTTCTAATTTGGAAAATCCTTATAGAAAGGTCCTCAGTGGTTTCTGGCGAGTCCCATACCCTCTTGGATTAATCACTGCCCTAGGGTGTGCAGCCCTATGATAAACCTGATGTAGGTCATGAGCTTTCCTCCATCCCCCCATGGCTGAGGAACAGCAGAACCCATCACCAAAACAAGATGCTGGGCAGACAAATGATAGCTACTACAAATAGTAAACGAGTCTATAATTACTCGTTACTGATACTGTTGGAAAGGATGTTGGTGATCATATGTGTCCTAGGAAAGGCCAGCTGGACTCTGTCTCCATGGTGGCTCTCACCCCAGGGACAATCTGTCACTAGATAATTACCTTTAAAACCCCAGAGAAGAAAGTCTCCTTGTCTTCACAATACTCTCCGAAGAGCAGACAGATGGGAGAGACCTCGGCTGGGACTCTTTCCAGTTGTCTTAGGGGACAGGGGAAATTAATTGGCTCATGTAGCTGATAAGGCCAGGGCCAGGTTAGGCTTCAAGCCATATTCCAAGACTCACAACAGCATCATCAGGGATCTGTCTCTTCGGTTCTTGACTCTGCTTTCCTTTGAGCTGGCTTCATTCTCAGGCTTCACGAGTTACCCTGTAGCTCCAGTTATTGGTAGAAAAAGCTCCCTTTCCCCAACAGAACCCCTGGACCTGGCTGTCATTGGTCCAAACCTGGGATGTATTCAGCCTCAAGTAATCACTGTGGCCAGGAAGGTAGAATGCACTGATTGCCTAGACCAGGGACACATCCTCACATGGCTCGAGAGTTGGTGTTGGGTGGCTGTGGTGATGTTGCCAGAAGAGGGGATGAATGGATGCCGGGCAGGAAAAATCACCTGCTGTCCAGTTCAGGCCTCTTCCTTTTCTCCACTTGTCTTCACTGCCCTCTGTTTACCTGCCTACTCTTACTGCCTGTCCAATCTCTCATTACCCTTGGTCTTGGGGGTGGGATGCCTCTGGTTGTACCTGGGCCTGGCACAGGGAGGATGTTGCTTAGCTAAAGTGAAGTGTTGATAAAGAGCCATTTAGGGTCACTTGGGTGGCTCAGTTGGTTAAGCGTCCAACTCTTGATCTCAGCTCAGGTCTTTTTTTTTTTTTTTTAATGTTTATTTTTGAGAGAGAGAGACAGACAGAGCATGAACAGGAGAGGGGCAGAGAGAGAGGGAGACACAGAATCAGAAGCAGGCTCCAGCCTCTGAGCTGTTAGCACAGAGCTGATGTGGGACTTGAATTCATGAACTGCAAGATCATGATCTGAGCCAAAGTCGATGCTTAACCGACTGAGCCACCCAGGCACCCCTCTGTTTTCTTTTTATGTTTATTTATTTTGAGGGGGAGAGAGCATGAGCAGGGGAGGGGTAGAGAAAGAAGGAGAGAGAGAATCCCAAGCAGGCTCTGTGCTGCCAGCACAGAGCCTGACCCACCATGACTTGATCCCATGAACCACGAGATCATAACCTGAGCTGAAATCTAGAGTCAGACGCTCAGGGCGCCTGGGTGGCTCAGTCGGTTAAGCGTCCGACTTCAGCTCAGGTCATGATCTCAAGGTTCGTGGATTCGAGCCCCATGTCGGGCTCTGTGCTGACAGCTCAGAGCCTGGAGCCTACTTTGGATTCTGTTTCCACATCTCTCTCTGCCCCTCGCTCATTCATTCTCTCTCTCTCTCTCTCTCTCTCTCTCTCTCTCTCTCTCTCTCTCTCCCTCCCTCTCTCTCAAAAATAAATAAACATTAAAAAAAAAGTGTCAGATGCTCAACCAACTGAGCCACCTAGGCACCCTTCAGCTCAGGTCTTGATCTCAGGGTTGGGAGTTCAGGCTTCCATGTCCAGCATGGAGCCAACTTAAAAAAATAAGTAATAATAATAAAGAGCCAGTTAGAGGATGCTCCTCTGCCTGGAACTTCTTCCTTGTGGACCCCATAGCACCTTGTTAGAGGAGCCCTTGTCAAGGTCTAGGTAGAATTCTAGTTACGTACTTGTGTTCTTGTCTGAGCCCACACTAGCTGTGAGCTCCTGAGGAGTCAGATGTGAGCCTGTGGGTATCCAGCCCATACTTAATGGGGTGAGCCCCTCCTCCCCTCAGTCCCTACCCAGCCTAGATAAGTGTTATGTTGCAAGATCCCAGGTACAGGGGGCAAGGTTGAATGACTGACTCGTGTGCCTTCTGTTGACTGATTCTGGTGCATGTGGTTGCACAGGGTTACTGTGGTTGTTTGGGATGTGCAGTGGCTTCAGAATTAGTCACTTCTGCATGGGCCATTTCACTCAGAGCCTGAGGCCACGCTTCCTTTCTTAGTCACTGACCCATGTGGGTAATGGCAGACTTGAAGTGAATCAGACAAACATTACTTCTATTTAATACATCCTTGGAAGTTTCTCAGCTATAAAGAAGGGATCTTGGTGGCTAGGTAGGTCTTTCTTGGTGTATTGATGTGGCCAGTGAGAGCCCACAAGAGTCCAGAACATGGAGCCCCAGACACATTCTGACTTGCCCTCAGCCATTCTCTAGGACAAATTGACATTAATGGACCTGGATGGTTGCCTTGGGTGATCAGAGCTAGCTGGCTGATCCCCAGGGGGTAGCTTCAATGGAGTTGCAAGGCCCCTGTAATGACATTGGCAGTGTTGAAACATTGTGTTAAGGCTTGATTATTTCAAAAAAGTTGTCAACAAAGTGTCCTGCCAGCTTGGACCAGTTTCTCCAAGTCTATGATCACTGGAACACTTCTAGAGCCCCCACTAATGTGCTTTTCTAGAATATGCACTTGCTACCTTTAGGGCTCGGAAGGCGGGGCCCTGAGCACATGCTATATCACTCATTTGCTCATTTACCAAATACCTTTTGAGCCACTGCTGAGTGCCCGGCGGTGCCCTAGCCCCTGGAGATACAGTAGACAATAAGATGGAGCCAGATCCTGTCGGTAGGGATGTTATAGCTTAGTAGGGGAGAGAAAGCCAAAGAAACAGAGTTCCCCAATGGAGGCCTGGGGACCCTTTTGCAGGTCACAGTGGTGAAGAGTGGGCACTGGAGGCAGGAAGATCAAACCCCAGCCCTGCTGTGTACTAGCCTTGTGACTTTGGGCAAGTTATCTCCCCTTGTGGAACCTCAGATTTCTCATCGATAAAATGGGGAAGATGCCTAGGAGTTGTTATGAGGATTTAAATGCACTCAGACGTGTAAAGCAGGAGCCCTGGCTCAGGGTAAGTGCTTAGTGACTGGTAGTTTGTAACAACTATTATTAGTAAGTGAAAAATCTTGAGTAAAATCCTTCATAGTGTAAGGTACAGCATTCTTACGTATTTTTAAATTTAGAAAGAACATCAGCTCATTTATAATCAATCCACCACAAAGAAGAGATGGGAAACAGAAATCACCCTTCCTTGCTTTGCACTTACCAGATTCCAGGCACTTATTAGAAAACATTTAATCTTCCTGTCAAAAAAGTAGGGATTTTTAGAACTCATTATTCAGAGGAGGAAACTGATCTTCAGAAGGGTTAAGCCAACTTTCCCAGTGTCACAAAGCTAATTAATGACTGAGCTAGAATCCATGTTTTATGCAGTCCCCCAGTATCCTGAGCCTCCAAGGCACTTGATGCTGAGGACCATCCTTGCTGCCCAGTCAGTTAATTCTTTGTTTTCCTGAAGTTTTTGCTGGTGAGTTGGGCACACCTACTTTTCATTAGGCACTCTGACCCAGACCCTGGAGCAAGAAGAGTTAGCGCAGGACGACCTGCTTCCCCGAGGAGAGGAGATGGCTTGTTCTGTATCTTTAAGTCTGCTGGGCATCACACATATGGTCGATGCATAAGAAAATCGTCCAAGAGAAGAGACACAAGAATGGAGTCCACACCCTCTCTGGCTTTCAGACCTTGGGTCTAGACATTCGGCCATGGTCTTTCTGGGCCCTACCAACATCCCTCTTTTCAGCTGTATTCATCTCAACCTTCGGTGTCTGCTGAGTGCACTTTCTGACTTCGCATGGGAACAGCGAGAGCCTGCGAAAGCAGTAGGGCCAGAGGGGGAGAATAAGGAAATCTGAGACTCAGAAACTCTAAGGCCTCTTGGAGACTCTGAGCTCCCTGGGAGTAGGTACAGGTTCTTTTTGTTTCAATAATAATAGCAACAACTGACATGACTATGTCCCCGGTGTGTCTCAAGTGCTGTCCTCATAGACGCTCTTTACAAGAACCTTTGGAGATGGGCACATCACAGATAGAATCCTAGAAGATGGGCACTTTAAGTATCCCCATTTTATAGACATGGAAATAGAGGCACAGAGAGGTTAAGTAACTTGCCCAATGTCACACAGCTTATAAGGAGGAGGGTTTGAACCCAGAGTTCTTCAGTTTAACCAATATATCGTATTGCTTGTTGGTAAGGAGGGAGGGAGGGAGGGAGTGAACAAGTGAGTCTGGGATTTGCGGCTGGCCAGACTGACAAGGCCCCCAGAGGCAGGATGAGGCGTACTCCGGAGTCAGCAGAGTTGGGTTGCAATTCCCTGGCTACAGGACCTCGGGCAGTAACCTCATCCGGAAGTGCCCGTGTCCTCATCTTCAAAATGGGAATAAGGTCTTTTTGAGGATGCAGTGAGATCATCTCCGTAAAGCTGTTAGCCCCATGCCTGGTATATGCAGAGTGCTCAGTGAGGGCTCACTGTTAGTATCACTGACGCTCTGTAGATGATTGTATTAATGTGGCATCACTGCAGCTGTATCAATGGAAACTCCGTGTTGACAAGAGCTAGAAGGGAATATGAAAAAGAAAACAGTTGCTAAACGTCAAAGGGAATTACTGTTTTTTCAATGCGTTGTCATTTCTTTATTCTTTTTTTGTATGTTTATTCATTTTTGAGAGACAGAGACAGAGTATGGGAGGGGGGAGGGGCAGAGAGACAGGGAGACACAGAATCCAAAGCAGGCTCCAGTCTCCGAGCTGTCAGCACAGAGCCCGATGCGGGGCTCGAATTCATGAGTTGTGAGATGACCTGAGCCGAAGTCGGATGCTTAACTGACCGAGCCACCCAGGTGCCCAATGCTTTGTCTTTTAAGTGTGTGTCCATTTCTAAATGGAATAAATGGAATATACATGCAGTGGGTACTCAGTGGCCTTCAAATGTATTATTGGTTGATTCCATTGCTTAAAAGTCTTATCTTGTGGGGGTTGTTTCTGCCTCTGCAGAAAAGAGTTAGCACTTCAGGCCTGTAATTAACAGTTCTCTTGATGCTGAATTTACTGCTAGGGGTTTGAGTAAATTTGCAATGAGGAAACAAGGGAAGTTTTTAAAAATGATTTTGTATTTTGTAGCTCTTGTATCTGGAAATATAAAACTGGTTTAAAATGTCACATACTTCACAGTTTCATAAATGCTAGAGGGATCATCCCAATCAAAGAAAGATGCAAAAAAAAAAAAAATTAAGAAGGTGTTGGTGAGATACAGCTTCTGGCGGGTGTGTTGGAGTTTAAATTCTTTGAGCGTTGGAACCAGAACAAGTTTTCATGTAACTGTTGATTTTTGCTATGATTTGTGTCTGTTGGAACCTCTGGAAGGGGAGACAACATGAAAAGAGAAGCAATTTCTGGATGGAAACGCACATTTGGAATTTGAAAAAGCAGTTGCACTGCCAGTGAGCCCTAGGTGAAATGTCCAACGCCTAGAGGCTGATGCCAGGCCAGCATGATGTACATGGTTTTGAGTGGGTCAGACTGACAACATGAAAAGGAAGCCTTGCTTGTCACTTGGACTTGGACCATGGCTGTCTGGTACTGCAGTATGACTTTCTGCAAGAAGCCAAAGAAAAGCAGCTGGCTCTCTTGGAATCCCAGATTCACTAATTGTAAAAGTCTGCATGTGACTAAGCTGAAAACTGGCCTCTGTGAGCTGTTTCAGCCCCAGCAGGAGCTGTGCTGACCTGGAAGCAGACACAGGCTCCATGAATAGGACTCAGACCCTGGGACTGTTGAAGGTTTAGGACCCCTTCTGTAGAGCTCTCATTATGAAGACCTACATCGTGGATGCTGGCCGGACCGCCGGGCCACATACACATGCCCACAGGAGAAGGCTTATTCTCTGATGGGACCATCTACAATCAAGCTGCTGGTCAGCTCTTTGTCGCCAATGCGGAGGCTACCTGCATCCTGATTTGTGATCCCTGCCAATGTTGGGGGAGGGCACATCACAGGGACTGTGACCCCTCCACCTGCTGTTGAAGATCAGACTCTGGGCCTTCCTGGCAAGGATGTCTCACTGGTATTGACTTGTGTTCGGCTTTCTAGACTAGTTGCAGCTTAACCACAGTGGGCTGATAGCCTGATTCTATTTCCTTACTGCACCCTCCCACCCCCATACACACCTAGTAAGGTAGGTTCATTATTTGAATATAGTTGTCTCAAGAGGGATTGATCTAGGCTGTTCACTGAATAAAAGGAATGGGAGATGATGTACACCCATTTGGAAACTTTTGAAAATTCAAGCTTTCATCCTCCACTAGTCTGCCAGGGCTCCCAGAACAAAATGCCTCAGACTGGGGGGCTTAAATTAGAGAAATATGTGCTCTCACAGTTCTAGAGGCCTGCAGTCCTAGACCAAGGTATTGGTGGGTTTGACTTCTCTCAAGCCCTCTCTCTTGGCTTATAGATTCTCACCGTGTCCTGACATAGTCGCCCCTCTGTGCTGTCTGTATCCTGATCTTCTCTTCTTCTAAGGACACCAGTCAGTTTGGATGAGGGCCTACCCTAGTGATTCTATTTTAATTCAATCAGCTCTTTTTTTTTTTTTTTCAACTTTTATTTACTTTTGGGACAGAGAGAGAGAGAGCATGAACGGGGGAGGGGCAGAGAGAGAGGGA
Organism: Felis catus; assembly: GCF_018350175.1. NCBI lineage: Eukaryota > Metazoa > Chordata > Mammalia > Carnivora > Felidae > Felis > Felis catus. The sequence continues at coordinate 22,572,965 of NC_058383.1, read as the reverse complement.
GACACAGAATCGGAAGCAGGCTCCAGGCTCCGAGCCATCAGCCCAGAGCCTGACGCGGGGCTCGAACTCACAGACTGCGAGATCGTGACCTGGCTGAAGTCGGACACTTAACCGACTGCACCACCCAGGTGCCCCTCAATCAGCTCTTTGAAAGTCCTGTCTCCCAATAGAGTCACAATTCAGAGGTACTGGGGGTTAAGGCTTCAACATAGGAATGGCAGAGGGGACACAATTCAACCCCTGTAACACATCCTGACCAATGCCTGAATTTGTCTTTCTGGTTAAGTTAGATAAAAATGTTTATCTGCAAAAATGTATTTGTGTCTCTTGTATACAGCCTTTGCAGATAAAAAGCCTGGAGGAGACTAAGAGGGGATTGGAAGAATGTTGTTGGGTTGCTGAACAGCGGGGCCTACAGATTTTGTAGCAATGAAAAGGCAAAGTCCTGGCACCTTGGAGAGCCTGGGGAAAATGGTGGGGGGCATCTATAATCTTGGAAGCTTTTCCCTCTTCCTCACGGAAAGCTCCAGTGCTACCTTTCCATGCTCTGGAGTGCTTTGAGTTCAGACCGCTGAGCCTGTGATCACACCAGGCAGCCCTGGCTCTGACAACAGAGGGGGCCAGGGCCCTGCACTTCCACACAGAATGCACACTCATGAGATGGGGACACTTGTATCACAGACAAATAGAATTGTTTGGAACTGACTGCCTTCACGCAGCTCTTCCAATACCAAGGGCTGGCTGGATCTTCCAGACTGGACTGGAAGCCCTAGGGTGGGAGAACCGTGGTAAGAGGCTTACAATGGGGGCCCTGTTACCCTTCACTGCCTAACATGTCTTGCTTGAGGTACCCTAACATTGAAAACTCATTTCCAGTGGGACCATGTGCCCTCTGGGACTGTACTAATGTCTTTGTGCCCTGTCACCACATTGCCTCAGCCCTGGAAGGCTTCAGATCAGCCTGAACTTACTGGCCACAGCTGTGCTGTACCTGAATTGGTGCCTGGGGCCAGGTAAAAATGAATCATACAGAAGTTTAGGGAGGAAGCCACTTGGCTTTCTAAGATAGACTGTTGTTCTTTTTTTAATTGAGGTATAGTTGACATATAACATTATATCTAAAGTAGACTTTGATGGTTAACGGGACCCCTGGCAGGCATAACAGATCAGCACTGCAGTTTGGGCTCATCTTTTTGCATGGGGTCCTACTGATAATACATTTGCTGCAAAGAAGCATGAGCCAAGGCCAAGGGCCAAGGGGATGGACAGCGCAGAAGGGAGTTAACACAGTAAGCCTGAGACTGCTCTCCTTGTTTGTAAGGCTGACCCTTGGCTGGCATCTGGGTAATTGGATTTTGAGTGGGTTCTCACCATTACCTAAATAGTAAGAATGGCTCACTGTGCCTAAACTGTGCAGACAGTATGGTTTATGCTAAATGCCTGCTTTTCTTCCAGGAATCCAACATTTTGGTATGTGCCAGGCAGAGGGTGTCTACTTGGCCAGCCTATTGGGCCAGCAGTGTAAAACCCTGGGCACTGAGCCTCTAAGGAGCTTCCCTGGCAAATAACACTTCACACTTGCTGTCATAACTCATTGCTGGAGGAATTAAGTATTCTTTGTGTCTATACTGCGAGAAGGCTCTGGGAAGCTTGTACCTGGTTTCCTCTGGGCTTTGTGCTATGCACCTTTTTCTGTTTGCTGATTTTGCTTTGTAGCCTTTTGCCGTAATAACTTATAGCCGGTTGTCAGTAAGACTATATGCTGAGTCTTGTGAGTCTCCTAACAAATCATCAAACTGGGGGGGGGGGGGGGGGAGGGCCACTTTGGGGACTCCCAAAACACGAACAAGGGCGACTTCTGGGGTGTTGGTAGTGTTCTCTTTCTCAGTCTGGTGTTGTTTATGTGGGGTGGGTTCAAGTTGTGAAAATTCATTGAGCTGTACAGTTATGATATATACACTTTCTACATATCTTAAACCTCAATAAAGAGATTACACACCACCAGAGTAAAAGTAAAAAACCTTCCTTTTATTCAGCAAACATTTCAGTTACCCCCCTTTTTTACTAGGCATTGCTCTGGGAGTTTGGGACACGGGCTAGGAAAGATGTCATCATTGCTTCTGCATTTACTGGGAGGCAGGTAAAGATATACTTACAATAATATGGCTGATATTTGCTGGGCTCTATCAGAGACATCATAGGGCGCCAAGGGGCACAGAGAAAGCGCTTCTAACCTGGGTATTTTGCTGTTCTAGGGTTGCTACTCCAGTACTTTCGAAAGTCAGGGAAATGGGCAGAGGGAGATGGCTGAGAACAGCGGCAAACAGGGAAGGTATGTGGGTATAGAGTTGTCAGAGCCTCTAGTTTTGTTTTTCTTTTTTTTCTTTTTTCTTTTTTTTTTTTTTTTTTTGGAAAAGCCACAAATCTGAATTTTTATGTGAGCTCTCTTGAGTTTTAAGTGCTGTAAACGAATCCAAGTTTTCAAATGTGGGAGGCCAAACACAACACCCCTGCAGGACAATTTGGCCTTGGCCTACCGGCTTGCGAGGCATTCTGCCAACCAGCCATCCCTCCTCAGACCAAAGACCTGAGGGTCCACTCTTTCAGGCTCTGGGAAATCTAGCAATGAGCGAGCCAGACAACTTTCTTGCATTGTGGGGGTGCCTGGTACCGTGCTTCTTAAACATCAGGATGTGTGGGAATCACCTGGCATTCACACTGAAAGGCAGCTTTCTCACTCGGGAGGTCTGGGGTAAGTAAGGCCTGAAATTTTCTTTCTAACAAGCTCCCAGGTGATGGTGATGCTGGTGATCCCTGAACCATATATGCTTTGAGTAGAGTTGCTCTATATTCCGGAGGGGCTTAGGAGCAGCTGGCAAGCACCGTGTTTTTACTTGAGTTTTAGTTTATTGGGGTGTCTTGGAGCTGAGGACATCAGAGGCAAGTGCTTAAGGCTGCGCCGCCAGGTCTCTATTCTCAGAGGTTATAATCTAGAAGGCAGGTGGGGGTGGAGGAAAGTGTTAGGAAAAGCTTCCTGGAGGAGGTGCATGGGAACTGCAGGAACCTCCCTGGCCGTCGAGAAAGGGAGAAGCCCTGAACTCCCCCTCTCCTCGGGCTGGGTCTCTGTATCCCCACGCCGTGTACGGTTTCCCAGGCATCCCACGTGTCTGCGCCCAGCGAGTGCCTGTCAATCAAGTTTCTCTCCTACCCCGGGCTGGGTAGGGTTTAAAGGCAACAGCGGTGCAGAGCGCTCCCATCGTGCCGCGCGGCGGGCGGGTTTGGATTTTAAATCCCCGCGGCCAATCAGTGGCGCGCAGGCTCTTGTAACGTTCCCGGCGCCGCGTTTGAATTCGAGGAGGAGCGAAGCGGTGCCAGGTCTCTGCCCAGACTCTGCTAGGTTTGCGGAGCAACTCCGGGAACATGAGTGCGGCGGCAACTGCAGGGAAGCTGGCGCGGGCACCAGCCGACCCAGGGAAAGCCGGGGGCCCCGGAGTTGCAGCTCCCGGGGCTCCAGCGGCCGCTCCGCCGGCGAAAGAGATCCCGGAGGTCCTAGTGGACCCGCGCAGCCGGCGGCGCTACCTGCGGGGACGCTTTCTGGGGAAGGGCGGCTTTGCTAAGTGCTTCGAGATCTCGGACGCCGACACTAAGGAGGTGTTCGCTGGCAAAATCGTGCCTAAGTCGTTGCTGCTCAAGCCTCACCAGAAGGAGAAGATGTCCATGGAGATATCCATTCACCGCAGTCTCGCCCACCAGCACATCGTAGGCTTCCACGGCTTTTTCGAGGACAACGACTTCGTGTTCGTGGTGTTGGAGCTCTGCCGCCGGAGAGTGAGTGTCGCTGCCCGGGGACCGTGGTTGGGGGCTCCGGGGGCTCGGAGCTGCTACAGAAGAGGTGCTGGAAACCTTGGGCTAGGCATTGTAAAGGACTCGAGGAGAGCGTGCTTTGCACTTGGAGCTGCAAGGGGAAGGGGTTGCGATTAAGTAGCGCTCGAGCCCTGTTGCTGCTAGGGAAGGCAGCTCCTGGACGCTAGGTGTTGAGCGGAGTGGGGGAGGCGCAGGTCGGAGGAGAATCCTGGCAATGGACGCAAGGGCTTCCGGAGTTGCTAAGGGAGGAGTCCCGGGTAAGGGGTGCTGCAGACCCGGAGCTTCCGGAGTAGGGCTGGGTCAGGGAGAGGGTGGTTGGAGCCAGACCAAGGAGCTTCCGGGAAGGGAGGCGGCTGGACAGGGATCTGCTGCTACGAAAAGGCCTGGGGAGGGATACTGAGAACTCTGAGCTTCCAGGAGTGGGTCTGGAAGAGGTATCCCAGGTAGGGGGCTTGGGAGGGAGCTAGTGGGAGAAGGGGTGCTGTGACTGGTTGTGGCCAGGCTTAGGGGAGAGAACGGATCGTAGCTGTCCTGGAGAAGAAATAAGGGTGGGGGTGGGGCCTCCTCGGCTGCCTTTATCCAGTGCATCGTTACCGGCTCCGCATTCCTCCTCTCTTAACCCCAACCAGTCTCTCCTGGAGTTGCACAAGCGGAGGAAAGCACTGACGGAGCCCGAAGCCCGCTACTATCTTCGGCAGATCGTCCTTGGCTGCCAGTACCTGCACCGAAACCGGGTCATTCACCGGGACCTCAAGCTGGGCAACCTTTTCCTGAACGAGGATCTGGAGGTGAAAATAGGTGAGTGCTGGACCCGAAGGGGTGCTTGACACCACCGGAAGTGGGAATGAGGAGGTGCTGGAAGAGGGAAAATAGGAAGGAGGCAGGGAGGGAGGAAGAGGATGGTAGAAGTCTGGGCTGTTGATTGCTTCTAGAATCCCTCTTTAGTACCGAAATTTAAAATAAAGAGCCACAAGCCAGTATCCTGCAGACGCATTGTTTAGTGCTCCTACGCAGTAATTTTTTAAAAGAAGAATTTGAATTAGTTTCCATTTTTCAAATTGGGATGCTTGACATACAAATTTGGATTTGGACTCCTCCTAAACATATTAAACATATATTGTTGGAAGCTCCAGCAGTTCTGTGACAGCATCCCTTCCGGCTGCTCTTTGCCTGGCTGAAAAGCAGCTGTTCCCCTTAGACGCCCTGGGATTTGCCACAGTCCTCCCTATCATTTCCTCACAAACTTGCCAAATAGCAGTACTGACCTTTACTTGCTTGATCCTTGACGGCATTTGACTTGTGCTGTTTCCATCAACTCCCTTCTAGAAGGGCCCTCCTTTCTAAGGAAGGGGGGGCAAGGAGGCTCCCTAGGAGGCCCCTCCCCTGGGCCAGCAGGGTGGGAGGAAGCCTGGGCAGCCCTGCTGCCTACAAGATATAGGGGCAAAAGGGGAAATGACCCTGTTCTTGACATTCAAACCTGTACCAGCTTTCTGCATTGGCAGATGACAGAGGCTAGCATCTGAGCACCCCCTCTTCCTCCCTCTGTCCCAGGGGATTTTGGACTGGCAACCAAGGTCGAATATGACGGGGAACGCAAGAAGACCCTGTGTGGGACTCCTAATTACATAGCTCCTGAGGTGCTGAGCAAGAAAGGGCACAGTTTCGAGGTGGACGTGTGGTCCATTGGGTGCATCATGTAAGTTGGGAGTTGTCTCAGGACCCACATGGCCTAAGCAAGGGCCCTTTTGGATGTCTCACCTGGCTGACTTGACCTTGTGGACCTTTCTGCCTATGGAGAGGCTGTTCCAGAGAACGGATTGCCCCAAAACAAAGCCCAGTTTCCATATCTTTCCTTGTCACAGGTTATCTTGTAGGATTCCTGCAGCCTGGGCTGTGTGTCTGGGGAAGGTGGGGGAGAGGGGTGGGGGTGTCCCCCTAAATCTGTTCTAGGTCCTTGCTACTCAAAGTGTGGTCCACAGAGCAGCAGCATCACCTAGGAACTTGTTAGAAATGCAGAATCTCAGGACCCAGACTACTGATTGGATCGGAATCCGGATTTTAACAAGATCCCCGGGTGATTCCCATGCACAGTAAAGTTTGAGAAGCACCAATCTAGAAAGCAGCCCTGGGAGGGAGGACTTAGGTCAGGAATAGAGCTGACAGAAGGAGGTGCCTGTAGTCTATCAGGATCGAGGCCTTCTGAGGTGGGTGGGCAGTGGGTAGAGGGTTGGGCCCTTCGGGTATTCTCTTTTTTATTGTCGTTGATCTGAGTATTGGAGAGCTAGAAATGAGTTGTAGCAATGGCTTTCATACTTATTTGCAGTGGAGCTTTTTCAACTGAAAGCTCCAGGCCTTGAATACAGAACTATCAAAATGGCGCTGCTTCTGTAGAGGAAGGTAGCCCACGCACTTGGACCTGATTTGTACTGGCCGGCAGCTTCTGGGGCCCCGGGTTACCACAAGCTATAGTTGAAAAGTCACTATTGCTATCACCGGTCTTCTGAGGGCTCACCCCGGCCCATATCCTGGCTCCTGTGGGCTTGAGGATTGTCCTCAGGGGCCCGAAGGTCAGAATTTCCAGATGCCCGGCCTCCCTTCTGGCCGAGATGATTCCTCTGGCATCTAGGTTTTGGCTGCGAGCCTTGAGCCAAATCTACCCACCTTGTGCTTTTACAGGTATACCTTGCTAGTGGGCAAACCACCTTTTGAGACTTCTTGCCTAAAAGAGACTTACCTCCGGATCAAGAAAAATGACTACAGTATTCCCAAGGTGACTAAAAACACTTGAAGTTTAAATTTGTTTTGTTTTGTTTTCCCCAAAAAGCTGTTTACTGAGCCTAATCATATCCCGGGGCTAGAGATAGGTCAACCCCACTGCTAGGGGAACCACAGAGCTTTAGTGGATCTGTGTCTGAAATAACATACAGAACTTGATAGGTGTGCACAAAAGCATTTATTGTAAGGGGAGAAGATTTGTAGATTCTTAGAGTTTGGGCATATAACCCAAAATGTGTAAAGAGCAAAAAAGGTGGGGTGGGGAAGAGCAGGAGGCAGACGTAGAAGTGCCACTTCAGCTTTGGAAGTGGACCTTCTCGAGTTAACTGGTCTCTGCCACGTGGCAGCCAGATCACAGTGGGCAAATGGCCTGAATCTTTTGGCTTCCAGTTTCCCACTTATAAGGTGGAGTTACTACCCCTGGAGCGGCTCGCAGAGCGCCTTGTATACACTAAGTACTCACAGAATCCTGAACCACTGTGAATCCAGAGTGGTGTGCCTTTTCACAACCTCTGCTGTCAGCGCGTTGAAAGGAGTGGCCTGTTTCTGCAGAAGCCCGACTCATGGCTGCTTTCCAGTTTGGGATCCTTGACTCGTGTGAAATCAAGAGCCCCATCTCCATAAGGGCAGAGAGGTGAAATCTGTCACAAAGGATCATTTAACTGTCCGATGGGCAGATCCTGAAGGGTTCAGACAGTTCAGAGTGGGTGAGCGAGCTGGCTTCACCACTCATTAGGTGTGTATTCTTAGGAAAGGCGCTTAACGTGTGTTCAGGTTCTTCATCTGCAAACGAGAGATGGTAGTAGAGGCTGCCACCCCTTGTTTTATGTGAAGGGTAAACACGCTAATGTACACGACGTGCTTGGAGCACTGTCCTGGCACAGAGTAAGCGCACAGCTAATGCTAGGCTGTCACTATGCATTTGACCTGTGCTGGGTTATCTCCCATTGAACCCTGCAGGGCTCAGGCTCGGTGCTATGTCGTCTCATTTTCTAGATGAAGATACAAAGGCCCTAGAAAATCAGGTCACTTGTCCTAGCTGGTATCAGGGATGGAACAGGGACTTAAACCAGGTCTTTATGACCTCACAGCCTACATTCTCAAGTACTACTCTAGTGGTGAGCAACTTAAATTATGCGAGAAAAAATTCAGGGGAAATCACATTAAAATTGAGTCTCAAAAGGAAGGAGAAGTGATCATTCTCACAACTTAGGTTGACACTTGTCAACTCAGCAAAGCCAACAGTGGGGCACCTGGTAGATATGTGGCCACCAAACATGGTATATGGGAGCCATGCATGTGGGCCAGGGGCCACGGTTCCTTTATGGCAGTGCTGCCCTTGGGTCCCCCATCACCTCCTGCTTACAGCTGTCCCTCTCTGCTCTAGCACATCAACCCTGTGGCCGCCTCCCTCATCCAGAAGATGCTTCAGACAGATCCTACTGCCCGCCCAACCATTCACGAGCTGCTCAATGACGAGTTTTTTACTTCTGGCTATATCCCCGCCCGGCTCCCCATCACCTGCCTCACCATTGCACCACGGTTTTCAATTGCTCCCAGCAGTCTGGACCCCAGCAACCGGAAGCCTCTCACAGTCCTCAATAAAGGTAAAACAAGGGTTTGCGTAGACAGCAGACCCCCAGAGAGAGCCTAGGCTTCAGATGTGTGGATTGATGGCCCACAGAACCCAGGTGTGCAGTAGGACTGACTCCAGTCCTTGAGTCCATGGCCTCCCATCCTCTCAGGGCAAAATGCCCTGCTTCCCCTGGGCCAGCCCTAGCAAGAAAGACCTTACCATGGCTGGGCCAGACCTGTTGTGCCCAAAAAGAGGAGAGTGGACTGAATGCCATGCTCACAAAACTCTTACTTAAAAAATTCCTAACATCCCTCTTTCGTGGTTCATTGAAAAAAAATACGAAAAATTCCAAATATAGACGGAGGGCATAATGCACTGGACCCCTACACTCCACCCCGGCCTACATTCAACAGTTAGCAAAATTTTTTGTCACGTTTGCTTCACTGTTCCATTTTTGTTCCTTTGCAGTTAATCCCAGACATCTTGCCATTTTACCCCCATAAGCTTCAGTAGGTCTCTCTTTAAAAGGACAGCCACTTTTTAGGGGTGCCGGGGTGGCTCAGTCAGTTACGTGTCCGACTTTGGCTCAGGTCATGATCTCGTGGTTTGTGAGTTTGAGCCCCGCGTGGAACTCCGTGCTGACAGCTCAGAGCCTGGAGCCTGCTTTGATTCTGTGACTCGCTCTCTGTCTCTCTCAAAAAAGAAAAATGTTAAAAAAATTTTTTTTTTAAGGGACAGCCACTTTTTATAAGACTACACACCTTGCTTGGGCTGTCATTATGTCTGATTCTCTTCAGAGGACAAAATGAGGAAGTACATACATTGGGGGAAAAAACTTGAAGTTTGTACTGCTATTTCTGACTCACATTTTTTTCACCACATTATTTTGATATTATTTCAAACTTATGAAAAGGTGGACAAATGGAAGCTCCTGTATCTTATAACTCCTTTTCTCCACGAAATGACGTTTTTCTACATTTACTTTACCTCTTTCTCTTTTTAATATATATAAAGTTATATATTTGTGTGTATCCACTGTTTTCTCCCGAACCACTTGAGAGTAAGTGGTATACTTCCTGTCCTTTACCACTTAATACTTCAGTGTGTATTTCCTAAAAACAAAGATTCATTCACATAACACAGTTAGCAAGTTCAAGATACTTAACATTGATACAGTCTTGTCAGCTGTGGAGTTACTACTTTTCTTTTTGTAATTTGAGTGTCCAAATACAATATTATGACTTTGATTTTATTTTTATTTAAAAAAATTTTTTTTAATGTTATTTTTGAGAGACCGCACGAATGGGGGAGGGGCAGAGAGAGGGAGACACAGAATCCAGAACCGCATGCAAGATCATGACCTGAGCCGACTGAGCCACCTAGGCACCCATGATTTTTATTCTTGTGTTTCTTTTCAACTGACCCTCTTGTTTCCTCACACTAATAAACATAACTTTTTCAGCATCTATACACAAGTTCCTCTTATTAAATGACATTTTATTGAAGTACCATTTTCCTTAGAGTATTTCACTAAGGATATATAATGTTTTTTTGTTTTTTTTGTTTTTGTTTTTTTTTAAATTTTTTTTTTCAACGTTTATTTATTTTTGGGACAGAGAGAGACAGAGCATGAACGGGGGAGGGGCAGAGAGAGAGGGAGACACAGAATCGGATATAATGTTTTTAAAAAGGTCATTTGAAATGCTTTTTTTCTTTGGGTGAATATAGCACCAATTTAACATAAATTCATTTGTTCCTGTCGTAATCTAATACCGTTAAGGATGTCTTTTTTTGTTTTCGCCATTTCATTTTATTGGTGATGTTAATCTTGGTCACTTGGTTAGGGTAGTGCCTGATGGACTTTTCCACTGCAGAGTTACAGTTTTTCCCTTTGTAATGAATACATGTCTCCCGAGCTACTTTGAGATGACCCTGTTCCTCCTCAAACTCTGGATCTGGCTGTAGCAGTTGCTACTGAGGTGTTCTAATGCAAATTCCTCTCTTCCCCTCTCCTTCTGAATTCATGGAAATTCTTCTATAAGGAAGAGCTGTCATTTCTCTCTCATTTATTTGGTTATGTACATTAGTGCACACTCAGGGATTTATTCTTTGGGCTGTAATATTGCCATTTTAAAGATTGCTTTTTTTTTTTTTTTTTTTTTTTTTGAATTTGAACACCAGGGATTTTTTTTTTTAAGATCTGCTGGAAATTTTCAAACTTCCTCAAAAGTAGAGAGAATTAACTGTACTAGAATCCCCATGTACACATCATCCATTTTGAGTAGTTAGCAACATTTGCCTATACTTACTTTGATCTATTTCCAACTTCTCCTTTTTCCTAGAGTTTTTAAAGCAAATCCCAAATATCTTATTTTCACATTTAAGTTCTTAGTACAGCATAGTTTGTTTTTAACTGAAAACTCTGATCTTAAAAATATAAGACAAAAATCATGTTTTACAAGAACTACCATGTGTTGGTCGGGAAAGAAACACTTGAGCATAAAGACAATAAAAATCATCAGGCTTCTACCACTCAAATAGAGCCTATGAGACAAATCTCAAAGGGTATCTCTTCAGACTCTTTTGACATCTGTACAAAATTTAGGGGTGGAAAAAAAATCTCCTGTTTTCATCAAATGCCCAGCATTGGGGTAGAGGTCTGAGTGTCTAAGGCTCTGCGGCTGTATGTGGCCGTGAAACCTTCCTTAAGGGCTTGCCTTGGCCCTGGAGGTGTGACTACCATGTTCCTGTCACGTGAGCATGGCACCTGCTCCTCTATAATCCCACACTGACTCAGTTTACCCAAAGCAATGGCAGCTAAAATGATTTTTCTCTGGGAAGAATACCAGCAGTGGTAGAGGGTCCCATGCCCCTCCCACCCTGCTGCCTTTGTGCCCAGCTAAGGAGCACGTGTCATCATCTTCCTAGGCATGGAGAACCCCACGCCCGAGCGGCCCCGGGAGAAAGAGGAACCAGTGGTCCGGGAGACCAATGAGGCAGTCGACGGCCACCTAGGCGACATGCTGCAACAGCTGCACAGTGTCAATGCCTCTAAGCCCTCAGAGCGGGGGCTGGTGAGACAAGGTAGGCACTGTGGGGGCCTGGGGGCGGAGGCGCCTGGGCATCTGGAGAGGGCAGGGAAGTCTCGGCCGCAGCAGGTCGGTGGCTTGTCCAGGCCCCGATCACCCCAATACCTTTAGTCGTCCCATTTTCTGTAGAACAAAATCCAAATGGAGTAGCCTGGCATTCAAGGCCCCTCCTTTCTTTTTCTGATTCACTTGTTCTGTCTCCGTCTTCCAGAACCCCAGCATGCTGCCTTTACACATCTGCACATGCTGTTTTCTGCTGTTCTGTGGATTCCTGCTTCACCTGCAGGAGCCTCGGGACTCTTGCTCCTACCGCTCCCTTCTTCTGTAATGTGCTTCCTCCACATCTCACATCCTCCCGATGTCTGCCCGCGAGCATTTCCCCACCCCCCACTCCTAGCACTTGTCATCCCCCTCAGCTGCTGTGGGTTTCTCCATAATTCTTCATTTCTATATTTGTTTCTTGCATTTAAATAGGGGATTATTGCGTGCACAGAACATGACATTTTGAGATACTTGGAATTGTATATTGCCTCACATTTTTTTAGTCATCGGACCAGAAAATTCACTTAGTCTGTTGGCCACTGACTCTCACCATGATAGAAGTAACTTAGAGACCTTATCCATATTACCGCTGCTCAGCCTCTGTCCCTATAACAAGAACACAAGCTCCATGAAGCCTGGGTTTTAGGCCCTTGTTCACTGTACCTGAGACAGTGCCTGGCACACGGTAGGCCTTTGATCAGTGGATGGGTGGACTGTAAAAGGAACAGGGTGCTCTGCCCTGGGACTTGTCCGTCCTGTTGCTTGCCAGGGCTTGGTGGTGACACAGCCCTGCTTGGCTCTCCTCTGGGGTCCCAGACCTCTTGACTGAGTCCAGGCAGGGTGTTCAGCATCCCTCCCTGGTGTCGGCCACCTGAATGGACTGGAGGGGAGGAGGCTGGTCCTGACCAACAGTCTGTCTGCTTCTGTCACAGAGGAGGCTGAGGATCCCGCCTGCATCCCCATCTTCTGGGTCAGCAAATGGGTGGACTATTCAGACAAGTACGGCCTTGGTAGGTTGCTTCCAGAACGGGTGGGCGGCTCAGATAAAGCCAAGTGACCCTTCGAGCTGTTCCAGGCTCTTCCCTATGCGGTTCCCAGGTCCTCTCAACAATCTCCTCTCCGTCCCAGGCATCCCATTTCCAGCTCCCAGTGCCCCCCCTGCTCCCTACTTCCCCGTCCTGAGGCCCCCCTCCACCTACCAGGGTACCAGCTGTGCGACAACAGTGTGGGGGTGCTCTTCAACGACTCGACACGCCTGATCCTTTACAATGACGGCGACAGCCTGCAGTACATAGAGCGTGATGGCACAGAGTCCTACCTCACTGTGAGCTCCCATCCCAACTCCCTGATGAAGAAGGTGAGTGCTGGCTGGTCCCCGCGGCCTGGGGTTGCTGGGAGGGAGGCACTTGCCAGGGGTCAGTCTCCAACCCTGGCCTCCCTCCCTCCCCTTCCAACCAGATCACCCTCTTGAAGTACTTCCGGAACTACATGAGTGAACACTTGCTGAAGGCAGGCGCCAACATCACGCCTCGGGAAGGCGATGAGCTCGCCCGGCTACCCTACCTGCGCACCTGGTTTCGCACCCGCAGCGCCATCATCCTGCACCTCAGCAACGGCTCTGTGCAGATCAACTTCTTCCAGGTGAACCGGGGTGGGGAAGAGTTGGGGCGGGATGCCTGTGCCCGGCAGCAGGCCCCCAGGGTTGGATTGGGTGGGGCGGCGTGGGACCCATCCTTGGCATCAGGCGGTAGGAAGAGAGTGGGCGGGTGGGAACCCCTCATCGGCCAGAATGTCTCCCCTCCAGTCCCCCATACACTAGCAGCTGGGGCCTTCAGTCCGCCCGCCCGTAACTCCCTTCCATCTCTCTGCCCTCCTTTGCCTCCTAGGACCATACCAAACTCATCCTGTGCCCGCTGATGGCAGCCGTGACCTACATTGATGAGAAGCGGGACTTCCGCACGTACCGCCTGAGCCTGCTGGAGGAGTATGGCTGCTCCAAGGAGCTGGCCAGCCGGCTGCGCTACGCCCGCACCATGGTGGACAAGCTGCTGAGCTCCCGCTCGGCCACCAACCGTCTCAAGGCCTCCTCGTAGGCCTTCCTCCCCTCCGGACTGGTGCCCCTCCCACCCCCACCAGCACCTCGGCCCGTACTGGTTAGCTCCCACGGTGCTGTTTTCTAGAACGTGGCCCCCGGCCCTGGGGGCTGGGAAGAGCTACATTATCCTTGCTGGTGGGTGTCTCCGTGTAAGTTATTTTTGTACATGTTCCGGTGTGGGTTCTATGGCCTCTTTCCCTTCCCTCTCAACCCCGCCATGTGAATTGTACAGAATATTGCTCTTGAATCCGGGACTGTCCTTTCCTTGCCTTTATATACATTAAACACGTGAATCTTCTTTTTCTTCTTGTAGTCCCTGAGGGGTGCCTGGGCTCTGGGCACATCTTTGCTCCAGAAGCCCCAGGCTGCCAAGTCTCTGTCCGTCTCTTCTGACGCTGAGGCCAGCCTTGGCCACGGGCCCAGCTCCTTGTCTCAGCTCCCAGCGGCCCCTGGGCACGGCTCCCTGGGCCTCGAGGCCGGCGGATAGTAGGGCAGGAAGAGACTTTCAGAGGCACAGCTCCTCATGGCCGCGTACGTGTGGAGCAGCAGCCGCGGGAAGCGGGTTGTGAAGTACTGGACGAAACTGTCCGGGACGTGGCCTAGCGCCTGCCGCACCTCGGCCGGGAGCTCCCTGTAGTGGTGCTTCTGGAGGGAGTTAGAGCAGAGAGCCCCGCCCGGCTCAGCCCTGACCAGTCTGCCCCGCCCCCCAGGCCCCACTCAAACCCTAGAGCACACCTTGTTCCTCATTGCACGGAGCAGGTCTCGCACCGACGTCCCCTTGTACGTCCGGAACCTTCTCAGATCTGTGGGCGGGCAACTCCTTGGCAAAGCTGCCCCCACCAGACTCCCCTCCGCCTCCCGGACCCACCCCGGGCCGAGCCTGGCCTCTACCTATCTGCAGCGGCACGGAGATGTGCGTGTGCCAGTTGCACCGGACCACCGCGGGGCCTCCCGCCTCCAGCGCCCTCACGAGGGGCCCTTGCTCAGGCTCCTTCTCCAGCCAGTCACTGACGTCCTAGGACCCCACAGAGCTCCTGAGCCTCGTGACCAGTTTCAGAGGCCAGGAGTGCCCTACAGCTTGGGGGAGCAAATCAGAAGCTTCTTGGGTTAGGGTAAGGATTGGTGGCCCTTGAGTCCAGCTTCTCTGTGCCATGTCTCCATGTTACCTTCCAGGTCTTCACCAACCTGTGAGGTAGGTACTGTTGTCCCCATTTCACAGATGAGCACATTGAGGCTCCGAGGCACAGAGTCTCTTGCTCAAGGTCCCACAAGTGGGGTGGACTATCTGGGCACCCGTATAGCATAAGTGACAACTAGGCATGGGGCGTGTGTCAAGTGGGGCGGAGAGGAGGGGTGCTGGGGACCAGCAGCGGGGCCGGGAAGTCTGGTAGTGAGCAGCTGGAGTGTCCACATGGCAGCATCTAGGAGTCTAAGGTCCGAGCTTGGTTTAGAGAAGGAGCTGGGATGCCTGGAACAGGCAGACAAGTCTCTGCCCAGCCACTCTGGCTTCCCCTTCCTTATCACTCAAGACCCGGATTTGGGACTTTCTGGGGCTGTTCCCAAGATTTCCCTCTGACCTGGAAGAACTGGAGCTGCTTGGCTCTGCTCCAAAAGAAGGGGTGGGCCAGCACCTGGTGAGCAGAGGGGCGGGCCTGCGGCAAGGGGCTCAGCATGGTCTCAACCAGGTTCCGGGCAACCACCTTGTCTGTAACGGGGACCAACGAGGGATGGCTTCAGGCCTGCCCAGCCCCGTGCCCTGCTTCCTCCCTCCTCTGCCAGGCCCAGGCCCCTCACCGTGGGTCTCTTCCTCCAGGTGAGCCAGACTGGGAGCCCCTGCAAGGATGTTTGCCTGGCGGTAAAGAGTCTCTCCAAACGGGTGGCTGCCGCCAGAAAGCACATAGTAGAACACGCAGCCTGCAGAGAAGATGTCCACTGCGCTTGTCTGGGGGCAGAGAGACAGACATAAGGAAGCGGTCCCTGCTTCCAGGAAGCCTCTCTGGCTCAAGTCTCCCATGGGCTGATACAGTAGCCAGGGCTTTGGTTCAGACTAGAACTCCAGGGTGCATCCTGAGCGCCATTTCCTTGGCCTGGGATCTCCTCCCCTCTGCGCCGTTGGAAGGGGCCCATGGTTTTCATCCAAAACCTTTGCCCTACTGAGCCACTGGTGCAGGTGTCCAAGCTGTGTTCCTCCAGGTCTAGCAGCTAACAGGAGTGAAGCTGGCCAGGCACAAGGCAATGAAGTGGCACCTGCCCTCCCAGTGGTGACAGCCGGACTTTGCTCCAGCTGCCTGCCTCCAGGGGACTCTCCCTGGTGACAGAGCTTTGATTTTCCAAGAGGATCCCGAAATCCAGATTGTAATGTGGAATTCCTCAAGTTAAAATACTGGCCGCTAATAAAATCTGTACGGGCTTATAACATCAGTCCCTTTGGCCTCCAGGTGCCCACCTCCTGCTTTCTCTGGACTCAGGTGTGGCTTTGCCTAGTGCCTGACCATTCCTGTTAACTCCCATCCGTGTGCATGGCTTCATATTCCACTTGCACACTGACAGCTCAAAACTCCGTAAGCCTGGAGTCTCAGACTCCCGCGTCTCTGGAAGTCAGACACTGCTCTGGGCTTCAACTGTATTCGCTCATCTGGGGCTCCCCAAACCCTTGACACCAGTGGCTCTCTCTGGCTACACATTAGAACACCTGGGGCCCTACTCCAGGCTGATCGGGTCAGAATCACAGCATATGTGCTCTGGGCATCTGACTTTTCAGAGTTGCCCAGTGATTCTGCAGCACAGTGCGGACTGAAAACCCTTTTCCAGCTCAGGATTTCTCAACCCTGGTACTATTGACACCTGGGGGCGGATAATTGTCATGGGGGGCTGTCTTGTGCATTGTAGGGTGTTTAGGCCTCTAGCCCACCCAATGCCAGTAGCAAGCCCCGATTCCGTGGCCATGTATGACAACCAAGAATGTCTCCAAACAGTGCCCAATGTCCCCTGGGCAGTGAAACAGTCCCTGGTTGAGAACTGCTCCTCTAGGTCAGAAGGGATGAACTGTGCCCACTTTACAGATGAAGAAACAAGCTTGGCCATATCTGGAGAGGCACGCGGCCAGGGAGGGGGGAGGACTCACAGGGCTGTCGGTGGGCAGCAGTTGTAGGAGCTCGGGTGCCATCCAGCCTTCCGTGCCGGGAATGCCCGAGCGGAGGCTGAAGCTGCAGCGGCCGACAGGCAGCTTTTTGCAGAGGCCAAAGTCTGAGAGCACCACCCTGCCTCGGCCCTCAGGGCCGTCAGGTCCCGCGATGAGGACGTTGGCCGGCTTCAGGTCCCTGTGCACTGAGAACAGAGCAGAGCTGAGCGCTGGTGGTGGGGAAGGCGGAGCCAGGGGTGGAGGGCGGGGCCTGGGATGGAGGGCGGGGGCGGGGCATACCGATGTGTAGGGAATGCAGGTGGGCCAGGCCGGACATCAGCTGCTGCAGCGCCTCCCCGGGCTCCAGGCCCCAGCGCTCCAGCTCAGGGTTTTCCACGTACTGAGGGGGTGAGGGACAGAGAGTCACTCTGCAACCCGGGACCCTACCAGCGCCCCACTGCCCCTCCGAGCTCTGGCTCACCTCCTGCAAGGAGGCCTGGCAGAGCTCCAGGGCGATGTAGTGGAACTGGGGTTCCCGCTCGGTACAAAAGTAGCGGAGCACATTGGGGTGCCTGTCCGACTCCTGCAGCAGCTGGACCTCCCTCCGGACCAGGCCGAAGCATTCACGGAGCAGCCGCTTGACAGCCACTGCCCGGCCCTCCAACTGGCCCCTGGGAGGTTCAGAGAGGGAAGACGAAGGAAAAGGCTCCCGCCTGCACCCACCTCGGGGAGCCTTGGGAAAGCATGGCTCCCCGAGGGACAGTAGCCAAAAGTGCCGCGACAGCCACACCTTCAGCCCAGCTCTTGACTGCCACTCACCGGAAAACGAACGTCCCGCCTGCCCCGCGGCCCAGCACGTCCTTGGGGTTGAAGGAAATCTTGCCCACCACGGTGAGCTGCTCAGCTAGCGGAGAAGAGGGCGCAGTGTCAGGGCGCTCTGCTCCGCCCACAGCCTCCCCTCTCCTCAGTCCAGTCCCTCCCGCTGCCTCCACGCCCAGCCTGGGGCTGCCACTTCCTCTTTGTACATCCTTGGCAACTTAACCCCTGTGCCCTTGGTTTTCTCATGTGTAAAGTGGGACTCGTGTTGACGATCCCACACACATTACTGTGGATTAAATGAATGTGTGGGAGGAGGGTGGTGGTGAGGGCTGATAGATTACCCTCCTTATCATCCTCCTTCATTCGTTGCTGCCCAGATTTCTTTCTTTACTTCCTCTGCCAGGATTCCCACCCACCCACCGCACCGCACCCCACCCCACCCCACTCTTGCCAGTTATAATAAACCCTTTTCACTGAGGAACTGGCTTTAAACAGTTGGCAGCATAGTAAGGGTGAGTGCCGTCCCAGGAGAGACTGCCCCCAACGGGAGGGGGCAGCAGCGAGCATTCAGATGCTAAGCTGTCCCAGAGTTGTCCCTGTCCTAGGGTGGCAGGGAGCGCCTGGAATGCCTTGGTTTCCTCTTGAGGATGAGGTTGGCTCAGGCAGGCAGAGAGTTGTAGTCTTGAACAGTTACACTCTTCCCTTTGGGTAGCTCGCGAGAGACCCTTCACAGTGACCCAGGCATGGCTATGCCCTGCTCAGCCCCAAGGGACACCATTCATACAATTCAACGTATACGGTGCCCCAAGAGTTGTGCGATGCAGTGGCCCTGAGAACACTCTACTCAGGAAGTGCTGCCCGCTTCGGTCTCTGCAATTAGCTCCAGGAAAAGCAAATGAAAAGTAGCATAAGGATCAGTGAGAAGGGTACCAAGCTGTCCCTCAGGATTGCTCTGGATTATTTTGGTAAAAATTCACTCCCATCTGTTGGCAAGATGTGGGCAGGAACCTAAATTTGTAGACCCTGGACTCTCGGGAGTGATGGTCTCAGGGCCTTGGAAGCACAGGTAAGAGCGGGCCCGTTTCTGGCAGCTCAGAAGGCAGGGGTCTAATGGACTGTGGTCATGAAGGCTGATGAAGGACAATGACAAAGAGGAACGCTTTGGTGAGAAGCATCCTGGGAAAAGATGGAATCTGGCCTGTCTGGGGAAAGCTGGAGTCCGAAGACCCAAGGAGTTGAGGGATTCTGGGTGCACTGGGTGGATATTATGTGGACCCTCCAGAGCCAGTGAAGTGACAAGAACAGTAACCCCTCAGGGCTCAGGCAACTTTGCGGTGAGCACCTTCTGGCAGAGCAGACCCCTCAGGAAGGGGAGCAGTTCTGTCTCAGCAAAGGCAGGGTGAACACAGGGGTGGACGCAGGGAGCAGCACTGAAGCGTCAGGCCGAGCGTGGGTGGGGCTGGGGGAGCTTCAGCTGGAGTTAAGGGGGCAGCAGAGTGGCTCCAAGGCGTGAGGTAGTGGTTTGGGCAGTGACCAGGAGGTAGCAGCGAGCAGCTCATGCTAAGGACTGAAGGCCAGTCCAGCCTGGAGCCCAAGAAGCAGGAGAAATAGCCCAGACTGAACAACAAAAGCATGTGAAACCCCCCTTGGGGCATCCCACAGATGCCAGCTTGAAATTAAATGGACAAAAGAGAAGTGTTTAAAAGTCCTAGGGGGCGCCTGGGTGGCTCAGTCAGTTAAGCATCGGACTGCAGCTCAGGTCATCATCTCATGGTTTGTGAGTTCGAGCCCCACAGCAGGCTCTCTGCTGTTGGATCCTCTGTCTCCCTCTCTCTCTGCCTCTCTCCTGCATGTGCTCTCTTTCTCTCTCTCAAAAATACTAAACATTTAAAAAATATAAAAATACTGGCTCACACCTTTAAAAAGAAAACCTAAAAAAAATTAAAAAGCCCTAAAGAGAGGAAAAAGAACAAAATGATAGTAATTTACTATTCCTGTTACCAAATATGACGTCAAACTAACCCAAATGTTGTTAACATCACCTAGGAGTGATTTAATCATAATAATGCTGGTAGCCTCTCACAGTGAGGTGGGTGTTATTTTTCCTATTTGACAGATGAGAAAATCAAAGCTCAGAGGAGGAAAGAAAGCAACCTAAGTTAACCGATAGTGGGGTTTGATCTATACCCAGTTTTATGTGCATCCAGAGTCCTTGAAAATAATGATAAAAAATGATGGCAGATATGTCTCCAGTGCTTAACTGCATAGAAGGCTGGATTGGAAATATTCTCTTAACTCACTTGGGCTTAACCACCATACTGTAATGGCTTCTACTAACCAACTTGAAAGCTAAATCCGTCCCCTTTTTTCTCTGTCCCTGACTCTGCCCTTTACTGTTCACTTAGGCTTACCTTCTGGGTCTTCGACTGCCTGGGCTTGCTCTGAGGGGCTTCGAAGGCCATTCTGGCTCTGTGGGGTGGCCCCTGGTGGCTGGGGCTGAGCACGCTGTGTGATGTGAGGAGGGTCTGCAGGTGCCAGGAGGGCCTGCTGCTGCTTCTCCACCAGCTGCTGCTGCTGACATACAGGGCCGAAGAGGGCTCAGCCTTGGCCAGGCCCTGCCCCGTGAGGGGCCCCGCGGCGGTGCCTGAGACAGCCTGGCATGGGACCGTGAACATACCGAACACAGTAGTGGGGGCTCGAGGAGCTGCTGGGAGGAAGGCAGGGGGCAGAATGGGAGCTGGGTGAGGGAGAGAGCTGCTGAGTGGTCTTGGAGAGAAGGAGGAGAATTCCCCCTAGGAAGACCCTACGACGCACCTGAGGTCAGGGGCAACGGGCTTACCTGCCTCATTAGGAAGATAATCCACCCTCCCAGGAGGACAGCGGTGAGGCTAGCTGCCAATAGGTCTTGGGGTCCCAGCCCTGGATACAGTTCTGGGGTTTTCTCTTCAGGATGCAGCTCCGGGCTCCAAGGCTTCTCACGGCTCAGGCTCAGGAGCTGAGGACAAAAGAACACTCTTAGCACACTCACCCAATGTGGAACCCCTACCCTTCTTCATCACTCAGGACAGGGCTGCTGGGCTTAGTTCTGGGCTTAGTTGACGGGGGCAGGGAGTAATTAGGCCACATGGTGGGAAACATGGTGCTGTCCGTGGTGCTGAAACATCATTGTGTCCCCGCAGAGTGGTCTTCAAAACCCAGCTGATTAACAGCCTCTCCTGGGACATCACTAAAAAATACAGATTAGTCTTGGAGAATCACCAAGAAATTCAGATATCCATCTCCAAAGATTCTGATTCAGTGGGGCTTGAGCAGGCTCCCATGTAATTCTGATGAGCAATCAGAACTTGAGAATTACTGCTCCAGATCATGGCTGTTCTAACCTTGAACTACTAGTGATTCTTGCCCCAACCCTCTCCCAGGAGAGCATGCTTTTACAGGTTTTCTGTTTACATTTTATCACTTGATAAATATTTTGTAATTTTTACACGAAGAAGAATTAAAACTGTGATCCATATTTTACAGCTTAGATATCCTTTGACCCTTCTTATACCTTTCTGGCAATAACACCATATGTGTATGTCTTTCTTCCAGGAAATTGCATGGGATCAACTGACCCACCTTCAAATGTTATTCCTAGTAGGCTGAGGAAAAGGTCCATTGGATGACCTCCCAACATGCCAAGTCTCCCCTCCCATGCCCTCTGCCCTGCTAGCGCTGACCTCCGGGAAGAGGGCTGGAGGCTGCGTGCTCTCTGAGAGTCTGTTCTCAACAGTGCCACTCCTTGGGGTGGGATGTACCCTCAGCATGGTGGTATGCAGGACTGGGGGTGGTTCGTGGTGTCCTAAGAAGCAGAGCAAAAGTCAGCTGGCTGAAGGTAACCTCAGCCTTCCAGCTCAGGAGCTGGGCTCATAGATCCTTCATCTACTCCAAACCTGAGCCAGAAGAATCTCACCAATGAGCAGCCACTGGCTAGGGAGGGCCACACTGCCTGAGGGGTATCTGACAGCCGTGCTAGGTGAGCCCTCTCGCTCGCCTGAGACTTGGAGTGTCACTTCATCTGTGGTGGGGCCATCCATGGGCGCCAGGGTCAGTCCACGAGGCTATGGCAGAAGATGGAGAGTCATGAGCGAGGGCACTCCTTTCCTGCTGCATCCCCTCCTTCCAGCCCATCAGAGACCCCTTCTCACCACTAGCGCCACCCCTGTATGAACCAGTGCTTTAGAAACATAGAAGCCAGCTTCATCCTTCCCCACATACAGTGTCATCCTAGTGAGGGAGAAGAAAAAAGGGAGAAGGATGAGTGATTCTGGTGAGTCATTTCAGTTACCACTATACTGGTGTCTTTGTCATGTCCCCTCCCACATAGACTCTGGGCTTAGCTATATGACTTGCTTTGGATAAGGAGACAAAAGCAAATGTGACACAAGCAGAAGCTTGAGAAGTGTTTGTGCTTTGGGGCTTGTCCTCCCATGTTGTTCTCTGGAACCCTGAGACCACCACGTGAGAAAACCCAGGCTAGCCTGCTGGGGCATGAAAGACCGCCTTTGACACCCCCCAGGCTAAACAGCCCACTAACTATGATATAGGTGAGAGGCGCCAACCCAAATTATCCAGGCTCAGCCAAACCACCAGCTGACTGCAGATACTAAGATGGCTCAGATCAGAAAACCACTCAGCTAACCCACAGCCTCTTGAAAAATAATAAATGTTCATTGTTTTTTAAGCTGTAAGCTTTGGGAGTGCTTTGTTATGCAGCAAAAGCTAACTGATACAAGCTCTATAGTCATGGTTTCTAAATCTGTGTCTGGCCCAGACCTCTTTCAAGAGCTCAGTTCTCTAAATCTGAACTCGTCACTTCATTCCTTACCACCTCCTCCTCTTCTTCCTCTAGTGCTCCCTACCTCTGAAAACAATAGCATCCATGTGCTTCTAGAAACCTGAACATGACCCTTGAGTCCTTGCTCACAATCACCAAACTCCCTGATCACCAAATTCTTACTGTTTTTCCCTCTTCATATCTCTTGCTTTCCACTTTTTCCCATCTCTATCGTTTCCATAGCCCAGAAGGTCTTTATCTCATGCCTGAACTAACACAATATTCTATATGTGTGTCCTTCCTCACTACACAGCTCTAAGATATTCTTCACACTGCAGCCAGAGTTGTCTTTCTAAAATGAAAAGATGATCAAATTACTTCTTTGCTTAAAACCCTCCAATGACTTTTCCTTAGCCTTAGGAGAAAATGTACAAACCATTTAAATGATCCTACCAGATCCCTGCTTAACACTGCTCAGATCTATGCTCCAGGCTTATTTAATTTCTGTTCCCTGGCTGCAATGCTCTTTCTCTTATTTTCTATTCACCCTTCAGTTTTCAATGTATATGTCCTTTCCTCCAGGAAGCTTTCCATGACTGCCTCTTGTCCCTGGTCTCAATGTAGGTACCCTTCCTATACATTCCTATGGCAAATCTATACCTCTGTTATTCTCTATCATACCATGTTATATTTGCCCTCTTACACACTTGTTTCCCCCACTAGACTCAGATTTCTATAGGTGGGAACACTGACTGTATTATTATACTTCCAGAGTCTAACAAGTGATTGGTACACAGTAAGTGCTCAATTATTATTTGTGTAATGAACTGAAAGAATAAAGAACTGAATTAATAGATAACCCCTGATTTTACCAGTCTGTCTCTTTATTTCCTAAGATGGGAACTCTAGGGTATTCGGTACTATAAGTAAGAATAATAGTCTTTAACAATTAAGGCATTGCACCTACTAAGCAGAACAGTCTCCATCTGTACACTGGAGTGGAGACCTGGAGGCCCCCTCTAGGCTAGATTGTACCCAGAAGTCGCTGAATAGCAGGGCTATCCAGAAGGCCCTGGGGGCACTTGGGTGGGTGGGTGGGGGGGTGATACTGGGCACTGGTTATTTATCAATCAGTTTGGTAAATAACCAGTTTGAACCAGCTGGTTCAGCTGTACAAGTGTGTCATCCTCAAACATCACACCTGTCCAGAGGGCTCCTCCCCGGTCCCAGGGATGGGCACCTACAGAAGCTGGGTGTCCAAGGCGGAGAAGTAGGTAGCCGTGTCCTGAGCGCCTGAGGCAGGCAGTCGGATGTGGCCCCAGCGGAGGGCAAGGAAATGCAAGGTGTCCCGAGCCAGCGTGAGATGGGGCAGCTGACGCAGGCTGTCCTGGTACCAGGTGTAGATTCCCATCACGGGCATGCCCAAGTCCTGTGTCCACAGCACCGCCCCACTTCCTGGGTCCACGGTTAGCAGCAGGCCCATCCCACAGGATGCCAGGTGGCTCATGTCTGCCAAGAAAGACAGCTGGGGAGATATGGCCAGGGAGCTTGGATGTGAGGCATCTCAGAGCATCTTGGGGTGGGGAAGCTGCCCGAGGTAGGCCATCAGGAGGGCCACTCAGGTGTGTGGGGGCCAGGGGAGATCACCTGGAGGCTTATGAGGACATGGGAAGGTCAGTCACATTTCACTGGGTCGCTTTGATCGGTCAGGGGACTAGTCAGGGTCAATTGGAGAGCTGTGTAGAATGGAGGGCTCTGTCAGGGTGGTCCAAAGGTGACTTAAGGTGTGTGAATCAGTCCAGGTCACTTGAGAGAGGTCACTTAGGATGTGGGGTAGTCAGCCATAGTCTGATTGATAACATATCACCCAGGAGAGGTCAATCAGGGTGGCCTAGAGGCATGTGGGTCACTTGGGAGCCATTTAGAGTGTGAAGGGGTTAGTTAGGGGCCCTGGGAGAGTGTCTGTTGTGATGTTTATGTGTATTTGCTTGGGTTCTCATGCAAAACGATGAAGTCAGGGTACAAGGAGTAGCTTAGGGGCACCTGTAAGGTCACTCAGGCAACTGGGTAGGACAGTCATAATATCAAGGGAGCGGTCAGAATTACCTGAGAGGGGTTAATCTTGGGGGAGATCACTTAGAGTCATCTCTCAGGGGTCATTCAACATTGGGGGTCAGTTAGGACACGTGGGGACTCCTCAGAGTGTTTGAGGGTTGCTTGGGTCACTCAGGACAAAGGGAGTCACCCAGAGTTACCTGGCTCAGCTCATTGGGAATATGGAGGAACTAGGATGTTAAGGATCGCTCAGTAGGGGTCAGGCTGGGCGTTAAGGGGTTCACTTAGGGTCACCCATCAAGGGTGTGTCATTCAGAATGTGGTGGGGCTTGGTCGTGGATGCCACTCAGAGTCCCCTGAGTTGGGGACCTTGCTCCAAGGTTGGAGCCAGAGAAAGGGGACACTCACATTTCCCAGGCAAGCCATCCATGGGGGGTGCCGAGTAGCGGCGGTAGGTGGTGTTCCAGCGCAGGGCCGGGGACTTGGGGTCATGCATGGTGACCGTGTACTCTGCGAGTGCCCAGAAGCAGGGTTACCAGGGGTACCCACGTGAGAATCCTCCCCCGCCCCCAGCCCCAGGGAGTACCATCTGGCACCCGTCCTGGAGGCCAGAGTCTGTGAGCATCACAGGATGTTTGGGTTACTGCTGTGTCCTCAGCTCCTTGTTTAGCACTCAGTGAAATGGTTGTTGACTAAAGATTGACTGACTGGCCTGGATTCAACTTGGACAGCCAACAGCCAGGCCTGGGCAGCACAAAGGAGGGGGCCGGACGCCCACAGCTTGGGGAGCAGCTGGGGCCTGACTCACGTGTTCGGCCGATGTAGAGGCGGGGGGTAGAGGGACCCTCTGTGGTCAGCGTCATCTGCGTCTCTCCCGACTCAGGGTCCACCACAAACCAGGCATCCTGCTTCCGGCCTGTGGAGGTGGAAGGCGTGCCAGCCCTCAGGATGGCCTGGGACAGGCTGTGCAGCCCGGCTGTCCTGTGCCCAGCTGGCCCACCGTGACTAGGTCCCCGTCCCTGCCGGACCTGGACCCGCAGGCTGGAGAGATGCTTACCCGTGTAGAAGACGCCATCAGAGCTGCGACACGGGGAGGCATGAACCAGCTCGGGGATGGTAAACGGCAGCCTCTGAGAGGGAAAGTTTCCGGGAAGGAGAAAGAGCAGAAAAACACATACGACCTACTCACTAGGTACAATTATTCGAATCTTCCTTTCCCAGAGAGGGTAAGTAACTCGGCTATTGTCACACCGCTGGTAAACGGCAGAGCCAGGCCTTAGACCCAGGTGATCAGTTTTCGGAGCCAGCACACTTAACCACTTTGCTACTCGGCCTCTTGAGCTGGGGAAATCCCCCACCCCTTCCCGAGATGCCACCTGATGGATCCGGCCTGACATCCTCCTCTAAACAGCTGCAGGGACCTCAGGGCTTCAAGGGCCAGGACGGCCTCAGAGAAGCTGAGGAGTGGTTCCAGACTAAAGGACACCCAAGAGACATGATGACCAAACACAGCAGGTGATCCTGGGTCAGATTCTAGATGAGGAAAACAATAAAGGACATCAATGGGACACTTGAAAAACTACCATGGACTGTGGATTGGATAATACTATCGCATCCATGTTAAATTTCCTGCTTTTGATCATTTATACTCATCCTTAGGAATACATAGTCCCCCTTGAGGGGTGAAGAGGCAGGTCTGCAACTCATTCACAAACAGTTCAGAAACAGAAATTGCATAGGGGCGCCTGGCTGGCTCAGGTGGTGGAGCACGGGACTCTTGATCTTAGGGTTGTAAGTTCGAGCCCCACCTTGGGTGTAGAGATTACTTGAATTTTTTTTAATCTAAAAAAAGAAAGTGTGTACATACCTTGTCTATCTATCACCTATCCATTAAGGAAGAATGATAAAGCAAAGGTAATAAGATGTTAAAAATTGATGAATCTGTGTAAAGGGAATAAAGAATTTCTTTGTACTATTCTTGCATTTTTCTTTCTGATGTTATTTGTTTATTTTTGAGAGACAGAAGCACAAGTGGGGGAGGGGCAGAGAGCGAGAGGGAGACACAGAACCCAAAGCAGGCTCCAGGCTCTGAGCCATCAGCACAGAGCCTGAGACAGGGCTCAAACTCACGAACCATGAGGTCACGACCTGAGCCAAAGGTGGACACTTAACCGACTGAGCCACCCAGGTGCCCCATTTCTTTCTTTTTTTAAGTTTTTTTTTTTTTAGAGAGAGAGCGAGCGCAGGGGAGGGGGAGAGAGAGAGAAAGAGAGAGAATCTCAAGCAAGCTCCACACTGTCGGCACAGACCCCAATGAAGGGCTCAAACTCACGTGAGATCACGAGCTGAGCAGAGATCAGGAGTCAGACGCTGAAACCAATTGAGCCACCCAGGCGCCCTGCATTTTTCTCTCTTATGTTGGAAATTGTATCAAAATGAAAAAAATCCCCAAACTCCACATACAGAACTGTCGCCACTCGAAGCACACTCTAGGACTGAGGGCAAGAGAAGCCGGGCTTCCCAGGGGCGTAGTCAGCACCGACAACAAAAGGAGTCATTACAACCTGTAATTGGTAGGCACAGCTCGTGCTGTGATAAGAAAGCACAAGTGGAACTACCTAATGTGGGGGACTGAAGAAAGATCGCTGGAAAGAGTTCATTCATTCATTCAACGATTTAATGAGCACCTATTATTAGCCAGGTGCCAGGACCAGTAGTAACGGAGACTGACAAAGTTCCCTCCTGCGTAGAGTTACATCTCTGGCGTGTGGAAGGGGGAGATAATAAACAACAAAATACATAAGGTAACACCGAGTAATGATAAATGCCACAAAAAAAAGAAAAAAAACAACTTACTGAACTGGGATAGAGTGGTTTGAGATGCTATTTTAAAGATTTTTTAAATGTTTATTATTTTAGAGAGAGAGCAGGGGAAGTGCAGAGAGAGAACCCCGAGTGGGCAACACGCTGACAGCAGAGAGCCTGATGCGGGGCTCGAACTCATCAACTACGAGATCATGACCTGAGCGGAAGTCGGTCACTCGACCACGCAGGCACCCCTTGAGATGCTATTTCAGAGCAGCGGGCCAGGGTAGTGAGAACCCAAGCTGAGCGAGGAGGTGAGCCATAAGGTCACGTGCAGGAAGAGCTCTGAGTGGAGGGATGGCCCCGGTGTAGAGGCCCTGGGCAGGGAGAGCTACCGACCGGCCTATTTGAGGAACAGCAAGAAGGCCAGCGAACCTGGGAGGGCGGGGGTAGAGAAAGGAAGAGTGGCCGGAAGTGAGGGCGGCTGGCTGTAAGGTCACAGGCTGGGAAAGAGCTTGGACTTTAAATTGGAGTTGGAAGATTGGCTGGGGGATGAGGAACACTTCTCACAAATATTCTCGTTCTTCTTCTGGGATTGTCCTTCTTTCCTGCTTAAAGTACACGTGGCCATGACTTGCTTTAGCCAATGGGAACGGAGCAGAAGAGACACGTGTCGCTCCTGCATGGACACCGTAAGAGCCAACGTCCCCACTCCCCCTGGGCTTAGGGCTGATAACGGCCCCCCACTGTTATGGGCCACGGGATACTGCACGGGGCCCCGTGGCTTCCCACACTCTGCCCGCACCTTTGTAGGTCAATCCTTTAATGGCACGTCCTCGAGCTAACCTGTTGGAATGTGCTGTTTGCTGCTGGGACCTCGCCTGACTTCCGTGCTAACATCGCTTGTCAACTCAGCTTCCTACACGTACTTGAGACCTTTCTGGCAGCCTTCCTATGGCACAAAGTTCTGACACAGCACATTCCGCCCCGTTCCTTGTGACAAATCCAGAGTCGTGTTCAACAGCCCCCATAGACGTCCTGATGTAGAAGGCAGCCGAAACGGCTGCAAGTTCCTCTTCTCCCCTCTGTGCATGCCCCTTTGCAACTTTTCAGCAACTCCCCCAAACAACTGGAGTCTATTTCTTCACCACTTGACTCTGCGCTCGGCCACTGGACTTGCTTTGGCTAATGAGACATCAGAGAATGTGATACAAGCATAGTTGGGCAAGTGCTTGTGCACAGGCCTGGCCTTCTCTTTGGCTCCCTTGTTGCCAACACGTGGACAAGCCCAGGCTCACCTGACAAGGATGAGGGACACGTGGCCCAGCGGCCCCTCTCAAAAGCCAGCCAACCACCAACCGTCAGCACGACAACCATCCAGCGGGCCAGGAGCCGGCCACAGAGGGTTGAGCAAGCTTAGTCAAGACCGCCCGCTCAGTCCAGCCTGAATTGTCACCCCCGACCCCCGAATTGTGGGGTAAATAAGTGGCTGGCATTTTCAGCCATTGGGTTTTGGGGTAACTATTCACTTGGCAAAACTAAATGATGCGTTATTTCCCCCCTTGAAGCCCCCACAGTCCTGGAGAAGCCCCTGGGACACCCTCAGAGGCCCGACAGCCTGCTCTGTAGACGGCTCGAACCACCACACCACCCCCTTTCAGCAGGTCCCTCCGGACAGCCTTCCCATAATGCACCCAGAGCCTCTGCAGGGCACACAGACGCTGACCATTCGGCGCCCCCTGCTCTGGATAACGGAAGCCCGGGCCCTCTCCCATCCCAAGCACTGTAGGAAACACACCATCAATCCCTGCTGTTTCTGGGTCCCCAAGACGTATAGGCTGCCATCAGCTGGGTCTGAGAGAAAGGCTGTCCTGTGGGGCAGAGAGGAACAGGGGGAGGGTTAGGCTCATGCCCCTGGTTTCCTGAAGGCTCCCTTTGCCGCCATCTTCCCCAGCTAGTAGGAGGCACCACACAGCTCCAGATCCAAACCTCTTCCCTTCCTTCCAACATGCCCCTACCCCCGGCCCGCCGAACCCCCTCTAGACAACTGTGGCCTCCCCATCTCCCGATACCCCCTCCTTCAAAGACCGCAGGTTCACTTACTCGGTGACATACATTGGCCCTTGGAGGATGGGATCTGTGGGCACAGGGACATGAAGTATGAGTAACCCCCTCCATACCGCCCGCTGACAAGCACAGCTCAAATTCACGGGGTGCTTACTGTGGGCCAGGCACTGAGCCACTCACTTGACATGCATGTAATTTAATCCTCCCGAGAACTCTGTGAAGTAGGGTCATTACCCTTGGCCCCATTTTACAGGTAAGGACATTGAGGCTCGGAGGGGCGAAGTGACTTTCCAAGGCCACGCAGCTGGGAAGTGGTGCAGCTGCCTGCAGAGACTGGCTTGTTGGAGCCTAGACCCCAGGCACTTATCTTCCATGCACAGTGACCCCCCCCCCCCAGCCCCCAACTCAGGGTCCAAGGAAGGAAGAGTGACTGCCCCTTGCTCACCATCCTTCAGCGTCCACTTCAAGTCCCCCGTCTGCTTGCTCAGTGCGTGGAGACTTCCATCCAGGGTGGACACTAGCAGGAGGCTCTCCGGCCTGAGGCTCTGGACCTGAAGTGGGAAACAAAGTCACCTTCTCTGAGGAGCCTGAGGGCACCCCTTGTCCTCACTGCATGCAAGGCTGGCTGTGACTCCCCTTCTCGCAGGGGGCGGGGGACAGACAAAGAAGGAAGCAGGACTGGGGAAGCTGCTGGCTGCCCCCATTGATCTCCTTGACCCTAGAGAGGGGTTACAGTGGGAACTGGGGGGTGGGGGGTGAGGTGGCTCCCACAGTGTCTAAAATCTGTCCTCTTCCCCACCCCTCAATTCTTCCTGGTTTTCCAAAGAAGACGGAAGGCCTTTACGAAAGGACTTCACAGTCTCCCTACGAGATGGGTGCTATTCTCCCCAGCGCCGGGGAGACTGAGGCTCATGCCGGTTAGGTAATTAGCCTAAAAGCACGCGGAACGACTGCTGGCATCTCTCTGATATCTGCAACCTTTTCCTCCTTTGCCACACTGTGGCTTTTCTTGGGGTGACCCCCCCCAACCGGCCCAGCTGCTTCTGGTGCCAGGCTCCAGGGGTCCTCTGGACCAAGGCTCGGGGTGGCCAAGGGAGGGAGGGCCGGAGCTGCCCTTGCATCTGGCCTCCACTGGGCTAACTCACCTGCTCTAGCCCCTCCTTGAGCAAACAGGGTGAGGCTGAGCTCCTAGAAGGAGCCCTAACATCCGGGTGGCCCCGCCGCACCCTTGCAAACGCCACATCCTGCTCCAGGACCCTCAGGTTTGGAGCTGAGCCAACGGTCTTGGTGGAGGGGTAGCAAACAGCCTCTTGGCCCCTCTCTTCTCCCAGCCTGCTTTGCGCTCTGAGAAGACGCTGCAGGCTGATTGCCCACAGCTGAGTGGCTTGACCATCAATGTGTTTACAAATGTGTTTTTAATTAGCGACCAATTTTTAAAATTGGAGAGGTTTCACTTTTAAAAATCTGAATTTCTAATTTGTCTCATTTCCAGTCTTTCTAAATTTTCTGGAGAGACCTGTTGCGGCCACACCCGGCTCACATTCCTACTTGGCAACCAAGGGTGGACCCAGAGCTGGAAGCAGGACAGTGGAATGGCTCGAACAGCCACCTGCATGATCCAGTTAGTGGTCCCGGGGGCTTCAGGCCCGACGAGTGGATTCTAGCCTGGGTGCCTTTGCCCACTCCAGGCATTTCTGTAAAACCGGACTCTTACCTCCTAGCGGGGCTGGACCCGATTCCCACACCTCCTACTTACTTATCCCAGAGGTTCTGAGCCCAGGGTCCAGTCGTGGTTTGGGAGAACGACTGTGAGTCGCCTGAATTTGTAAAACTGGGTATGTGGGCGCATTTCTAGACAGAGGACCCTTAAGTTGATCCCCCGTCCCAGCCCGCATCCCAGGACTTTTAGGAGGCCAAGCACCCCCCCCCCCGCCCCCGCGCCCCCTTCCCCGCCCCCAGGCCATTCTCTCCACCTGCACCCCCAGGCTGCAGGAGGGGCGGCTGTTCCCTCCACCAGCGCCTTTCCACGCTGGCACATCTCTCCAATCAGGTGTTCGCGGGGGCAAAGGCAACCCCCCACAGCTACGAGGCTTTTCCTGGCAGGGTCCAACTTGGAGCCACCTGGACCCGGAGGAGGGCAAGGCGGCCCCTGTTGCTCCGCTGTGCGCCAACCCCTCCCCCCGCCCCTGACCTGGGAGACGCTGCGGCCGCCCCACTTCTCACCTGGAGCCCCGGCGTCGGGAGTAGCGCGGCGAGCTGGAGCAGGAGCCCGAGGTGGAGCGGGGGCCAACGGCCGCATCCCTGGGCCCCACTCGCCATAGCCGGTCCCTCAGTGCCTCCAGGGGACAGCACGGCCCCGCCTGGCCCGGAGGAGACTCCGCCCAGGGCTGGGCCACTTGGGTACACAGAGGCTGGGGCGCAACCTCAGCCCGCGTCCCGCTCCTTCCCCCGCCCTTCCGATCCCCCCCCCCCCAGTCACCCTGCTAGAGATGGCTCGGGGAGGTTACCTGCGGAGGCCATTCGTGGACTTTCCCACCGGCCAAGTGCTGTATCAAGCGCTCTACACCCTTCGTTATCAGCTCATTCAATCTTCACCGCACTCCCGATGGAAAAGCTGAGGCTCACGCTGGAATTCAGACTCAGGCGTCTCCCCTCAAAGCTCGTGCTGTTACTATGCTAGGGGCCTCCACTGAGAGGTGATGAAATATAGGTGAACTGATGGACTCATTCTTTCAGTAAATATTCACTCATTATGCAGCCTGGTAAGCAGGACAGATAAGGTACCTGTCTTTGTAGAACTTCCACGCTTCCCCGCCTTGGATATCAGACAGTGCGGCCTCAGGGCACCCCTTGCTGGGGTGGTTACAGTCCTTGTTGTAGGCAGACCTCCCGACTTGGTCAGCCAGGGCCTGCAGGGGTCCAATGAGTTGTCAAGTTTGGGCTCGTGCATTTCTCCTTCTTCCTTGGGTAAAAATCACTGCTGATCTGACCATCACACAGCCTGGCTCCGCCTCTCCCTCTGCCTCTTCCTCTCTGTCATCCCTGGCCTTCTTGGTCATGGCCCCCACAGCCACTGAAGAGTTCTTAGCTAGCTGGCCCATAGCCTTCCTCTCCACCCCAAGGATGCCGCCACCATTGGTGTCTCCAGTGTCACCTACTCCCGCACATGGCCCCGACCCACGCTGCAATCAGCTCACGATTACCTAGAACTACCAACTAAATCATGCCTGGCTGGAACCCCATCCTTCCGCTGCTCCAAGGATGGGCTGCTGAGGGCTCACAGGTGCCTGCGTCTTCACAAAATTGCCCTTGGTTGACTGGAGCATCCCGTGCCCTCCTGCCCATGACTGACTGACTCCGGGCGGGGACTGGCCCTTTCGCCTCAAGGTGAAGCCACCTCTGGTAACAATTTGTGCTGCGGAGTTTCTCATGCTTCACTCCCTCCCCCGTCTCTCAGAGAGTTCATCCCATCACTGAGCAAGAATCCCTGCCTCAGGCTCTGTTTTTAAGAACCTCCCTGATCTAAGGCACCCTCTAATCATGTTTTCATCAACTGCAGCCTTAAAAAACCCAACTGCCTCGTGGCGAAAGGCCTCTTTTTGAAACGTGTACATCATAAAGTCTGTGGTTTGCTTGGTTACCCCTTCAGGCTTAACTGTTCCAAGGCTCCCAGTTGGCAAGTGGTCCTAACTTCATAGCACGAGCGATTGCTTGTCGCTCTAGAAACCAACCCAAGCTACTGAGGGTGTGAATGAAGCCTCCTTCATGCTTTATGTTTCATACGGCTGTACATTTCCTTGGAACGTACATTGTGTCTGTCAATTATGCTTGGATTCATAGTCATTTCTCATGCAAATCAACCCGATTTGCATAGGCAACCTACAAATGAACTCACATAAATCATTTTTTATGTGTGTGATGATATGAATAACACACATTGTAGAACCTTTATAAAATCCAGAGAAATAGAAATAAAACAAAATTCATTCATGGTTTCACCTCCTGGAAACAGAGCATCTCTGTTAACATTCTGTTGTATTTTCTCCAGTATTGTTCTTTTTCCCTACGCCTGTATGTTTTAATGGGCTACGATGCTGAAATATTAACAATGTTTTGCCGTCCAGAACTTCATTTTCCCTGACAGCCCTTCTATTCAGGCGGAGTTGCTCTGAATTTATCGCCTCAGCGAAGGGAAGAAAGAGAGAAAAGGAAGCTTCTTTTAGCTTTTGAGTGTTTGAATACCTCAGGGCGTGAACCTAGCCCCGAGAGAATAAATAACAAGGGTGGAAAAGTGGAAAAGTGCCCCCCCCCGCCCCGCCCCTGGACTCAGAGAGGAAGCTTCTGCATCGCCCTCACCCAAGGACAGGACCCCGCGTAGCTTTGTGGGATCCAGAGCAGAGGGGGTGTCTGGCTTCAGAGTGGAGACTGGAGAAGCAGTGGGCCTGGAGATGCTCTATGCTGGGTCTGGGCTGCGGGGGGTTGGGAGGGGTTAGTGTGATGTGGCGGTGGGGGAATATTTTCCAGATGCCTGAGGGGGAGTGGGAGAGAGAGAAGTGAGGGAGAGAGAGAGCCTCCTCAGAACGAAAGAGGAACAACTGCAGCAGAGACTGGTAAGGACGAGAGACGGACCCAACGGCATCTCAAGAGATGCCAGCTAGGACCGATGATGTCAAGGACTCAGTGTCCCCTTGCCTCCTGGCATTATGCAAACTCCATGGAACTTAACCCCGCCCTGGACGAAAGCTGGGAAAAACCAGACGGGGCTGAATTGCTTGCACCTGGCACAAAGGGAGCTTAAAATAAAACGGTAAATGGAGTTATACGAAGTAAAGTTAACGTCTCTTCTCCATACCTCAATTTGTGCTCTTAAATGCTCTGCTCTTGGACAAATAGACATAAACCAATAGCCTTTCTCCATTCTAGCAAAAGAGTGGAGAAAACAGAAATAGTGACGGGAAAAATATTCCCAGCATGATAGCAATAAAAAGAAAATGCTTAGGAATGAATTTAACTAGAAAGGCACAGGACCTCTATGAAGAAACTGATAAAGTCTTATGAAGGATATAAAACGAAATGTGAACAAATTGAAAGCTGTGACCCTGGGTGGGAAGATTTCACGTAATTAAAACGTCAATTTTCTCCTAACCAGTTATAAGTATAATGAAATTCTATTAACTCCAGACTTAAAAAAACTTGGCTAACATAAAGATCATATGCAAGAATAAATGCTTGAGAATAGTCGAGAAAAGTGTGCAAATGAAGAGTAATGGAAAGGGGACTTATGTTACCAGATATCAGAATATACTGTTAAACTACAATATCAATATAATTTTACCATGGGGACTGACAAGTAGATACATATATTGGTTGGATCAAATAGAGAATCCATAAATATATATCATTGTAAGTGAGAATTTAATAAATGACAAAGATGATATTTAATTCAATGGAAAATGTATTAAGTGCCTTGGTATAATTATCCATCAGGAAGCAAGTAAATCTTTATCTCTCTCTCTCTCTTTCTCCCTCTCTCCCTCTCTCTGCCTCTTGTATTTGCCTTCTTAAAACTTGAAGTATGGCCGACACACCATGTTCCATTAGTGTTAGGTTTACCACACAGTGATTCAACAGCTCCCTACATTATGCTATGCTCACCACAAATGCAGCTACCATCTGTTACCTTTCTCTCTTTTTTTAACCATAGACTTTATTTTTTACAGCAGTTTTAGATTTATAGCAAGACTGAGTGGAAAGTCCAGAGATTTCCTATATATTCCCTGCCTCCACACATTCATAAGTTACTCCTGTTATCAATGTCCCCCCCTGTACCTTTGTTACAACTGATGAACCTACCTGGACGCATCATTGGCACCCAAGGTCCGCAGTTTACGTTAGGGTCCACTCATGAGTGGTACATTCTATGAGTTTGGACAAATGTATACATCCACCATTAGAATATGATACAAGGCATTTTCACTGTCCTCAGAATCCTCTGTGCTCTTCCTCTTCATCCCTCCCTCCTCTTTAATCCCTGGTAACCACCGATGTTTTTACTGTGTCCATGTTTTTGCCTTTTCCAGAATGTTATGTACAGTAAAACCTTGGTTTGTGAGCATAGTTTGTTCTGGAAACATGCTTGTAATCCAAAGCACTTGTAGATCAAAGTGAATTTCCCCATAAGAAATAATGGAAACTCAGATTATTTGTTCCACAACCTAAAAATATTCATATAAAAATAATTACAATGCTGTAATATAATACAAAATAATAGAGAAAATACAAAATATAAAGAAAAATAAACAAATCAGCCCACACATACCTTTGAACACCTTCATGGCTGGTGTGAGGGAGACAAGAGAGAGGAGGGTTACTGTGTAGGACGATTTTCATATCACGAAGAGAATCACTGCTATCTGTTGGCTCAATGGAATCTTTTTCGTTTTGTGCAACTTTACAAAGGAACCTATCTAATGACCTGGAATGAAGCAAAGCATTCCTAAGCTTACTCTTGTATGAAAAAGCAAAGGACTGTGCATAGGTGCTTTGAAGTGACCAAAAATACAGTAGTGTCCATTGTGGGCACGTTCCGACGTTCCGAAACATCACTGATTTCTGCCTAAGACCGAGCATCCGAGCATGGGAGATGATCACCCACAATCCTGCAGTGAAAAAGAGAGAGAGAGAGAGAGAGAGAGAGAGAGAGAACGAGAGAGAACCATTGGCTCAGTTGTGATCATGTGATGTTCAGCGTCACATACTACTTGACTGCAAGACATCACTCGTTTATCAAGTTAAAATGTATTAGAAATGTTTGCTCATCCTGTGGAACACTCAGAGAACAAGTTACCCGCAATCCAAGGCTCTGCTGTAGTTGGGATCATTATAGAGTTTGTGGCCTTTTCAGATGGGTTTCTTTCAACTACTAATTTGCCTTTAGGGTTCTGCCATGTCTTTTCATGGCTTGACAGCTTCTTTCTTTTTAGCACTGAATAGTATTCTTTTGTCTGATGTAACACAGTTTATTTATCCATTTACCTACTGAAGGACATCTTGATTACTTCTGAATCTCGGCAGTTACGAATAAAGCTGATATAAACACACTTATGCAGGCTTTCGAGTGCATCTTGTCAATTTCTTATTAAAATACATCAAACTTACAGAAAAGCATACAAATCATAGACTACACAGTGAACTCATCTATTTAACCTGTACACAGATCAAGAAACAGAACATGACCAGCAATGCCACAAGGTCGCTTGTGACACATTCTAAGAGTAACCTCTATCCTGACTTACAACACCAGAAATTAGTTGTGCTGATTTTTGATATTTATACAAATGGAATCATACTGTATGTTCTCTTCTATGTCTGCCTCTTTTTTCAATTAAAAAATGCATTAATTGCATGAATTACCACAATTACTAATGTGGTAATTACCACTATTACTAGTATATGAATAGTAACTCATATAATTACTGGTAATTGGCCTTGACAGGCATTAGGTGTTTTTCCTACCAGTTTTTGGCTATCATGGAGTGCTGTGAATATTCTCCCACTTATCTCTTGAGGACCGTATCTTTGTATTTCTGTTGGCTACTTACTTGCGAGCAGACCTGCTAGATCATAGGGATGTATGTATGTTCGGCTTCCGTGGATTTTGCTGAGTAATTTTCCAAAGTGGTTGTACCAGCTTATATTTGGTGCTGCTGGTGGTAGAGGGTAGTTTCTTACGCAGTAAAGAAAATATGGAACTATAAAAGAGAAAAAGACACAGATGTATTTGAAATATATAAAAAATGAAAAACTTTAGGAGGACAAAAGATACCATAAACAAACATCAGATTAGAAAAATATTGGCAAGACAGAAGACAACAAGGATTAACATATATACTACAAACCGCTCCTATAAATTGGCAAGAGAAAGACAAACAACCAAAAATTATGCAAAGACTATATGAATAGAAACTCACAGAAGATCAACTGCAAACATGTGAAAATGTGCTCAAAATCATGAGCAGTCAGAGAAATGCAAAAATGCGATTTTTAAAAAGTAACACATATATCACTTTATGCCCATAAATTTGCAAAAATTAAAAAGAAGGCGAAGTAATGGCAAAACGTTGATAATTGCCAAAGCTGGGTTGTGAGTATTTGGGGGTTCACTATATTGTTCTATTTTTTTTCGAGATGTTTGAAAATGCCCGTAATAAAAAGACGTAAAAAGCCTAAACAAATTAAAAAAAGAAGGCTAAGCCTATTACTGCCAGGGACCTGGGAACAAGCATACTCTCACATGGGGCTGGTGGAAATGGAAATCTTTTCGGACTTTTGTGAATGCAATCTGAAAACTATTTAGAATAAAAAATGCAGGGGCGCCTGGGTGGTTCAGTCTGTTGAGCATCTGACTTCAACTCAGGTCACAATCTCTCATGATTCGTGGGTTCGAGCCCCACATGGGGCTCTGTGCTGACAGCTCAGAGCCTGGAGCCTGCTTTGGATTGTGTCTCCCTCTCTCTCTGCCCCTCCCCCACGCGCGCTATCTCTCTTCTAATGTTTAACAAACATTAAAAAAAATAAAAAAGTAAATAAAAGAATAAAAACTGCATGACCACCTTGGCCTGGAAAACCCTCTCTGGGGGATCTTCCCCATGGAAATAAAATATTTTTTTTAAGTTTATTTATTCTGAGAAAGAGACAGAGAATGAACAGGGGAGGAGCAGAGAAAGAGAGGGGGACAGAGGATCCGAAGTGGGTTCAATGCTCACAGCAGAGAGCTGGATGTGGGGCTTTAACTCATGAACTGTAAGATCATGATCTGAGTCAAAGTCAGACGCTTAACTGCCTGAGCCACCCAGGCGCCCCCAAGATAAAATATTTTGTATTAAAAAACACATAGAGACATATATCTTAAAAGGCTTATAATGGTAAAGGTGTAAGGATGTTTATTGCAGCATTGTGCTCTGTGCAAGCAAGTAGAAACAAAGCACGGACCCTCCAACTGAGAAACGGCTGACCTAATTATAGAACATCCACCCATTAGGGTGATATGCAGCCACTAAAAATAATAGAGTATATTTGTTAATTTGGAAAGATTTTTGTGTTATATTAAGAATAGCAAGATACAGAAAACAGCATTATAGGAACCTATTTCTGTAAAACTGTGTGTGTGTCTGTGTGTGTGTATGTAAATTATTTTATACAAGCATGGACAGAACTACAGAATGCAATATATTGGATTGTTGACAAAGATTCTATGATAGGCTGAAGCATGTATATCTGTATATTATACTAACCAATGGGTAAAAGTGGCAAAAAGGAAAAACTTTAAAAGCTTCTCCCCCCAAATCGTTTGTCTATTCTATTTATGAAAAAGTCAATGTATATATGTGAGGTGTGTATGCATTCATGTGCATATAAGTCCTTGCCCAAGCAAAGTAGCTGTTTATATACTATGCAGAGCAGTGTTAATCCCCATATTTCCATATGCTGTCAGTTCAGCCTGTAATATCTCAGCAAAATAGAAGTCCTCCCCTCATCCCCTGAGTATAAAAATAATCACTGGTAACAATATACATGACTTCTTGCTTGCATATACGATCTTACTTAATCCGTTAACCAACTGGCAAGGAGAGTTTTATTGTTCCCATTCTATAGATAAGCAAAGTTTCAGAGAAGTTAAGGTATTTGTCGGAGTTTACAAAGCTAGTAAGTGAAGAGGCAGTGATTGAAACCTATGTAGCTCTGAGTCCCAGAACCTAACCTCTGTGTTGTACTTTCCTCTATGTTTCCCTTGATGTGTTTTTCAGGGGGTTCACCTTGTCTGGATAAAGGAGTCACGGGGACAGCCGCGCCTGTTATGATCTGGGCAGAAGCAGGCCTCACTGCTCATCGCCCAGCTAGCTCCCAGGCAGACCACACTAGGGTTTGAGGTCAAAGCCCCCGCTGGGATTCCTCTGCCCAAACTTGGTTCCCCTATTTCCCCTGGGAAACTTGTGGCCCCAGATCTCCTCTGGGGACTCACTCATGCTCAGATAGCGTGCTCGGTTATTTCTCTATCTTCTCCCACCCTGGCACGAGTAACCCACGGCTTACAGCGGAGAGAGAGAGAGAGGCGAGTAAGCTCCCAGAACCGAATTTGGGAGGAACATTTCCCCAGTCCTGTGGGAGCCTTCCGTCTTTGCCTCACGAGAGGCCTCTATCGGTAGCACTTCAAACTGCAGGTTTGTGATTCCATTTGTATGACCTGCAAAGAGGCACAGTGATCCGTGCTGTTGAAGTCAGGGGATTGGCTACCCACCAAGGGAGCGGAGGAAAAGAGACTAGTGACAGCGAGGAACCTCGAGGTCTGCTTGAGGGGATCTGGTTATGTTGTGTTTCTCACTGTGGGTGCTGATTGTAGGGTATTTCTTTCTTTCTTTTCTTCTTTTTTTTTTTTTTAATTTTTAATGTTTATATTTGAGAGGGGGAGACAGAGAGAGGCAGAGAGAGGGGGAGACACAGAATCCGAAGCAGGTTCCAGGCCCCAAGCTGTCAGCACAGAGCCCAACGCGGGGCTTGAACTCACGAACTGCTAGATCATGACATGAGCCAAAGTCCCACACTTAACCTACTGAGCCACCCAGGCACTTCTGTAGAATGCTTCTTCATGTATATTTCATCGGTGTGCTGGAGTGGTTCACGAGAGCCCATTGTTACATTTCCCAGAATTTTGTGAGCGCCAGTTCATCACGACCATCGTCAAAAATTGAATTACATAAACCCACAATTAAATACATTACATTTAAGGCAGATGTAATAAAGACTCAAAACTCATCACTTCCTAATGATTTTAGGAAGTGACTTTAATCACTTCTCTCTGCTCTTGCAATGATTCACATCCATGGTCTCTGCATGATGCAAGTCCGATGTAATGGTTGCTCCTGCACCCTGGGTGACATGACATCAGCAGCTTGAAATCGGTCGTAGTGGCAGAATTTACACCATGGGAGCCAGCAGATGCTGCAAAGTGGGGCTTGATTTATCGTGTTGTTGATTGCCTAGCTTGAAGAAAGTGAAGGGAATGCTAATAATGCAGATTACATTTAAAAGTGCTTTGTGTCTGGGAATGCTATAAAAGAAGTCAGGGAGACATTCTTCCAGTCTTGGAAACCTGTGATCTGGTTTGGCAAAGACAGTGTTCACATCATGGAAGAACGAGTGAAGTTCCAAAATACGTCTTTACTGTGTTATTTTTCACTTCCCTGTTGTTAAGGTAAATTAAAAATATCAACCAATGTGCACTTCAGAACCGCATTTGGAAAGCTGGTTGTCAAAAGTTTACCAGGACCCGGCTGGTTATATTTCTGTAAAGGTTAAAAACAAGCAGAGAAGTCGACCTATGGATCTGTGTGCCTTTATGGTAAAAGAGTGATGGGTCTCACATATAGTAGTTTGGTTTCATTTTCTTCATAAAATATAAGAACATTGGAAAAGAAAAGTTAATTTCCCCCCAAACCAAACCTAGATGGAAGCCATGGGCTCACCCATCTTGGAAGCCTTTGGAAACGACTGTGAAGAGGCACCTGTCAGGTCCTTACCTGAGTGTGGGCTTCTCTTAGAGCTCACTGGTAAGTAGTTCTTGGACCACGTCCACGATAGTTCTTATAGTTAAGTGTTCATGTCCACTGGATGGATGGCAAGAGGCTTGGTTTTAAGTGTTTCCATTACCGTGAGAAAGGATGAAGGGGAATGCCAGCCTGTAGGGGAGTCCAAGACCCCTTTCCACCCACATCTTCCCCGTGAAAAGGTTTTGAAGTTCCAGCTTTGGCCTCATCACTTTGCCTTTGTTTTTTTCTCATTGGTGGCTTTGAATGGTTCTTCTGGTCTCCGTTGAGGCGGGTGTAGTGGTAAAAAGATCTGGAGCTGCTTCCTGGTGTGTACGTGTGTGTGTGTGTGTGTGTGTATGCATGTGAGTGTGTATATGGGTGTGTGTGTATTTGAGTGTGTTTAAGTGTGTGCGCACGTGTGAGTGTCTGGTATATGCATGCATGTATGTGTATGTATGGGTAGTGTGTGTGTGTGTGTGTGTGTGTGTGTATGTGTGTGTGTGCACGTGTGTGGTTTAGAAGAGTTTGTTTTTAGATGGATTCCAGTCATTTGCCTCTGGAGTCATCCTTCCTCATCATTAAAATCTGGAGCTTGAGGGGCGCCTGGGTGGTGCAGTCGGTTAAGCGTCCGACTTCAGCCAGGTCACGATCTCGCAGTCCGTGACTTCGAGCCCCGCGTCGGGCTCTGGGCTGATGGCTCGGAGCCTGGAGCCTGTTTCCGATTCTGTGTCTCCCTCTCTCTCTGCCCCTCCCCCGTTCATGCTCTGTCTCTGTCCCAAAAATAAATAAAAACGTTGAAAAAAAATTAAAAAAAAATCTGGAGCTTGAGGGGCGCCTGTGTGGCTCAGTCAGTTAAGTGACCCACTCTTGGTTTCTGCTCAGGTCTTGATCTCACAGTTTGTGAGTTCGAGTCCCGCATTGGGCTCTGTACTGACAGCGTGGAGCCTGCTTGGGGTTCTCTCTCCCTCTCTCTCTGTCCCGCCCCCGCTCGCTCACGCACGCGCGCGCGCTCTCTCTCTCTCTCAAAATAAATAAATAAATAAACGTAAAAAAAAAAAAAAAAAAGAAAAAAGAAAATCCTGAGCATGAAGGTAAGGGTGGCTATAAAACCTACTTACAGCAGGGGGCAGCAGAGTGCAGCAGTTAAATATGTGGCATTGTACTGGCTTCAACCAATCTTTCCCATTCACTTGTGATTACACGCCTCTCTCAGCCAGAAAGTTTTTGAACACTCACCCTCAACTGTATGTAGAACTATTGATAAATTACATACATAATTCCCGTCCTGAATAATAGATATATTTGTTAAAAACTATAACAAATTGAAATTAAAAATTGAGGAGATAGTGGGGCACCTGGGTGGCTCAGTTGGTCAAGCGTCTGAATCTGGCTCAGATCATGATCTCGCAGTTTGTGGGTTTGCACCCCACCTTGGGTTCTCTGCTGTCAGTGCAGAGCCTGCTTGGGACCCTTTGTGTCCCTCTCTCTCTCCCTCTTCCCCACTTATGTCTCTCTCTCCTTCTCTCTCAAAACTAAATAACATTAAAAACAAAACAAAACAAAACAAAAAAAAACAACTGAGGAGGGGCACCTGGATGGCTCAGTCGGTTAAGCGCCTAATTTCGGGAGATCAGGTTATGATCTCCCAGGTTTGTGGGTTCCAGCCCTGTGTTGGGCTCTGTGCTGACAGCTCAGAGCCTGGAGCCTGCTTTAGATTCTGTCTCCCTCTCTCTCTCTCTCTGCCCCTCCCCTGCTCATGCTGTCTCTCAAAAATAAATAAAGGTTAAAAAATCATTTAAAAAATAGAGGAAATGGTGACATTAACTTTAAAAAATGCGTTGTTGAGGTGTGATCAACCATGAACTGCACGTATTAAAAAAGTACACAATTTAATACATTTTGACATGCGTTTACGCCTATAAAACCATCATGCAATCAAGATAGTGAACATATCCAGCATGCACAAAAGCTTCCTAGTACCCCTTTGTAATTGCTTCTTCCCACACTTCCTGCCCCAACCCCACCCCCACCAACCACCGAGCTGCTTTCTGTCACTATAGATTAGCTTGCATTTTGTGGAGTTTTATGAAAGTGGCATCAGATGAGATGTACCTTTTTTGGGGGAGGGGAGTCTGGCTCCTTTTACTCAGCATAATTATTTTGATATGATACCCATAGATAGTCATGGATGAAAAGCATTAGGGTTGACATATACTTTTAAAATCAGATTTTGGGGGTGCCTGAGTGGCTCAGTCGGTTGGGCGTCTGACTTCAGCTCAGGTCACGATCTCGCGGTCCATGAGTTCGAGCCCTGCGTCGGGCTCTGGGCTGATGGCTCAGAGCCTGGAGCCTGCTTCCGATTCTGTGTCTCCCTCTCTCTCTGCCCCTCCCCCGTTCATACTCTGTCTCTCTCTGTCCCAAAAATAAATAAACGTTAAAAAATATTTTAAAAAAATAAAAAAATAAATAAAAAATAAAATCAGATTTTGTTAATATGCTTTCTACTCTCAGACTGCAGGGCTTTGGCTTTATATTCTGGATGTTAGACTTTATTTTCTTTTACACTGAACTAAACAATTATTATAATTCAACTTTTGAATAGGGAATAAATTCACATGGTCTAAAACCTAACCAGATGAGGGGTGCCTGGCTGGCTCAGTTGGTGGAGTGTGTGACTCCGGATCCTGGAGTTATGAGTTCAAGCTCCACATTGCGTATAGAGATTACTTGAAAAGAATAAATAAAAGGAGG
This sequence comes from Felis catus, assembly GCF_018350175.1. Classification (NCBI taxonomy): domain Eukaryota; kingdom Metazoa; phylum Chordata; class Mammalia; order Carnivora; family Felidae; genus Felis; species Felis catus. Next base: position 22,529,505 of record NC_058383.1, on the reverse strand, counting down.
AGACAAGATGGCAGAACAGCATGGAAGTTTTTTTGCATCTTGCATCCATGGAATATAGCCAGATCAACACTAAACCATCCTGCACACCTAGAAAACTGATCTGAGGATTAACACAACAATCTACACAACCTGAACCACCAAACTCAGCAGGTACGCAGTGCTGTAAGGTGAACTGGGGGAGAGAGAAGCCTCAGAAAACAGGGAGCTGTTTTAACATGCAGAGAGAGGATGGAGATGGAGGGTGGGGGGAGAGTGTGGGAAAAGCACCCCCACCCAAAGCAGCTGGAGAGAAAGTAGAAAAGTGGAAACAGCTGCAGGGACTGAACTAAAAAGGGAGAAAGGAGAAAGGAGAGGGTTTAAGTTCCATTAAGACTCTATAAACAGGGGAGTGCAGAGTCTGAAACTCCTCAGATCGATACCTGGTGGTGCTCTGGTGGGAAGGGTGAATCCCCAGGGGCAGAGTAGAGTCCGGGGGTCTTTGGGCCACATGGGGAGAAGCGGTTCCCCTGCTGAGAGGACACCTGGTAGAGGCTGTGTGGGTCCCCCAAAGGCAAGGCCCCAGCAGACCCTGGAGAACAACCACATTCGCTGGTGCTGGAACTAGGATGTTGAGGACGAAGCCTGGTGCCAGACGCGTGTTGTGATTTTCCATAATTCCTAAACCGCTGCTGCTACAGGATTGCGTGAACTTTCTCTGGGGCGGGCTGGCACCCGGCCGCAGTCTCTGGGCCTCGGCAGCAGCACGCCTTCCTGTAAACGTTCCTGGGTGCAGCTGGCACCTGGCCATTGCTGTGTGAGACCCTCCACAGAGGGGCAGAACGGGTCAAAGCCACAGTTCCTCAGAAGTGAGGGGTCGGGAAACACAGTTGCATCTGAGATAAAACTCAGGAGGGAGATTCTGCCTGGGGCTTGGTCACAGACGGTATAAAACCGGGAGTGGGAAGCCGAAAACAAAGGACGGGTGTGCGATTGCTGATCAGGGAGAACAGAGTTCTGACACTGGAGACTGGGTGGCTGGGTGACGCCATTTTCACTGCTCCTGCACATGCGCATATGCACCTACAGGTGCTCCAACCATCCACCCCAGTAAGCTAAGCAGCGCCATCTAGGGCAGAACAGAGCCATTACACTAAGCCCCGCCAACTGGGCCAACCTCGCTCTTCAGGAACACAAGTCTCTCCGCCTGCTTAGTTTATGGACTGTAGAGTGATTCACAGTTTGACTTCTAGGGAAAATGAAGTTACTTCAATCGTATTTCACTCTGCTGGTCCATCTATTAAATTTTCTTTTTTTCCTTTTTCTCTTTTTCATTTCTTTTTCTTGAATACAGAAAAAAAATATTTTTACTTTCAATATTTATTCCAAATATTTTTCTTTAATTTTTTTCTACTATATTTTTTATGCATGTGTAAATTTTTTTCAAATCCTATTTTACTTCCATCATTTCATTTTATTCTATTTCAGTGTATTCATTTACTCAAATTTTCAAACAATTTCCTTTTTTTTCTTCTTTCCCCTTTTTTCTCTAATCTATCAAGCCCCTTTCAACACCCAGACCAAAACACATCTAGGATCTAGCATCATTTATTTGATTTTTTGTGTGTGTGTTTGTTTTTAATTTTTAAATTTTAATACATTTTTTAATTTTAATTTTTTTACCTCATTAATTCCTTTTCTCACTTGAAAATGATGAATTAAGGAATTCATCCAAAAGGAAGATCAGGAAGAAAAGACAGCCAGGGACTTGACCAACACAGATGCAAGCAATATGTCTAAACCAGAATTTAGAATCATGATAATAAGAATACAGTTGTAGTCAAAAATAGATTAGAATCCCTTCCTGCGGAGATAAAAGAAACAAAAGCTAGTCAGGATGAAATACAAAATGTTATAACGGAGCTACAATCTCGAATGGATGCCATGGCAGCTAGGATGGGTGAGGCAGAGCAGAGAATCAGTGATACAGAGGACAAACTTACAGAGAATAATGAAGCAGAAAAAATAGGGAGACTAAGGCAAAACAGCACAATTTAAGAATTAGATAAATCAGTGACTCATTAAAAAGGAACAGCATCAGAATCATAGGGGTCCCAGAAGATGAAGAGAGAGAAAAAGGGGTAGAGGGCTATGTGAGCAAATCATAGCAGAGAACTTTCCTAACCTGGGGAAGGACACAGACATCAAAGTCCAGGAAGCACAGAGGACCCCCATTAGATTCAGCAAAAGCCGACCATCAACAAGGCATATCATGGTCAAATTCACAAAATACTCAGACAAGGCAAGAATCATGAAAGCAGTGAGGGAAAAAAAGTCCTTAACCAACAAGGGAAGACAGATCAGGTTTGCAGCAGACCTCTTCACAGAAACTTGGCAGGCCAGAAAGGAGTGGCAGGATATATTCAATGTGCTGAATGCAGCCAAGAATTCTTTATCCAGCAAGGCTGTCACTCAAAAGAGAAGGAGACATAAAAAGTTTCCCAAAAAAATGAAAGGAGTTTGTGACCACTAAACCAGTCTTGCAAGAAATTTTAAGGGGGACTCTCTGAGGGGAGAAAAGATGAAAAAAACAAATAAAGACCTAAAGCAACAAAGACTAGAAAGGCCCAGAGAACAGCACCAGAAACTCCAAGTCTACAAGCAACATAATGGCAATAAATTCATATCTTTCAGTACTTACTTGAAATGTCAATGGATTCAATGCTCCAATCAAAAGACATAGGGCAACAGAATGATAAGAAAACAAGGTCCATCTATGTGCTGTTTACAAGAGACCCATCTTAAACCTAAAGACAACTTCAGTTTGAAAGGAAGGGGATGGAGAACCATCTATCAGGCTAATGGTCAACAAAAGAGAGCCAGAGTATCCATAATTATATCAGACAATCTAGACTTTAAAATAAAGACTGTATCAAGAGATGCAGAAGGGCATTATATCATAATCAAGGGGTCTATCCACCAAGAAGACCTAACAACTGTAAACATTTATGCGTCAAATGTGAGAGCACCCAAATATATAAATTGATTAATCACAACATAAAGAAACTAATTGATAATAATACCAGAGTAGTGGGGGACTTCAATACCCCACTTACAGCAATGGACAGATCATCTAATCAGAAAATCAACAAGGAAACAATGGCTTTGAATGACACACTGGACCAGGTGGACTTAACAGATCATCCAAAAGCAGCGGAATATATATTCTTCTCCAATGCACATGGAACGTTCTCCAGAATAGACCACATACTGGGACACAAATCACCCCTCAACAAGTACAAAAAGATCGAGATCATACCGTGCATATTTTCAGGCCACAACACTATGAAACTTGAAATCAACCACAAGAAAAAATTTGGAAAGGTAACAGAGACTAAAGAACATCCTACTAAAGAATGAATGGTCTAACCAAGCAGTTAAAGAGGAAATTAAACAGTACATGGAAACCAATGAAAATGATAACACCACAACCCAAAACCTCTGGGACACAGCAAAGGCGGTCATAAGAGGAAAGTATATGGCAATCCAGGCCTTCCTAAAGACGGAAGAGAGATTTCAGATACACAACCTAACCTTACACCTTAAAGAGCTGGAAAAAGAACAGTAAATAAAACCCCAAACCAGCAGAATACAGGAAATAATAGAGATTAGAGTAGAAATTAATGCTATTGAAACAACAACAACAAAAAAACCCCAGGAGTACAGATCAACGAAACCAGAAGCTGGTTCTTTGAAAGAATTAACAAAATTGATAAGCCACTAGCCAATTGGATCAAAAAGAAAAAGGAAAGGACCCAAATAAATAAAATCAAGAATGAAACAGGAGAGATCGCAACCAACACACTAGAAACAAAAACAATAATAAGAGAGTATTATGAGCAAATATATGCCAATAAAATGGGCAATCTGGGAAAAATGGACAAATTCCTAGAAACATATACACTACCAAAACTGAAGCAGGAAGAAATAGAAAATGTGAACAGACCCATAACCAGTATAGAAATCAAATTAGTAACTAAAAAACTCCCAAAAAACAAGAGTCCAGGGCTTTCCAGGGTAATTCTACCAAACATTTAAAGAAGAGTTAACACCTATTCTCTTGAAGCTGTTCCAAAACATAGAAATAGAAGGAAAACTTCCAAACTCTTTTTATGAAGCCAGCATTACCTTGATTCCAAAACCAGACATTGACCCCACTAAAAAGGAGAAGTATAGACCAATTTCCCTGATGAACATGGATGCAAAAATCCTCAATAAGATATTAGCCAACCGGATCCAACAATACATTAAAAAAAATATTCACTACAACCAAGTGGGATTTATACCTGGGATGCAGGGCTGGTTCAATATCTGAGAAACAATTAACGTGATTCATCACATCAGTAAAAGAAAGGACAAGAGCCATATGATCCTCTCAATAGACGCAGAGAAAGCATTTGACAAAATACAGCATCCTTTCTTGATAAAACCCTCAAGAAAGTATGGATAGAAGGATGATACCTTGAGATCATAAAAGCCATGTATGAAAGACCCAACACTAATATCATCCTCATTGGGGAAAAACTGAGAGCTTTCCCCCTAAGGTCAGGAACAAGACAGGGATATCCACTCTCGCCACTGTTATTCAACATAGTATTGGAAGTCTTAGCCTCAGCAATCAGACAACACAAAGAAATAAAAGGCATCCACATTGGCCAGGAGGAGGTCAAACTTTCACTCTTTGCAGATGACATGATACTCTATATGGAAAACCCAAAAGATTCCACCAACAAAACCTGCTAGAACTGATTCATGAATTCAGCAAAGTCGCAGGATATGAAATCAATGCACAGAAATCGGTTGCATTCCTATACACCAACAATGAAGCAACAGAAAGAAATCAAGGAATCGATCCCATTTACAGTTGCACCAAAAACCATAAAATACCTAGGAAGACATCTAACCGAAGAGGTGAAAAATCTATACACTGAAAACTATAGAAAGCTTATGAAAGAAATTGAAGAAGACACAAAAAAATGGAAAAAGATTCCATGCTCCTGGATAGGAAGAACAAATATTGTTAAAATGTCAATACTACCCAAAGCAATCTACATATTCAATGCAATCCCTATCAAAATAGCAGCAAAATTCTTCACAGAGCTAGAACAAACAATCCTACAATTTGTATGGAACCAGAAAAGACCCCGAATAGCCAAAGTAATCTTGAAAAAGAAAACCAAAGCAGGAGGCATCGCAATCCCGGACTTCAAGCTGTACTACAAAGCTGTAATCATCAGGACAGTATGGTACTGGCACAAGAACAGACGCTCAGATCAATGGAACAGAATAGAGAACCCAGAAATGGACCCACAAACAGATGGCCAACTAATCTTTGACAAAGCAGGAAAGAATATCTAGTGGAATAAAGACAGTCTCTTCAGCAAGTGGTGCTGGGAAAACTGGAGGGTGACATGCAGAAATGAATCTGGACCAGTTTCTTACACTAGACACCAAAATAAACTCAACATGGATGAAAAACCTAAATGTAAGACAGGAAGCCATCAAAATCCTAGAGGAGAAAGCAGGCAAAAACCTCTTTGGTCTTGGCCACAGAAACTTCTTACTGAACATGTCTGAGCATCCAGATGGCCAATAGACACATGAAAAAATGCTTGACATCACTCATCATCTGGGAAATACAAATCAAAACCACAATGGGATACCACCTCACACCTGTCACAATGGTTAACACAAACAATTCAGGCAACAACAGATTTGGCAAGGTTGCAGAGAAAGTGGATCTTTTGCACTGCTATTGAGAATGCAAACTGGTGCAGCCACTCTGGAAAAATAGTATGGAGGTTTCTGAAAAAATTAAAAATAGAACTACTTTACGACCCAGCAATGGCACTACTAGGCATTTATCCATGGGATACAGGTGTGCTGTTTCGAAAGGGCACATGCATCCAATGTTTATAGCAGCACTATCAACAATAGCCCAAGTATGGAAAGAGCCCAAATGTCCATTGATGGATGAATGGATAAAGAAGATGTGGTATATATATACAATGGAGTATTGCTTGGCAATCAAAAAGAAAGAAAGGTTGCCATTTGGAACTACATGAATGGAACTAGAGGGTATTATGCTAAGTGGAATTAGTCAGAGAAAGACAAACATCATATGACTTCACTCATATGAGGGATTTAAGACACAGAATAGATTAACATAAGGGAAGGGAAGCCAAAATAATATAAAAACAGGAAAGAGACAAAACATAAGAGGCTCGTAAATATAGAGGATAAACAGAGGGTTGCTGGAGAGGTTGTGGTGGGGGATTGGGTAAATGGGTAAGGGGCATTAAGGAATCTACTCCTGAAATCATTGTGCATTATATGCTAACTAACTTGAATGTAAATTTAAAAACAAAAATAAATAAGTAAAAAAGAGTCAATAAAATTAGAGGCGCCTGAGTGGCTCAGTCAGTTAAGAGTCTAACTCTTGGTTTCAGCTCAGGTTATGATCTCGTCGTCCATGGGTCTGAGCCCTGTGTCAGGCTCCATGCTGACAGTGTGGGGTCTGCTTGGGGTTCTTTCTCCCTCTCTCTCTGCCACTCACCTGCTTGTGTTTTCTTTCTCTCTCAAAATAAATAAATAAACTTTAAAAATAAATAAATACACTATTTAAAAAAAAAACCCAAAACCTAACCAGATGAAAAAGTATAAAGTGAAATTTCCCCTTCACCTGCTGTGACCCACCCACCCAAGTTGTACTGTGCCCTCCCACCTTCCAGGCAACTACTTCTATTGGTTTCTTAGGTATCTTCAAGGTGTATTTATGCAAATATGAATACATATCTGTACATATTTTTTTGTGTTCTCTCAACTTCTTACAGAAAAGATAGCATGTTTTTTCACACTGATACACACTGTACTGTGCTTCACTTTTTTCATTTGATATATCTTGGCAACCTGTCCATATCACTTTGTAGGAAGTGTTCCTTTTTTTAATTTAAAATTTTTTTTTATAGCTTCACTGTGTTTCATGGCTTGGTACTTTATTTAACCCGATGGACACTTGGGTGGTTTCCAGGGTTTTGCTGGAAAAAAACGCTGCATCAAATAACCTTACCTCCATGCCATTTTACAAGCGCCCAAGTGTCTCTGTAACATGAATTCTTAGGAGATGAACTGCTGGGCCAGGGTATACACATTTATAATGTTGATAGATGGTGCCTGTGTGACCTCTGCAGGGGTTAGGCCAATTAACACACCCTCTCGTAATGGATGAGTATGCCTATTTCTCTACAGTCTCCACAGTGTTTACCCAACGTTTGGATTTTTTCCAATCTCAAAAATAAAAAATGGTATCTGCGTGTAGTTTTAAGTGGCATTTGTCTTCATAAGACTACAGTTCAATTGGATGCTTAGTTTTTAAAAGTCTTGCTAATTGTGAGGATTTCATAACATCATTACCTAGTATCTCAAGGCCTGAAACATGCAAACCGCCTGGCTTATGTAGTTTTCTTGAGCTTTCCATGAGAACGGAGATGTTTACAAGTGTTTAGATTTTGACCCACTGCTTGTATCAGACCTGTGTTTTAACTGTTTTGACTCCAATTACATACCCAGAAATGAGGAAAACTAATAGTTTGAATTCTGTTGTCAGGAGATGAGGTAGAGCATCTGTCAAAGGGTGTACAGAGATTTTTCTTTCATGATCTCATTATCTGACATAAGTTATTCAGTTAGATGTATTGGTTACCATGCAAGTTTGTAGATACAAAGCCACATATACTGTGTTTCGTGGTTAATGGATAACTTTTCCTGCACTTGCTTTTTGAATTACATATTGACTTAAGAACTCAATTTCTTGCCTACAAGTGGTCTATTGTCCTGGATGAGAGTGTCTGTTTGCCTTAACTCTTACCATGTAAGAATTACACGGTAGGATGAGACAGTATGCTAAATTCTTTGCTTCATGCCTTCCAGTGCCAAGGGAGGAATTGCTAGTTTATCTGCATGAGGCCAAGTGGCCATGTATGTCTGCTGTGGCCTCTTCTGATTTAGGGGGAGCAAAGTTGGCGTGAAAAATGCTTTGGGGATGCATGCCTCACCTGTAATTCCTACTTTGGAATAGCTCTTAGAGTCCCCGCAAAAGGTGTGGACCTAGGAAGTCATGTTTGCCTCAAAGTGACCAAGACTCCTTGGCCTCAGAGTGGACCAGGCATGGATGCCTGACCCCAGCGATGTCAATAGATCTATTCACCTTAAAATCTGAATTGATGGAAGGAGAGTTCAGGAAGCCCTGGAACTATGAGATACCGTGAGATCCAGGCCAGAGCTGGTGCCGTGGAACACACAGTCAACGGCAAGTCTAAATTAGGGAGCAGACAGGCACCGGGAGCCTTTTAGAGGATGCTCACCTGCAGAAGGAGACAGGAATACCCAGAAAGAGAAAAGCAGAGGTGGAGGATGGTCTGCCCCCAGAGGGAGCCAGGTAGCTGCCTACTCTCTGTTTCCATGAGATTCCTCTGATCCTGACACTAATACTCCTTTTCTTTACTTATTTAATGCCATTCCACAAATCCTGAGCACTTGGATTATAAATATATGGGCCGCTTATACATTGGTGACGGAAGCATAAAATCATACACAGAAGTGCAGGGAATACAGTCTACTGAAACACAGTTAGGCTGTATCTCCTCGGGTTAAATATTCACATGTTCTGTGACGGAGTGGTTTCACTCTTTCTGCACCAGGAAAAACTCCTGAACAATGGACAGAGTGGTTCGTATCCGCATTGCTTTCCAGACCCGGAATCCGGATGCCCCTCGGGGGGGAGAGCGGATGAATCAACTGTGCTATAATCACACCCGTGAGTACCGACAGCAGCCCACACCATGAATTTCAAGGACCTGCCACGACACGCCCGAACGTCAGTAACGTGACATGAAGTGAAAAAGCACAAGGCTGGGACCGTGTTTGTTTCGTTCTCGGCTCTGACCCTCTCGTCCGGGACTGGCCTGCGCAGTAACTATTGCTCACATGAACCAGTAGGAGGAACAGAGCTTGTGTGGGGGAATTGTTGATTAAACCCCGGAGACACAGTGGCCTCTTCTCCCTGCCCTCTCATTGGCCCCACCCACTTGTTCCTTTCCTTCCTGCTCCTCACCTCCTTCCTCCCCACCTCCCCATAGGAGATGACCCAGCACTAGTTTTTAGATTTGCTGTAATTTTTCACTGACTCTAGACCCTTGGACTCTGATTTAAATAGCCTGAGGTTGGGCCCCTGGCATCTGGCATTAAAAAAAATACCAGGTGATTCCAATGTGTGGCCAGGTCACACGTTTCCTTTCCTGGGGGTGTCGCTGTGTTGTTGTTTGTTTGTTTTTATATGAGCATGTGTTGAAACCTCAGCAAATGAGAACTAAGGGGAAGTCTGCTGGGAAAGGCTTCTGAGACAGATTCCTTTCTCTTACGAGGCACCCCCATGTATATATACATATATGTGTCTAAGCAACTCTGGGTGATTCATGTGAAGGAGGGGGCAACACTGGTTGCCGCTAGGAATGATTGCAGGACAGGGGCTATCAGGAGAAGCCTCATTATTGTCCAGGAATGCCAGTGTTGCCCCAGTTGCCTCCAACCCTTGGGGTGCCCGAAGACTATGGGGTTCAGTGGAGAGACGGGGAGAATGGCCTCAGCCTAGCTCTGAGCCACACCTCCCGGCTGGGTTCCATACAGCCTGAGCTCAGAGGTGCAGGAAGTTGCCCCTGCTCTGGGGACACCACGTCCTGTATCTGCCTGTCGACTGAAGACATCATCTACCCTCTCCATTGTCTCTCTCTCTCTCCTCCAGTCGTACCTCCCCCTTGCCCTGCTCACTTCTCTGTTCCATAAGTTTCCTGTCTTAGCCCCGTTCCCCGGAGGCAGAACCAGAGACAGGGATTCCTGTTTGTGTGATTCGTTAAGAAAGTGAGGGAAGCAGAATAGGGCAGAGAATAAAAGTCAAGACAAGACTATGGTCTCAGCTGGGGCGCCTGGGCAGCTCAGTAGGTTAAGTGTCCGACTTTGACTCAGGTCATGAGCTTGTGGTCGGTGTGTTCGAGTCCTGTGTAGGGCTCTGTGCTGACAGCTCAGAGCCTGGAGCCTGCTTTGGATTCTGTGTCTCCCTCTCTCTGCCCCTCCCCTGCTCGTGTTCTGTCTCTCTCTCTCAAAAATAAACATTAAAAAAAAAAAAAAAAAGGAGAATGTGGTCTCAGCTGAAGGCCAGCTTCTTTCTGATCCTACAAAAAAAAAAAAAAAAGCAGCTCTGGAGCACAAATTCAGCACAAAGCAAATTCCACCTTGAGGTAAAGGGGTGGTGGGGCTGTGTGCCAATGGCTGAACTTGGCCTCTGGAGTGTGTGTGTATAACCTCTCAGGAGACATGCTTTTTTCTGAGTAAGGGCAGTTTTCAGGAAAGGGGGCATCATGAGTTATGAGCTGGTACTCAAAGCAGCTGGGGACAGGTTAAGGCCATCTGAGTAGGACACAAAGAGAAATCTGTGTGGCTCTCCCTTCACAGATGCAAAAAGGCAGATAGGGAGGGGTGTGTGTGTGAGCGTGTGTGTGAAATTGAGAGAGACAGAGAGACAGAGAGACAGAATCCTTTCCCAGTCTGAGAGGCTGAGGGGAAGGACATTCTCTTAAATTCTTTTTTTTTTTTTTTTAAGTTTATTTATTTATTTATTTATTTAATTTTTTTTTTCAACGTTTATTTATTTTTGGGACAGAGAGAGACAGAGCATGAACGGGGAGGGGCAGAGAGAGAGGGAGACACAGAATGGGAAACAGGCTCCAGGCTCCGAGCCATCAGCCCAGAGCCTGACGCGGGGCTCGAATACACGGACCGCGAGATCGTGATCTGGCTGAAGTCGGACGCTTAACCGACTGCGCCACCCAGGCGCCCCTAAGTTTATTTATTTTGAGACAGAGAGCAAGAGAGCAGTAAGAGCGAGGGAAGGGCAGAGAGAGAGGGAGAAGGAGAATCCCGAGCAGGTTCCTCACTGTCAGCACACAGAGTCCGACAAGGGGATTGATTTCACAAACAGTGAGACCATGACCTGAGCTGAAGTCTAGAACCTGACACTTAGTCAACTAAGCCACCCAGGTGCTCCAATTCTTTTTTTTTTAATAGCAACTTTACTGGGGTATTAATTCACATACTACATAATCTATCCATGTGAAGTATACTATTGAGTGTTTTTTAGTTTATTCAGAGTTGTGAGACCATCACTGCCATCAGTTTTAAAACTTTTCATCACCCACCCCAACAAGATGTCCTCTACCTTCTATTGGTCACTCCCCATCTCCCACTAGCCTCTCCCCCTTGGACAGCCCAGCCCCCCCCCCCATGGAACCACCAATCTACTTTCTCTATGGATTTGCCTATTCTTAATGTTACATATAAATGGAATCATACAGCATGTGGTCCTTTGCGTTTAGCTTTTCTCACTTAGCTTGTTTCCAACGTTCATCCATGTTATAGCATGTACTGATACTTCCTTTCTTTTCATTGCTGAGTTGTAAACCATTGTGTGGATACACCATGTTTTATCCGCTCATCAGCTGTTTCCCTCTTTTGGTTTTCTGTGAATATAGATTTTCATTTCTATATACCCAAGAGAGACACTGCTGTCTCAGCCAGATTACTCTTACACCATCCTGTAATGACTCCTGATGTCAAGCTCTCCAGAATTGTACTACATCATACCCCTTCCCAAACTCGATTCTTCAGCCTTCTCGCCCGAAAACCAGTGTGGCTTTAGTTCTGAGATTCCCTCCCCAGATGGACAAACTTGTCCCAAGGGTCTGCCAGAATGATGGCTTGGTACTGGTGAGTTAAAGCCGGTTCTTCCCATTGCCATCCGTTGGCTTCAAGATCCTCCAGACAATACGCCCCACTGGGTTCTTGTTTATGCTAGTCATTGTGCCCAATTCTCCTTTTCCTGGAGAGCTCTGAAGAGAAAGCATCTTGGTCTTTTAGTGAAGCAGATCTGTGGAGAATGCAGAATTATAATCTAGAGCGGATTAGCAAACAATGGCCTCGTGGGTCAAACCCAGACAGCTGCCGGTTTCTGTATGGCCCACAAGCTAAGAATAGTTTTCACATTTTTGGTTTTTTTTTATTTTATTAAAAAAATTTTAATGTTTATGTATTTTTGAGAGAGACAGTATGAGCAGGGGAGGTGCAGGGGAGAGAGAGGGAGACAGAGGCTCCAAAGCAGGCTCTGCGCTGACAGCAGAGAGCCTGATGTGGGGCTCAAACTCACAAACCACGAGATCATGCCCTGAACTGGAGTCGGATGTCCAAGGGACTGAGCCACCCAGGTGCCTGGTTTTCACATTTTTAGATGGCTGGAAAGAAAAGAATAATACTTTGTGCCCCAAGGAAATTATATGAGTTTCAAATTTTAGTGTCCATAAGTGAAGTTTTATTAGAACACAGACAGGTCTAGGGTGCCTGGTTGGCTCAGTCAGTTAAGTGTCTGACTTCAGCGCAGGTCACGATCTTGAGGTTCATGAGTTCAAGCCTCACATCAGACCCTGTGCTGACAGCTCAGAGCCTGGAGCCTGCTTCAGATTCTGTGTCTCCCTCCCTCTCTCACTCTCTGCCCCTCCCCTGCTAATGCTCTGTCTCTCTCTCAAAAATGAATAAACATTAAAAAAAATTTTTTTTTTTTAAAGAACACAGGTCTATTTGCTCAAGTAAAGTCTATGGCTGCTTTTGCCCTACAATTCTGCAGATGAAATTCTCCCCAGAGCATCTCTCCTTTAATTTAATTTTTTTAAGATTTTATTTTTTAAGGAATCTCTATACCCAACGTGGGGCTCAAACTCACAACCCCAAGATCAAGAGTCACATGCTCCACCAACTGAGCCAGCCGGGCACCCCACCATCTCCCCTTTAAGTGCTCCCCCTCAAAAGATGTTGCCAGGTATACGGTGAAGTTGATTTAAACTCTACTCATGTGCATGAAGCATGAACGGGTCCTAGCATATAGTGTTTTCCTCTAGGCTTGTGATGATAGTGTGCGGATGGGAGTTGTTAATTACTCTCTGGCCTAACTTACCTTAGGGGAGTGCTGACTCAGAGATTAAGGCTGGAGAAGCTCTTTCCAAGATCAACATCCCACACTGGCCTGAGGTGATTATTGCAGATCCCAGGGACTCTCAGCCCCTCCTAGGTTCAGGACCTAACCCGAACTGCACGCACAGCCTCACTCACAGCTGTGGAGAGGAGTGGTTGCTGGGCTTCATTAGGGAGCAGTGTGGTTTCCCGAACGCTTCAGTCCTTGGGGGACATCTGGAAGGGAATCAGGCCTTCCTTATGCCAGTTGTTCAGTCCTTGGGGTATCTGAAAGAGAAGTAAGCACTTCTTAGATCAATATTTTCAAGGCCGAGCTGATCCAAGCCTCTGCACGGAGGCTTTGACTAGAGATTCACTATTTTTCCAGCTTCTCTCTCTCCAGGGTGGCTATGAACTTGAACCCTTATAATAAATGGGTTATATGTTTTTTCCTCTTGGAAATTTGTGTAAATGTGTGATTATGATGGGGGAAGATGGGATAATGATAGATTTAAACCTGGACACCTGTGGGGCCCATTCTTTTACAGCTCAGTTTCTCAACCTTTTGTTCATTACTGCCCTCACTTAAGGAGCATTTTTAGACTATTTTTCCTAATCGTGAAATTTTAATGCTATGAAATTTTAATACCACAGATACACTATATATCTATTTATGCACTATATGTACACTTGTGTTTTATACATAAAAAGAATAGGATTTTTTGCCCCTTTGGGGGGATATGTGCCCTGCTGAGGACACATGATTTACAAACAGTTCGTAACCACCCCCCTGGCAGCCTCCATTGTGTAAAAGCGGGAAGCAGGCAGTCTAGCAGGTGCTTTTAGGAGTGTGAGCTTATCATGTACACTGTGTTTCACAAAGTGCTTGGCTCATGGTGAGTACTAGAAAAAAGAGAGCCTTTGTTGTTGTTACCATGATTATTACATTAAGCTTGGTCACGGCGATGTTTGTAACCTCCTCACTGGACTGTGGATTCCCATGGTGTTTGAGGGCTGGCCGAGGTCCAAGGCCTTCCAGCCTGGAACTTCTACCAGGGGCACCACGGGATACATGAGGACGTGAACCAAGCCAGGTGGGGACTGTGCCCAGTGGACAGGCTGAGATGCCCCAATTACACATGGGACCTGTGCTCCAGGTACAGCCAAGGTAAGGGGGTCTAGTGGCTTCTTAAACTTCTGATTTCTCAGAAGCTGGGAACTGGATTTCTGGTTAAATCTCCTGATTTTTAAGCAGTGACTCCATTAAGCATCAACAATTACGCTGTGTCGACAGAACAGAAGAGGTGCGACGCAGTCACACTGGCTTGTCCAGGGTTAACCGCATAGCTGAGGCCCCCATCCAGTCCTTCCACATCCAGTGATCTTCCCACTCAAACCAGCTCCCCTCATCCGCTCACGACCCTTCCCACTCCACTCTTCTTCGGGGGTCCTTCAACGTCTCTTCTGCCCGGCCCTCCTGCCCAGGGAAGGGGCCCCTAGCTGGGACTGGGACAAATGGGTCCAGCTCCCCTCCCCACCCCCCGGCCCCCTTCCCAGAAGAACGTGGATTCTGTCTGTGGATGATAAGGTCGGAACCCCCAGCCTTACTCACCGGGAGCTGTGAGTGGGGGCCCTGCCCGGGGGACTCGCGTCGCGTGTCCCGCGGCGTGAGAACGCAGAGCTGGCCTGGCGGGCGTGGGGCAGGCGGGGCCCTGGCGACCTCACCACCTCGGGATGAAACGCCCCGTTGTTCGCGCCGCCCCTCTGACCCCGCCACCCCGGGCATTGTTTTCTGTTCGCCCGGGTCGCGGGTGGGAGGCGAGGCACGCGGGGGTTCCCGAGCCTGGCTCCGCGCCAGGCCTGCGCCCTTCGGCCCTGGGGCCACGGGGGCGGCCGCGCCCGGGAGCGGGAGGCTAGCGCGCGGGGCCGGGCGGCTCAGCAGGCGCAGCCATGGGCTCCCTCGGCTCCCACGCCGCGCGCATCCCCGACGCGGACAGCATCCGGAGGGAGACCGGCTGTGAGCGGGGCGCGGGGCTCCGACCCGGGGATGCGGGGGGTCCGGAGGGCGCCCGGGATCGCAGGCGCGGGCTCCCGGGGTCCAGGTCTGGGGCGCGTCCGGACCCCGGGCTTGGCGGCCAGGTGTCCTCGAGCCCGGCAGGGGTGTGTGTGTGGGGAGGGGGGGGGGGCGGAGAGGGGAACAGGAGGGAGGCGGCTGGCGTCGGCTCCTCGGGTCTCCGGCGGGAGCGCGGGGACACGGCTCCGGGCGTCGTCACGCCCCCTGCAGCCCGGCCGCGCGGCCCCGGGACCCCGGCGAGCGTCCCCTCCGGCGAATCCCGGTTCCCCGCCCACGGCCCGGGGCCGCCCGGGGAGGGTCCAGCGGCGGGTCCCGAGCGCCCGCGGCCGCGTCACCCTTCCGCCTTCCGTCCCGCAGTCTCGCAGGCCAGTCTGCTCCGCCTCTACCACCGGTTTCGGGCACTGGACAGGAACAAGAAGGGCTACCTGAGGTGAGGGGGCGCTGGCCTTGGGACCCGCCACGTCTGCCTCTCTGAGCCCCTTCCTCTTTTTAACCCTCCGTCTACCCCTCCGACTTTGACTCGACAGCCGCATGGATCTGCAGCAGATTGGGGCTCTGGCCGTGAACCCCCTGGGAGAACGCATTATAGACAGCTTCTTCCCTGATGGGTGAGGCCTCGCTGGGGGTGGGGAGATGGAGGGAAAAACTTGGTGTGTGTGTTGGGGGGGGGGGCACTAACGGAGACAGAGGGAGGGCCAAAGCGACCACTGCATCTCCCCCACCCCAGGAATCTGCGTCTGGATTTCCCAGGCTTTGTCAGAGTCCTGGCTCATTTTCGCCCCATCGATGATGAGGACCCAGGAATTCGAGACCCCAAGGAACCTGAACCCCTCAACAGCAGAATGAACAAACTTCGCTGTGAGTTTGTGGGGACCCACCTCTCCCCAAGTGAGACCCTAGGTATACCGCACCGGTGAGAGGCCCCAGGCACCTCCCTCTCTTAGCGGGCCTATAGAGGACCTCCCCTCCTCCTCTAGGGTGACCTGCTGGAAGAGAACCAGGGGAAGACCCACCTACCTTTTCCCTCCTCCATTCTCTTCCAGTCGCATTTCAGCTCTACGACCTGGACCGGGACGGAAAGATCTCCCGGCACGAGATGCTACAGGTTGGAAGGACGCAAGGACCAGAGATGTGATGTGTGGAGCGTGGGTGGTCGAAGGGAAAGGTTGTGGGGGTGGGGGTGGGGGCGGTGCAGATGACTGGCCCTTGGTGGTCACAGATGACTGGGGTATTGAGTGAGAAACAGGGATTGGGTGAGGTCTATGGAAATGGGATGGGGAATAGTTGGGTATGAGGTTGGAAATGGATCAGTGGTTCTTTTTAAAAGTTTATTTATTTATTTTGAGAGAGAGAGAGAGAGCCCGCATGCACAAGTGTGATTGGAGTAGGGGCAGAAAGAGAGAAAAGAGAGAGTCCCAAGCAGGCTTCGCACTGTCAGAGCAGAGCTCAAGGCAGGGCTTGATCTCACCAACCACGAGATCATGACTTGAGCCCAGACTAAGAGTCCGTGGCTTAACCCCAACTGAGCCACCCAGACGACTCAATAGATCAGTGGTTCTTGAATGGGGGCGATCTTGCCTTTTGAGTGACCTTGGCAATATCTAGAGATATTTTTGGTTGTCACACCTGGGGGCGGGGCAGCACTACTGCCATCTAGTGGGTAGAAGTAAAAAATGCTGCTAAACATCTTTCAATACACAGGATAGCCCCCATTTCCCCCCCCATCAAGGAGTTAACTGGCCCCAAATGTCAACAGTGCTGAGATTCAGAAACTCTGGAATAGATGTTGTGAGGGGGGTGGGTGGGTAGAACGGGGAATAGTGGGAGGTTGTGGTGGGGGATGGGAGGAGGTTGGGTTCTAAGGCTTGGGGTTGGGTGATGAGTTTGGGTATACTATTGAGGTGAGTGTGGGATAGTGAGGGACAGGTCGGGGTTTGAGTGGAGAAGCAGTAGGGGAAATTACTGGGGGGAGATGGTAGGGAGTGAAGAAATGGATGAGGGGAAGATTACAAAATTGGTAGTAACATTTGGGATGATGCGGGCAAGGTTTGAGGGATGGGGCTGACTCCTCTCGTGCCCTCCGCACCTCCCAGGTCCTCCGACTGATGGTTGGGGTGCAGGTGACAGAAGAGCAGTTGGAGAGCATCGCTGATCGCACGGTGCAGGAAGCGGATGAAGATGGAGATGGGGCTGTGTCCTTCCTGGAGTTCACCAAGGTCACAATGCCCTCAGGCCTGGGGAGTGGATGTCAGGAGTCCCTGGGACAGATGCAAATGAGAAAGGCAGTTAGAAGGAGGTGGGCAGAAGGAGAGGGGTAGCCAAGGAAGGGTGTAGCTTTGGGGATGGGAGAGGAGGTTGAAAGCCTAGAGGACTGGGCTCTTGACCACCACCCATCCCCCCCACTCCCCCCACAGTCCTTGGAGAAGATGGACATCGAACAGAAAATGAGCATACGGATCCTGAAGTGACCCCCTTTGTGCCTTTGGCTGCCTTACACAGACCAGTTCAGCCCGGGATTTGTCTTCAGCCCCTGCAGAGGCAGGGCCCCAATAAACTGTATTCTTGTGTCTAAGCTAAACTCTCTTTGGGGGCAAGGAAGGCAAGCTGGAAGCGTGTGTACCGAATAAAGTCTAGCTCATTTGATGTCAGATTTGTGAATCAGCCAGTGATCTTGTGGTTGCAAGCCACTGAAAACCCAATTTAACGTGAGTTAAGTAAAAAAGGGATTTTATGGACTCACGTAATTAAAACGTTTGAAAGTTATCTTCAGAATACTGGAAAAGTCTGGAGGTGTCTTCAGGCACAGTTAGTGTCAAAGGGCTTCTGTCATGCTATCAGGACTCAGTTATTAATTTTTCAATCAGCTTTCGTGTTGGCTTTATTCTCAGGGGCCTCTTTCCTCATGGGGGAGGATGGCCACCAGCAGCTCCAGGCTCCCATCCTACTAGCCTAGTAATCCAGTGGGAAGGGATTTCCTTTTTCAGTAATTCTAAGTGGAGTGTCATTGGCCTACGTGCATTCTTGTCCCTAATGCCAGGGAAATGGAGTGCTCGAATTGGCCTGGCCTGTGTCATGGGCTAACTGCTAAAGCCAGAAAATAAAGCCTGTAGACTCAGGGTGAGGTAAGGAGTAGTTGCTTAAAGGAAAATGAAGTGTCATGATCAGAAGAAAGGGGGATGATGCCAGTCAGGCAAAACAAGAGATGTCCATTACTGTTAGGTTGACCCAATGGAGGGATTCTTGAAGTCTACTTTTTAAATGGGTTTTCACTGATTCCGTGGGTGCATGCCAGTGTGTTGGTGGCAGGCAGGTGAGGGAAGAGATGGTGTAAATGTAATGAACAACACATACCTTCCTGGGGTGTGAAATTATGCAGATTTGGAGAAGAATTCCATTTTTTCATGACAAGTTCCAATACTGATATATCACAGAATAGAGTACAAAAATCACATAAAACTGTGAGATTCTGGGGTGCCTGGGTGGCTCAGTTGGTTGAGCATACCAGTCCTGATTTTGACTCAGGTCATGATCCCAGGGTCATGGGATGGAGCCCTGCACTGGGCTCCATGCTGAGCATGGAGTCAACTTAAGATTCTCTTTCTTCCTATATGCTCCTCTCTCCTGCTCTCTCTCTCTCTCTGTCTAAAAAAACAAACAAAATAAAAAAAAGCCACCTGTGAGATTCTATGCTATAGCAAAGCACTCTGGCTGTACCTATAGGAGATGCTATTGGTGCCCTGCCCATATCTCTTTCCAGGGCTGTGCTGGACTTGTCTTGTATCAACACATGAGAGTCAACCAGGCGTATGGCTTCCAACTCTGCTTTCAGTAACATCACATTGGTAGCTTGAATTGGCTGTAGTGGGGATATTTACAGCATGGACATTGGCAAATGCAACAGGTCAGTGCTTTTCTGCTGAGGAGAGCCCACTGTTAAACATTTATCAGCACACCACCTGCTCGGCTTTCACCATTACGGAACATGTTAGTGGCTTCTATTTTTACATCAGCTTTATTGAATTGTACTTGGTGTACAAAAAACTGCACAAAATTAATGTATACAATTTGATGAATTTGGACATAGGTATACACTCAAATTACTATCACCACAATCAAGATAATAAACATCCATCATCTGCAAAATTTCCTTGTATCACTTGTGGTGTGTGTGTGTGTGTGTGTGTGTGTGTGTGTAGTGTGGTTAGAACACTTAACATGAGATCTACCAGCTTAACAAATTTTGAAGTGTATAACACCATATCGTTACCTATAGGCACGGTGCTGTACGGAAGATCTCTGGGACTTTACTCATCTTGGATAACTGTAACTTTATACCTGTTGAACAACAGCTTGTCTCCTGCTCCTTGCCCACCCCTTGATGACGACCATTCTATTGTCTACTTCTAAGCTTTTGACTCTGAGATGCCTCATATGAGAGGAATCGTATGGTATTTCTTTCTGTGACTCACTTGTTTCACTGAGCGTAATACCCTCTAGGCTCATCCACATGGTCACAAATGATAGAATGTCTTTCTTTTTGGGGACCAAATAATATTCCATTGTGTGCGTATGTTACATTTTCTTTATCCACTTATCTATGTCAACGGACATTTGGGTTGCTAATAATCCTGCAATGAACATGGGAGTCCACTTATCTCTTCGAGATAGTGATTTCATTTCCTTTGGATACATACCCAAAAGTGGGGTTGGTGGATCCTATGGTAGCATTATTTTTTAATCTTTTGAGGAAGCCCAATGGCTTCTTCCTACAAGCACAGATGATACTCTGCTCATGGACTTTGTCTGGCACAGGCATGTACTTAGCTTGTGTGAGGGCAAGTTGAAGTGCTGGGGAGTTAATGGCCCTAGGAGTGGCTCTCAACCAATGACAGGTAGAGAATGGCAGATAAATACTCAGTTTATCCACCGGTGAGGCAGGACAGTTTAGAGGCATGTTCTTTTCACTCTTGAAATCCTCTAGCAGGTTTGAGCCCGGTTACCCACAGCGTGGGGCTGCTTGTTAAAGAACCCTGTATTGTCTCCTTTCCTCTGGTCTCATCCCCACTCTTTGTCCACTGCTTCCTGGATTCTCTCACAGATAAACAATTTGCCCTCCAATCTACAGGGCATTTCTGGGGAAACCCAACTGAGGATGTACAAGACCATCCATAACACACATTCACACTGTGGTTGTAGGCACTCAGGGCACACTTTATTTTAAACTTAAAAGAAATAGAGAAATAGAGGGAAAATGGGATGAGCAGAGGGAAAAGGGATATGGAAGGGGGAGAGGTATATTTCTTTTTTTTTTTAAGTATATTTACTTATTTTGAGAGAGAGAGAGAGAGAGAGAGCGAGCAAATGAGCACAAGCAGGGGAGGGTCAGAGAGAGAGGAGAGAGAGAGAATCCCAAGCAGTCTTTGTGCTGTCAGTGCAGAGCCTAACATGGGGCTCAATCCCATGAACTGGAGATCATGACCTGAGCCAAAGTCGAGTCATTCACTTAACCGACTGAGCCACCATGCACCCCAAGGTATCTTTCTCTCTCTTTTTTTTAATGTTTATTTATTTTTGAGAGAAAGAGAGAGACAAAGTGCAAGCAGGGGAAGGGTAGAGAGAGAGGGAGACACAGAACCCAAAGCAGGCTCCAGGCTCTGAGCTGTCAGCATAGAGCCTGACATGGGGCTCAAACTCACAAACCATGAGATCACGACCTGAGCTGAAGTTGGCCACTTAACCAACTGAGCCACCCAGGCACCCCAAGATATCTTTCTTTATAACTGGTCTTTTTGCCAGTATAGTTTCTCAAATTTTCCTGATGGTAAATATCTGATTAAAAAGTTTAGACCCTTAGGCCCCATTGAGAGGTCCTGAGTCCATAGGGAAATCTATATTTTTAGTACGTGATTCTGATGGAGTTTGAAGGACCAAACTTTAGAAACACTAAAGCTTCTGGCCAGACTCCTAGTGACAGCTCTCTATAAAAAGTTCTCCAACATCCAGGGGTGCCTGGGTGGCTTGGTTGGTTAAGCGTCTGACTGGCACAGGTCATGATCTCGAGGTGCTTTGGATTCTGTGTCCCCCTGGGAAGGCCTCCCAGGAAGGTCTCCCAGCCATTCCTGCCCACACGTGCTCTGTGCTGATGGTCAGTGCTACTGACCTACGAAGGGTTCCTGGAGGATCCAGTACTAGGGGATCCCCAGGACTCTACTCCCTATTTTGGTGGATGGAAGAGCAGATTAGCAAGAAAGCCTCCTGACCCAGCACACGCTCAGGAGGTTGGAGACTTTTGTCATGCGGGAAGGAAGGGAGATGTCCGTCTGGCTGGGGTAGCACAAGGTTACCTTCCTGTCTTGATAACCACTCTGACAGAGTTGCCTGTGGATACGTTCATTGAAATGGAGAGGGGAGGCTAGGGACCCCTGTGGGGAGCCCCTGGGCTCTGAGCAGCAGTTGCTGAATTTAAGTGATTTGTTTCCCACCCGCATTATTATTGCCATACAGTACCTAGTCTCTGTCATTATTCACCTATTATTTGCCTTTGAACAGATTCATTTAAAATGGATACATTTGGGGCGCCTGGGTGGCTCAGTCAGCTAAGCATCCGAATTTGACTTCAGCTCAGGCCATGATCTCACAGTTCATGGGTTCGAACCTCGCTTCAGGCTCCATGCTGGCAGTGCTGATCTTGCCTGGGATTCTCTCTCCCTGCCCTTCCTCTGCCCACACACACACACTCTCTCTCTCCAAATAAATAAATAGACTTAAAAAAATAAAAGTAAAAAAAGTAAAACATCACTGCCATAAATTAGACACCAGCACCAATTGCCATAAGTAAAATAACTGTACAAAGGCAGTAGATACAAAGAACCCCCCAAAAATGTCAGAAAGAGAGATTAGCACATGCTGAAGAGTTATAAAAACAATCGACAACAAACAGAGCTTCTCTTCCTTGATCTGAAAGACGGAAAAATAATTGAGAGGGAAATGGCCTTCTCACTGTGTGATTCAGTGATGCTATTTAAAGCTGCAAGCTTCCTCTCAAAAATCATCCTGGGTACATGAGTTGTGTGTTCCCCACCCTGTGGAACCGCTGGCTGAGGGGCTCTATGAAGAGGCAGCCGCCAGTGGGCTAGACACCCTGCCCTCAGGCCGGCTGCTGGTCAGATTGGACTTGGTAGAGGTTGGCTGTGGAGATGGAGTCCACTGACTAGATTGGATCCAGAGAAAAGCAGCAAGGTGTTATGGTAAAGAATTTATTACAGAGCTGGAGATGTTGTGAGCAACGGCTTTCTGCTGGCAGGGTCCTAGACGTGTGCTTGGGAGCCTCACTTGAGAGGGGCCTCCCAGAGGGGTGTGGCACAGCCACTGGAGCTGTCCTAGCTTGTTCCACCAGGGCCACTTTGAAGGGCTTCAGCTGACCTGGAATTTTCTGGATCCATGTACATAGCCATCTGCATGTCCTGAAGAAAAGATGGAAGTGATGGAGGGAAGCTCCTTTCCTTGCCAAGGTGACGGAACCTGAGACAGGGCGTAGGGAGCCCTGGGGAGGACGGCCAGGAGAAGGACCTCAGTAGTGATGTTGCACAGACCTAATTATGGCTGCCATTGCCTCTTCTTAACTGATCTGGAAAATAGTTAAGAGAAGAACCATGAACTTGACTCTCAAATACAAGGAAACTCTGGGTTGTCCTCAGCCCCACCCAGCCAACAGCAATAAAACTCTCTTGATGTTTGAGAGGCAATAGACAGGCTTGATTTCTGGTTATAGACCTACCCTGTGAATCAGTATGGCTCAGTTGAACAAGACTTCAGTTTGGGAGTTTTATTAGGCCTGAGATAGAATCTGCATGCTTCTAATTACTCATTGTACAACCTTGGGTAAGTCGATTTGCCCTTCAGGGCCTCACCTTCTATTATCTATGAAACAGATGTTAGCAGCTACCTCTTGGAATTGTCTTGCTTTGTCCTTCCGGTAGCTGGCTGCCCTTCCCCCAACACTTCAGCTGAGGCCCTTTGGCCCTGTCTGTGAACGAGGACTATGGTCTGTATCAGTCAGGATTCTTCCCATTGTTAACCGGTTTATGAAAGAATAGGAATTTGTTGGTTCATATAACTGAAAGAAATGTCCAAAGATAAACCAGACAAAGGAGAGTCTCAAAAGCTCAAAGATATATATCATCGGAAACTAGTCTTTCCATTCCTCACCTCTGTCTTCTGGTGTTGGTTTAATTCCTAAGCAGGAACCCCAATGAAAAGAGAGCTTCTCTTCCCAGACAGTCCTGCCCAATGTCTCAGAAGGGAACCTCAGCCTACTCACTGTAGGTAGGTGGGTGGGCCACTCTAGTTAGCCAGACTTGGTCACGTGCTCACCCCAGGAACTGGAGACTGCGAACTCACTTGGACCAATTGCAGTGTGTGTGTGTGTGTGTGTGTGTGTGTGTGTGTGTGCGTGTGTATCCCCTAAAGGAAAATCAGAATGCAGTTGCCAGAAGAGGGCCACATGCTGGGCAGGCAGAATCAACAAATAACTATATAAGAGTTAGGGGGTTCTTTTTGCTACAAATAACAGAATTACCAACTGACCGTGGATGAAACAATTAAGACAATTATGTCACACGACAAGATGTTTTGAGTGGTAGGCAGTCTCAGATTGTTGAGTGGTTCAACAATTTTGTCAAGGAGCCAAGATCTTTCTCTTCTGATTCCTCAGGAAATTGGCTTTTAATTCTCCAGCTTCCAGCTCTGTGCTGACACGGGTGAGCCTGCTTGGGATTCTCTCTCTCAACCTCTCTCTCTACCCCTCCCCTGCTCGTGCAAACTCTCTCTCTTTCTCAAAAAAAAAAAAAAAAAAAATTAAATAAGCATTCCAAAAAAATTTTTTTAATGAGTTCTGGGAGGTGGTTCAGGGGATGGGTAAAATAGATGATGGGGGTTAAGGAGGGCTCTTCCTGTGATGAGCGCTGGGTGATGTATAGAAGTGTTGAATCACTAAATTCTACACCTGAAACTAATATTTCACTGTATGTTAACTAGAATTTCAATAAAAACTTGAAAAGGAAAAAAAATAATAAAAAGTGAATTTTAAGATGAGTCTCACCTTAGCAATTCACATTTGGCATGAAACAATTATTATTATTTTTTCTGCAGAAAGCTTTGTTGTTTCCATTTTGGTCCAGGGCTCCAGGGTGGTTGAAAAACTGTCTAGTGGCTGCAGGGAGAGGCTTAGGCACAAGCCCCAGCACCAGAGGGGTCCCAGAGGGGCCCTCAAAGGCTGCGGGCTCCTAGTCCTTCTAGATCAACTTGGGGGCCAGCCAGCCTGCAGAAGTGACATCTCCTTGGTGAGTTTCACCTCCTTATCCAGGAAGTGGGTCTTCAGGAAGTCACAGAGCAGGGGGTGTGTGCTGGCAGATCCAAACGTGCCTGCTTCAGGTTCTTCTCCAGAACCAGGGCGGCCTCCCTGGCATCCAGGGCTTTACCCCACTCATCCTGCGAGGGCTCCTGAATGCCCGGGAAGAGGGTGAGGCCTCTCGCATGTTATGCATCTTTTAGAGAGCCTTGTGCTCCTTGCCAAATCAGGAGGCAGAGAGCCAGGCCCTGGTGGTGGAAACAGAAGCCCAGAGAGAAGCTGGAGTAGGAGGCTCACAAGTGCGTGTCCGCCAGCCAGTTGACGCGGCTTACACCTCGGTGGAATAATTCTGATGAATGTGGGAGCTCGTGGTTGATCTGTAATAAGATGCTCAGCTCAGAATAGGGCGTTGGCTGGTCCAGGAGACAGAGGGTGGCCGAGAAGATGGCTCTGAAGGTTGTGACTGGAAAAAATGGAGGGTGGTTGCAGGCTGGTAGAAGGAGTGTCCCAGGGTCTGTTCCCTCCAAACACTGTTGAAGCAAGAGACAGAACCGGGGACCACTGTCTGGGCATACTGCCATGAAACACAAATTATTAAAACATAGTTATGTTAAATAGTTAATATTTATCATGAAACCAAAATAATGAAAACACAGTTAACTATTAAACATAACTATTTTTTAATGTGTATTTATTTTTGAGAGAGACAGAGCATGAGCAGAGGAGGGGCAGAGACAGAGGGAGACACAGAATCCAAAGCAGGCTTCAGGCTCTGAGTGGTCAGCACAGAGCCTGACGGGAGGCTCAAACCCACGAATCACGAGATGGTGACCTGAGCCAAAGTGGTAGGCTTAACCGACTGAGCCACCCAGGTGCCCCTAAACATAACTATTTAACATGACTAATTGTTAACTATTTAACATAACTGTATTTTCATTATTTTGCTTTCACATATTAGCATATGATAACTATTTAACTTATAGTTGCTTAACATATAGGTTAAATAGGGGCGCCTGAGTGGTTCAGTTGGTTAAGCCTCCAATTTCGGCGCAGGTCATGATCTCTCGGCTTGTGGGGTTGAGCCCCACGTCGGGCTCTGACAGCTCAGAGCCTGGAGCCTGCTTTGGATTCTGTGTCCCTCTCTCACTCTGCCCCTCCCCTGTTCATTCATTCTCTCTCTCTCTCTCTCTCTCATAAAGAAACATTAAAAATTTTAAATAAAAAAATAAAGGTTAAATAGTTAATATTTATCATGAAACCAAAATAATCAAAACAGTTGGGATACTGTTACAGAAAGATCAATGGGACAAAAAAAGAAAGTAGAAATATATACAAACACACACTCCCAGTACAATATAATTTCACATGTTTATATATGAGACTACCAAATCACATCATAGAATGAAATAATAAATGGCTTAGAAAAAAGATATAAATGAATACTAATATAATCTTGAGATGCCCAAGGCTTTTCTAAGAATAATCACCAAGGAAAGTATTAATAGTGTTAGCTATATAAAAATTTAACATTTCTGTATCTCCAAAGCACACTGAAAAATATAAAGGCAAAGGACAGACTGGAGAATTATTTGCATTATGTATATCAGACAGAGGGTTAAGATCTTTTACATATAAATAGCTCTTGCAAATCCATTAGAAAAAGATGAATATCATGCAGGCAAGGATATGAACAAGAAATTTTTTAAAAGAAATACCCCAAGGCATGTAAAAATGTCCAGACTCAATGCTGCTTAAATTCTCACTGAAATCATTATTCTTCTAAGGATCACATTTGGTTTCATAACTTAAAAGCCTTAAAAAATGGCCACACTCTTTGATCCAGAACTCCCATTCCTAGGAATTTATCCTAAGTAAATAATCTGACCTACCGGGGGCGCCCGGGTGGCTCAGTTAAATGTTTATTTATTTATTTTGAGAGACAGAGGGAGAGAGTGATCAGGCATGCAGGAGCAAGCAGGGGAGGGGCAGAGAGGGAGAGACATAATCCCAAGCAGGCTCCATGCATTATCAGCATGGAGCTTGACTTGGGGCTAGATCTCATGAACCAGGAGATCATGACCCGAGCTGGAATCAAGAGTCTGCTGCTTAACCAACTGAGCCACCCAGGCGCCCTTGGAATAAGAGATTTATTGTGGGAGCGGGGAATCGGTGGTAATGTAACCAGTATGCAAGGGGGTGGCTTTTTGGAATCTGGTGTTGTGCGTGAAAGTCAGCAGCGTCACCAGCTAGGAAGGAAAAATACCTATGAAGCGGGGAAATGCAAAGATGAGCAGGAGCGCATGAGGACAGCATGGGACATACAAGGACAGACTGGAACATGCATCTGTTACTACCTCCAACTTTGATGATGTGGGTAACTGGCAGGAGAAGCTGGCACCCATTGTGCACATGACCCAGGGTGTGGAGAAGCAGAAGGACACCCACAGTTGTTGGGGCAGTTGGAGGCATGGCTGGTGGCCCACGCCAATGAGATGAACCAGCAGGTCAGCTTCCCCGTGTGTGACTGGCAAGAGGGCTGTATGCCGACCTACAGACCATAAAAATGGCTGCTTCTTTGCTTCCAGTTGCCAAACCTTGCACACATTTTGCTCATGGCCAGCTGTAACCCAGACCATAGGGAAGGGAATTCTTAGAAATGTAGTCCTAGTTCAGCTAAATTAAAGCAGATGAAATCACCACAATGGGATTGGTTAAAAATAATCCGATATATTCATAAAATGAGATGGTATTTATCTGTTTAAAATGATGTTGTGGATGAATACTCACTGTCATTGAAAGACAATATGTGTAGCATGACCCTGTCTGTAACGATCTATATTAACATGTAAAGACAAGTGTTCTGGGGCCTGGGTGGCTTAGTTGTTTAAGAGTCCGATTTCGGCTCAGGTCATGATTTCATGGTTCATAGGTTCGAGCCTTGCGTCGGGCTGTGTGCTGACAGCTCAGAGACCGGAGCCTTATTCGGATTCTGTGTCTCCCTCTCTCTCTGTCCCTTCCCCTGTTCGTGCTCTGTTTCTCTCTCTCTCAAAAATAAATAAATATTTTAAAAAATTAAAAAAAATAAGACAAGTGTTCTAAGATGTTAAACTGTTAAAACAAAAACAAAAGTCTAATTGGGTCAACTCCTCTCCTTTAAACTCTGAAATGGTTTCCCACAATTTATGAGGGGTAACTATTTTGGTAGCGTCCCGGGCCCTCTGTGATACAGATTACGTCTGCAGCCTTCCAGCTCCATCCCATAGTCCTGCGTGTTTATTGTTCCGTGCTCCAGGAATGCTAAACCCCTGAGGGTATTCCTCGCCAGCACCATGTGGTTGCTCACTGACTCAGGCTTTCCTCTTTACTTGGACTATCTTTCCCCTCAGTCTTTGCCTGGTTAGTTCCTACCTACCATTCAAGACCTTTCCTGGTAGCGCTTCGTTGAGCCATTTGCAACTCTATAGTTCCCCAAACTGTCTGAACATTAAAATAAATTATCCGGGAAGCTTAAATAAAATATATACCTGGGCTTCACCATAGACTTCCTACAATATAAGTTGCAGAGGTGGGGCCAGGAATGCCGTAGATTATTTCAGAAATAGATTTGTCTGCAGGTAACAGAGGACAAAATAACAATGGCTCCAACAAAATTGATGTCTATTTCCCTCCCACATACACGTTGAAATTAACATGACAGCTCTGCTCTGGATGCTGGTTAGGAGGTCAGACTCCTTCTGCATTGTCGCTCTGCCATTCCTAAAAGCTTCCCTCTCTATGGTCCAAGATGGCGCACCACTGTGTCTTCATTCCAGCCAGTGGGAAGAGGGGAGGTGAAGAGGCAGGGTGCACACCTTCCACTGCAGTGCACTGCTTGAAAGTTGCATATATTGCTTTCCCTCACATCCACTGGCCAGAACTCAGTCTCCTTAGATTCCAGAGGGGCCAGGAAATGTAGTCTTTGTTCTGGATGGTCAAGTGCACAGCCAAAAGTTCAATTTTTTTTTTTCTTAGGAAGAAGAAGAGAATGGATTTGGGGGACAAATAGTAATGTCTACCATAGTGTTTCTAAAAACTCAACTTCCCAGGAAATAGCTTCTTATGGGTATGAGTGTTTGGAACTACTAGAAGCTTCTTGGAGTGGTGCCAACCAAAAGGGTTATCATATCAGCATTCATCATATTGTTTTAGAATGGCCTCTTTTTGATGGGCTTCACCTAAGGGTGTGGTCTCCTTAGGGGCAGGAACCACGCCAATATTTCTGAGCCTTGGTGCAGAGTAGATGCTCACTAAATTTTGTCACAGGATTTGAATGGTGCCCACATATCCCATGGGCATAATACACATTTTTAAATTTCTTTTTAAATGATGGCCAAACTTTTCGAATAATTACATTGCTCTGAACTACAGTATTTTTATATTTTTACTGAATTATAACTATAAAGGCATAATAATTATGGCTACTTCTTATTGGACTAAGCCCTCCACAAGCATCAGGTCATTTCATTCTTACACTAAACCTATGAGTTAGGTTTTTAAAACAAACATTTTTTTGATGTTTATTTATTTTTGAAAGAGAGAGAGAGAGATAGACAGAGGGCAAGCAAAGGAGGGGCAGAGAGAAAGGGAGACACAGAATCCAAAGCAGGCTCCAGGCTCTGAGCTGTCAGCACAGAGCCTGATGTGGGGCTTGAACTCACAAACCCTGAGCTCATGACCTGAGCCAAAGTCAGACACCCAGCTGATTGAGCCACCCAGGTGCCCAAGTTAGGTATTTTTATTAATGGAACATGGATGTGAAGTACTATTTTCAAGGTCATGTATCTACTAAGTGGTAAAATCTGTGGTTCTTGCTCTTTTTAAAAATGTTTATTTACTTATTTTGAGAGAGAGAGAGAGAGAGAGAGAGAGAGAGAGAGAGGCAGGTAAAGAGGGAAGGACACAGAGAGAGGGAGACAGAGAATCCCAAGCAGAGAGTTCGATGCAGGACTCTATCTTGGGAACCATGAGATCATGACCTGAGCCGAAACCAAGAGTTGGCCGCTTAACCCACTGAGCCACCCACGTGGCCTTATGTGGTTCTTGCTCTTAAACATTTAGCCACTCTCTCTGTTGGGCAGTTGTTGGTTTCCAGTCACAGAGGTGTTTCTTTTAATTAAACATTCTCCTGGATTTTCTTCCAAGTTTATATATGAATTCTCATAATTACAATTATACTAGTTGGATATTGATGGGGTTCAGGACAGCTTGCCCCAAAAGATGCCACTTTGGTATATTGGTTATTTTGAATTAAAATTATTTAAGAAACAGCCAGTGCCAGATGGACACTCTGACCCTGCCCTGTCCCCCTGAAAGCAAGAAGTAAATTCCCCTCATGGACAGTGACCTCCCTGCATCCAGAAGAGATGGGGAATTCAAGGCTGAGAAGGCTGCAGAAACAACCATTATTATTTCTTCATTAATTTGGTGTCCCTGAGCCCAAACTGCTTTGTGTTGTCAATTATTCACAAACTTATTATTTCTTTGTCTGAAAGGTATCAAGCTGCCTGTTTTGGTCATTTCTTTGAGTCTCATGTTTGTATGATCTCTCGTGTGTACAAAATTAAATTTGTTTTTCTCCTGTTAATCTGTCTCATGTCAACTATTAGATCGGCCAAAGAACCTAGAAGTGAAGAAAGGAAAAGTTGTTGTCCCCTACAATACTTAAGAGATCTGCTTGTCATTTCACAGCACAAAGATAACTCACACAAGCTGTGTAATACTGAAATCTTAACTTCTTATCAAAACCCCCCACCAATCTCTTTCCTGACTCTGAACAATATTTTTAGATTCCCTGAGGAGCAAATGATTACTTACTTAACTACTAATGTTCATTTACACTCTGACATGCCAAACAGGTGTTACATAGATAGACTATCAAGACAAGTCCACTCTCATGGAGCTCCTATTCTGGTGGGCAATACCAAAAGCAAATATACAAAAACAAGCTAATTCCAGTAGAGATAAGTGCTGTAAAGAAAGTAAAACACAGTGATTTTTATAGGCAGTGATTGAGGCTGGGTGGGGTTCATTTAGATAAGATGGTTGATGAAGGCCTTTCCAAGGAAGTGATGTTGGAGGTGGGGCCTGAAGTCTGAGAGCAAGTTGGCCAGGGGATGGTCAGGAGGAAGAACATTCCAGCTAGAAAGCAAAGCAAGTACAAAGGTCCTGAGGTGGGAACAGAAAATGTTCAGTCAGTGAGGAGACAGAATTAAGAGATCTATGGAAAGAGGTGGGGGCCATATTGCATAGGCCAGTCTATGCAATTCTCCATTGGAGAGTTTTAAGTGGAGCTGAAGTATGATATGTTGCAAATTTTATTTTATTTATCTTTTTTAAAATTTTTAAATGTTTGTTTATTTGAGAGAGAGAGAGAGAGAGAGAGAGAGAGAGAGAGAGAGAGAGGCAGAGAGAGAGAGGGAGACACAGAATCTCCGAGCTGTCAGCACAGAGCCCGGTGCAGGGCTCGAACTCACGAACCATGAGATCATGACCTGAACCGAAGCCAGATGCCCAACTGACTGAACCACCCAGATGCCCCATGTGTTGTAAATTTTAAATTCGTCACTTTGATTGCTGTGTAGAGAATGGATTATAAGGGAGCAGAGTGGAGGTGGGTTTTGTACTTCCTCAATACTTTAAACAGAATCACAATATGACCCAGTAATTCCAATCATAGGTCACATTGACCTTAAAAATAAAAGTTTATGGGGGCGCCTGGCTGGCTCATTCAGTAGAGAGTGCGACTCTTTTTTTTTTTTTTTTTTAACGTTTTATTTATTTTTGAGACAGAGAGAGACAGAGCATGAACGGGGGAGGGGCAGAGAGAGAGGGAGACACAGAATCGGAAGCAGGCTCCAGGCTCTGAGCCATCAGTCCAGAGCCCGACACGGGGCTCGAACTCATGGACCTCAAGATCTTGACCTGAGCTGAAGCCAGACGTTTAACCGACTGAGCCACCCAGGCTCCCCAGAGCATGCAACTCTTGATCTCTGGGTCATGAGTTTGAGCCCCA
This sequence comes from Felis catus, assembly GCF_018350175.1. Taxonomy (NCBI): domain Eukaryota; kingdom Metazoa; phylum Chordata; class Mammalia; order Carnivora; family Felidae; genus Felis; species Felis catus. The sequence continues at coordinate 22,497,945 of NC_058383.1, read as the reverse complement.
TGTTGGGTGTGGAGATTACTTAAACAAACAAATCTTTAAAAAATAAAAGTTTATTTTACGGGCAAAAAGTGGGCTTATTTGGGAAGAGGAGAGAATTACAATTTGGGACAAGCAAGCTATGGCAAAAACATAGGCTAGTCCAACAAACAGAGCTGAGGAATTTATTTTTATGGAGAAGGTAGAGGAAGTTAGGAGGGGTTGTTCTGAAGGAAGGTTCCTTGGAGTTTTCTCCAAAGAAGTTCTGGGTGACGATAGTTTCTCACTGGCTGAGTTGCAGCAGTGGTTGATTTCTCATGGGAAATGCAGTGTCCATCTTTTCCTTTTGGGGACTGATTGTTTCCTAGGGAGGGTTCTTCTGTTGGGGTCGGACATGGACAGTTCTTCCTGTGATTGATGGCTTGTGGTTTAACGTGAAAGCTTCCCCTTCTGGCCTCCCAACTTCAAAGGCATGAAGTATGGATATGTGCTACAACATGGACGAATCTTGAAAATACTATGCTGGGTGAAAGGAGCCACACGGACAAGGCCACAGATTGTATAATTCCTTATGTGAAATGTCCAGAATAGGTAAATGCATGCGGACAGGGAAACAGAGCTGTGGCTGGGGGCTGGAGGGAACGGGTTTTGACTCTTAATGGATGTGAGGTTTCCATCTGGGGTTATGGATAAGTTCTGAAACTAGATAGTAGTGATGGTTACACAACATTGCAAATGCATATAATGCCACTGAATTGTAAACTTTAAGCGGTTAAAATGGGGCACCTGGGCGGCTCAGTTGGTTAGGCGTCCGACTCTCGATCTCAGCTTAGGTCATGATCTCATAGTTCTCACGGTTCATGAGATTGAGCCCTGAGTCAGGCTCTGTGCTGACAGTGTGGAGCCCCCTTGGGATTCTCTCTCTCCCTGTTTCTCTCTGCCCCTGCCCCTTATGTGTGCTCTCTCTCTCTCAAAAATAAATGAACTTAAACAAACTTAAAAAATGGTTAAGACGGTAAGCTGTATGTTACATGTATCTTACCACCACCACCACCATAATAATAATAGTCCCAATCATAAGCATCATTGTCATCATCATAATTACCTAAGGGTTTATTAAAAATGCAGCTTCTCAGGTCTTCTCTAGAGAGAATATGATTCCTCAGGTCTGGGGAATCTTAGACACCTGCCACTAAAAAAAAAAAAAAGAAAAAGAAGAAAAGAGTGGAAGCAGGAAGACCAGGTAGGAAGAAGGGTGACTTTGAGTAGGAAGGGACAGTGGCAGTTAGATTGAGAAAGGCATGGGACAGGGGTGTCTGACAGGCTCAGTCTATAGAACATGTGACTCCTGAAGTCTGGGCCATGAGTTTGAGTCCCATGTTGGGTGTAAGGATCACTTAAAAAAAAAAATGAGAAAGGCATGGGACATATATTTTTAATTTTTTAAATGTTTATTTATTTTTGAGAGAGAGAGGACAAGTGTGGGAGGGGCAGAGAGAGAGAGGGAGACACAGAATCAGAAGCAGGCTCCAGGCTCTGTGCTGTCAGCACAGGGCCCGATGTGGCATGGGACATATTTTGAGGGGAGAGTCAACAAAACAGGCTCATGGTTTGAACAGGGGGTAGTAAGGTAAAAGAAGAATCAGAGATGGTTTATAGGCTTTTGGCTTCAACGTCTGGTTGGAGAATGGTGCCATTTATAGAGCTGAGAGATTCTAGGGAGGCCATAAGTTTGGGAAAATGAAGAGTTTTGTGCCTACTTAAGCAAAGTAGTATCTTTTCTTGGAGAGAGTCCCCGTTGCAGAGACTGCTAGATGCCTATTATAGCCCATCCATTCTCCCTTTCTTTAATCACAGAAAGCTGATTTTATTTGGAGTGGCAGGGTGCCCAGCTAAGTTTCCTTTAGCAGCGAAGGATGGCCAGTGAGCTACAAGAAGGTCTTTAAAACTCTTTAAAGAGGGGGGCCTGGGTGGCTCGGTTCGTTAAGCGTCCAACATCAGCTCAGTCACGATGTCACTGTTCATGAGTTTGAGCCCCACATCGGGCTGTGCGCTGACGGTGAGAAGCCTACTTGGGATTCTCTCTCCCCCACCCCGCCCCTCCCCCACTTGTGCTCTCTCTCTCTCTCTCTCTCTCTCAAAGTGAATAAATACACTTAAAAAAAAACTCCTTAAAGAGGGATATTCAGTGGGGACATCCCTCTCATCTGCTTAGGACATGAGCTCCAGATGCCATAATGTGAACATGAATGACCTTGACCTTGAGGTTCAAAGTTACATGCTAAGCATCAGAGAAGGAGCCTGGATCCCAAATAACTTTGTGGAGGTGCCACACCAATTCCAGCCTTTTTCACCAGAGAATAAACCCTACATTGTTTAATCCATGGTAATTGGATCTCTTACTAGAAGCTGAACACAATTCCATTTTGATACGACACCAATTATAGAAAAATATATTTCCCTTGAGTTTCCAAAGTTTGCACCTTCATCCCCCTCCTCCTTGAAGCCGCATACTGAAGCACCTAGAAATAGTTTATTCGTACCGTGTAAATCCAGTGCATCAAAAAAATTTTTTTTCTGAACCTGCTTCTGGGCCAGTTATCCCTAACCAACATGTGTCAGCAATATAAAACAAGCCATTTGTATCTTTAATGTGTCACTTTGGTGCAATCTCCTAAATTTTGATGTTTTAAGCATCATGCTTTGGGCGTTAGTTAAAGGTGATAACACCGAAGAGGGTGATTGGGATTCTCTTGGTGCCAAGAATTATACTGGTTTCTGTCCCACAGTTGAGAACATAAGTCCTTCAGTGCATATAGAAACACTGTTCAATCCTCTAGATACATTCTTTACACCCATAACAGAGAGTCTGGTACAGACTGGACATTGAGTCATTATTATTTTTTCAGCCTCTAAAAATGGCCATTTGAAAAAGTGTAAGATACATGTAGATACTTTTATGGAGAACACCCAGAGACTGTTGACACTAATCACTTGTGAGCAGTGGGAATGGAGGTCAGGGAAGGGGATGGGAGATTTTTGCTTTCTAGACTACACCTTTATTATCACTTTTTATGCTTATTTATTTATTTTGAGAGAAGAGAGAGTGAGAGAGTGTGTGTGTGCACCAGCAGGAAACAGAGGGAGAGAGAATCCAAGCAGGCTCCATGCCATCAGTGCAGAGCCTGATGTGGGGCTCAAACCCACAAACTGTGAGATCATGACCTGAACTGAAATCAAGGGTCGGACGCTTAACCAATTGAGCCACCCAGTAGCCCCCAGATTACACCTTTTTTACTGCCATGGGTTTCATAGGGAGTGGTTAAGAGTGACAGTTCTAGATGATTCAAATCCCATTCCACCACTAACTGGCTCAGTGTCCCTGGGAAAGTTTACTTACTTTATTTATCAAACACTTACATTGCGATTAATATGTGCCAGGCACTGTTCTGAGCACTTTTTAATTTATTGTTATTGAAGTATAATTGACATACAAAGTTATGGTCATTTCAGGTGTGCAGCATATTGTTCTGAGTATTTTAAAAAGTCATATAGAGAGGGCCCTCCATGGAAAGTAACTGAAGGCTGTCACCAGCAGCCAGGTGAATGAACATGTCCTTTGGTCCCTGTAAAACCTTCAGATGGCTACAGCCCCACTTTGAGTACAACTTTATGGAAGACCCTTAGCCAGAAGCAGCTCCCTGAATTTTGACCCTTAGAAACTGTGTAAGATGATGAATGTTTGTTGTTTTGAGTTAACTTTTACATTCGTTTGTTACGCAGCAATAGCTAACTAATACAACCTCCCACCCAGGAGGCTCCCTGTCTTCTTGCTTCAGTCTGAACAGGTTCTCCCTAGGTCTGCTTCAAACTGTGGATTTCCTTCCATCCTAGGAATTTGCTTTCCTTTTTTCCTAGTTCCACTGTTTCCTGGACTCCTGTTTTTCTCCTTGTAATTTTAATTTCTCATTTGGGTAGAGCATACTGTCTTGTAGAATCCTTAACAAGGAGTACGTTAGTGAAAAACATTTTGAGGGCTTACATCATTGATAATGTCCATTCTGCTCTTATACTTGATTATAAGATATCAGGGTCTAGAATTTTGGGATGAAAATATTTTTTTCACTGAAAAATTTGAAAGCATTGCTTCATTTTCCTCCTAGCTTCCTATGTTGCTATTGAAGAGTATGAATCTTTGTACGTGGCTGGGTTTTTTTTTTTAATTGAAGTATAGCTGATATACAACGTTAAATTAGTTTCAGGTGTACAAGATAGATATTCAGTAAGTCTACAGGTTATGCTATGTTCACAAGTGCAGCTACCATCTGTCACCATCCATTATTATGAAACCATTGACTGTATTCCCTATGCTATACCGTTCATCCCCATGACTTATTCATTCCATAATTGGAAGCCTGTCCCTCCCACTCCTCTTCACCCATTTTGTCCATCCCCCCCACACCTCTCTCCTCTGGCAATTGGGTGTTTTGCTTTTGTTTTCTCTTTCTGAGAATTATTAGGAGGCATTGTAGGTGGTGATTAAGCATGCAGATTCTAGAACCAGACTCCCTGGGTTCAACTCTGGGACTCTGGGAAATCTGTTTAACCTCTCTAGGCCTCAGTTTCCTCATCTGTAAAGTGGGGATAATGATAGTGCCTACCTCAAACAGTTATTGTGAAGCTTCCTTACCCCACTGATGTCACTCCTGCTCAGATGGGACTGAGGCCCATAGTACTGTAGGCTGCTTCTGGAGGAGGGTCTAGAACAGCAGTCAGCAAGCTGTATCTGTAAAGAAATAGATAGTAAATACGTATGGCTTTATGGGCTATAAGGTTCCTATCACAATTACGCAACTCTGCCACTGTGGTGCAAAAGCCTCTACAGACAAAATATAAATGGATGTTCCAACTTCAGCTCAGGTCATGATCTCATGGTTCATGAGTTCAAGCCCTGCGTCAGGCTCTGTGCTGACAGCTCAGAGCCTGGAGCCTGCTTCGAATTCTGTGTCTCCCTCTCTCTTTGTCCCTTTCATGCTCTGTCTCCCTCTGTCAAAAATAAATAAAAAACATTAAAAAAAAATAAAATGTAAATGGATGAGCACTGATGTATACCAATAAAACTTTATTTACACGGTGGCAGCTCGCTTTGGCCCACTGACCACAGGTTGACGTGACAGAGAAGACACTGTGAAAAATGTAAAGGGAAACCTCATTACAGTCAAGAGGCTAGAAGGGAGAGCCATACCACTTAATGTCAATCATAGGGAGAATTGTCCATTACAGACCCCAAGAGAAGAACTGTCAATTATAGACCCACTAAAGAAAAGCTGCACGTTGCATATCCTATAAGAGATACGACTCAGCAAATGAGAAAAGACTTCACCTTGAGCTCTTGCTTTGGAGAAATTCTCCAGTGGAATTGCTTCTAAAAGAACCCCTGCCAGCTTCCTCCTCCTCCGTAAAATAATGCTCCTCTTCTTTGCTTGTTGGGCCTCCTATGGTTTTGCTGTGGCTTCTATGTCCATAGTTGTCATTCTCTGTTATCCCCAAATTAGCTCATTTTTGCTGGTAAAATAACTGACAGGTTTTTTTTAAATTTTTAATGTTTATTTATTTTTGAGAGAGAAAGAGTGGGAGAAAGAGAGAGAGAGAGAGAGAATGATTACTGGAGGTGTAGAGAGAGAAGGCGACACACAATCTGAAGCAGGCTTCAGGCTCTGAGCCTGACATGGCGCTTGAACTCATGAACCATGAGATCATGACCTGAGCTGAAGTTGGACACTTAACTGACTGAGCCACCCAATCACCCCAACTGACAGTTATACTTTTAAGGTGAAAATTTCTATTCTCTTTTGTGCTTATTCTATTAGACCCCTCGTTTAGACACGCCCCCTAGCTGAAGCATCTCACACTAGGAACTCTGACTACATTGTAACCTCTCCACTATGCTGCAAATTGGTCCAGCAATTCAACTGTACAAAACGCAAGGTTGTGTATTGCAGTATTAATGAGATATCCTGGGTTAACCTTTTCTGATGATGGGAGCCAATTGGAAATCACACCTGAATTTGCATTACTATGGGTCAAGTATTCACAAAATTTTACTGTACTTATACCTATGGAGAAAATGTTTAACTCTTTATATTATTTTAATATAAAGAAAACAACAATGCCACGGCACTTTTATTCATTAATTCTAGGTCCAATGACCTGCCTGGGATGCAAAGATGAAAGTTACATTCTCCCCCTCAAGGACCTGAGCAAGCAAGCAATTGATATGAAAGTTACAATCTCCCCCTCAAGGACCTGAGCAAGCAAGCAATTGATATGAAATGTTACCTATATCACAATCTGCCAGCCAAGTTAGCAGAGACTGAAAAACAAAACAAAAGATACAATCAAGGCTTGTTAGGAGGTGATGAAAACGGCACTATGTAGACTTCTGAAGGCAGGTAAATTTTATACAGATTGGCTAAATTAAACCTTTGTTAACTGCACCTGGCCTTCTGTTTCCTGCTCTGGGTTCTTTCTTGGACCTATGTGTCTTGCCTGGGGGTGGGTGTAGGTAGGTGGGGAGCAGCTTCCTCCTTATTTCCCACTGCCTCTTGGAGAAGGCGCCCCAAGGTGAGCTCAACACAAGTGTATCCCAAGCCCTGGACCTCAGGTGCCAGTGAGAATTCAAATAGTGTCCCTATTTCTCTTTGCTTGTATTTCCTGCCCATCTTTATGAGACCATCTGCACCGGAAGAGCCCCCTGAAAACTCTTGATGGTGCATTGCTCTTGCTGTTGTATTTCCTCCCGCGTGAAGACCACACCTCCTTTGCAGTTACTGGGCCAAGTCACTTCCCACCACCTGTTCATAACACTGTCCATCCTGGGTCCTCAGCCTGCCGGATCCCCCATCTGCCATCAACAGTGCCCAGCTGATTCTTTCCCCCTTCCATTGTCAGGGGCTACTGGTCGCTTAGTCCAACATTATGCTAGTATTAGTTAATGTGTAGCTATTTTAATTTATATTCTTTATTTAAAATTTCAAATGCATTAATGCTTCTTTTAAAAATTTAAAACAATTCAGGAGCATGTATAGGAAAAAGGGGAGAGCCCTTTCTTCAATCGACTCATCCTGGTCCCCAGAGATAACCACTGTGAGTAGTTTTGTGTTCATTCTTCCAGAACTATTTTCCAAAATGCAATTCAGACTAATGGATTTTTAGTACAAATGTGCATAATTTATTCAAAAAATGGCAGATGAAGGAAATCACAGCTCTAGGATTTGGACTGATTCCAACTGTATCTTGTATGACTTGGCAGGATTCGAACATGACCACAATTATTGAAACTTCACTTCTCTTAGGCTTCCTGGGGACCACTTTCTGGCTGCTCCCTTTCGTTTCCCTAGAGGGGGCTTCTCTCATCTGCCTCTCCTCTAAAGGTTGGTGTTTTTCACAGCTCTGGTTGATGGAGCACAGAATATATCTTCCCTTCTTCAGACTTGCAAACCCATACCTGCTATTGAAATATGTGCCAAGTTAAAACTGAACAGGAACCAAGTGTGATCGGAAATCAAACTTAGGATGTACTAGCAACTTCTAACCTTGTTCCAGTCAGAGTCAGTATCCATGCAGAAGACTACCAGTCCAATTATTACTGCTGCCACTGCTATCACTGGCATTCTGATTGGCTGAAAAGGAGCTCAGACCTTGTTGCAGAAATAAACACCATTGACCCCAATCACCATTATTACCAATATCCATTTCCACGCATGGATGGCCATGGGGCTGTTATTGTATAGCTGGCATGGGAAGAGGGTATAAGGAGCCGGGTCTGAGGCAGCACGGGGAAGCAGGAGTGATAGACATGAGTGAAGGATGTCATGGCATCTGTGCCTGCCGGACCACTTGGAATAGGTCGGAGCCTTTGTCGTTAGGAGTAAAGGGCAGGTGCTATCAAACTGTTTTGTAAGGGGCATTCAGGTGGCTCAGTCGGTTGAGTGTCTGACTTGTTCGACTATTGATTTCGGCTCAGGTCATGACTCCAAGGTTGGGGGACTGAGCCCTGCGTTGGGCTCCATGCTGAGTGTGGAGCCTGCTTGGGATATTCTCTCTCTCTCTCTCTCTCTCCCCCCCCCTTGCCCCTCCCCTGTTCATGCTCTCTCTGTCTAAAATTTAAAATAAATAAATAAATTAATTGAATTAAATTAAAGGAACTGTTTTTTAAAATCTTTTTTTGCAATGAGTGGGGCATATAACACGTATAGAGAAAAATCCACAAAGCAAGGGGACAGCATAAGAAACTACTATAAAGCAAACACTTACATAAGTAACCACCACGCAGATGAAAAGACAGAATATGACCAGCCCCCCAGGACACCCCTCGATGGGCCTTCACTTTCAAAACCCTTTCGTCCCTGCCCCGCAAAAGGAACCATGTTCCTGAGTTTTTGGTAATCACTCTATTGCTTTTCTTCATACATGTATCACCTTAGAATGTATCTCTGGACCATGTCATTTGATTTTGCTTGTTTATTTATTTTTGAGAGAGAGAGAGAGAGACACAGTGTGAGTGGGGGAGGGGCAAAGAGAGAGAGGGAAACATAGAATCTGAAGCAGTCTCCAGGATCTGAGTGGCCAGCACAGAGCCCAAGTGGGGGATCGAACCCATGGACCACGAGATCATGACCTGAGCCAAAGTCAGATGCTTAACCAACTGAGCCACCCAGGCACCCCTTTTATTTTTAATTAATTAATTAATTAATTAATGTATCCATCCTCTGGCTGATAGACATTTAGATTGCTTTTTGTTTTTTTTCAGTTTGTGTCTATTGTCCCTGATTTCGCTTCTTTTTCAGCTTTATGTAGATTTATTCAAAATACTTTTTTTTGGAGCATTTTCTTTCACTTAACCTTTTTTTTGTGATCGGTAAAGATTTAATTGTACAAGAAGCTGCTAAAATTTTTACTGCATGCATTTATAATCATAATTGCAGCACCATAGAAATGCAGCATCATAAACATGCTTACCATATAATGTCAAATGCCCAGTATAAAATTGTGTCCATGCTGTGGTCACAACTCTGCATAAATTATGGTTGTATTTATATAAAGGGCTGAGAAAGAATATAAAGGAAAGAGATACTTTGTTATGGTAGTAATACAGTGGATAGTTGTTTTCCTTTGTTTTAATTTCTGGCATCCTTTTTTTTAATGGTTAGTTTAATTTAATGTTTTAATTTAAATCCAGGTTAGTTAACACATAATGTAGTAATGGTTTCAGGAGTGGAATTTAGTGGTTCACCACCTACATATAAATAACAACCAGTGCTCATCCCAGCAAGTGCCCTCCTTAATGCCCATCACCCATCTAGCCCATCCCCCAACCCGCCTCCCCTCCAACAACCCTGTTTGTTCTCTGTATTTAAGTGTCTTATGTTTTGCCTCCTTTTGTTTTTATCTTATTTTTCCTTCCCTTCCCCTCTGTTCATCTCTTTTGTTTCTTAAATTCCACATATGAGTGAAATCATATACTTGTCTTTTTCTGACTATTTTGCTTAGCATAATACATTCTAGTTCCATCCATGTTGTTGCAAATGGCAAGAGCTCATTATTTTTGATCTTTGAGTAATATTCCATTGTGTGTGTGTGTAGTGCGTAGTGTGTGTGTGTGTGTGTGTGTGTGTGCGTATGTGTGTATACATACCACATCTTCTTTTTTTTTTTCAAAAAAAAATTTTTTTTCAACGTTTATTTATTTTTGGGACAGAGAGAGACAGAGCATGAACGGGGGAGGGGCAGAGAGAGAGGGAGACACAGAATCGGAAACAGGCTCCAGGCTCTGAGCCATCAGCCCAGAGCCTGACGCGGGGCTCGAACTCACGGACCGCGAGATCGTGACCTGGCTGAAGTCGGACGCTCAACCGACTGTGCCACCCAGGCGCCCCATATACCACATCTTCTTTATCCATTCATCAGTCAATGGACATTTGGGCTCTGTCCATAATTGGCTATTGTTGATAGTGCTACTATAAATACTGGGGTGCATGTGCCCTTTTGAATTAGCATTTTTGCATCTTTTGGATAAATACCTTGTAGTGCAATTGCTGGGTTGTAGGGTAGTTCTACTTTTAATTTTTTGAGGAACCTCCATACAGTTCCCCAGAGTGGTTGCACCAATTTGCATCCCCACCAACAGTGCAAAAGGGTTCCCATTTCTCCACATCCTCTCCAACATGTTGTTTCCTGAGTTGTTAATGTGAGCCATTCTGACAGGTGTGAGGTGGTATCTCATTGTGGTTTTGATTTGTATTTCCCTGATGATGAGTGATGTTGAGCATCTTTTCATGTGTCTTTTAGCCATGTGGATGTCTTCTTTGGAAAAATGTATATTCATGTCTTTTGCCCATTTCTTCACTGGATTATTTGTTTTTTGGGTGTTGATTTGATAAGTTGTTTATAGATTTTGGATACTAACCCTTTATCCGATATGTCATTTGCAAATATCTTCTCCTATTCCATTGGTTGTCTTTTAACTTTGTTGGTTGTTTCCTTTGCTGTGCAAAAGCTTTTTGTTTTGACGAGGTCCCAGTAATTCATTTTTGCTTTTGTTTCCCTTGCCTCTGGAGATATGTCTGGTAAAAAGTTGCTGTGGTCAAGGTCAAAAAGGTTTTTGCCTGCTTTCTCCTCAAGGATTTTGATAGGTTCCTGTCTTTCATTAAGTCTTTCATCCATTTTGAATTTATTTTTGTGTAAGAAAATACTTTTTCTGCATGTTGCTGTCCAGTTTTCCCAGCACCATTTGCTGAAGAGACTGTCTTTTTTCCATTGGATACTCTTGCCTGTTTTGTTGAAGATTAGTTGGCCATATGTTTGTGGGGTTCTCTATTCTGTTCCATTGATCTATGTGTCTGTTCTTGTGCCAGTACCATACTGTCTTGATGGTTACAGCTTTGTAATACATCTTGAAGTCTGGAATTGTGATCACCCCAGCTTTGGTTTTCTTTTTCAACATTACTTTGGCTATTCGGGGTCTCTTCTGGTTCCATACAAAGTTTAGGATTGTTTGTTCCAGCTCTGTCTTTCACTTAACTTTATGTTTGTGACATTCATACACGTTATTATGTGAAGTGTTTGTGCATTTTCACTACTCTATGGCATTCCATTCCATTGTGTGAATCAACCACACCTTTTTTTTTTTTTTTTTAACCCACCCTACTGTTGAAGGACGTGTGGGTTATTTCCAGTGTTTGGCTTTAGGAATATGCAGAACTGCTTTTATGAGAACCCTGCTGATTGTCGGGAAAACAAACAGGGTTGCCATGGTGTAGTGATGGGGTGTAGCTGGTTCTGTGCAGAGTTCACCTCTCCTGGAAGCTTTGTGAATCTGGGGAGCTGTTACTCAATACCAGTACACCCGTCTCACAAGGGACACTCTCAGATAGTTCTTCCTTTATGTGGTGTTGTCCTGTGCCTCAATCTGAGGCCAAAGAGAGAAGGAACTTTTGTGCTTTAAGACTGCAGTGGAAAACTGATATGTGAGTACACGTGAGGTGCTCTTTGGACATAGGAATGGGGTGCAAGTCAGAGGCTCAGAGGCATTGACATTTGGGGATGAGAAGGAATATTCCAAATGTGAATCCATTCTGCCAAGATTTTCCCCAGACCTGCTGACTAGTGAGTGGGGAAGAGCGCTCATCAGACCATCTGGGTGGGCGAGTGGGGTGTTTCTCATTGGGTCAGGGATAGGCAGTGGCAGGTTTTCATTGGTGGCATCGGAGTAAAAGGGCCTGCCCCCTTCCCACTGGCTGATTTTGCAGTAGATGTGACTCACCAAGATGGAACTGGAATGAGGTACTCACAATCCATGCAGATCAGCAGTGATTGGTGGTAATTTTGCAGGCTCTGGAAGAGCCTCCCTGTGGGTGAGAACCAGGTCAGACCCTATGTGTTGACTAAATAAAGCAGACTTTCCTCCCATGTCCTCTCTATAGCAGTGGAGATTGCCGCCAGGAGCTTTTCAGTATCCTGCCTTCACAGATCAGATGATACAACCAATATTGATTTCATGCTTATTATGTGTCAGGCACTGGTTGAAGCGCTTTAAATGCATATACATTTTAGGCTCACATATCCCTAGGAGTAAGACTATGTGTATTAGTCAGCTTTTGCTGCGTAACAGAATTCCCCCAAATGTCATGTCTTAAAGTGACACACATTTGTTATTTCTCATAGTTCCATGGTTTTGCTGCATTAAACATAAGACAACAGGCCCCAAATGCAGTGTCTCTTGTGGTAAGTCCCATATTACCAAATTGAAACTTAATTATCATTTTGGCTCTCCCAGAAGTGGAATTTTATTTATTTATTTATTTATTTATTTATTTATTTATTTATTTTTTAACATTTATTTATTTTTGAGACAGAGAGAGACAGAGCATGAACAGGGGAGGGTCAGAGAGAGGGAGACACAGAATCTGAAACAGGCTCCAGGCTCTGAGCTATCAGCACAGAGCCTGACGCGGGGCTCGAACTCACAGCCCTCACAGACCGCGAGATCATGACCTGAGCTGAAGTCGGCCGCTTAACCGACTGAGCCACCCAGGCGCCCCCCAGAAGTGGAATTTTAAACCAGTTAATTAGGAATTACCTGGTTAGCACTAGTTAGGTAATCTGCCTGATAGACTCCTGCCCTCCCCTAAAGGAAAGTGACTTTGCTACAACCAATCCATTTTTTGTACATATAACTTTCTTGCCCTTGTTCCTTCTGCCTGTAAGTCTTTTATTTTATTTTGTACAACTATTCAGGACTCTTTTCTACCTGCTGATGCACGAATCACTGAATAAAGCCAATACAGTTGACATTTACTCAGTTGATTTTGGGGGTTTTTTTGAGTCTTTAAGAAAATGCTTATTTATTTATTTTGAGAGAGAGAGACAGAGAGAGAAGGAGAGGATGGGACAGAGATAGAGGGAGAGATAATCCCAACAGGATTTGCACTGCCAGCACAGAACCCAGTGCAGGGCTCGATCTCATGAACTGTGAGATCATGACCTGAGCCAAGATTAGGAGTTGGATGCTTAACCAACTGAGCCACCCAGATGCCCCTGTTTTTTTGTTTTTGTTTTTTTAACAGCTGAGAGTTTATCTGATTTGGGGTGGCTTGGCTGGAGCTGATCTAGGATAGCTTGACCCATATGTCTGGCAACTGGCCCAAAGTCAACTGGGGTGACTGCCACATGTTTCTTATCAGCTAGCTCATACTTATTCAACATAGTAGTGGGAAGGTTCTCAGCAGCCAGAGAATAAGCCCTAATATGCAAATACATCTTCAGTCTCTGCCTGTATCACATTTGCTAATGTCCCATTGGTCAAAGCAAGTCACATGGCTAAAACCAGATTATGTATGGAAGTGACCTACTCAAGCTATGGATATGGGGTGGAAGAGAATTATGGGAGCCATCTTGCAAACAACCCACTGCATTCTCTTATCACCCCCATTTTACTAATGAAGAAACAGATGCTTGGAGAAGCTAAGGAACTTGGTCACACAGCTGCTATTGGGCAGAGCTCAGTCTCAAATCCAGGACAAGTGGTGGCAAAGTCCATGCTTTAAGTCCCATGCCATGTGTACTGCCTCCTTTCTCAGACCTGAGCCACTGTGTCCCAGTGCAACAACTCAGGAGAGGAGAGAGAGGTGCTCACTTCAGCAGTCTCGGCCAGGGGCGACTCAGCCATAGGGCCTGGTGGGAGCCTATCTAGTCAGCTGGGCTTAACAACTTCTCCATCTCTGAAGAAAATAATCCTCATGAACCTGACTCATAGTTCAGCTATTGCACTGGATGCTGTACCCTCGGACTAATCTTGGGAATGTCAGAAATAGATGGAAAGACTAAAAGACGGTGGCAGAAATGGGCTATCTTGCTGCACATAAATGTATTAGCCCAACAGGCAATCATTAAACACCCACTGTGTCTGAGCTAGATCCTCTTTGTTCAGGAGAGGTACAGTCAGGGGAATAGTTGTTCTCTGAAGTACATTTTCAACAAGGCATGGTAAGGTAACTTGTTGACACGATTGTGTTAAAGATAAGACAACAGACCTAAAGTGGAGTCGTGTATGCTAAGCCCACATCACCACACCAAGACCTCTCTGAAATACAGTTTTGACTCTCCCAGAAATGGAATCTTAAACCAGCCAATCAGGAGTTGTCAGAGCAGCATTTGATAGGTCATCTGCCTGACAGACCTCTTCCCTCCCCTAGAAGGAAAGTAACCTTGCAACAACCAATCTGCATTTTGCATGGTTCCTGCTCCCTTCTGCCTATACAGTCTCTTGCCTATATAGCTCTTCAGAGCCCCTTTCTGTCTGCTAGATTGGGTGCTTCTCCGTTCATGATTTTTCAGTTGAATTTTTGTTTTTTAACAATGGCTATTAAGACTAGGATGAAAAACTGTCAAACTCAGAAGCTACGAGATAGTCAGGTTTTGAGATTCACAGAGGAGTGGACAAGGGAGGGCATCTTTTCACAATATTGGTGCAGACGTTACTGCCTCTTACTAGGTGGTTTTTTTTTTTTTAAGTTTATTAATTTATTTTGAGAGAGAGAGAGAGAGAGAGAGAGAGAGAGAGAGAGCATGCACACGGGTGAACGAGCAGGGGAGAGACAGAGAGAGAGAGAGAGAATCCCAAGCAGGTTCTGCACTGTCACCTCGGAGACCAATGCAGGGCTTGAACCCACAAACTGTGAGATCATGACATGAGCCAAAATCAAGAGTTGGACACTTAGCCAACTCTTGAGCCACCCAGATGCCCCGATCGTACTAGGTTAGAACCTGCACCAACTTCTATCCAGTTTTGAGCCTACTCTCTCTTTTAGATGTAAGGTCTACTCCAAAAGAACCTTTTTGATGACTCTGGGAAAATGGGGTGAGCAGGCAGATCTGGGGTAGCAATTAAAGGAATAAAGTCCCCAAGCCTCATTTTAGATTTGCAATCAAGTTGAAACTCCCAGTCTCCCAGGGCTTGCATTTTAAAGAAAAAAAAAAGGTATTTGTAAGAAACAAAGACCCAGATTTGCATTTGAATGTGGTGCCAATCAAGGCTCATTAGCTGGAATACAACGTGCAACCATTAGCAGAAAGGTGGCTTTGGCAACTGCTCATTAGTTTCCTAGATTCAAATAAGCATTCTAAGAGAGCTCCCGAGTTTGATGAGATCCAGCAGCATCAATGATCAGCCACCTTTCTCCCCAGAGAAAGGCAATGCTCCCCAAGCTTAGCTCTAATCTCCTTTCCTCCTCTTTTTCTCATGCCCACCTGCAGCCCTTCTGTGTTCCCAGGTTTCAGGATGTCAAAGCTGGAAGGACAGTAGAAACTTCCAGGTCAGGACATCACTATGGGAAAACTGTGGTCCCAAGTGGGTTGGGACACAAAACTGGTCATGGAAGGAGTTGGGAGAGAATCTGTTTATCACACACACACATACACACACCCTTTTTTTCATGGAAAGTGAGGAATCTTGATGAGTTGAGGACAGAATGGAAACACACAATGGGGCCAGGATCCCTCGATGAGAATTTCTAGAGCAGACCTTTGCCTAGAAGGAATGGAAACTGGTAGCCAAGTATAACTTGTACTGGGAGAGAGATGGAACAGGTCATGTGGACACTGGAAAGGGAAAATTCTCAGGCTTGACCCCCACTCTAGGCATTAAGGGAGCTCCTTGTCCAATACCTGGCACACAGTAGGAGCTTAATAGCACAGTGGTTGAGAAGAGCCCAGGTGTCAGAATGAAGCAGATTTAGTATCAAGTTCCAGCTTTCTTGCACTCTCCTCTTTGGGCACGTGAATGTTTGAGAACTGCTGAGCTAGACGGTCCTGTTTCTGATCTGCAAGGCTGGTCTTCAGGAGATTGTGCTCGTGAAAAGACAAAGATGAATCCCAACATGAGGTCCATGTCCGTGAGTTGTGTGAGACAAACATCGGTTTTGCTAGGCAATGAGCATGTGAGCATTTCCTCTCCCCCCCCCCCCTTTTTTTCTTCTAGTTACCTTCTGTCTTCCATGTGGTCATGTTCTTCAGGGAAGGTAGTCTCTACCCCTGAGAAGTGGCACAGTTGGTCTAAACCAACCTTGTTTTCTTGTTCCCCTTGCTTAATAATTGGCTTATGCATGACCTTAGAAATTCTGACCCAGGAGACACAAGTAGAGAGTGTGCTGGGGGTTCTGGCAAAGGTTTTTCTTGTTAATCGAGACGAGAAAAAGAGGGAAGAAACAACCCCTCCACTGTCTCTGGATACTGTTGTGTAAAAGTGCTGCCTGGTGCTTGGGCAGCCATCTTGTGGCCATGAAGAGGCTGATAGGTCAAGCATGACGGAACGGAAAAGCAGAAAGAAGCTGGGCTTCACTGATATAATTGAGCTGCCGACTCAACCACCTCTGAAGCTGCTTCATTTTATTATGGGAGATAATAACAATTCCTCAGAGTTTAACGTAAGATGAATTGGCAGGTTCTGTTTCTTGATGCTGAACATTCCCTAAAAAGAGAGATGGAGACATACACCCTGGAGGCCCAGAAAGGAGGCACTGAGGAAGGGAGAGGCTGAGGCCAGAATAGCAAGGCTGGAAACTAGAGTGTTTCTCTAGGAAGAGGCCCCTGTGAGTGGCCTGGCTTTGCACACAGCATAGTGACTAAAACCAAGGACTGTAGAATCAGAGTGCCTGTGTTCTAATTCCACACCCACCTCCTACTAGCCATGTCACCTTGGGCAAGTTGCTTAGCACTAGTGTCCTAACCTATAAAAAAAAGAGCATAATAGTACTACTTTATAGGATTTAAGAAAGTGAAATTAAGGGGTGCCTGGGTGGCCTAGTGGGTTAGGCGTCTGACTTCGGCTCAGGTCATGATCTCGTGGTCCGTGAGTTCGAGCCCCACGTCGGGCTCTGGGCTGATGGCTTGGAGCCTGGAGCCTGCTTCTGATTCTGTGTCTCCCTCTCTCTCTGCCCCTCCCCCGTTCATGCTCTGTCTCTCTCTGTCTCAAAAATAAATATACGTTAAAAAAAAAAAAAGAAAGTGAAATTAATAATTTGAAGTACCTAGATGGCTCAGTCAGTTGTGTCCAACTCTTGATCCCAGCTCAGGGCTTGATCTCAGGGTTGTGAGTTCGAGTTCCATGTTGTGCTCCTTGCTGGGTGGGTGTGAAGCCTACTTAAAAATAAATAAATAAAAGGGGCGCCTGGGTGGCTCAGATGGTTAAGCATCCAACTCTTGATTTCGGCTCAGGTCAGGATCTCACGGTTCATGAGTTCGAGTCCCGCACTGAGCTCTGTGCTGACAGCACAGAGCCTGCTTGGGATTCTCTTTCTCCCTCTCTCTATCTCTGCCCCTCCTCTGCTTTCTCTCTCAAAATAAATAAATATTAAAAAATTGTAAAGTACCTAGCAGTACCTATGGGCAGTACATCACCCATAGTAAGTAGTACACAAGTATTAGCCATAAGGTGAGTAATATTTAACAACCAGTATCATTTTTTCCCCCTTTACATGTTGTAATTCTCCTTCATAAAGAAAGTAAGCTTTTTATTTTGAGATTTTGTAGATCTATATGCAGTTGTAAGAAAAAGTTTAGGGAGATCCCAAGTACTATTTATCGAGTTTCTCCCGATTACAGCTCCTTGCAACACTATTGTATAATATCACAACCACAATATTGAAAGCTATGGTCAAGATACAGAAACATTCCCATCACCACACAGACCTTTCACGTTGCCTTTTTATAGCCACAACTACTTTACTCTCATCTTCCCCCACTCCCCCTCAATTCCGAGCAACAACTAATCTCTTCTCTGTTTATATAATTTTGTCAGTTTAAGAATGTTATATAAATGGAGTCATGTAGTATGTGACCTTTGGGGCCTGGCTTTTTTTACCCCTCAGCATCATTTTTTGGAGACTGTTGCCTGTATCAATAATTCATTCTTTTTAATTGCTGAATAGTATCCCATGGTATGGGTGTTCCAGTTTCTATTTAGCCATTTATCTAGTGAAAGACATTTGTGTTGTTTCCAGTTTTTGACTAAGATGAATAAAGCTATGGTAAACATTTGTGTGGAGGTTTCTGTGTGAGCATAAATTGTCATTTCTCTAGGATGAACGCCCAAAAGTGCAATGGCTGGGGTCATATAGCTAGTGCATATTTAGTTTCTTAAGAAACTGCAAACCGTTAGGGCACCTGGGTGGCTCAGTCGGTTAAGCATCTGACTTCGGCTCAGGTCATAATCTCACGGTTCGTGAGTCTGAGCTCCAGGTTGGGCTCCGTGCTGACAGCTCAGAGCCTGGAGCCTGCTTCGGACTCTGTGTCTCCCTCTCTCTCTGCTCCTCCCCTGCTCGTGCTTGGTCTCTCTCTCTCTCTCAAAAAAAAAAAAAAAAAATTAATTAAAAAAAATTAAAAACAAAAAAAATAAACAGCAAACTGTTTCCAGAATGGCTGTAACATTTTGCATTCTCATTAGCAATGTATATTTCTTCACATCCTTGCCAACATTTGGTGTTGTCACTATTTTTTATTTAGTCTTTCTCACAGGTGTGAGGTGATATCTCACTGTGATTTTAATTTGCATTTCCCTCATGGCTGATGATATTAAACATCTTTTCATGTGCTTATTTGCCATCTATATATGCTCTTCATATAAAATATCTCCATATCTTTTGCTCATTTTCTGATTGGATTGGTGCTTGTTTGTTTGTTTGCTTTTTTTGCTATTGAGTTGTAAGAGTTCTTTATATATTGTGGATACTAGTCCTTTATTGGATACGTGGTTTACAAATATTTTCTCTTAGTCTGTAGGTACCAGTCTATCTTTCCATCCTTTTAATAAGGTCTTAAGACCCTACTCCAATATCTCAGAAGATGATTCTTGAAGGAGAATGGAGGAAACTGGAACTTGAGTTTTGGGTAATGAGCACTTACAAAATGCAATGTGTTCATAATAACAGATGGGAGCCAGAAATGCAGGGTGGAAAGGGAGCATGGAGTGGGACAAGGCATTTGTGTTCTCCCTGGCCCCAAGGACACAGAATTAGGAATTATCCCCAGCGAGATCTCCCATTTGAGGGTGCTAAGAGGGACTACACTTGGGAAAACCATCTCCGGGCAGCAGCCAAGAAGAAGGGAAAAAGTAGCAGGAGTTGAAGGAGGGACCAAAACGCTTCAGAATTAGAAAAACTACCAAGAGAAGAACAGGATGTTCCCCTTAGCTCTCAACAATAAAGACATTTATGACCTCAAGTAACAAGAACTACAGAAGTAGTTTGTTCGGAGAAGATTTAGACTTGAAATGGTTGGGAACATCAAGGTTGCTTGGCCAGTTGCCTGCTTATCAAGATGGAAAACAAAGGTTGGGAAAATGGATTCTGTCCCTCATCTTCTCTCAATACAAGTGTTTAGGGACAGAGAGAGATAGGAGAGACTCGGGAACATGTTGAAAAGGAAAAATTAAAAAGTTTAGAATAGAACTGGCAGAAGTGAGGGAAAAAAGAAATGCTGAGAAAGATCTAGCAACTTGAGGGATCATCACTGCAGATCTGAAAACGTAGCCTCTCAGTGGTGACATTGGAGATGTTTCTCACTGGAAAATGAGGGTTTCTGTAAAGTGGGGAGGGTGATTATTCAGCTGGATATGAAATCCTTCTAAAGGGGGTATAATGTCAACTTTATCTTTTTGTTGCTGTTGTTGTTACTTGCAGTGATCTTGTTTTCTTGTTGTAAAAGTAGGGCATGTTCCTACTGAGTAGTGTTTAGCATTTTTGATCACTGTATTGTACGCCTGAAACTAATGGAACACTGTATATTAACTATACTGGAATTAAAATTAAAAACTTAAAATCAAGGGGTGCCTGGGGAGCTCAGTCGGTGAAGTGGCTGACTCTTGATTTTGGTTCCGGTCACAATCTCATGGTTTGTGAGTCTGAGCCCCACATCAGGCTCTGCACCGACAGCATGGAACCTGCTTGGATTTCTCTCTCTCCCTCTTTCTCTGTCCCTCCTACTCGCTCTCTCTCTCTCTCTCTCTCTCTCAAAACAACAACAAAAAACACCTTAAGAAACCCCTTAAAATCAAACAAATAAAAAAAATTAAAATGTCCCCCAAAAGTGGGGCATGGAAACTACCAACACAGAAAAAGAAACAGAAGGAAGAAAAAGAAATTGCTCACAATTCTACTACACTAGCAAAGCTGCTTTTACGTTGCTTCCATTATCTTACTTATTTTTTAAACATGCTACAAAGCATGGGGCGCCTGGGTGGCGCAGTCGGTTAAGCGTCGGACTTCAGCCAGGTCACGATCTCGCGGTCCGTGAGTTCGAGCCCCGCGTCAGGCTCTGGGCTGATGGCTCCGAGCCTGGAGCCTGTTTCCGATTCTGTGTCTCCCTCTCTCTCTGCCCCTCCCCCGTTCATGCTGTCTCTCTCTGTCCCAAAAAAAAAAAAAAAAAAAAAAGTTGAAAAAATAAACATGCTACAAAGCTTGAATTTTGTGTCCTGCTTTTTATTTTCCCTTTTACATTATATCGTGAACAATTTTCTTTGTTATTATAGACGTTTGGTCAATGTAATTTTTAATGCCGCTTCATAATGTATCAAGCGGCTGAACTGTAATTTCCTGAATAAATCTTTCCCATTAGTTGGACAATTAGCTTGTTTCCAGTTGCTGTCTATTAAAATTAATGTTTCGATGAAAGCTGCGGCGAGAATACAGGCAGTCACTATTCATCGAGTGCTTACTGCGCTAAGTGGTTCACATCCCTTATTTATTTCATTCTCACAACCCTGCCAGTCAGACATGATTGTGGCTTGTTCCCCTTTCTTTTTATTATTAAATTATAAAAAGAAAACGTGTCTCTGTAAAAGCAATTCAAGCAGAACTAAAGGGATCTAATGGGAGACGCTTATGATGCATACATTAGCCAAAAAAAACACCAAAGATTGCTGGAAAACCACAAGAAACTAGGAAGAGGCCAGAAAGGATTCCTCCTACAGATTTCAGAGGGAGCATGGTCTTACCAACACTTTGATCTCAGACTTCTAGCCTCTAGAACAGTTAAACAATACATTTGTTTTTGATTTATGTGTGTGTGTATTTATATGTACATATATATGTATATGTAAGTTTATTTATTTATTTTGAGAGAGAGAGAGTGAGCTTATGGTGAACAGGGGAGGGACAGAGAGAGAGGGAGAGACAGAATCCCAAACAGGCTCTGCACTATCACTGGTGAGCCCTACGTGGGGCTCAAACCCATGAACTATGAGATCATAACCTGGGCTGAAATTGAGTCAGATACTCAACCAACTGAGCTACCCAGTCACCTCTGTTTTTTTTTCTTTTTTTCTTTTTTTTTAAAGAGCTGGTCAGCTGAGCGGCCAACTCTTGATTTCGGCTCAGGCCATGATCTCAGGGTTCATGGGATGGAGCTCCACATCAGCTCTGCACTGGTGGCATTCTTTCTCTCCCTCTCTCTCTGCACACCCCCCAACTCAAAATAAATAAATACACTTAAAAAGTATATGTATGTATAAAGTATAAAACTCATACACACACACACACACACACACACACACACACACATATATATGGCCACCCAGTTTGCTGTATTTTGTTAGAGCAGTCCTAGAAACCTAGAAACTAAAACACATGCAAACTTCCAGAACTAGTGTGTAACAGAGCTGGCATTTAAACTCATGTAGGTGTGACCCCAAAGCCAGCGCTCCTAATCAAACAGGACTTTTTTTTTTTCTTTTCTTTTTGAGCAAATACCTATATAGTGCAGACCCTGTGCCAGGATCCGTTTGAAGCACTTTACATGTATTTATCCGATTCAGGCATTTCCCCACTATGTGGGGGAGTAATTTCCTCCCCGAGTTTATCTGACTGCGTCCACCAGGGGGCAGACCTGCACCTTTGTGTACAGAATGGAAAAGAACCCAGAAGGCTGGAGGTTTGCTTTCTTGCAGTTCCCTCTGCAGAAATTGCCTGTAGCTTTGGTCCACCAAAGCAAGGACCACATCCAAAGAAGGGGATGGTGGTCCTAGAAGCACAGAAACTTCCGGGTTCTCTGAGGGAGGGAGAACCAAGCACCTGGGGGCATGGGCAGTCTGGTCTCTAGATAGCTCTGTCATAGGGTTGGGGACCTGATCTGTTTTCCTCCGAAGAGACCCAAATACATTCTCATTCAACAACCTTCTGATGAACAAAGAAGTCAACGTTTGTGTTACAGGTGCCCATTTAACCGTTTTCCCTTTTCTGGAATTGACTCAGCAGCCACATCTGTACCACAACACCCTAAACCCCTGTCCCACGTGGAGTTAGAGGTTTTGACAGAAGGACTGTGAAGGCTGCTCTGAGGAGAACATCCCCACTGCTGCTGAGCATCCCCTGCTGCTGAGCCTGTCCTGATTGCTCCTCCTGGCCATTCAGCCCTTCTTCGGATTCTGTAATACACCTCAGTCCCCAGCCAATACCTTTTACTTCTTACAACTCCCCCACTCCTCTCAGGCCAGGCAGGGCGGGCATCTATTAATTACAAATGCATAAAAGCAAAAACCTGAATTAAAAATATGAATCAAGATGGCTTCCGTGGCTAGCAAAAATAAAGGATTAGGTCTATTATTTAAAATCACAAAGGCGAGGGAGGAGCCAAGATGGGAGAACACCGTGGAAGACTTTCTTGTGTCTTGCGTCCATGAAATACAGCCAGATCAACACTAAACCACCCTGCACACCTAGAAAACTGATCTGAAGATTAACACAACAATCTGCACAACCTGAACCACAGAACTCAGCGGGGGCGCGGTGCGGAGAAGTGAACGGGGGAGAGGGAAGCGCTGAGGGCAGGGAGCCGTTTTTGCTTGTGGAGAGAGGATGGAGACGGGGATGAGGGTGGCAAGTGGGGGCAGAATATTGGAAAACACCCCTTCCAAAAGCAGCTGGAGAGAAAGTGGAAAAGTGGAAACAGCCGCAGGGACTGAATTAAAAAGAGAGAAAGGAGAAAGGAGAGGGTTTCAATTCCATTAATACTCTATAAACAGGGGAAGCACAGAGGCTGAAACGCCGCAGCTGATACCTGGTGGTGCTCTGGTGGGAAGGAAGAATCCCGGGAGCAGAGTGGAATCCGGGGGTCTTCGGGCCACACGGGAGAGGCGGTTCCCCTGCTGGGAGGGCATCTGGTAGAGTCTGTGTGGCCACCTCGGCAGACCCCAAAGAAAAACCACATTCGCTGGTGCTGGAACACGGACCCTAGGGGTGAAGCCTGGTGCCAGACGCGGGTCGTGATTTGCCATAATCCCTGAAACGCTGCTGCTACACTGTCGCGCAAACTTTCTGGGGCGGGCTGGCACCCGGTCGCGGTCTCTGGGCCTCGGCAGCAGCACGGTCTCTCGAACGTTCCTGGGTGTGGCCGGCACCCAGGCATTGCTTGGTGAGACCCTCCACAGAGGGGCAGAACGGCTGGAGGCCACAGTCTCGCAGAAATACGGGGTCGGGAAACACACCCGCATCTGAGATAAAACTCAGAAGGGAGGTGCTGCCTGGGGCTTGGTCACGGAGGGTGTAAAAGCAGGGAACGGATGGAAGTCGAAGACAAAGGACGGTGCGCAATTGCTGATCAGGGAGAACAGAGATCTGGTAAGAGACTAGCGGCTGGGTGACGCCATTTTTGCCGCTCTGGCGCATGCGCATACGCACCTACAAGCACCACAACCATCCACCCCAGTAAGCTAAGCAGCGCCGTCTAGTGGGGAATGGAGCCATTACACTAAGCCCCACCCAACTGGGCCAACCTCGCTCTTCAGGAATACAACTCTCCACCTGGTTAGTTTACGGACTGTAAAGCGCTTCCGTTTGACTTCTAGGGGAAAATGAAGTAATTTTAATCATATTTCAGTCTGTTCACTGGTCCATCTATTCAATTTTCTTTTTTTTCATTTCTCTTTTTCTCTTTTTCATTTTTCTTGAATGCAGAAAGAGAAAAAATTATTTTTATTTTCAATTTTTATTAAAAATATTTTTCCTTAATTTTTTCCTACTATATTTTTCACTTTTGTGTAAATGTTTTCAAATTCTATTTTACTTCCATCATTTCATTTTATTCTACTTCAAGGTATTCATTTTTTCCAATGATTTCCTTTTATTTTTTTTCTTTCTTTCCCCCTTTTCTCTAATCTATCAAGCCCCTTTCAACACCCAGACCAAAACACACCTAGGATCTAGCATCATTTATTTGATTTTTTTTGGGTGTGTTTGTTTTTAATTTTTAAATTTTAATATATTTTTTAATTTTAATTTTTTTACCTCATTAATTCCTTTTCTCACTTGAAAATGATGAAATTAAGGAATTCACCCAAAAGAAAGAGCAGGAAGAAATGACAGCCAGGGACTTAACCAACACAGATGCAAGCAAGATGTCTAAACCAGAATTTAGAACCACGATAATAAGAATACAGTTGTAGTCAAAAATAGATTAGAATCCCTTTCTGCAGAGACAAAAGAAAAGTAAAAGCTAGTCAGGATGAAATACAAAATGTTATAACGGAGCTACAATCTCGAATGGATGCCATGGCAGCTAGGATGGGTGAGGCAGAGCAGAGAATCAGTGATACAGAGGACAAACTTACAGAGAATAATGAAGCAGAAAAAAATAGGGAGACTAAGGCAAAAGAGCACAATTTAAGAATTAGAGAAATCAGTGACTCATTAAAAAGGAACAGCATCAGAATCATAGGGGTCCCAGAAGATGAAGAGAGAGAAAAAGGGGTAGAGGGCTATGTGAGCAAATCATAGCAGAGAACTTTCCTAACCTGGGGAAAGACACAGACATCAAAGTCCAGGAAGCACAGAGGACCCCCATTAGATTCAGCAAAAGCCGACCATCAACAAGGCATATCATGGTCAAATTCACAAAATACTCAGACAAGGCAAGAATCATGAAAGCAGTGAGGGAAAAAAAGTCCTTAACCAACAAGGGAAGACAGATCAGGTTTTCAGCAGACCTCTTCACAGAAACTTGGCAGGCCAGAAAGGAGTGGCAGGATATATTCAATGTGCTGAATGCAGCCAAGAATTCTTTATCCAGCAAGGCTGTCACTCAAAAGAGAAGGAGACATAAAAAGTTTCCCAGACAAACAAAAATGAAAGGAGTTTGTGACCACTAAACCAGTCTTGCAAGAAATTTTAAGGGGGACTCTCTGAGGGGAGAAAAGATGAAAAAAACAAACAAAGACCTAAAGCAACAAAGACTAGAAAGGCCCAGAGAACAGCACCAGAAACTACAAGTCTACAAGCAACATAATGGCAATAAATTCATATCTTTCAGTACTCCCTTGAAATTCAATGGACTCAGTGCTCCAATCAAAAGACATAGGGCAACAGAATGGATAAGAAAACAAGGTCCATCTATGTGTTGTTTACAAGAGACCCACTTTAGATCTAAAGACACCTTCAGTTTGAAAGGAAGGGGATGGAGAACCATCTATCGGGCTACTGGTCAACAAAAGAAAGCTGGTATAGCCATAATTATATCAGACAATCTAGACTTTAAAATAAAGACTGTATCAAGAGATGCAGAAGGGCATTGTATCATAATCAAGGGGTGTATCCACCAAGAAGACCTAACAACTATAAACATTTATGCACCAAATGTGAGAGCACCCAAATATATAAATTGATTAATCACAACATAAAGAAACTCACTGATAATAATACCAGAATAGTGGGGGACTTCAACTTACAGCAATGGACAGATCATCTAATCAGAAAATCAACAAGAAAACAATGGCTTTGAATGACACACTGGACCAGATGGACTTAACAGATATACTCAGAACATTTCATCTAAAATCAGAGGAATATGCATTCTTCTCCAGTGCACATGGAATGTTCTCCAGAATAGACCACATACTGGGACACAAATCACCCCTCAACAAGTACAAAAAGATCGAGATCATACCGTGCATATTTTCAGGCCACAACGCTATGAAACTCGAAATCAACCACAAGAAAAAATTTGGAAAGGTAACAAATACTTGGAGACTAAAGAACATCCTACTAAAGAATGAATGGGCTAACCAAACAGTTAAGGAGGAATTTAAAAAGTACATGGAAACCAATGAAAATGATAACACCACAACCCAAAACCTTTGGGACACAGCAAAGGCGATCATAAGAGGAAAGTTTATGGCAATCCAGGCCTTCCTAAAGAAGGAAGAGAAAAAAAAAATAAAGAAGGAAGAGAGATTTCAGATACACAACGTAACCTTACACCTTAAAGAGCTGGAAAAAGAACAGTAAATAAAACCCCAAACCAGCAGAAGACAGGAAATAATAAAGATTAGAGCAGAAATTAATGCTCTTGAAACAACAACAACAATAACAACAACAACAACAAAAACCAATAGAACAGATCAATGAAACCAGAAGCTGGTTCTTTGAAAGAATTAACAAAATTGATAAGCCACTAGCCAGTTGGATCAAAAAGAAAAAGGAAAGGACCCAAATAAATAAAATCAAGAATGAAACAGGAGAGATCGCAACCAACACACTAGAAACAAAAACAATAATAAGAGAATATTATCAGCAATTACACGTCAATAAAATGGGCAATCTGGAAAAAATGGACAAATTCCTAGAAACATATATACTACCAAAACTGAAGCAGGAAGAAATAGAAAATTTGAACAGACCCATAACCAGTATAGAAATCAAATTAGTAACTAAAAAACTCCCAAAAAACAAGAGTCCAGGGCCAGATGGCTTTCCAGGGTAATTCTACCAAACATTTAAAGAAGAGTTAACACCTATTCTCTTGAAGCTGTTCCAAAACATAGAAATAGAAGGAAAACTTCCAAACTCTTTTTATGAAGCCAGCATTACCTTGATTCCAAAGCCAGACATTGACCCCACTAAAAAGGAGAAGTATAGACCAGTTTCCCTGATGAACATGTATGTAAAAGTCCTCAATAAGATATTAGCCAACTGGATCCAACAATACATTAAAAAAAAATTCACTACAACCAAGTGGGATTTATACCTGGGATGCAGGGCTGATTCAATATCTGCAAAACAATTAATGTGATTCATCACATCAATAAAAGAAAGGACAAGAGCCATATGATCCTCTCAATAGATGCAGAGAAAGCATTTGACAAAATACAGCATCCTTTCTTGATAAAACCCTCAAGAAAGTATGGATAAAAGGATGATACCTTGAGATCATAAAAGCCATGTATGAAAGACCCAACACTAATATCATCCTCATTGGGGAAAAACTGAGAGCTTTCCCCCTAAGGTCAGGAACAAGACAGGGATATCCACTCTCGCCACTGTTATTCAACACAGTATTGGAAGTCTTAGCCTCAGCAATCAGACAACACAAAGAAATAAAAGGCATCCAAATCAGTTAGGAGGAGGTCAGACTTTCACTCTTTGCAGATGACGTGATACTCTATATGGAAAACCCAAAAGATGCCACCAAAAAACTGCTAGAACTGATCCATGAATTCAGCAAAGTCGCAGGATATAAAGTCAATGCACAGAAATCAGTTGCATTCCTATACACCAACAATGAAGCAACAGAAAGAAATCAAGGAATCGATCCCATTTACAGTTGCACCAAAAACCATAAAATACCTAGGAAGACATCTAACCGAAGAGGTGAAAAATCTATACACTGAAAACTATAGAAAGCTTATGAAAGAAATTGAAGAAGACACAAAAAAATGGAAAAAGATTCCATGCTCCTGGATAGGAAGAACAAATATTGTTAAAGTGTCAATACTACTCAAAGCAATCTATATATTCAGTGCAATCCCTATCAAAATAACACCAGCATTCTTCACAGAGCTAGAACAAACAATCCTCAAATTTGTATGGAACCAGAAAAGACTCTGAATAGCCAAAATGATCTTGAAAAAGAAAACCAAAGCAGGAGGCATCGCAATCCCGGACTTCAAGCTATACTACAAAGCTGTAATCATCGAAACAGTATGGTACTGGCACAAGAACAGATGCTCAGATCAATGGAACAGAATAGAGAGCCCAGAAATGGACCCACAAACAGATGGCCAAGTAATCTTTGACAAAGCAGGAAAGAATATCCAATGGAATAAAGAACAGTCTCTTCAGCAAGTGGTGCTGGGAAAACTGGACAGCGACATGCAGAAGAATGAACCTGGACCACTTTCTTACACCATACACAAAAATAAAGTGGGTGAAAGATCTCAATGTAAGACAGGAAGCCATCAAAATCCTAGAGGAGAAAGCAGGCAAAAACCTCTTTGATCTTGCCCGCAGCAGCTTCTTACTCTGGAGGCAAGAGAAACAAAAGCAAAAATGAACTATTGGGCCTCATCAAGGTAAAAAGCGTCTGCACAGTGAAGGAAACAACCAGCAAAACTAAAAGGCAACGGACAGAATGGTAATAGATATTTGCAAACGACATATCAGATAAAGGGTTAGTATCCAAAATCTGTAAAGAACTTATCAAACTCAACACCCAAAAAAACAGTGAAGAAATGGGCAAAAGACATGAATAGACACTTCTCCAAGGAAGACAGCCAGGTGGCCAACCAACGCATGAAAAAATGCTCGACATCACTCATCTTCAGGGAAATACAAATCAAAACCACAATGAGATACCGCCTTCACACCTGTCAGGATGGCTAACATGTTGCCTGGGTAACTCAGGCAACAACAGATGTTGGCGAGGTTGCAGAGAAAGTGGATCTCTTTTGCACTGCTGGTGGGAATGCAAATGATGCAGCCACTCTGGAAAACAGTATGGAGGGACCTCAAAAAACTAAAAATAGACTACCCTATGACCCAACAACTGCACTACTAGGCATTTATCCAAGGGATACAGGGATGCTGTTTCAAAGGGGCACATGTACCCCAATGTTTATAGCAGTACTACCGACAATAGCCAAAGTATGGAAAGAGCCCAAATGTCCATTGATGAATGAATGGATAAGGAAGATGTGGTATATATACACAATGGAGTATTACTTGGGAATCAAAAAGAACAAAATGTTGCCATTTGCAACTATGTGGATGGAACTAGAGGGTATTATGCTAAGTGAAATTAGTTAGTCAGAGAAAGACAAATATCATATGAGGATTTTAACACACAGAACAGATGAACATAAAGGAAGGGAAGCAAAAATAATAATAAAACACAGAGGGGGATGAAACTTAAGAGACTCTTAAACATAGAGACCAAACAGAGGGTTACTGGAGGGTTTTTGGGAGGGGGGATGAGCTAAATGGGTAAGGGGCATTAAGGAATCTACTCCTGAAATCATTGTTGCACTATATGCTAACTAACTTGGATTCAAATTTAAAAAAATTAAAAAAAAATTCCAACAAATTTGTAAACTATAAAAAATAATAATAAATAAAAATAAATAAAATCACAAAGTCAGCGGGGCGCCTGGGTGGCTCAGTCAGTTAAGTGTCCAACTCTTGATCTCGGCTCAGGTCATGATCTCATGCTTGGTGAGTTTGAGCCCTGTGTCAGGCTCTGTGCCAACAGTGAGGAACCTGCTTGGGATTCTCTCCCTGCTCTTTGTCCCTACCCTACTTGTTCTCTCTGTCAAAATAAATAAATAAAGTAAAAAAAAATTTTTTTTAATCATGAAAGCAAGCAATAGATACAATTAGTAAATTCTTTTTAAATTTTTTATTTATTTTTGAGAGAGAGAGGGACAGAGCACAAGTAGGGGAGGCGGAGAGAGAGAGAGAGAGAGAGAGAGAGAGAGAGAGAGAGACACAGAATCCCAAGCAGGCTCCATGCTCTGAGCTGTCAGCACAGGGCCAGACACGAGGCTCGAACTCAGGAACTGTGAGATCGTGACCTGAGCTGAAGTTGGACGCTTAACCAACTGAGCCACCCAGGCGCCCCACAAATAATAAATTCTTAAGAAGAACCAACATGTAGAAAAGAGACAACTATGTATGGGTTCTTCATCAATATTCTTTGGCAAACAGCAAGAATTAGCTAGAAATAATATCACACAAAACCGGGGGAACAGGAAAGAGGGAGAGTGACACTGAGCTGAACTTCACTTTAATAACAATGGAGACAATAACAGCTTCAGGCTGATAATTCAAGACAGAGGTATAATCACATTATTTAGAATTACAACGTTAATGCCACAGGTAAAACAAGAAAAGGTTATCTGAGGAGGGAGAGAGGGCTTTTGTACTTCTTTTTACATACTGTGTATTCTCAACCTTTCATATGTTTTGTTGTATGTATTGCTCTGTGTCTGTTTGCAAAAGGTCCAGGCTGAGGGCAGGCAGGACTGACTTCCAGGTCGCCCCCCCCCCACGGTCACCGGCGCCTCTGCTCAGAAGGGGGCGCCGTTCTCTAACTTGCACCGAGGCGCTTTCTGGCTCCTGGCACCTTGTGCTTGCCAGTGGGATAAGGGGAAATGGCATCTCATCTTGGTTTTAATTTGCTTTCCCTCAATGGTGTGCGTTGTCTCCTATGTTTATAAGCCATTTGTGTTTCCTTTTCTGTGAATTGCCTTTTTATGTCCTTCACGCTAATGGAAATTCTATCTCCTCCCGCTCAGTACTTTCTTTTTCTTATCTGATCACATTATTACTCAGCTCCCTCCTCTGGTCTATTTTTGGCATCCTCAATCTGCTTTAAGTTCTCCTTTCCCCTTCCTCATGCTTCTCTACTCCCTTCTTCCTCCTCTACCTATTTGAATTTGTAAATGCCTGCTATTAATCCGGATACCCATGCTTTGTTCTCTGTCCCAGTAAGGTGAATGGTACATATCCATGGTAGTAATACACTTTCTGTAAGTGTAAAATATGAAATAACCATCTTTGTCTTGTTCCGGTGCCTTTTATTTCTGAAAAATTAAAAAAAAAGTTTTGATGTTTATTTTTGAGAGAGAGAGAGAGAAGGAGGGGGAGGGGCAGAGAGAGAGGGAGACACAGAATCTGAAGCAAGCTCCAGGCTCTGAGCTGTCAGTGCAGAGCCTGATGTGGGCTCATACTCACGAACCTGTGAGATCATGACCTGAGCCGAAGTAAGATGCTTAACCGACTGAGCCACCCAGGCGCCCCTATTCCTGAAAACTTTTTTCTCCCTTATAGACCTCCTGCAAGCCCTCTATATTCTCCTGTGTGCTTAGATGTTTGGAGAAAAGCCAAGAAAGTCTTGATGGAGGTGTCCTGCTTTGTGTACCTGCCACGAACCTCTGTGCCAAGACTTTCAAAGCTGGCTCTCTGCTTGGGTGGAAGAAAGACAGTGGGGAGAGGAAAAGTGTATAAAAGTCCCTATGTTAAAGTCCCCTCCCCGCACCCCTGGAAAAAAAATGCCAAAATAAGATTCAACCATATCTGTATAAACACAGAAATGGTTCTGGAAGAAACTGTACCCAATACTTGTCAGTGATTGACTTAGGGAAGGGGATTTTGTTTCTTTGTAACACTGTTTTTGAAATGAGGATTATGGGGAGCTTCACTTTCCTTCCCTCCTCTCAGGCATCTCCATCCGTTTAATATTTGTCATTTAAATATTTTACAGAGAAAGTAATAATATGGTGAAATTCAAAGAGTAACAAAATATGTATAATGAAAATGAAGTTTCTCTTTTAGCTGTATCCCTGGAGGCAACTACTATGATCACTTTCTTATGTAAATTTCCAGACATGATCTGTGTATCATCTCTCTCCCTGTCTTTCTCATCTCTGTATTTGTGTCTATCTCTGTCTGTCTGTCTCTCATCCTTTACTCTTTTTACACTAGTGGGTATATCACATACAGATTTTTATGCCCCCAACAGTGTATCTTGGAAATTGTTTAACATCGGGGCCCATAAATATCCACCTCACTTTAAAAAATGGCTTTGTGGGGCACCTGGGTGGCTCAGTCGGTCAAGTGTCTGCTTCGGCCCAGGTCATGATATCATGGCCCTTGAGTCTGAGCCCTGCATCAGGCTCCCTGCTGTCAGCACAGAGCCTGCTTTGGATCCTCTATCCCCCTCTCTCCCTGCCCCTTACTTTCTCATGCTCTCTCTCTCTCTCAAAAATAATAAATAAAAATAAGTTTAAAAAATGGCCTTGTAATATTTGTATATGGAAGCTCTCTAACATAATGAACTATCTTCCCATCGACTGGGAAAGGCTATTTTCATTTTTTGCGACTGCAAACAATAACCAAAAAAGTTATCTTGAGTAAACATCTTTACTCAGATTTGAGAGCATGTCTAGGATAAACTTTTGAAACTAGAGCTCCCAGGTCAAAGGTGTTTTTGTTTTGTTTTGTTTTTTGACACTTGTAATTTTCAATCGCTTATAATTTCCTTCCAAAGAAGTTGTACCAACATGTGCTCACGAGCAATGTGTG
Organism: Felis catus; assembly: GCF_018350175.1. Taxonomy (NCBI): domain Eukaryota; kingdom Metazoa; phylum Chordata; class Mammalia; order Carnivora; family Felidae; genus Felis; species Felis catus. The sequence continues at coordinate 22,465,567 of NC_058383.1, read as the reverse complement.
AAGGTGTCTGCGTTTATACTTCCTGTTAAATCTAATCTACTGTCAACCTTTTAATCTTGTCCATCTAATGGGTGAACAGTGGTCTCTCACTTTTATATGTTTATAAGCCACATGGACTTCTTTTCTTGGGAACTTCCTATGCTTAGCCTTTGTCAACATTGTTTTGCCCTTGGGTCTTTTGTCTGTCTTATCGGTTTTTTTTTTTTCAACATTTTTATTTATTTTTGGGACGAGAGAGACAGAGCATGAACGGGGGAGGGGCAGAGAGAGAGGGAGACACAGAATCGGAAACAGGCTCCAGGCTCTGAGCCATCAGCCCAGAGCCTGATGCGGGGCTTGAACACACGGACCGCGAGATCGTGACCTGGCTGAAGTCGGACGCTTAACCGACTGCGCCACCCAGGCGCCCCTGTCTTATCGATTTTTAAAAGTCTTTTTATATTAGGAAAAGTAGCCCATGCTTTGTTACACATGTTGTGAATATTTCATCCAATTTGCAGTTTGTCTTTTAAATTTTTTTTTGAATTTGTTTTATTTATTTACTTTTTATTTTTGAGAGAGAGGGAGAGAGAGAGAGAGAGAGAGAGAGCAAGCACATGAGCAGGGGAGGGGGCAGAGGGAGAAAGAGAGACTCCTAAGCAGGCTCCACGATTAGCCCTGAGCCCAACTTGGGGCTCAGAACCACGACCGTGTGATCATGACCCGAGCCTAAATTAAGAGTTGGAGGCTCAACTGACTTGGCCATCCAGGCGTCCCTGCACTTCGCCTTTTGATTTTGATTGGTATCTTTCTTTTTTTGTTCTATGGAAATTTACATTTTTTTTAACTTATTGATATTTATCGATCTTTTCTCTTCTCAGATTTTGTGTCTTTCTTAGAAAGGCTTTCTTTCAGGGCACCTGGGTGGCTCAGTCAGTTAGTTAAGTGTCTGACTCTTGACTTCAGCTCAGGTCATGGTCTCACAGTTCATGTGTTTGAGCCCCAAGTCGGGCTCTGCACTGACAGTGCAGAGCCTGCTTGGGGTTCTCTCTCTTTCTCTGAACCTCCCCTCCCAAGATAGAGAAATAAACTTAAAAAAAAAAAAAAAAAGAATGTTTACAATAAACACAAGCTGGAAAAAAAAAAGCAATCTAAATGTCAGTCACAGAATGGATACATAAAAAAATTAATTAATAAAAAATAAAAGGGGTGCCTGGGTGGCTCAAGTCAGTTGAGCATCCTACTTCGGCTCAGGTCATGGTCTCAAGGTTCATGAGTTTGAGCTCCAAGTCGGGCTCTGTGCTGATGGCTCAGAGCCTGGAGTCTGCTTCGGATTCTGTGTCTCCTCTCTCTGCCCCTCTCCCACTTGTGCTCTCTCTCTCGAAAAAAAAATAAGTGATGAACATTACAAATATTAAAAATAAATAAATTAAAAACATAAAAAATATTAAAAAAATAAAGTGTCTATGGCTCTTGATTTCAGCTCAGTTCCTGATCTTCCTCAGTTCATGAGTTCAAGCTCCAAGTCAGATTCTGTGCTGATGGTGCAGAGTTTGCTTGGAATTCTCTCTCTCTCTCTCTCTCTGCCTCCCCTGCTCATTCTCTCTTTCTCTGTCTCTCAAAATAAATAAACAAACATTTTTTAAAAAGGCCTTCTTTCTTCTTAAAAAATTTTTTTTTTAAATCTTTATTTATTTTTGAGAGAGACAGAGTGTGAGCAGGGGAGGAGCAGAGAGAGAGGGAGACACAGAATCCAAAGCAGGCTCCAGGCTCCGAGCTGTCAGCACAGAGCCTGACGCGGGGCTCAAACTCACGGACTGTGAGATCATGACCTTAACAGAAGTCGGACGCTCAACCGACTGAGCCACTCAGGTGCCCCAAAAGGCCTTCTTTCTTCTAAGATTACAAAAAATGTTCACATTTTCTGGTATTGTAGTAGTTTCTTTTTTATTTAATTTTTTTTTAAGTTTTAACATTTTTGCTCTATCTCAGAATAATTTGGTAACAAGAGTGAGGTAGGAACTCAGCCAACCTTCCAGCATTTTTAATCTGGATGACTACCCAGATCTCCTGAAACTATTTACTGGTGAATCCATCTTTCCCGCCAATTATTTGAAATGCCTCTCTTATCCGACATAGGGGCTCAATGATATGGATACCAGCAGAAAGTCTTGGTCAACTAGACTCTGAGATGCTGGCCAGTTTCTTCATTTTTCTTGCTGATGTTGTTGTCTTTCAAGAAGGTAGAGGAAGTATCTAGAGGAACCGTTGTCTTGGGCCAAATTCTGGCCAACCAGGCGGAACAAACTGGGAGGGGAAGTGACAAGAACCCTAGTAGAAAGTGACTCTGCCATTCTAGATACTCTGTCTGCTTCCTACCACTTTGGTTAACCCCCCAGTTCCATCCAGCCCAGTTGGGAACATCCCTTGTGGTTAGCATCCCTGGCAGCTGGGTTCTATCTCTAGCTACAAGAAGTCTGATGAGCAAGTTCCCCAAACTTTCCTGCCTCTTTTCTTTGCATATGATCTCTCCTTCACCTGCAAGACTGTCTCCCACTTTGCCTAGCCAATTCTTTATCCTCCATGTTTCAGTTTAAAGGTTGCCTCCAATGTGAAGTCTTCCCTGATATCCTAAGTTAGAGATGTTCCATAGTACTTTCTATCCATTCTTAGTCTTTATCCAAGATTGATAGGGTAGGGTAGGGGTGGGAAAGCCACATGCATTCCAGGGGCCTGATAGCCTGGAAAGTGGCCTGGGATAGATCCCCAGTAAAGATTTCTCATAGTCTGTCTACCCAGGAGCGGGCCCAGCGACATAACTTGTGGGGATTTGTACAGAATGAAACTGCAAGGCCTCTCCTTAAACAGTTACAAACTTTGAGATGGTGACAACAGAACATTAAACCAAGTCCTGGACCCTTCTGAGAGCACAGTCCTTTGACACTGCATGGATTGCATTCCCATTGCAAGGCATTGAATTCTGGCCCTCAAAAAATGTGTTCCTGTCCAAATACATGGCCCCTGTGATCGTGACTCTGTTTGGAGAAAAGGTCTTTGTGAGTGTAGCTAAGTTGAAGGTCTTGAGATGAAAAGGTCACCTCATTATCCAGGTAGACCCAAAATCCAACGATGTGTGTCCTTATAAGAGACATACAAGGGGGATGAGACAGATAGAGAGGAGCAGGAGAGACACACAGAGGAGAAGGCAATGTGAATACTGAGGCAAAGATGGGAATGATGTGGTCACAAACTGAGGAAGCCAAGGAATATTGACAGCCATCAGAAGCTGGAAGAGGCAATGAAGGATCTTGTCTACAGTCTCCAAAGGGAGTGGTCCAGCCACTGCCTTGATCTCCACCTTCTTTTGTCCAAGACGGTGAGAGAATACATTTCTAGTTTGGCCACCCAGATTGTGGCAATTTGCTAGGGCAGCCACAGGGAACTAATATACTTATGAAGCCATTGCTGCTCAGGACATGGGTTGAAACTACAGGGAAAGGAAAGCTCTCTTTTTTGGGGGGGTTACTAAATCAGTACAACGATGCTCAGAGCTACCAGTGCCCCTACATAGGCAGATTGTGCCGGAAGATGAAATCAACCCAGGAAAGTACAGCCAAGAGGCAGAAAAGAGAGCAGTTCCTAAGGACATGGTTGAAAAACCTGGATCAAACTGTGCCTGAAGACAATTCTATCCTTGCAGGTTTGAGTTACGTGAGTCTAAAAATCCTAAAAAATAAAACAAGTCCTTGATTCCATTTAAATTCAGCTTTTGTCACTTGCAACTGAAAGAGTCCTAACTAATGCTCAGATTTCAGACAATTCAGAAAAGAAGTTATCCAGGAGTTCATGAAATAAGGCTTGGAAAGGAAGCTAGCTCAAGAGAGTGGGGAAATGCTCACAATGGCTGGTAAGAATAAAGAGGGGGAGGGAGGGGCGCCTGAGTGGCTCCGTCAGACTCAGACTCTTGATTTTGGCTCAGGTCGTGACCTCAAGGTTCATGGGACAGAGACCCGTGTTGCAGGCTCTGCTTTGACAAAAAAAAAAAAAAAAAAAAAAAAAAGGAATATTCTCTCCCTCTGTCTTTGTCCCTCCCCTGCGTGTGTGTGCACTTTTTGTCTCAAAATAAATAAACATTTGAAAAAGAGAAAGGGGGACTACGAAAAGGGGCTAAATTTTAACGTATTTGTTTTATGTTTAGTGACCTCAGCACCCAATGTGGGGCTCAAACTCACGACCCTGAGATCAAGAGTCACATGCTCTGCTAACTGAGCCTGGCAGGCACCCCCGGTGAGGCTAAATTTTAGAGGACGTGACTGAAAGATGGGATGAAGGACGAGTGCCCAATGATACAGACGAGGCGGTGAGTGAATGGCTGGCAGGGGTGCCAGGGATTCTAAAGCCGTCTCAGAGCTGGAGATACAAACAGCAAAGGCCACAAGGAGAACCCCTGGGCTATGTCAGAGCTTAATGCTGAGGGAGAGGGAGGCTGCCTGAAGCTGGGCTGTATGGATGGAGGAAGGAAATGAATCTGATTACTCTAGATACCTCATGGAAGTGGAATCATAAGGTAGTTGTCATTTTGTGGCTGGCTCATTTCACTTAGCATGTCCTTAAGGTTCATCCATATCATAGCATGTGATAGGATTTCCTTCCTATCTTTTTTTTAATTAAAAAAAATTTTTTTAATGTCTACTTATTATTTTGAGAGAGAGACAGACAGACAGAGCACAAGTGGGGGAGGGGCAGAGAGAGAGAGAGGGAGACACAGAATCCGAAGCAGGCTCCAGGCTCCCATCTGTCAGCACAGAGCCTGACGCGGGCCTCAAACCCACGAACCGAGAGATCATGACCGGAGCCGAAGTCAGACGCTCAACCGAATGAGCTACCTAGGTGCCCCTCCTTCTTTCTAAGGCTAGATAATATTCCACTGTGTGTATGTAGCACATTTTGTTTGCCCATTGATCTATTGATGGACCTCTGGGTTGGTTGCCTTTGCTTCTTAGCTGTTGTGAAGACAGCTGCTGTGAATGTGGATGTACCAGATATCACTTTGACACCTTGCTTTCAATTCTTTTGGATGCATACTTCGACGTGGGATTTCTGGGGGTGCCTGGGTGGCTCAGTCAGTTGGGGGTCTGACTCTGGCTCAGGTCATGACCTTGCGGTTCATGGGTTCGAGTCCTGCGTCGGGCTCTGTGCTGACAGCTCAGAGCCTGGAGCCTGCTTCAGATTCTGTGTCTCCCTCTCTCTCTGCCCCTCCCCTGCTCATGCTCTCTCTCTGTCTCTCCAAAATAAAATAAATGTTAAAAAAAATTAGGAGTGGGATATCCGGATCATAGGATAATTCTGTTTTTTAATTTTTAAAGAAAGCTTCATGCTGTTTTCCATAGCAGCTGCACCATTTTACATTCCCACCAGCAATGACAAAGGTTCTGATTTCTCCACATCCTCACCAATATTTGTTATTTCCTGTTTTTTTTTTTAAACAGTAACCATCCTAATGGGTATAAAGCAATATTTCCCTATGCCTTTGATTTACATTTGGCTGATGATTTGTGATTTGAACATCTTTTCATATGCTTACTGGCCATTTGTATATCATCTTTGGAGAAGTATCTATTAGAGTCCTCAGCCATCTTTATTTGTCTATTTAAAATATTTATTTATTTATTTATTTATTTATTTATTTATTTATTTGTATTTGAGAGAGAGAGAGTGTGTGTGTGAGCAGGGAGAGGGTCAGAGGGAAAGAGAGAGAAATATAAGCAGACTCCATGTTCTGCACAGAACCTTATGTGGGGCTTGATCCCACGACCCTGGGATCATGACCTGAGCCAAAATCAAGAGTTGGACACTCAACCAATTGAGCCACCCAGGCACCCCTACTCAACCATTTTTAAATTGGGCAATTTATTTGTTGTTGAGTGGTAGGAGTTCCTTATATATTCTGGATATTAACCCCTTGTCAGATATATGATTTGCAAATATTCATGTCTAATGTAGTCCCAGGCATGTTTAGTTTTGTAAGAAACTGCCATACTTTTTTCCAGAGCGGATGTACCATTTTATAGTTCACCAGCTATGTAGGAGTGACCCTTGTCATTTCTGGACTCAATATAATATTAAGGATGCTTAAGTTTGTTTGCATTTGATTTTGGGGAACCACCCCTTACAGTTCGCTCATATTATATATGCAATCAGCCAGGACTTCTTCATGGAAAACCTTTTTATATCCAACCTTTATATCCAACTTTTATATCCAACCTTTATATATCCCATATATCCAATATGGGATATCTGGCTGTGGGTGAACCATATTCTATTGTCTGGGAACCGACAGCCCTCCCCCGCAATACCTCCACAGATATGCAAAGATAACGTAATACCAAGTCAGCTATATCAAACCAAAAAGAAAACCAATTATCTCACGTAACAAGAGCCTCAAAGGTAGCACCTCTCCAGGGTTAAGAAAATCATTGGTTCAATGTCAAGGTTGAGAATCCTTCTCATCTTCTCATTTGCTATCCTCAAGCTGTCACCCCTCATGGTTCCAAGATGGCTAGAGTTCTAGGCATCACTGTGCTCGATTGCAAAAGCTGCCACACTACTTTTTAGCTTTTCCTGTCGAGAGAGACAGACTGTTTCTTCACCCAATCAGGGCTTAGCCATGTGACTTGCTTTGGTGAATGGACAATAATAATGTTCTACATGAAGACACTTGAAAAGTGCTTGCACATCAGAGTTTTGTTTTTTTTTCCTTTGCTGCACTCTAGACCAACCAACTAATCAATGATCAGACATGTGAGTGAGTCACTCTGGACCATCCAATCCCAGCTGATCTAGCCCAGACCAAAAGAGCCAGCTGGCCAACCCACAAAATCATGAGAAATAATAAATGATTCTGTATTAAGTTACTAGATTTTGGGGGTCATTTGCCGTGTAGCACAAACTAATTGATAGAATCACATACAGACAGCACAACATACAGTTACAGGAGAGGGACTGTTTTGACACTGTATCTGTTTTCAGCAGTGAGGAATGAACACTTCCTTGTGTATCATTGGCTAGAACTGCGTCCCATGTCTATTCCTAAACCCATTACTAGCAATGGGAGTGGAAGTACCATGACTGGCTTGGAAAAGCACTGTGACCATGTAGAGAAGAGTAGACTCTCTTCCAAATGGGATTCTGCCAAAAACAACAGAAGCCTTCTGTCCTTTTGGCAGAGCCCCATATGGAGGAGGGACAATGGGTGAAGGGGCCGGGGATCTTCTGTAGGGATGCACTAGACATCTACTGTAGGTCGGCCCCCGGCAATTGCCCTTTCAGATTCTCTTCATCCTCCCCACCTCCAACAATGGCTGATTGGACCAGGGATGCCCTAGGGAACAAGATGGGTCAACAAGAATCTCAATCTGGGTATTTGGATTGAAGCTAATGGTAGCACCTGTGGAGAATGAGAATGATATCAGGGACATTGAGGAGATGCGAGGAGGCCATATTTCACAGGTGGGGGTTGAGAGAGAGAGAGAGGGAGAGGAACATCTGCTTACCACTTAAAAATGTTCTTGATCATCATTCTGGGGGCCTGGCTAGATCGCTAGTCTTGGCTTCATGAGACCCCTCTGTAATTCTTACAGTAATTTCCCCTACATTTGCTTGAGCTACCCCTAATGAGCCTCTGTCACTCACAACAAAAGTGTTTTTAACACGCTGTTCTTATGAAATGATGCCCAACCTTACTCATAATAAGATAAATGCAAATTAAAATTACACTCAGACACTGTTTATCACTCATCAGAAAGACATAGAGAGAAAGGTCTACCTTTTTTGGGAGGCGGTGAGGAAATAGGCAGTGTCATCATGACTGGTGTGGGCGCACAAGGTTGTAGCCCCCGTGCAGGGTGAGCTGGTAGCATCCACCAACCTTGAAAATGCACTTACCCTCTGACCTAGCAATCCTTAGCTCAGGGATTTACTGTACAGATGCTCAGCCGTGGGGAGAAAATGATGTATGTACAAGGTCATTTATTACAGTGCCATTTGTAATAAAATACGCTTGGAAACAACCCAAGTATTCACCCATGAAGGACTGGTTAAAGTAACTATGTACATCCTTACATGGAATAAAATGCAGCTGTAAAAATTAATAAAGTTGTCTATGCTCTGATACAGAAAGGCCTCTGGAGAGATTAAGTAAAAAACAAAGTGCAGATTATTGTACATAGTTCAATGCCTTTTGTGTAAGGAAGAGGAGAAAGAAGAATATGTAAAAATACGTATTCTCATTTTCTTTCTTAAAATGTGTACTTATTTATTTTGAGGAGGGGAGAGGCAGGGAGAGAGGGAGAGAGAGACTTCCAAGCAGGCTCCATGCTCTGCGGGAAGCCCGATGTCGTGCTCGATCTCGAGAATGTGAGATAATGACCCAAGCTGAAATCAAGAGTCGGACACTCAACCAACTGAGCCACCAGGCACCTCTGTATTCTCATTTTCTCATACTGAAACAAGTAAATCTGACAAAGGAGGTATTCATGGATGAACAAGAACCTAGGAAATGAATAAACATGGTTATCTCTCTTTATTTTTTACTCTTTTAATGTTTATTTATTTTGAGAGAGAGAGAGACAGAGAGTGAGCAGGGGAGGGGCAGAGAGAGAGGGAGACACAGAATCTGAAGCAGGCTCCAGGCTCCGAGCTGTCAGCACAGAGCCTGACATGGGGCTCAAACCCACGAACTGTGAGATCATGACCTGAGCCGAAGTTGGATGCTTAACGGACTGAGCCACCCAGGCGCCCCTAAACATGGTTTTTCTAACGGGCTGGAGAGAATAGCTGGGGTAGGAGGCACGCTTCTCAGTGATGATCTTTTTATATCATTTTGACTTTTGCAAATGTGAACATATTAACTTCTAAAAATGAGCAGAGGTAAAAAGTCATTTTCCAACGAAATATTCTATTATTTTATTCTCTGCTAGCCTGTTGTCTGAAGAATTCAGCGTGGTGGGAAGAAAACATGCTCTGTGGATACCTTGACACTTGTTTAAAAAAACACCTAAACCTTGGAGGTACTGATGAAAAATCCCAAAGCAGAGAAGGTGTGCAATAAATATCCCTTTGACAGAATAGCTTCTTTTATGCTTTCCACATTTGGCACTGAGGTTGCTTGTTAAAACCTCCCTTCTCCAGGCTGTCCTGCATCTAGAAGCAGTTTTATGGATGGGCATTTTGCTTGGCCAGCTCAAGATGAAGCTGACCGGCCAAGCGTATAAAGGAATTCCAGGACAAAGAGAGAGATTATATTAAAGGTTTCTTTTTAACCTGCAGGGATCAGGTGGCCTCTTACAGAAATGACAAAATCTATTTTCTCTTCCTCATATGCTCTCCCTGTTGGCACTCTCTCATTTTAAGAGGGAGTAAGTAAAGATTGCTGGGGGGGGGCAGCACAGAGCTGGCATCTTCTCACAAATGTGGGTGGCAGTTTCTGTTAGCCTGGGGAGCCGAGTCTCACTTAGAACTCAGTGGCACAGACTTTGAGGTCAGATGGAACACAGCTCTTTCCCTTGGTGACTGAGTGATCTTGGGTGCCCACTGGATTTCTCTGTGTTTCAGTTTCTGTAGAAAAGGGGTGATGATATTACCTATCGATATCATTATTGTGAAGATTAAATGAATTCCTCCATGAAAAAAAGTTTACAACAAGGCTTAGTACCTATGAAGTCCTCAGTAAATTTTAGCACTAAAAGAAACAGTAATGATAGTTTTATTATTACATACCTTCAGGCTAAATAGGAGAGTTGACAGGTTTGGAAAAGGTTGCCGTCCCCCCTGTCCCCCGCCAATTTAGTGCAATCCCATTGAGGAAAAATTGAGGAGAGGTCTCTGGACAATATTTCAGAGTCATCTAAGATAATAAGTATAGTTCCAGTGGCTATTATATGACAGCTTCTGTGCTCAGCTCTGGGGAGGATGTATTGGTAAGCAACACAAGACTTCTGTACTCTCAGAGGTTCTAGGTGACTTGGAGAGATGGACAAGTACACAAGGTGACACAGTACAGGGTAAGTGCAATGATCCGGTCTATTTGGGATGGCTAGAGGGTCACAGCTGAGGGACAACTACTTAAAAATCTAGGAATCAGGAAATACTTTTTTTTTTTTTTTTTTTTTTAGAGAGCAGGAGAGAAAGCAGGGAAGAAGGGCAGAGGGAGAGATGTAGTGCTTGAACTCATGAACCCATGAACCCATGAGATCATGACCTGAGCCAAAATCAAGAGTCAGACACCTAACCAATTGGGCAACCCAGATGCCCCAAGGGAGAGGATCTTAAGCAGGCTCCGCGTTCAGTGTGGACCCCGACACGGGGCTTGATCCCACAACCCTGGGATCATGACCTGAGCCGAAATCAAGATTCGGATGCTCAACCGACTGAGCCACCCAGGTGCCCCAAGAAAGACTTCTTAGAGGCCAGGATGGGAACAGCAGATCCTCTCTATGCCCAGTGATGAAACAACCCTCTCCCTCCTACGGCAACAATAATTACGAGTAACAATGACAATAATTAAATAATGACAAAATGATGATAATTATGATAATAGGAAATTCAATATGATTGTATGAAACAATAATGATGACGGTAATTGAAAACATACTTATGGCTTGTTCCATGCACATTTCCGACATCAGCTCACTTAATCCTCTGTACCTCCATGACTCGGCCCCACTGGCCTCCCCCTCGTCCTACTGAGGAAGTCCTAAGTGAGGAAGGCATAACTGTCTTTCCCACCCAACTCAAGCTGTCTGTGGAGAAGGCCTTCCCAGTTCCTCCTTTCCAGACAGCGTCTTGGAGGAAAGAGAAAGAGAAAGTGCTCCCTTTTCAGACTTAGTCATCCCTTGGCATCCTGTTTCTCAAAACAGGGACCCTGCAATGACTTTCAGCGTTGCTTTAACAAGGCACCAAATCACCCTGGGCCTCAAGAGGAGAGTGATTCCTAATTTAAAAAAAAACCAAAAACTTCTCTTAACGTGTATTCATTTTTTTTTTTTTTGAGAGACAGAGACAGAGTGTGAGTCGGGGAGGGGCAGAGAGAGAAAGAGACACACAATCAGAAGCAGGCTCCAGGCTCTGAACTGTCAGCACAGAGCCCGACATGGGGCTCCAACCCACGAACTGTGAGATCGTGACCTGAGCTGAAATCAGACGCTTAACCGACCGAGCCACCCAGGCGCCCCAAGTTATTCCTGATTTAACTGGCTCTCAATTATTCTGAAAATATTGAGAAAGTCTCAGATTGGTGCTAGAGGGTTTCTACCATGTCTCCAATGCCCGCTGACCCTCTTTGAACAAAGAATGAGCCGGGCCTCTGATGTTTTCCCCCCTAGCCTCTTGAATGAGGATGGGAGCAGAGCCGGAACCCTACCAACTGCAAGTCTGTCTTGGGATCTGAGCCACAATTACTGTCGCCATCACTGCAGGGAGCCCTGGAGAACCCTGATGGAAACAAGGCCCTTCTACATATCAGCCTCTTCGTTTGTGCCCTCATGGCTTCATTTTTTTCTTTTTTCCAGTTTTCTTTTCTAGGACTCAGTAAAACATACAAGAACTTTCCCTGACCTGAATATTGGGTTTAATTGTGCTGTGTTCATTATTACACAGCATTTTACCCACAATTACTTCCTGTTCAAGTTCCTGTTTGTTGCTGTGCTCCGAGAACCCACCTAGGACCCAGAGGCCTTGAAAAGAATGACAGGGATGCTGGAGATGCAGCCTCCCCCCGAAGGAGGCCTCTGCTAGGAGAGGAGGGGTAGACACAGGACCGCGGGACATCCCAGCGACAACCCAGCCTCAGCGGTTGGGAGTAGGGCCAAAAGGCTTTAAAGTAGCTGGTTTTTAGAAATGCCACTCCTGGGCACTTATTCAAAAGACGTGTTAACATTAGACACACACTAGGATGTTCATAATGAAGTTTTCCAAAATAGTCCAAAACCGAAAACATCCCAAATGGCTATTGACATTGGCTGGATAAGCAAATTGTGATATATTCATGCAGATCAACAATAAAAAAAATGGATACTGACATACATAATAAAAGATGGACGAATCTTACAGACATCGTGTAGAGTGAAAAAAATCCAGAAACTGGATGATTCCCATTTATATGAAGTTCAAGAGTAAGCAAGACTAATCTATGATCTCAGCCTTGAAAAGGAAGGAAATTGTGATACATGCTACAGCACGGATAAACCTCGAGAACATTATGCTAAGGGTCATAAGCCAGTGCTGTGGACTGAATGTGCCCCACTCCCAATGCATCTGTTGAAGCTCCAATCCTCAGTTTGATGGTAGGTGGAGGCGGGGCCTGTGGGAGGTAATTAGATTAAGACGAGGTCAGGAGGATGGAGCCCCCATATGGGATTAATGCCCTTATAAAAATAAAGGGAAATAAGTCAGTGAGAGAAAGACAAATATCATATGATCTCACTCCTATGTGGAATTTAAGGAACACAATAGGTGAACATGGGGGAAGGGAAGGAAAAGTAAGATAAAAACAGATGGAGGCAAACCATAAGAGACTTTTAAAAAAAATGTTTATTTATTTTTGAGAGAGAGAGAGCACAAGTGGGGGAGTTGCAGAGAGGGGGTGGGGATAAGATCCAAAGCAGGATCTGTGCCTACAGCAGACAGCCTGATGTGGGGCTCGAACTCACGAACTCGAACTCAGGTGAGATCATGACCTGAGCCGAAGGCAGGTACTCAACCGACTGAGCCACCCAGGTGCCCTGTAAGAGATTCTTAAAGACAGAGAACAAACTGAGGGTTTCTGGAGGGAGGGTGGGTAGGGGGGATGGGCTAAATGGGTAAGGGGCATTAAGGAGGGCACTTGTTGGGATAAGCACTGGGTGTTATATGTAGGTGATGAATCAGTAAATTCTACTCCTGAACCTGATATTACACTACATGTTAACTAACTTGGATTTAAATAAAATTTTAAAAATAAAAAACCAAAACAAAACAAAACAAGAAGAGACATGAGATGGATCTCTCTCTCTCTCTTTCTATGTATGTACCAAGGAAAGGCCATGTGAGGACATGACCAAGAAGATAGCTTTCACCAAAAACCTGATCATGCTGGCATCCTGAACTTGGATCTTTAGTCTCCAGAACTATGAGAAATGAATGTTGGTTAAGCCATTGAGTCTATGGTAACTTAGAGCAGCCTGGACTAAGACCACCAGTTATACACAAATACTGTATGATTCAACGTATATGAGTCACCTCGAGTATTCAAAATCATAGAGACACAAAGTTGAAAAGTGGCTGCCAGGGGCCAGGGTAGGGGGTAATGGGTGTTGTTTAATGGGTATAGAGTTTCAGTTTTGCAAGATGAAAGAAGTTCTGGAGATGGGTTGCACAACACTGTGAACGCACCTAACACCATCATACACTTACAGATGGTTAACCAAAACCACAATGAGATGTCACCTCACACCTGTTAGAATGGCTGCCATCAAAAAGATAAGAGATAATAGGTATTAGTGAGGGTGTGCAGAAAAGGCAATCACCTGCACTGTTGGTGGGAATGTAAATTGGTGCAGTTGTTTTGAAAAACAGTGTGGAAGGTTCTCAAAAAGTTAAACATGGAACCGCCATATGATCCAGCAATTCCACTTCTCGATATATATTTGAAAGAAACACAATCACGATTTCAAAGAGATATCTACACCCCCATGTTCATCGCAGCCTTATTTACAATAGCCAAGACATGGAAACAATCTAAGTGTCCACCAATGGCTGAATATGGATGAATGTGTATACACACACACACATACATACACACAAAACAATAGAATATTATTCACCCATAAAAAGAAGGAAATCCTGCCTTTTGTGACAACTTGGATGGACCTTGAGGGCATCATGCTAAATGAAATAAGTCAGACAAAGACAAATGGTATATGATCTCACTTACATGTGGAGTCTTAAAAAGATGAACTCATGGAAACAGACAACAGATTGATGGTTGCCAGAGAGGGGTGATGGGAGGTAGATGAAATGGGAGTAGGCGGTCAAGAGGTACTAAATTCCAGCTAGAAGATAAATAAAATCTGGGGATGTAATATACTACACGGTGACTATAACTAACAATACTATCTTGTATATTTGAAAGTTGCTAAGAGAGTAGATCTCAAAAAGTTCTTAACTCAGGGGAATACATTTGCAATTAGGTGAGGTCAATGACGTTAGCTAAACTTATCGTGGTAATTGTTTTGCAGTATGTATCAAACAATTATGTTGTACACCTTAGCTAATAACAATATTTCATGCCAGGGGCACCTAGCAGTCGTCGGTTAAGCGTCTGACTCTTGATTTCGGCTCAGGTCATGATCTCATGGTTCATGAGATCAAGCCATGCATTGGGCTCTGCGCTGATAGCTTGGAGCCTGCTGGGGATTCTCTCTCTCCCTCTCTCTCTGCTCCTCTCCTGCTTGTCTCTCTTTGTCTCTCAAAATAAATTAATGAACATTTAAAAAAACAACCAAAAAACCTCAATATTTTATGCCAATTATATCTCAGTAAAACTGGGAAAAAAGAAATGGTTAAGATATATATTCCATATATTAAACCACAATTTAAAAAAGTTCTTAAAATAAATAAACCTAATCTATGACGATAGAAGTCATTCAGTGGATTCCTCTGGAGATATTTCCTGAAAAAGGGCACAAGAGAGTTTTCTGGGGAACTAGAACTTTTCTGTAATTTGATCTGGTGTAGACACAAGTAAAAACATTTCTGCCGTAGGCTTAAAGTTAATGTACCTTATTGTATGTATGCTATACTATAATAAAAAAATCTTTTTTTTAAGGTGTCTTTTCTGGTAGACTTTTCCTATGCAGAAATTCCCCATCCTAATGAGATATGAGTATATTTCCCAGGGAATGTCATGAAAACAGCCATAATGGTTAAAGCATGGGCTCTGGAGTCAGAAGACCTGGGTTCAAATCTTAGTGGCACTAGTTAGTAACATGGAGCCTCGGAGCCTTTGTCACTTAGTTTCCTCAAGTGTTTATAATATAGGAATCATAAGGCGGAGACATTAGAGCATGTGACGTGTTTAGCACAGGGTCTGGTTCCATGTCTGTGTCCCAGCAATATTAGTTTTTGTTTCCATTCACTTTTTTGTTGTGCTAAAGAAAACAAAACATAGAAAGGACCATTTTAGGAGCTCGGTCGATTAAGTGTCAGACTTTGGCTCAGGTCATGATCTCACAGTCTGTGAGTTTGAGTCCTGCGATGGCTCTGTGCTGACAGCTCAGCACCTGGAGCCTGCTTCAGATTCTACGTCTCCCCCTCTCTCTGCCCCTTCTCTGCTTGCGTGCATGCTCTCTCTCTCACTATCAAAAGTAAACATTAGAAAAAAATTTTAAGTACCATTTTAACCCCCCTTTTAATTAATTAATTAATTAATTAATTTTTTATTTGAGAGAGAGAGAGAGTGTGTGTGTGAGCAGGGGAGAGGGGCAGAAGGAGAGAGAAAGAGAATCTCAAGCAGGCTCCACACTCAGCTTGGAGCCCGATGTGGGGCTTGGTCCAACAACCCTGAAATCATGGCCTGAGCTGAAATCAACAGTCAGTTGAGTGTCCAACTCTTGATTTTGGCTCAGGTCATGATCCCAGGGTTGTGGGATCAAGCCCGGTGTCAGACTCCACGCTCAGTGTGGAGATTCTCTGTCCTTCTGCTCTTCTCCCCACTTGCTATCTGTCTCCTTCTCTCAAAAACAAACAAACAAAATTACTGAATTACTTATAAGGAGGAACTTACTTCTGTCATTTTGTTATTTGTTTTCTATATGCCTTATGGTTTTTTTATTCCTCGTTTCTTGCATTACTCTCTTTGTGTTTAGCTGATTTTTTTGTAGTGAAACATTTTAATTCCCTTCTCATTTCTTTTTGTGTCTATTCTATAACTGTTTTCTTTGTGGCTACTATGGAGATTGCATTTAACATCCTAAAGTTAAAACACTATAATTTAAATTTGTACTAGCTTCACTTCAACAACATACAGAACTCTGCTCCCATACGGTACTGTTCCCACTTCCTTCAATTATATTTTTTTATTTTTTTTAAATGTTTATTTATTTTGAGAGAGAAAGACAGCAGGGGAGGGGTAGAGGGAGAGAGAGAGAGAGAGAGAGAGAGAGAATCTCAAGCAGGCTCTGTGCTGTCAGCCCCCCGCAACGTGGGGCTCAATCTCACGAACTGTGAGATCATGACCCGAGCTGAAATCAATAGTCGACCGCCTAACTGACTGAGCCCCCCAGGAAACCCCCACCTCCTTCAATTATTGATGTCACAAAACGACATCATTATATACTGTGTGTCCAAAAATACAAACCAATAATGCATTGCCTCTTAAATTACGTAGAAAAAAACATGTGGCGTTACAAACCAGACTTACAATGGTACTAGCTTTTAGGCCTAATAATTCTTTTGTAAACAACATGTATTAGTCTTTTTATTATTTTTTTTAATTTTCTTTTTTTTAGTGAGCTCCATGCCTGGTGTATGGCTTGTAGTCTTGAGATCAAGAGTTGCATACCTTTGCGACGGAGACAGCCAGGTGCCCCAAATTGTATTAGTCTTGGAAACCATGTAGAAAACAAAAAGTGGAGGTATAAACCATTTCTATGATAACGCTGCATTTCATAATTGCCCATATATGTTCACTTTTACTGAGATCTTTATTTCTTCACATGGCTCTGAGTTACTATCTAGTGTCATTTCAATCTACATGATCGTCTTTAGCATTTCTTGCAGGGCAAGTCTAGTGATGAAAAAAATCCCTAAGTTTTTGTTTATCCAAGAACGAATCTTCTTACTGTCTTCCTCACAGTTGCAAGGACGGTGTTGCCAGTTTTAAGATTCCTGGTTGACAGGGTTGTCGTTGTTTCTTTTTTCCATTTATCACTATGAATGTATCATTTCACTGTCTTCTGGCCTCCAAAGGTTCTGATGAGAAATCTGATCATCATCTTATAGAGGATTCCTTGTATGTGATGAGTCACTTCTCTCTGGCTGCTTTCGAGAATCTCTGTCTTTGTCTTTTGACGGTTTGATTACAATCTGTCTCGGGGTGAGTGTCTTTGAATTTACCTCACTTAAAGTTATTTGAGGTCCTTGGGTGACTGTATTCATGACTTTCATGAAACTTGGGAAGTTTGGGCCATTATTTCTAAAATTTTTTTTTCAACGTTTTTTATTTATTTTGGGGACAGAGAGAGACAGAGCATGAACGGGGGAGGGGCAGAGAGAGAGGGAGACACAGAATCGGAAACAGGCTCCAGGCTCCGAGCCATCAGCCCAGAGCCTGACGCGGGGCTCGAACTCACGGACCGCGAGATCGTGACCTGGCTGAAGTCGGACGCTTAACCGACTGCGCCACCCAGGCGCCCCAAGGCCATTATTTCTTCAAATAATCTTTCTGCCCTTTCTGTCTTGTTTCCCCTTGGGGTGGTCCCACAATAAGTATGTGCCTTTACTCATAGCATTCCACAGATCCTTAGGCTGTGTTTACTTTTTCTTTTCCATTTGTTTTATCCTTCTGTTCCTTGATAATTTCCATTGTCCTATCTTCAAGTTCACTGATTCCTTCGTCTGTCTGCTCAAATCTGCCTTTGAATCCCTTTACTGAATTTTTTAATTTCAATTATTGTACTCTTCAGTTCTAGAATCTCTTTTGGTTTCTTTTCAGGTTCTCTCTTGATATTTCCACTTTGTTCACCCATCCTTCTCTTGACTTTCTCCATATCTTCCCCTAGTTCTTTGAGCATTTTGAGACAGTTGTTTTAAAATCTTTGTTTAGTAGTTTCTCTATGGGGTCTTGCACTGAGACAGTTTCTGTTGATTTAGGTTTTCCCTTTGAATGGGCCATACTTTTCTGTTTCTTAATATTAATTTACCATTAATAGCAGTTCTAAAGTGACCTTGAGAATTGCTTCACTTTTCCAAGTTTCTGTTTTCTCATATGTTAAATGGGAAGCATGGCGTTTTATTAATTCAATAAATATTTATTGAGCTCCTCCTGTGTGGCCCCCCCAATTTTCTGACACTCTTTATTGAGACATGGGGTATTTTTTTCATGTTTATTTACTTACTTTGAGTGAGAGAGAGAGAGAGAGAGAGAGAGAGAAAGATTGAGGGAGAGGGAGCATGAGCAAGGGAGGGACAGAGAGCAGGAGAGAGAGAATTCCAAGTAGGCTCTGCACTGTCAGCACGGAGCCCAATGCAGGACTTGATCTCACATACTAGGAGATCATGACCTGAGCTGAAATCAAGAGGCAGACCCTCAATTGACTGAGCCATTCAGGTGCCCTGAGACATGGGGTCTTTTTATTGGGACATGAATATAGGCTCTGTGATTTCTTCACCATTAGCATATGTCAGAAATGATGCTGTACCAGTTTCCAGGTCAGGCTTTGAGAACTGTTATCTTCTATTTCTTACCTCTTGGAGCACTCACTCTTGGAATTCAACCACCATGCTATGAGGAAGCTCAAGCTGCCATGGAGAGGTCCACATAAAGAGACCCAAAGGCTCTGGTTCAAAGCCCTGAGTGAGCTCTCAACTGACAGCCAGCACCAACTTATCAGCCATGTGAGTGAGCATCTTGAAAGCAGGTCCTTCAGCCTCTGGTCAAGCCATCACTGCTGATACCACATAGAGTAGAGATAAGCTTTTATTTACATTACCCAATTTTAACAATTAATTTATTTAGTATTATTTAAAGTCTGTTCTTTCGAATAGAGAAATAGTCTAGAGAAATATAATGTGAGTCACATATATAGTTTTGTATTTTCTAGTAGCCACATTAAAAAAGTGAAAAGAAACAGGTGAAATTAACTTTAGAAATCTGTTTTAGCCCAATATATCCAAAATGTTACAATTTCAACATGCAATAAAGATAAAAGTTATTTATGAAGTATTTTACATTCTTTTTCATTCTAAGTACTTGATATTTTGGGATGTATTTTATACTTACAATCACATCTCAATTCAGATGAGCTACATTCCAGATACTCACTAGCCATATGTGGCTAGTGACTATGATATTGGAGAATGCAACCTTGGAATGAAAGATTTGGAAGGCAAACTATTACATCTCCACCCTTTTTTTACAGGAAAGCAAGGCACAGAAGGAGGAAGTGGCTTGTCCAGGGTTATGCATTACGGTGGGTTGGGTGGTGGCCCCCCACCCCCCAAAAAAGAAGTGTTCATGTCTTAATTCCTGGAATTAACATTCCTGTGAATGTTATCTTATTTGAAAAGTTTCTTTGCAGATGTAATTATGTTAAGGATTTTGAGATGAAGAGATCATCCCAGATTATCTGGTTGAGCCCTAAATCTGATGACCCATGTCCTTGTAAGAGATACACAGAGGTGATTAGACAGAGGAGGAGAAGAGAGACATAGAGAGAGACGTTGATATGAAGATGGAGGCAGAGATGGGGGTGATGTGGCCACAAGCCAAGGAATGTTGGAAGCCACTGAAATTTGACATTTACTTATTTTTGAGAGACAGAGAGAGACAGAGCATGAGCGTGGGAGGGGCAGAGAGAGAGGGAGACACAGAATCTGAAGCAGGCTCCAGGCTCTGAGCGGTCAGAACAGAGCCCGACACAGGGCTTGAACCCACGACTGATGAGATCATGACCTGAGCTGAAGTCGGATACTCCACCAACTGAGCCACCCAGATGCCCTGACAGACACTGAAATTTGGAAGAGACGAGGAAGCATTCTTCTCTGAAGCCTCCAGAGGGAGTAGGGCCCTGTCGACATCTTGATTTCAGCCTTCTGGCTCCCAGAATTGTGAAAGAATCAATTTCTGTTGTTTTTAGCCCACCTAGTTTTGTGATAATTCATTATGGCACCCACAGAAACCTTGAAGCTTGGACTTAAGACATGTTGGGCTCCATTCCTGGCCAGAGCAACCTGCCTCCCGTTGCCTCTGAAATCTTTCAAGTGGCTAGCAACCATGCCTTTATTAGCAGGGTGGACCGAGCGGGGCTCTGGTGACCTAGAGGACCCACAATGAATCTATAGCAAGCCTTTAGGTCCATGTGGCACCAAGCTGTGTTGTCATCATCTCTTGCCTTATCTACTCAAATGGTCTCGACTGCTTCTCCTGCTTCTATTCTATCCCCTTTCCAATCTATTTTCCACACAGTATCTGGGGTAATTTTAAAAACAACAACAACAACAGGTGGCTCAGCCAGTTAAGCATCTGACTCTGGCTCAAGTTCAAAACTCACCGCTTGTGAGTTCAAGCCTTGCATTGGGCTCTCTGCTGTCAGCAAATAGTTTGTTTCAGATCCTCTGTCTTCCTCGCTCTCTGCCCCTCCCCCACGCGCATGCGTGTGTGTGTGTGTGTGTGTGTGTGTGTGTGTGCGCGCGCGCGCGCGCGCTCTCTCTCTCTCTCTCAAAAATAAACATTTTAACAACAACAACAAACAAAAAAAGGAAGCAAGTAATCAGGCCACTTCTCTGCTCTCAACCGTCCAATAGCCTCCTGTTCGCTGAAATGAAATCCAGACTCCTTACAAGTCTACCGTGCCCTGCTACCTTACTGACCTTGTCTTGGACCCTTTGTGTCCTCTCCTCTCCAGCCACAGAGGCCTCTTTCCTGTTTCTCCAACATGCTGAGCACACTCCTTTCCCAAGTCCTTTGCATTTGCTTGTTTTCTCTGTCTCGATCACTACCCTCAGCACAGTGGCTCACCCTCTCACTTCATTCAGATCTTTTCTCAGATGTCCCCTTATCAGAAAGGATTTTCCTGGCTATTGTCATTCTTCATTCCTTTACCATGTTTTCTTGTTTCTTTTACAGCATCAATCTCTACACCACCTAGTATAGATTTGTTAGTTTATTAGGTTATTGCCTATCTTGCCCATTAGACTATAAGCTCCATGAAGGCTGGGCCTGCTGTCTGTTTTATTTAACAGTGTGTGGAACAGCACCTAGCTGGTGCTCAATAAATTCATTGCTAAAGGAATGAACAAATGAATGAATGAATGGCAGAATGTGGGTTCCATGTAACCATATCTTGCTTCCTAGAGAAGTCAGAATCTGGATATTTGTGTGAAATTCTATACCCAATATGAACGAAAAAAATTTTGCTTCGCTGGCTAAAAAAATGCATCTAAGGGCCACCGGTTGTATACCCCTGTCCTGGGGATCTGGGTCCAATGGGAACTGTGTCCCCTCATCCTCAGATGGTGCAGCCCCTCCCAGAATCCAGTGTTTCTTTGGTATCCACCAGCCCTTGCCTCTCCAGGCTCGGGCCCCATGAGGTACTGTTTGTTGTTACAGAGCAAAGTCATCCAGAGCAGTTCGTTCAAAAGGCAGGATGTGGGCTGCAAGCTTCCAGCTCATCGGTTCAAAGGAAATCTACTTCAGCAGCAATGTCTCCTGGGATGTTTTCCCAAGCCTCCCTGGTTGGTGATGGGGCCTCTGAAAGGACTAATAATAGACAGGCACGTCCAGTTTCCAAAACATGTCAACCTTAAAAGTGAATGCTATTTTTTCCTCCTTACCTTTGAATTCCTATGCAGCACAGGGACATTCTATTAACACAACCCTGGCTCTCCACATGTAGCCTAATAATGACTTAACCACTCAGCAGCTTCCAGGCGAAATCGTCATGGCGGTACCTGAGCTTCATTAGGCAGGAGTTCACTGTAGCTTGTTCAACTCCACCCTGCTCTCTTTCGCGCCTTTATCACCAGTATGCTTTGTAGTTAGCGTGGCCTAACCTCTCCATTCAACAACAGCGCGACTTTGGGTTATATCTTAATCACCCTGAGCCTCACCATCCTTCTTCACAATGAAAATTCTGGACTTACACAAGGTCGTTGTTGCAAGGACTAAGTAAGACAGTGCAAGTACCTGTGACATCTACCTAGCACTCGAGGTTTATTATTATTGAACACATACAGGACACAGTGAGGGGTGAGGGGCAGTGCCCTTTAAGCCTTCATTTGCTCACATATTTACATAATCACTTACTCATTCAACTGATATTTATGGGGCTCTGAGAAGGTGTCAGGCACGGAGTTTGGCTCTGATGACATAATGGTGAGCAGTGCCTGCTCTCAGAACCTAGGTGTAGTGAAGAAGTTCATGGTCTAATGCAGCACTGTGTTCCCAGAGAGTAGGGCTTGGTGTGGGGGATGTCTGAGACACAGGGCATGGATAGGGCTAAATCATACTGCATTATTTACTCATCTGGACAATTATCATTCTTTTTGGTTACCTTTCCATCCTTCAGATTCCATCCAGGAGAGGATCCCAGTTGGACGTTAGTGTGTCTTTAGCATCTCTCTAATATCTTTTAATTTCCCTCTTTAACAAATAGAAGAAGCCTCCAGATGCAGGTATTTTGGGCAGGTGGTAGCATCTGGAGAGATTTTACTATCATGGATACCTCTTGCTATTCAAATTCAACAACCGGATAGACTTTTTCTTTTTCTTTTTTCAGATGGTGCACAAATATGACTAGCATTTGTGAAGACGGGTCACCTTCAGCCCCATTTTACAATTGAAGAAACCGAGTCTCTTGGTGGAGGGGATGGACAGAAAGTAGGGAGTTCCCTTCTAAACGGTTGGGCAAGCAAAGCCAAGAAATGTCTTTGTGGTGGATATATACATATACATATACATATACATATACATATACATATACATATATATATGATGTGTATATACATATACATATACATGTACGCTCACACACACACACACACACACACACACACACACACACACACACTAATAATTGTGCTCCTCCCCTACCTCTGCAGTGTGTGCGTATGTGTGTGTAAGTGTGAGGAGCCACAGGCCTTTCCGAATGAGTGACAGCGGGAGTCCATCCCTCCAGGAGACGCGTGCAGAATGACCAATGGGATGGAGGCGGGGTGGATGGGCACCAGTCTCTGCAGAGGCCGGGTGGAATCCGTCGCGCCCACCCTTGCCACCTCCCACCCCCAGTCCCCGTCGGTCCTTCCGCTCTGGGTTCCCCAGGGGGCGCACCCAAGGTGCTCATCCCCTTAATGCAATCTCAGGCGCAGGAGTGGGGCAGGGGGCGAGGCTCAGGGCTGACGATAGCAGGCTGCGGTCCCCGCGCCGCAGCGCTGCGGCGGTGAACACTTCGCTGGGAGGCCGGCAGTCTCAGGGGTGCCAATATGTAAAGCAGCTGGCGGCGCTGGGCGGGGCCTGGGCGCGATGCAAATGAAGGAGGCGGGGCCTGCCCGGGGCTCCGCCTCCCTCCCCCGCAGCTGGGGCCAGCGGTGCCAAGCGCAGCTGGACGAGCGGCGGCAGCTGGGCGAGTGACAGCCTCAGCTCCGCGCGCCGCGGCGGCCAGAGCCGGCGCAGGGGAAGCGCCCGCGGCCCCGGGCGGCAGCAGCGGCCGCCTCCTCGCGCGCCTCCCGGGCCCGCAGCCCGCGCTCCCGCGGCCCCGGGGCCGGCACCTCTCGGCTCCCGCTCCCCGCGCGCAAGATGGCTGACCCGGCTGCGGGGCCGCCGCCGAGCGAGGGCGAGGAGAGCACCGTGCGCTTTGCCCGCAAAGGCGCCCTCCGGCAGAAAAACGTGCACGAGGTGAAGAACCACAAATTCACCGCCCGCTTCTTCAAGCAGCCCACCTTCTGCAGCCACTGCACCGACTTCATCTGGTGAGAGCGCGCCGGCGCAGGGCACCTTCCCGGGGCCCCGAGGGCAGCGCCGCGCGCGGGGCCCCCCTCTCCGCGTCCCCGAGGGGGGGACGAGCGCCGCCGGGCCCCGCATCCCCGGCTCCCCGCCCCGGACGCCCGGGTGCACAGTCCTGCGGCTTCCTCCTCCCCGGCCCCAGACGGCCGGCCGCGGGGCGCCTCCTGCCCGCTCTTCTTCCCAGCCGCCTCGGGAGAGCCCCGGGGCCGCGTCGCGGGCGCCGGTTCTCCGGCTGCTCCGAGCGCGGGGTGGCTGTCCCTCCCTGGAGGGCAGCGCCTCGAGTGCCCGCTCGCTCGGGGTTCCCCGTCTCCCCGCCTCTTTCCAGGCTGGCGGCGCCCGCACCCCCTCCCCTCCTTTCCGGGGGCAGTGCCCTGGGTGTCCTGTCTATCTCCCTGCGGGTGTGGGGCATCCTTTCCTCCCCTTCTGTGTCTCCCGCCGTGCCGCCCCGGGTTATCTCTTACTGCTCTTTCCTGCGGGCCAGGGTTCCCCTTTGCGCTCCTCAGTTTTCCCCTCGCTTCACTGCGGAGACCTTTATTCCCAGCTCTCGCCCCGTCCCTCTAGACGTGGGGAGCCCTTTCTCTCTTCGCAGCCCCCTGGGGAACCCCACCACCGCGGGGTCTTTCTCATCCTCCCTCTGGATGTGGCTTTATCTCTTCTCTTTCCCCGAAGGTACCGGGGCATCTCTGTGGGCAGATCTCCCGCCTGCCCCCCACCCTCCCTGCGACGGAAAGGCTCCCCCCATCCCGCCACCTGGTGGTCGCAGCCTCTCTCTTCTGCCTTCTGAGGGGGAGGTGGGGGTTACCGTCGAGCTCCCAGCTGCCCCCTCCCCCAAAGGCGGAAGACTCTTGGGCACCCGCCTGTGGCTGGGAGGTTGCACCTGGGGTAGAGGGACCGGGGAAGGGGGGTGACGTGGGGGAACTGGCTGGTGGCTGGGCCCCTAGGGCTGCCTGACATGCCTGTTTCTGCCTTTGCAGGGGCTTCGGGAAGCAAGGATTCCAGTGCCAAGGTAGGCTGTGGGGCTCTGGGGATGCCCAGTTTGTGGGAAGAGATGGTGAAAAAGACTTTCTAGAAGTGACTGAGTTAGGCAGGGAGTGAAGGAATCCTATCTGTCAAAGTGACCTGCCAAGCTAGGAATGCATCACCACAAAAGGGTCCTTTTAAGGCGTGTGTTTATGTGGGGGCAGTGATGCTTCATCCAGGACAGGTGAGTGCCGTGAGAGACCCTATTTCTGCCATCGCGGCTGGAAGAGCCTGAACCTATCTTGCTTGGCCAGTCCTGCTTCTGGAAGAAGTGTCTCCAGGGGCCATTTCTGGGAGGATCCCTTCCTCAGAGAGGCCCTTCCTCATCTCACAGAGAGAGGTTCTATCTCTTCCCCTGCTTCACAGAAGTCTCCACAGGTGGCTGCCGCCTCTGCATATGGCGCATCCCCTAGAAAAGTGACCGGGGTTGTCCCCTGGGCCTCCTCCCTCTCTGAAAGAGGTCGTTCCAGATGGGGTGCCTCGCCGATGCTGATTGCCTTTCCATCTTCTGGCTACCTACAGGAAGGACTCCAAGTGACTGGCTACCTGGGTCTTTGCACCTGGTTTGAGATCCTTGACCCTAGCCAGAGATGCTCAACCTAGTAGTGACTTGCACTCCTGTGTAAGGTGGCCTTGGCCATTTCTCACTGCAAACTCGCTCTCCGTGGTCAAATTCCCTGTGGACTTGTTTAGCCCTTAGGGTATCCAACATTTTTTGAATTTGATGCCCACATTCAGAACTGGGAGATTTCACATACATCCTTGAATTTCCAGCTTCAAGTTTGCTGAGAATTGGTCCTACTTTCTTGTTGGAACAGTCATTTGGAGTTATTTTCATAGTTGGGGGGGGCACACATTCACTATTTTATCTCAGTCCTTCCCAACCGGGTCCGCCTCACCCAGAATTTCTGTCTCTGGTAGGCATTCAAGTTTTCAACTTTTGTTCTGGGAAGTTTTTTTTTTTTCCCCCCTCCCCAATTCTGAGCCATGTGTGGTTGAGTTTGGTGAGAAATGTCTCATTTCTGGGGCGTGTCTTAGGGGCAAATTGACCACACTGGGGAGCGGGGTTTAGATCAGGAGAAGAAAGCATTTGAGCATTCAAGAGTCTGCGACGTGGCTTAGTACTGATTTTTTTTTTTTTGTTATAGCACCTCCAACCCTCCAGGGAAAAGTCCAGTGATCCCTGGTGAGTGTAGGTGGCATTGTCAGTCATACACAGTGCTCTCATTGTGGCACTGCTGTCTTCTGAGACTCTCAGGTTCCTTCACCTGAGATCCAGGGAAGAGCTGGCTCATACGGTGAGCCTTCAGACCTTCCCAGCCTCTCTTACCAAGATGTGGAGCCCCAGCCAGCCTCACACTCTGCACCAGAGAACTTCCTAAATCCCTTTATAATTTTTTTTCCAGTTTTACATACTCTCTTTTTTAAAGTTTAGTTATTTATTTTGAGACAGAGAGAGAGAGAGAGAAGGTACACGTGAGCAGAGGAGGGGCAGAGAGAGAGAGAGAGAAAGAGAGAGAATCCCAAGCAGGTTCCACATTGTCAGTACAGAGCCCGACATGAGGCTTGAACCCACGAACCATGGGATCATGACCTGAGCTGAAATCAAGAGTCGGACGCTTAACCGACTGAGCCGCCCAGGTGCCCCTCCAGTTTTATGTGATCTTATTTTAATTTTATTATTATTATTTTAATTGAAGTATAATTAACATCCAGTGTTATGTTAGTTTCAGGTCTTTCCAAATCCCTTTAAAGTGGCAACAGCTTAGGCTCTTTTGCAAACAGATTGTTTTCTAGAACTTTGGCCCCCGAAGCAGAATATCAGTGGTGTCTTAGTGCTGGAATGTGTAGATGATCTTTGAGGTTACCTTTCACTTCCATGCATCTGTTTCTGTCTTTGTCTCTTGCTGGTGTCCAGGGTGATTTTTGAACATTTTTATTGCTGCTTTCCCACCCGCTCTGCAGTCACTGATGCTTGGGGAAGTCATTCTGGATGTGTAGGTGATGACATACCTGAAGCAGGAGATCCTGTTTTTCAAAGCCTGGAAAGGGGTAGGAATTTTCTGGTGTAGTGAGAGTAAAGCAGAATTAAAGTTTCTCATCAAATACGGCAACTTCAGAGGTAGAAGTACTTACGATTATTATTATTATTATTATTATTATTATTATTATTATTATTATTATTATATCACCTTTATTTTTCTCCTGTCCCTGAGGGGCAGTGTAGGGTAGTGCACGTACATGTATAGGCCATCAGGCAGGTCACTGTGGGTTTGAATTTGGCTTCGAGGCTTCCCAGCCGTGTTATTGAGCTCAGGTGTCTTGTGTATAAAATGGGTCCAATAAACAGGACCTACCTTAAAAAGTTGCTGAGTAGCCCAAAGCTGTTGCATGGGAGATGTTTGGATCAGAGCTTAGCACAGAGTAAGTGCTCAGAAAAGAGCAGCCCCTGGGATTGTCCCCCAGATCCCCCAAGGTAGGGGCTGGTGTGAGAGAAGACTGCCCCTAGAGAGTAGCTTTGCCATGGAACCAGCTGCTAGGTGAGAGCTGAAATCCAGCTGTGAACATCTGGTCACCCATGTCACTGTTTTGGCAGTTTATTCCATCTGGGCTGGAGTGGGAAGGAGCAAGAGAGAGGGGATAGGGTGGATTGGCAGCCCCTGACATAGAGATGCTTAGGTTGGAGGGAGGCGTCCAGGAAGGGGAGAAGGTTATCTTCTGATCTGCTCAGAGTTGCCTGGGACTGATTTTGGAACCACCTGAATATTTTGACACCACCGATTTCCTCTGAAAGTACGCCCAGTTAAAATGGGATCAACATTTTATAGAGAACACATAAGGATTTATTTATTTATTTATTTATTTATTTATTTATTTATTTATTTATTTATTTATTTTTCAGGGAGAGAAATAGCATGCAAGTGAATGAGGGGCAGAGAGAGAGAGAGAGAGAGAGAGAGAGAGAGAGAGAGAGAGAGGGAGAGAGAGAGAGAATCCCTTGAGGGGTAGAGAGAGAGTGCAGAGCCTGAACTCACTCCAAGTGGGGCTCGATGTCATGAACTGTGAGATCATGACCTGAGCTGAAGTGTGATGCTTAACTGACTGAGCCACCCAGGTGCCCCAAGAATACTTAAGGTTTTAGTTTCTTACATTAGTCAGAGGTCCAGAGCCCAGGGTCCTATCTCCTTTCAGTTTTCTGCTCCACCATCCAGGAGGTGACAATTAGCTCATGGTCTAAGAAGGATGCTAGGATCCCGTCATTGAATCTTTGTTTCAGCCAGCAGGAAGGAGGAAAGGGTAAAAAGACAGGCAAAGGTCACATGCTCACTCTCCCTTATGGAACTTGCTGCAAGATACTTCTGCGTCTGAGCTATTAGCTGGAGCTTAATCGTATACCCACACCATGTTACAAAGGGGTATATGGAAAATGTGGTGTTAATTTCAAGTTGTCCTGTTCCTGGCTACAAGTTAGGGTGGCGGTGTTCCATTTCAAAAGTAGAAGGGGAGAGGGGGTTTAGTCTGTGCCATTCTTGGGTAGGAGTTGTGTAAGATGATCCTAAGGCAGGGAACCCCCTGAGCCTCGGTGCTCCATCGTGCTGCCGTGGAAATTGGGGATGCTGGGATGGGCTGAGGGAGGAAGGATGGAAAGTCCATCAGCCGTGGGAAATCATGGATTTCCGTGTGATCAGGGGAGCTTATGAATAGATTCCCTTGTTTTTGTACTGCTAGAGGACAAAATTCCAGATTGCCATAAAATTTCTTCCCTTTTTGTTACCCACGGTCTCTGTGTTCTATAAAACCACACTCTGTGAGGTAGCTTAAGGCCTCTGGTGACAGAGTGCTAGGGCTGAACATCTATATTATGAAACTAAATTCTGGATAATAAATGGGACCCTCAGAGAAGCAAGGCTGACTTTTCTCTGGCATTCTTTTTTTTTTTTTTTTTTTTAATTTTTTAACATTTATTTAGTTTTGAGACAGAGAGAGACAGAGCATGAACAGGGGAGGGGCAGAGAGAGAGGGAGACACAGAATCAGAAGCAGGCTCCAGGCTCTGAGCCATCAGCCCAGAGCCTGACGCGGGGCTCGAACTCACGGACCGCGAGATCGTGACCTGAGCTGAAGTCGGACGCTTAACCGACTGAGCCACCCAGGCACCCCCTCTGGCATTCTTTAGAGGACCTTAGAACTTGCATTTGTGTGTTAATTGTAATGAAAACAAGACTTTGGGTAGAATTAGACTCTTACCCCAAGAAGCTTTTGCAGTTTGGCAGAGAAAAACTAATTAAAAAAAATTTTTTTTTAAATGTTTATTTATTTTTGAGAGAGAGAGAGAGAGAGAGAGAGAGAGAGAGGGAGAGAGGGAGAGAGAGAAAGAAAGCGGGGGAGGGGCAGAGAGAGCGGGAGACACAGAATCCGAAGCAGGCTCCAGGCCCTGAGCTGTCAGCACAGAGCCCGATGTGGGGCTCAAACTCATGAACTCTGAGATCATGGCCTGACCTGAAGTCAGATGCTTAACCTACTGAACCACCCAGGAACCCCAAAACTGTTTTTTTTTTATACTTTAGTATAAACAGGCAAGCAATACAATTTAGAGATTCAGAATTCATAGCATGGGGTTAGAGTCAGGTAGAACTGAGTTTCAATCTCTGCTCTGCCACCTACTTGCTTTGTGAACTTAGACAAGTCATCCACCTGTAGTGGCCTCAGTTTCCTCATCTGTAAAATGGGGCTAATAGTACCTATCTCATAGAGTTATGGTATACACCAAGGTATAAGAGAAATATCCACAGTAAGTATCCATGACTCTAAGTGAGACGATCATTATTACTTGATTCATGGTAGGAAACTCTGTCAAAGTGGGAGAAGTTCATTCTGGAAGTCATTGAATGACTAGGCCACTTTCGTGTATTTAGGTAGGTTTTCCTCTCAGATGTGTTTCTTCATAGACTTTGGGCAGCACCAGTGAGTGCACTGCTCAGCCAGCCAGGCTTGTTTAGATTCTCTTTTCTCACCCTTTCCTCGTGAGAAAGATCTCAACTTGTCAGGGACTCTCTAGAAAAACCCCAGCTCACTAGTTTTCTGACTATGAAAACCTAGCAGGGATGATTATAATGAGTAAGCCAGCTCTTCTCTTTCCTGTGTAGATCTGAGAGCGGTTTTCTTAACCTTTTAATAGAAGTTATTCTTTAAGAACCCCAAAGTGTTGCATGAATTCAAACATTGCCGTTTTTATCCACGTTTAACTCTACGGGATACAAGTTTATTTTCGTGTGTAGTCAACACATAGAGATTAAAGTGTGCTCTTTTTAAAAACAACAATCAGAGCTGAATCAAAGGTTAATTTTATTTTTGGCATAGTTTTCCCTGGCAACTTATAATGTGATATCTTATACTTCAGGTAGGACTTTCTCATAAAGAGGGCTTTTTTTTTGTTTTTTTGTTTGTTGGTTTGTTTTTTGTACAATCGGTAAGTCAGGCTGTGACCTACTGAAGCAGCCTTCTATTATTCCATTTCCCTTCCAGAAGCAGATCCCAGAGGACTGTGAGTGAAATTCTGCTCACCTCTTAGCTTTTTCTGAATGTGTCCTGAGGGTTTAATGTGGGTAAAAGGCCGAAGCTCTTTGACTTTGTATTTAATGGTTTGACTTTTTTATTTTTTCCACCTGAAGTGGGATTTTAGGCCCAAAGTCCCATTTGAAATAAAAATCTTCAGGTGAGGGGTGCGTGGGTGGCTCAATGAGTTAAACGTCTGACTCTTGATTTTGGCTCAGGTCATGATCTCAGGGTTTGATTCCTGAGATTGAGACCCACCTCAGGCTCTGCCCTGATAGTGAGGAAGCCTGCTTGGGATTCTTTCTCTCTTCCTCTCTCTCTGTCCCTCCCCTGCTCACGTGCATGCTCTCTCTCTTTCAAAAATAACTAAATATTCAAAAAATTTAAAAACCGGTAACCCCACATTGGGCTCTCTGCTGTCAGCACAGAGCCTGCTTTGGATTGTGTCTCCCTGTCTCTGCTCCTCCCCTGGTCATGTGAGCTCGCGCTCTCTCCCTCCAAAATAAACAAACATTAAAAAAATATTTAAGTGAATTAATGTTGGGTCTTAAAAAGGAGGGCTGATTTGTTGGAGAGGCAACAGTAAATTCATTTTGAGCTGTCAGGCACTCAGGGCAAACTCAAAAAGCTTTGTCACTGGGCAACAGAATGCCTTTCTAAGTAAATATGGAAAATGCCACCTTTGGAAATGTAACTGATATGATATGCAGGTTCTTAGAAAGTAATTAAAAAAATATGTTGTTTCTGAGTACGGGTGATACTCCAGGTGTCCTGCCTAGAACCACGTCCAGCATGTTTTTGGTGTCTTTGGGTCAAGAAAGAAAAAGATAACAGAGAAAGTAATTGGTCAAAGGATGAACCAAAGGTTTGACAGTTATTTATATGTATTCTTGTTATTGGAGTCTCTCTTTCTTCTTTCTCTGTCTTTTTCTGCCTAGCTTTCTGTCTCTGTGAGTACGCACACACATGTGTGTATATAAAAAACATACGTAAATACATCAGTATGTCACAGTTTTGAGAATATGCATCTCCTTTTGATGCTTTTCAGCTACAGGTAGTTAAATTACTACTAAGTACAATTTAAAATCCGTGTTCTGCTCCTTTGACTTTGTAGTCTAATTACTTCTTGGGTGGGTAGAGGGATCAGCTGAATATTTCACCATCTCTGGATGATGCATTCAAAAGCTTGGTCTCATCATTTTTGGCATTTGATCTAATTTCATGGATCCTTTGGCTTGACTCATCCTATTTCTCCATTAAAATTGTGTGATATTATATAGATAGATTGTTGGGCTTTTTATAGGGTGTACAAAATCCACAGTGTTTACATGTGGCATTTGGAGGTGTGATGGCTGCTTGAAAATCTGGTAGGAACCTTGTATATTTACATGCATTTATGCATCCATCCATTTCCATCCCTCCCTCCATCCATTTATCATTCTATATATCCATTCATGCTTCCAAAAAATATTCACTCATTAAGTTCTATATGTCAGGAATTATTTTAGATGGCAGGAATACTATGGTGAATGAGCTCAAGTAGATCCTAATGCCATGCAGGTTACAGTGTAAATATTCTGTGAATCATGGGGCACCTGGGTTGCTCAGTCGGTTGAGCGTCCAACTTCAGCCCAGGTCATCATCTCACAGTTTGTGAGTTCAAGCCCCATGTTGGGCTCTGTGCTGTCAGTGTAGGGCCCCCTTCGGATCCTCTGTCCCCCCTGCCCCGCCCTGTGCCTCCCCCACTTGGGCTCTCTCTCAAAAATAAATAAACATTAAAAGATCAATATTCTACCAATCATTGTAACCATATTTAAATTTTTTTTTTCAACGTTTATTTATTTTTGGGACAGAGAGAGACAGAGCATGAACGGGGGAGGGGCAGAGAGAGAGGGAGACACAGAATCGGAAACAGGCTCCAGGCTCCGAGCCATCAGCCCAGAGCCTGACGCGGGGCTCGAACTCACGGACCGCGAGATCGTGACCTGGCTGAAGTCGGACGCTTAACCGACTGCGCCACCCAGGCGCCCCCCATTGTAACCATATTTAAGCTTACTTTTGTTAAGCACTTTGTAGGAAGTGTACAGGGTGCACGAGAATTTATAAGGGGGATGCTACCCTCTGCCACGGTTGGGGTGGAGTCAGGGAATTCTTTGGTCTGAGAATGAAAAACCAAAAACAAAAGGCAAATAACTTCCCATCCTTCGAAGTAATTGGAGAAAGTCTGAGTTGCCAGGGAGCCAGAGCTCAAATATCTGTATTGTGTGAAGCTGCTCATATCCTGGGTGAAGATACAGAGAAGGTCTTATCTCTGTCACATTCTGCAGAGAAGCCCTGAATCTTTACCTGTGCCATGGTCGCGAGTAAGATGAATATTTAGTAGAATCAGATAGCTACCTGAAGATGGCTTCTCTCCCAGTTCGACAAAGAACTTCATCACCTCCTGGCTAATAACTCAGATAATGAACTGGCTTCCTTTTTGTTTTAGGGGTTGCAGTTTGAGGTGGAGAAAAAAAATCAGATCATTTCAGAGGTGGAGGAACAAGTTTGAGCTGACAGGTTGAGAATAAGTAAAAAGGGAGCGTAAAGCATTTCAGTGAGAGGCATGTGAACTGAAAGCCAGTTTTGAGGGACACAGGGTTACTCGCCTTGACTCCCAGATACCTTCCTTACCCTGGGTCGAGGTCCGATGTTCTACAGCTGTTCATTTTGTTGGCTTAGGCGGTGTTTGCTTTCATTTGGAAGGTAATTAGTAAGTAGTTTCACAGTAAGCCTCATTGATCACATGCAGAAAATGATCTCCATCTTTTCTGATCTCGGTTTGGTGCTAACATGTCTTTAGTGCCTCTCTAACACAAATTTGGGCACTTAATAGATGCTTTTTATTTTTTGTTATAAAAGAACTACAGGGAGTTATGAGCACATAGGGGTATGTTAGTTTCTACCCTTAAACCATCCTCCCCACACCCACTTTTGCCTAATGTCAAGCCTCGTCCTGTTTTACCTCTGGGTCTAATTTTATACTGGCTGTTCCTTCCTGTGAATAGAGAAGGAGCATCATTGTTTTTCCTAGAAATGGTTGGTGTTGGAAGAAAACTCAATGTAGCCGAGAATTGAAAGACATCACACTTGTAGGCTCCAGCGAGGTTTGGAAGAGACGTTGGCTTTTATTCAGGAGTATCAATCTTTTAATATTACTATTGGTATTGTTGCTGTTACTTTTTATGTCCTCTGTCTTGCTTGTTTGTGTCTCCTGGATGTCTCCTTTTCCCTCAGCCCACACACAGAGCATTGCCCTACTGAGTCAGAAGGGGAACTGAGACCCAGACTAGGAGGGTTCAGATGCCTTCCTGTTGAGTCTTGGCATTTACTAAGTAGATGGAAATTAATTTAGCTCAACAATAACCATGTTCCCAGGTGGGGGGCGGGAATTTTAGACTCTTTCTTCTTTTATCTTGCTGCTGTCCAGTGACCAGACTTTGGGTTTCTAGATAGGCAGTATAAATTGGATTGAGAGTACAGGCTCAAAAAATCAGGCCTGATTTCAAATCCTGCTCTGTCTCCATGACTCTATGACCCTGGGCTGGTGAAGCATGATCCTGCTTGATCCAACGATCTATCTCTCCATCCATCTACCCACCAACCCACTCACTAATCCATTCATCTATCTATCCAGCCATTTTTCCATCTGCTGTCCATTCATCCATCAGTTCACCCAACCATCCATCCATTCCACCATCCATCTAGCCATCTGTCCATCTGTGCATTCATTCACTCAGCAAATATTTGAGTGCCTACCATGTTTCAGGCACTATTTTAGGCACTGGAACTGGAGCAGTGAACCAGACAGAGTCCCTGACCTCATGGAATTTACATTCTAGTGGAAGAAGAACAGTAACTAATAAATAACTTAGAAGAAATGTATTGTAAAATGTCCCGTTGCAGTATGGGCTTTGGAGAGGAATCTATCCTTGTGCCCTTGACGATCTTCCTGGTCATTTGTGGGGAGAACAGCACATGGCCAGTTAGTTCTGCCACATAAATGAGAAGTGGGATGACATCCTTACTCCTGGGAGGGGTGGAGAAGATTCCACAGAGGAGGTAACATTTGGGAACAATCTTACAGCAGGAGTGGGAGTTCCCAGATTGACAGGAGGCTGGGGGCTGGGAAGGGTGTTTCACGCAGAGGACAACTCAAGTTGAACACACAAAGGAGAGAACAGAGCACACGCAGGGAATGGGAAGGAGGGTGTGCTTGGGTCGGGGAGGGGCGGCGCTTGGAGATCAACGTCATATAGGAGGGTTTGGACCTTGTGAAGGCAGGATAGTGACTAGGAGGTGCTTGTTGTCATTGTTCTAAAGAGGGTGAGGGAAGTGGCTAAACGTGTGAAAAAGAGGAGCATGAAGCACATTTGAAACAGTAATTGCTGTGACTCAGATCCCGAAATTCCAGGCTTGTGGGCTTGGAGGGCAGGTACGAGAAGCTGAAATGACCATTTAGAGGCTGTGGGGGGTGTCACCGGAGCACTGAGGGTCTCACGTCATAGAGAGACGTTTGGATTTTCGTGTCAGTCATATTGCTGATTGTTCTATTTTGGGAGGTGGTTACTGGGTTATTTTTACGGTTCTAACAATAGGGATATCTCTCTTCCCTGCATCCTTAGGCAGAGAGGGCCGTGGAAATGATTTTTCCTCTGAAAGGAATCCTCCCACTGCCTTTCTCCCGCCCAGCTGCTGTCACTTATCCAACACGTGTTAATGGAGCCCATGCTGCATGGGTAGTGAGGAGTTTGTGCTTTGGAAATTGAAAGGCATTGCCTCAAATCTTGGCTTCTTGGTACAGGGCCGAGGAACATATTTCCTTAAACACTTTGAGCTTCTGTTGCTTTAGAGGTAAAAGGAAACAAT
This sequence comes from Felis catus, assembly GCF_018350175.1. Classification (NCBI taxonomy): domain Eukaryota; kingdom Metazoa; phylum Chordata; class Mammalia; order Carnivora; family Felidae; genus Felis; species Felis catus. The sequence continues at coordinate 22,430,350 of NC_058383.1, read as the reverse complement.
AGTATCTTGTTTAGAGGGCACACGTCCAGTAATTCCTTAGTGCCTCGCCTGATGTGCACTGAGCGCTTGATAAATGGCAGCTATTTGCATTTATTCCTGGGGCTGGGTGTCGTCTTGTCCTTACTGACTCTATAATCCCGTTGGGGAGGCAAGTGCAATGAACCCGAGTCAAGGACTTGATGCAAGAATGAACGTGTTTACACGCTGTGGGCAATAGTATTAGGTGCAGGTGCAACTCACAATGTTTCTGAGTGAGAAACTCTTAGCTGGGGTCAGAGCTGTGACAGGAACACGGGTGAGCAACAGTGTTTTCTGTGCAACAGTTTCCTGGCTTTGGAATCTTTAATTTGTGGGAAACCTCAGAAGCTGAATTGAGATCTGTGATGGTCCCATCTGCTGTCTTCATTTTGAAAACGTGTTGATGGCATTTCAACTTTAAATAGATTTCTGACCATTTCACTTTTTAAATTTTGAGTTCCCTTCATCCTCCAGATGGAATGTTTACGTGCTCTTTTGGGTTGAAGAAGAAGCTGCCAAATAATGTGGGTGAAGGTGGAGGGTGAAGTCTGCAGGAGTGCCTCTAGTCTTGTGATGGTGCGCTTGGGTGATTTTTAGGAGCTAACCATATTTTGAAGATCTCCTTTCCCTCCCCAGAGTGGGGGCCATTATTTAGAATTTTGGCGTTGCTGCAAATGAGAATTTCAATAGTTATCTGGGTTGTTTTTATGTATATGGCAAAATGTATGGTTGGGAGTATTGATAATTCTATCTGGGCCAAATAGTGCACCTAGGGAAGGAAGATTGGCATATAGAGTGGTGAGGGACCTCTTTGTATTTTCAGTTAGATACTCATGTTTTTAAAAAAATTTTTTTCTTCTTTTTTTAAAAGCTTATTTTTGAGGGAAAGAGAGGGAGAGAGAGAGAGAGAGAGAGAGAGAGAGAGAGAATGTGCTTCTGAGCATGAGCATGAAAGGGGTAGAGAGAAAGAGAGAGAGAGAACCCCAAGCAGGCTTTGCACTGTTAGCACAGAGCTCAACCTGAGGCTTGATCCCATGAACCATGAGATGATGAACTGAGCCAAAATCAAGAGTTGGACGCTTAACTGACTGAGCCACGCAGGCGCCCCAGATACACCTCTTTTGATGGCTGGCATTTCTGTTCTTCCCAGGATTAAGTCCAGAGTCTTTCATATGAGTTACAAGTCCTTGTCTGTCCTGGGTCCTCATGAACCTCACTTGTACCTCCCTTTTACCCACTTTTCACTTTCTAGCCGAAGACCCAACTTGTCTTCTTCAACCATGATATGCTCCTACCTACCCCAGGGCATTTGCACATGCTCTGTTTTCAGCTTCAACTGCTCTTTCCTCTCCTCTCCCCCAGCTTGCCTCCTACTCCTCCTTCAGTACTTAGCTCAGTGTCACTTCTTCAGAGAGGCCTTCCCTGCTTTTCCAAACCGGGTCCCCCCTCGTACAATCCCATAACTCCTTGTCAGCTTTACATTTTCTAATTGTATGTTAGTTTGAGTGTTTAGTCTTTGCCACCAGAGTGTCAGTTTTGTGAGAGTAGGGGCCACATCTGTCTCACTTCCTGTTCTTTCTCAAGTACCCAGCTCCAAACCTGGCTCATAGGATGTGCTCAGTAAATACCTGTTGACTGAACGGATGGTATAGGGGAGAAATGACTGTAAGAGGGAGTCCTGTGATTTGGGTTTTGGTGCTAGTTTTCTATGGCTTGATCTGTGATTTTTATGAGAACTATATCACTTTCTAGTTTACAGGCTTTGATCACTTTTGTTTGAACTCTCCCCCTCCCATTCCCCCCACCCCCAGCAAATTGCCCTTCATAGAGCCTGTTGGGAAATGATTTTCAAAAATATGTGAATGCTGCTAACTTGGGGACACAGTCTCATGCTTTGCCTGTGTTTCTCTGTGAAGATGAACAGTTCCTCTCCTGAAGTCCCTGCCTTTGTTCATCATGGGCCCTGGTGGACTGGAGTGAAAAGAATGTCTTCCGATATAACATATGCTAGAAGCCACCTCAGTTGTCTAATAGCAGAATAGTGGACACACAGTGGAATATCTTACAGCAACGTACGGGAACAAACTGCAGCTATGTGTAACATAGATGACTCTCCCAGGGGTAACGACAGCTGCAAAAGCCAGGCACCGTACCTTCTGTATGATCCCATTTACTTGATGTTCAGGAGCCGGTGAAAGTAACTAGAGGGGTCAGAAGGGAGGACAGCCATTACCAGGGGGTAATCCCTGAGAGAGGCTTCTGGGATGCCACCAGTGTTCTGTTTCTTGATCTGAGTGCTGGTTACACTGATGTGTTCAGATCATGACATTTCACTGAGCTGTATACTTGTAAGCACTTTTCTGTTATTATACTTTAATAGAACATTTATTTTGTTATTATTTTTTTAATGTTTATTTATCTTTGAGAGAGAGACGGACAGAGTGCGAGTAGGGGTGGGGAGCAGAGAGAGAGGGAGACACAGAATCTGAAGCAGGTCCAGGCTCTGAGCTGTCAGCACAGAGCCTGACGCGGGGCTCGAACTCACGGAGGTCATGCCCTGAGCCGAAGTTGGATGCTTAACCGACTGGGCCACCCAGGGGCCCCTTAATAGAACATTTAAAAAGCAAGTGTAAATCACTGAGGCTGAACCTCAAAAATATCAGCTGGGACTTTTTTAGTTGTACACACAGAAGTGACATCTGTATGGGAGACGAGCACCTTCTGGAGTCAGTCACTGAGGGCTGGTACCGTTTGCCTTCTTGGGGGGACATCTGCTTCTTATTTCAATGTTGCCCATCGGGTGCAAACTGTAGAACCAGGAAGCCAGGGCATTCTGACAATTTTCCCATCAAAAAATTTAGTTCTGCTAATACACGGAAAACTTGGAGCTCAAACTGTTTTTAGGGCTTGCATTTAAAAACGTCTGTAATGGGGGACCTGGGTGGCTCAGTTGGTTAAGCGTCTGACTTTGGCTCAGGTCATGATCTCACGGTTTGCGACTTGGAGCCCCAGGTCGGGCTCTGTGCTGACAGCTCGGAGCCTGGAGCCTGCTTCGGATTCTTCGTTTCCCCCTCTCTCTGCCCCTCCCCCATTCACGCTCTGTCTTTCTCTCTGAAAAATAAATAAAAACATTGAAAGTATATTAAGAGAAAAAAACAAAACATCTATGCTAGTTAAGGTACTAGTAAGAATCTGTTAAAGCTGCTGTAACAGATAAGCCTTAAAGTCTCTGCAGCTTAACAGAAAGAGATTTCTTTCTCTCTCATGGCCCAGACCATTGTGGGTGATCCTGGTCAGGCATTTTTCCACGCAGTCATTGAGGGTTCCAGCTTTCTCTCCGTTAGCCCAATGGATGGGGAGAAAACATGAGAAAGCACACTCATTTCTTTTTTAAATAATTTTTTTAATGTTTATTTTATTTTTTTAAGTTTATTTATTTATTTTGAGAGAGAGTGAGAGAGAGCATAAGTGGGGTAGGGTCAGAGAGAAGGAGAGACAGAATCCCAAGCAGGCTCCACACCATCAGTGCAAAGCTGGATGCAGGGCTTGAACTCACGAACTGTGAGATCACCGCCTGAGCCGAGGTCGGAGGCTCAACTAACTGAGGTGCCCCAAAAGCACACTCATTTCCTAACTGCTCCAGCCTGGAAGGGACATATGTCACTTCTGCTCACCTTCTGCTGGCACAGGGAGGGCTGTGTCGACTGCGAGGGGCACTGGCACATGTCAGCCAGCTCTGTCTGCTGGGAAAACATGTAGGTGAACACAGCAAGCCCTGCCCCGGTCCCCACAGCCGTGATTTCCTTTTCCTTTGGGATGATGTATCCGATTTGATCTCTCACTTGACTTCAGCAAAAACAGATGTGCAACTCTAGACCTCTTCATCTTATCAAACATATGAGGGTATGTTTGGGGGAGAGCCTGGTCTGTTTTGCTGCAAAGTATGAAATGAAGAAGCACGCTTCTTGTTTTTAGGTATTAGAACAGTCTGGTGCTGGTCACAAGTGGTAGTTTGCCAGCCGGTCAGAATTCTTGGCTCTCCTGGTTGCCGGTGGACGTCGTAAACACTTCTGTGTTCTTTTCTTTTGCTTATTTGTCACCATTCCTGTAGACGAATCCTTTGGTGGTTCTGCTTTTGGCTGTCTGGACATCTAATAGACCAATTACCTGTTGTGTGTTACAAATCACCTCAAACTTTAGTGGCTTAAAATAACTACCGTTTTATTTAGCTCTTCTTTCTGTGGGTCAGTGATTTGGGCTGGGCTCAGCTGTGTGACCCTTCTGGTCTGGACAGGGGTTGGCGGTTGCTGGCTGGGCTCACACGTCTGGGGCCCCAGCTGATGGGCCTGGGACGCCGGGGCCTTTCTCCAGGTGGTCTCTCGTCTTCCATCAGGCTAGCCTGTGCTTCGTCTCACAGAGGTGAGCGTGTTCCCGGTGCGCAAAGCAGTGGCTGGAAGGCCTCTTGAAGCCTCGGCTTGGAGTTGCACAGTGTCACTTGTGACATATTTGGTCAGTGAAAGCTGGCCACAAGCCCATCCCAGAATTAAAGGAGAAAATAAAGGAGGAAATGGGCTCTTCCTCTTGCTGGGAGAAGCTGCAAAGTATGGCTGGCATTTTGGGGAACCTACCAGACCAATTTCAGGCCCGCATGACTGCTTAGCTCTAGAAAACATGCCCTCCTACAGAGTGCGTCTGCTGAAGTGTACTGGCTTCTGTGGCGGGTCCTAAAGAACCTCGTAGGGAAGAGGCGGGGCCAAATGATACGTTGTTGTGTAACAGGCACAGCGCGGGGCTTGGCACACAGGACACGCTGAATTCTAACACCATCGCCACTGAATACTGCCACCATTACTCCCAACCATCTGGGTCCTGCCTTGTGCTTGGTGCTGCACCAAGAGCTTGAGATTTGGAACATGAGGTCCTGGCCCTTGTGGGGGGAGCGGGGGGGAGATCCTCAAAGAGACAGACATGAGAGTGAATCTGTGTGATCCAGTGTGGCGAGTGTGATTATAGAGCTGTGGTGGGATAGGATGAGGTCAAGGGCACGGGGTCAGACATCAGCTCCTCTGCCGAGCACGTGCGGAGTCCTTTCTTAGCCTCTTTAATCTTTGGTGTCTCGTCTGTGGGATGAAGGTGAGGATCCTGAGCCTACCTCCCAGGGCACCATGTAGATCGAACGAGACATGGTATGCAAAGACATGTGATTGCTCGTTAAATGTTAGCTCTGGAAACAAAAAAAAAAAGGTCTCAAAAATACCCTCGGAAAAATGTCCTGAGGTCAGCATTCTCACTTAGTTTTCCTCCTGTGACTTTGGCCAATATCATTGCTGCTTCGTCTTAAAAGATGAAGATCTGCACACAGGTGGCTTATTGGAGAATCAGGTCTGGGGCACGACACGCATGAGGGTTTGAGGGAAGCAGGGAAAGAGGCTGGCTGCACCCTGGTGCAGTAATTGTAATAGAGACCAAAGCCAATCCATGGCTGGAGCTGGGATGGCCCTTCAGAAGTGGGACGATGGTGGCGGGGGCTGGGGGCGCCTGGGTGGCTCAGTCGGTTAAGCTCCTGACTCTTGATTTCGGCTCAGGTCATGATCACATGGTTTGTGGGTTCAAGCCCCGCATTGGGCTCTGTGCTGACAGCGTGGAGCCTGCTTGGGATTCTCTCTCTCCCTCTCTGTCCCTCCCCTGCTCTCTCTCTCTCTCTCTCTCAAAATAAATAAATACACTTAGAAAAGAAAGAGGTGGGATGATGGGGACCCGCACCAAGGAGACATTGGTTGAAGGCTGCTCTTGGGAAGGTGGCATGACCATGGGGAGGGAGGATGCACCTGTGAGCCTTAGGCTTCAACACCCCCAGCTGCAGGGGGAAGGAGTACCTTGTCCCTAGAGAGGTGAGGAGGAATCCAATCCATGCTTCCAGGTGTCTTTTAGAGGTTAGCTCCAAACTGTGACTTCTTGATCATTAGTAAGCCTGTGGGGTTTCACTGGCCCTTTCACAGAACTGATTTATTTGCTGTCTGGGTTCAGAGACCGTATCTTGTCAGCACCAGAATATTATTTACAAAGAGTCTTAATCCGAGTAAGCCTAGGGCATGAGATTGGCTTGCCCATGGCCACCCAGCTCCTAGGAAGGAGATCTGGTGTTCACATAGCTGACCTGACTTCCCCTATACCCTGTCTTGCCAACCTGTTTTCTAAGCCTGGACTCTGTGACTTCAGTGCCTTGTTGCCCTCGACCCTTACACCTCATTGCAGCTCCACTCAGGGATGAGTTTTCTTGAATTCCTCTAAATGTATTTTTTAACTGGATCGTCACTCATGAAGGGTCACAAAATCAATTTAGTAGGTCATGAACACCATGAACAAATAGAAAACTGTCAGAATGGATAATAGGAAGCGTAAGTATTGCCGCATAAAACTTTTATTTCACGCGCACGTACGTAGGCACGTGTGAACTGGGTCAAATGTGAAGTGTTTCTCACTATGGGTAATGGTCAGTGCAGTTTGGAAATCACTGTGAACAGTATAGAGCAGAGGCCCTGGAGGCTCGTGAAATTGGCCCACGGACTGTGGAGGCTTTATTTCTTTCTAGAGAGGATATAAATGCATTATTTTGAATTCTTTATAATTAGAGGTTGTATTTTCACTCCGTCACAATATCCCAAGATTATTTTGATCGGTATCTTTGAGCTTTCAGATATCACTGATGAGAAGTCTTTTTCCGAATAGAATTCTAAGTATAGGATAAGAGGTTTTGAAAGTGGAATTGTTGGGTTCGGTGGAACTACTTGTCCTGACCTGAGTACTGTCTCTAGTGCTAGCATAGAGCCGTCCTGCTCCTGCAGAGAGAAGGAACTGATTATCCTGGGGGATACTGTGGGTTGAGAGAGAAGTGTTCTGCGAACAGAATCAGCACAGAGGAGGAGCTGGGTAAGGTCTGCACAGAGCTTCCGGGAGACGTGGGAACGGCATGCTCGCGAGGAGGTGCCTCGTATCCCCGTATCCCCGTGGTCGCCTCCAGCTGGGATTTCCAAGGGCTGAGGTCAGTATGTGTTTATATTCTCTGGGGTTCCCGATAGGAGGGGGCCCAAATGACAGCTGGTCTCATTGTTTTCCCCTTCAGACCTTCTCTGATTTGGTGCCCGAGGCCCCCAGTGGGTGTCAGGCTGCCCCAGATGGGACAAAAAGTCAAGTGCAAGGGAAAAAATGAAATCAGGGGTAGACCTGTTCCTGCTTTGGTGAATATGTATGTTCTTCTGTAATCCCTATGGGAGGGCTCTCTTAGCTGGGAGAGGAGCTATTTCCTGGACATCTTCAAATAAGGCTTTCAAATGCAGCTCGCTTGAGTTGATGTTTATTGAGTATGTGCTATGTGCCGGGCACTGTTCTAAGTGTTTTTTGTATATTAACTTATTTATTTATTTATTTATTTATTTATTTATTTATTTATTTTATTTTTTTTATTTTAAGAGAGAGAGCACAAGCGGGGGAGGGGCAGAGAGAGAGAGAGGGAGAGCGAGAGAATCCCAAGCAGGCTCTGTGCTGCCTGCTGTGGAGCCTGACATCGGGGCTCAAACCCACAAACCCTGAGATCATGACCTGAGCCCGAACCAGGGGTCAGCCACTTAACTGAGCCACCCAGGCGCCCCTGTACATTAACTCATTTAATTCCTACAGAGCCATATAAGGTTGCTCCTGTTATAGTGCCTTTAAGAAGATTTTTCCAGAGTTACATAGAGTCAGGACTGAAACATAGATTTCAGTTCGGGGTTGTATAGAAGGAATGTAGAGTTGAGCGTGATGGGGAAGGGAGGAAAGACAGCTGGTATCTGCGGGCTTGCGATGAGCTGGCCATTTCTCAGACTGTGTCCCTGTGAATCTTTACCCTCCACTAAGACTTGCTAGGATTGTTGTTCCTGTTCACAGAGGGGGAAACAGGCTGAGTGAGGATAAAGAGTTTTCCTAAGAACTGCAGAGCCTAGACTGAGTTCAGACCCACTGGAGTCAGACCCGAGTTCTCCTGCGCAGTGAGGGGCTCAGGGTGGGAGAGCTGTGTGGTGGGGAAGGTCCCGGGCAGGGTGAGTGAGAACAGTCAGGCCAGCTCTGGGGTATGTGACCATGACTAAGATCATCTCCAGAGGCAGCAGCAGGGGGAAAATTGGCAAAATGATGGGATGTGGAAACTCCTAGTGGGAGAAATGTGTGCTTTAATCGTTGTGGGTTTTTGTTGTTGTTGTTTGCTTGTTTTGTTTTTGTTTTGTTGTTTTGTTTTGTTTTCCCAGTGAGGGAGTTTGCATATGTGTAGATTTTTGTTTGTTTGTTTTTGGCCATAGGATTTTTTTTTTTTTTTTTTTGCCATAGCCCCAAATAAAGAATTCAGAAAGTGACTTCTGGTCTGAGGGCTTGGGGTGGTCATATGACCGCAGTCAGCTGATTTCCTTGCATCTTTGTTGCTGAGCTGAGAACTGTCAAAGTCTTGGGTCACTTGGAAGGAAGGGTCACAAACAGCAGCTGTGTTCATGGAATGATAATGCTTCCTGGGGACCTGTTCTAATTTGTTGAGGCGCTGAGCCGAATGCTCACACATGATCTCCTTTAAAGCACCTTAGGAGCTAAGTCTCATTTTAACTCCCTGAAGAATCTAGGGCTCAGGGACCTTAAGTAACTTGCCCCAGGTCTTGAAGCTAAGAAGTATTTGAAGAGGGTGACAATCCCAGGCTGGCTGAGTCTGAAGCTCACGGTTCACATACCCTGCCAGGAGCCCTGATCAGCCTTCGGCGGGAGCACGGAAGGCATGGTTTCCATCCCTGTGTGTCTTTTCCAAAATCCACCCAGAGAGTAGCAGAGAAGAAATAGCACAGTGTGGTCCAGCTGGTATATTTGGCCGCCCCTTCTGTGTGGGGAAATACAGGGAAACCAGGCATGTTTCTGCTCTCAGGCGGCCCCCAGTCTCCTGGAAAGACCCGTAGATTGAACATGTGTAGCACAGTATGGTACGTGTTGTAATCGTGCTGGTGGTGGGAACACTGGGGGCATCTCGCTTCCCAGGGTCCTGGGCAGGCTGCGCAGAAGGGGCCCAAGTTCCGGGCTGGGTTTTGAGGAAGTTGAGGCAGTGAGGGAATGAGGAAGTGAGTCTGCGAGGTGAGAGAGGATGTGTGAGAGAAGGGACACGTGTTAGGAGGAAGTCGAAGCACCAGGAATGTCAGGCTTCAGGAAGAGAAGATTTGGAGGTGGCAGAGGAAGACTTCTGGGATTAGAAGTGAGCGTGACCTTTCAGGGTGGTGGGCCAACATCTTTAAGTGCTGACAAGAGAGTGTCTAAGTAAGGGAAGGGGACCCCGAGGACATCTTTGGGGAGGGGGGAGGGGAGAAGGGGGAGCATGGGTTAAAATGAACAGAAAAGGGAAAATGGATTGGAAATTAAGTAAGCTTAGAGGCCTGTTGAGAAATTCTTGCCCGTTGGTTTCTATTTGTTTTGTGAAGCAGGGAAAAGAGAAAGATCTAGATTCAAATGCTATGCAAGTGTCTTGTCCTTCGCACTCTCATTTATTTATTTATTTAAAAAAATTAAGTTTTATTTATTTATTTTGAGAGAGACAGAGAGAGAGAGAGAGAGAGAGAGAGAGAGAGAGGGAGATCACAAGTGGGGGAGGGGCAGAGAGAGGGAGAGAGAGAAAATCCTGAGCAGGCCCTGCACTGTCAGCACAGAGCCCAAACCGGGGCTCGACTTCACGAACTGTGAGATCATGGCCTTGCTGAGATCAAGAGTTGGACGCTTAACTGGCTGAGCCACCCAGGTGCCCCTGCACCCTCATTTTTAGACAGGGGTAGATGATAAGGATGGGGTGCCTTCCTCATAGAGTTGTGAGGATCAAATATGGCAATGCCTGTGTGGGGCAGAGCAGGACTTTGCCTGGCACATAGCACAGAAGTAAAGCATATGAATATCGTCAGCTGCTGAGCGAGTTCTTGTTGGGGTATTTGATGAATGCAGGAATCATAAATAGCAGTAGTAAATTCAAGATGAGAAGATGGCCTGTGGGGAGGGACCGTGAATTCTGTGGGTAAAGACAGTTGAATTTGAGATACCTGTGGTATACTCAGGTCTGGGTATCCAAAAGGCCACTGGGAATATTAAGAAGTCAGGGATGGAGGTAGAGATTTGAGAATTATTAATATTAATACAGGGCTATATTTTTCTCAAAATATCTAACGCATATTACTGGTGGTACTCAAAAGAGTTTAATTGTATAAGACATTGAACAACATGGAATTACTTCTTCTTTTTTAATCTCTTCAATTTTCTTTTAATTTTTCTGGTTGCTAAATTGTCTCAGTTTGGGGCTATCATGCTTAAACATCTTTCTAAAGCATGCTGATCTCCTTTTATTTTTTTTGTTTTTTACTTTTTAAAAAGTTTATTTATCTTTTTTTTTTTTTTAGTAATCTCCACACCCAACATGGGGCTTGAACTCACGACCCCAAGATCAAGAGTATCACACGCCACTAACTAAGCCAGCCACGCACCCCAGTAGTCTCCCTTTTTAATAAAACCAGGAAGGCAACCTCGTTCCTACTTTCCCAATTCTGGTGGTTGTCTCAGACTGGATGCTTTGGTTGTTAATAACAGAACACTTAACAAACTGTCTGAAGGGAAGTGGCTCTAGGGTTAGCCTGATTGGGGCTTATCAGGGTCATCAAAAAGTCAGGATTCTCCCAATTATTTCTTTGCTATCCTCAAAGTGTCATCAGGATCTCCCCTCTTGGTCCCAAGAAGGCTGTGGTAGGGCCCCGAGAGTCATAGGCTCAGAGGACAATGTAACAGCCAGAAGGAAGGGGACACAGGACAAAGGATTTGTCTTTACCTCTTGTCATACTTTGAAACTGTGGTAACTTTGTTTGACCATGAAAGACAGGGCTGACCAGCCATAAATGGCAGGGTGGAGGGAGGAGGAGATGATCTGTGTCCTGCACGGTGTCATCGAACCACTGAATTAACTACCGCTGATACAGTCCCCTCCCTGGAAACTTTGTTCTGTTAGCTAGCAAATTCTCTTAACCGCTTAAACCTTTTCAAGATGGGTTTTCTGTTACTTGCAGCCAAATGCCTTGCCTCTCATATAATTTCAGAGTATTGCCCCAACCGACTAGCAATTATTCCTCCCTTTGTTTTTTGGTTTGATTATATTTTTCTCTTGAGATTGGTCCTATTGTCCTGGTTTCTCCTATGTCTGTTGAGTGATTCTAGATTGTATCCTGGACATCGTGTTAATAATGTTGTAGACACGGGATTGAGTTGTGTTTGTCTGAAGAATGTTGATATTTTCGTCCTAGTAAGCTGTTGTCTTGGTTGGACAATAACTGTCTCTTGGACATCAGCTCAGATGTCAATTCCATTTGTTTTATCTTTGAGGCTTCTCTGAGGTTGTCCCACACATGCATGGTTCAGGACTCGGCCAGACACTTGGATAGATTTATACACATTTGGGGTCCTCTTCTCTTGGTGCTCTCTGTTCTTAGATTCCCTTCCTACTTTCCAGTAGCTGTGGTTGGCCTGAAATCTGCCCTCTGGCTTCACAAGGCAGAAAAACTTAGGGTTTGGTGTTGGAGTTTTAGCTATTGCTTGCTGCTGACTGGCATGCTCTCCTAGTAAAAGCTAGGCCATTTCCCTTCTACAAATTTCATCCTTGTCCTCCAGAATCTGACTTCTTTTGTTGACTCTTTTAAAAATTTTGTCCAGAGTTGTATTTGTCGTTCACAGGAAGGTTGGGTGCAGTTGGAATTGGCTTGACCGGACCAGGAACAAAAGCCTTTTTCTGTCTAACATGGGAAAACTGATGCCCAGAGAAGTTAAGCTACTCCCCCAACATCACAGAGCAAGAAAATGGCAGGACCTGGACCCAAACTCAGGTGGCTGCAAGCTCCCTCCAGGATATCTGGCTGTGGATTTGTGCCTGAGAATAGCCTGCCGGTTTGGGTTTAGTTTCATTTTGGCGTGAAAAATGTCAGTCCTTTGAGTGGAGCTGTAGCGGCCACAGAGTTTCATGGTAGCCTTGGGTCAGTTTTGTCTTCTAATCAGAATCCCTGGTGTGGCTCCTTTCAAGGGTGGAATGAGTAAGCAGTGTTCCAGGCAGAGTTTTGGATAAAACTTTATCAGCACCAATGAGGTGCCTGATTATTATTTATTCGGCAATCATTGTACCAAAGTAAGTCAGTAGTAAGTTGTGGTTATGAGAAAGGAAGTTCAGAGTTCAGTAAGATCCACCTCCCCCCCACCCCATTTCTCTTTCTCTCTTTTTTAAACATAAAAGAGGAAGTGACTGCTCTTTATTTTTGTACTGGCTTTGTCACTCGTTATGGACATGGAGTAAAAATCTTAGCTAAACTGAGGTCAAGGTTTGAACATTTGTTTAACCAACTGAGCCACCCAGGCATCCCTTGGGTTTGAACATTTGTAATAAGGGTCTCCCTTTCTCCTTTGTAGCATCATTGGCATAAAGTTTGTAATGTTTAAACAACCCACAGAGCCACAGAGAAGAATCCTCATAAAATCTTAGGATGTTTTGCCTCTTCAGGAACAGAAGTGGTTCCCTCCAAAAGAATCATTTTCAGTTTTCTTTCCTAACCACCCTCTGCTCAGCGACCTAGTTCACTTTCAGGTACTAGATGTCAAGCTTCTTGTTGATTTTCCGGAAGTATCCCCACCTTCCAGATTAAAAATACTTATTGAGCACCTACTGTATGCCAGATACCAGGGATGCAGTAGAGTGAACAAAACAGAGAACGTCCTCATGTAATTTACATTCTAGTTGGAGGCAGACAAATGTGTAAACAAAGAAAGAAGAGACCATTATGGATAGTGATATGTGCTGGGGAAGAGAAAAACTTAATAGATTTTTTTTAAAAAGCCGAAACCTATTTTTCGGGTGTGGTGGTGGTGGTGTATGTATGTGATTAAATGGGAAACAAAGTCAAGCATTCTTCCCCTTCCTCCACCCCTACATGGAAGATTGGATATTTCTTATGATTAACACTGCTGAGGTCTCTTAATGCAAGAAACAGTAGATGGACCAGAATGGGCTCTTAGGGTGGTCACTGTGTTTCATCTGGTGCCTCTGGGTTGCAGTAGGTTGCCCCTCCATTGTGACAGGTCCTACCCTTTCCACCCGGCACAGACTCTGCCCTTTGGCCGAAATGGAGTGGAATAAAAGTTCTGGAAGGGTTAGACTTGAGCCCAGAATATGAAGGGCTGTGGAGGGCAGGCCAAAGAATCTGCCTTCGAGACTTTGTACTCCAAGCTTCCAAGTTCCTGTTCCTGAGTTCAGAACCCCCACCTGGCCAAATTACCCCTGGTCTCTGTGGATTCCTGTTGAATTTCTATTCTTTCTGCTCTCCCAGCCTTAAAGCATCATTTCCCCTCTTTTTCTCACCTAAGTGTAAGTAGATAAGAGCAGCAGTTGTTAACTCTATTGATTGTAAAGTGCCTGCATTAAAAATGTTAATTATCGCCCCTGGGAAGAGATTAAGCTCGTAGGTCTCCAGCTCTTAGAAGAGCAAAAAGCCAGATGTGCCACGGCTCCTTGTTTCTTCCAGTAAAGAGAAAACATCGGGGAGACAGAAGCTGCAGTCGTGTGGTAATAATTATGGCCGTGTTTATCCCCATAAGCATAGCTTCTGTTGATTCTGGAGTCCACTAGATTTTGTGACCACTGCGGATGATGCAGTGAGGTTGTCCTCCTGTGTTAAAAAAAATTAAGTTCATAAGATGCGGCTCCTTGCTGGCTCAGTGGGTGGAGCACGTGGCTCTTGATCTTGGGATCGTGAGTTCAAGCCCCATGTGCGGTGTAGAATTTGCTTAAGAAAAAAAACGTTGAAAAAGTTAGGTTCATAAGAAATGCCTAATTTTACTCATCAAGGTAAATTAAATATCACAAATAAGATGAAGTTGGCCCTTTTGACATCTCATCCGCGGTCTTCTCTCCTTTCGCCAGAGCTCACCATTGGCGTCTGCTTTTAGAATCTTTTCTGTGTTCAGATTTGTAACCATCCAGATTATATGGCAGAGTTGGTGTGTGTGTGTGTTTTGCTAAATGGTGTCGCATAGCAGGCATCATCCCACAAGTGGGCTTTTCACTTCACGGTGTCTTGAAGAGCAATCTCTTGTCACCGTTTTTAACTACTCTGTAGTATTTCGTGTTATCAAATTTCTCCCCTTTTTGCGGCCACTCCCCTGTGGATGAACACTGAGATTCTTTTTTTTTATTTTTTTTTTTAGAGGTGGCATCTATTACAAACCCTACTCCATTAAGCATCCTAATTATGCATGTCTGATACACATGCAAATATTTTTCTAGTTACTGAGAAGTAGAATGGCTTGGCCATGGGGCGCACACAATTCAGATTTTAATGGATATCACCAGGTGTTCCAAGTGGCTGGGCCTGTGTATGCCCCCGCTGGCAACGTGTGTTTCCTTTTCACTGCCTCCTGCCCACATCATGATATGTCAAGCTGTAACATTTTCCGCCAATCTGATGGGAGAAAAATAGCATTTTAATTTTATCAAGGCATTGTCTTGATCACTAGTGAGGTTGAGCATCTTTTTACATATTTACTGGACAGTTATATTTCATGTTCAGTGAATGTCCCCCCCTTTTTTTATATTTTGTTATTGATTTGTGATGAGGGAGTGTGGGGCAAGCTGAGGGCAAAGTACAGGCTAACAGCACCCCCTTCCCCCAGGTGGGATGTGTGTGGTATTCCTCTGCATTCCTGGCTCCCCAAGGACAAAGGAAATGGGTTTACGTGCTTGCCATGGTAATGTGGGAAACTAAGGGCAAATGAAAAATTAAATTCCCTTGACAAGTCCTTGAAACAGGCAGAGTGACCTCTCTCTAGGAGCTCAGCTGCCTCAATGATGACACTTTGCTAGGGACAAAAGGGAATCTTGGCTTAATATTATCCTGACCCTACAGGATCCGGTAAGTCTACTTTAACATATAAAAATTCCTTTGGAAACTTCCTTTATCTCCCCCATGATATATGCTGGCAATCATACTCCCAAGTTTATGGCCCCCTGATATACATCTGAAGGGTCTCATGACTGAGGTTTTACTAAACAGTAATAAATGGTGTTTCCCTGGCAACAGCCTAGCCCCTCAAGGTCCTGGAAACCTTGCTTCCAAAATTCCTTAGACTTGCTCTATCCCTGACCCCCTCCCAACCTGAGGGTATAAAATCAGTTAACGGTCAGGACCCCAGTGCAGCTCTTCCTGCCCACGGGTCCTGTCCCCGTGGTTTAATGAAATCGCCTTTTTGCACCAAAGACGTCTACAAGAATTTTTTCTTGGCCATCAGCTCTGAACCCCACCAGCACCCCAAAACCCCATCAATTTGTAAGAATTTTTACCTCAATCTCCTGGACACCAGTCCTTCCCAAGTTGTTTGTGTTTGTTCTGGTCTGTTTCCATCAAGTCTTGAGTCCTGTGTCACTCTAGCATCGGGAATGATAGACTCATCTATACTGTTAGCTCTTGAAGCCCGAATAACCACTTCTAAGTAATCCATCAGTCCCACTTTAAAGATAAGAAAACTAAGGCTCAGAGAGATTATGTGACTAACTCAGGGTCACGACTGGTGCAGTCAGAGGTAAACTTGGAAAGCTTAAGCAGACTTAGGAAGAGACCAAACTGCTGTGAGGCACCGGGAGACAATTTTCTGTAACCTTTCACTGGTACCCAGACATTCCATTTGGTATCTCAGGAGAGAAGTCTGTTTAATTATTCATTTCTTTTCCAAGTAATTGGTGACAGGTCCTCCGGCTGGGAGATGAACAAGCTTCGTTGCTAAAAACATCCACCACACAGAAAACAAGGGATCCAGCCCCCAAGAATGGGAAATGGAGATCTTCTCCTGGGGGGGGGGTCTGTTTCTGTGGTCTCCTCGTGTGTATATATACATACATAGCAGCCTTTGGTTGATATGCCCTGTGAACAGAAGGCTGGGGGAACTGATTTTGCCATGCTCTGTGCCATTTGTCACCTTCAGAAATGACCTCTGTATGTTTCATTTGTTGATATCCTTCAAAAAGAATTGAAAATCCTTTATAGTCAGAGGCACGGTCACGGCATCGCTATGGGATTCACAGGGAACAGTGCACTGTCCCATATT
The DNA here is from genome assembly GCF_018350175.1 of Felis catus. NCBI lineage: Eukaryota > Metazoa > Chordata > Mammalia > Carnivora > Felidae > Felis > Felis catus. The sequence continues at coordinate 22,414,165 of NC_058383.1, read as the reverse complement.
ATAGAATGGGAAACAAAACTGAGCTCAGACTTTTACAGCTGGTATAAGCAAGCACTTTCTTATGTTGGATGGCAAACATCGATGTGAAATACTTGAATGTCTGTACTCTGGGACCTGTACCAGCATTAATAAGACTTACTATTTATTGAGCATTTATTTGGGCCAGGCACCATAAAAAGCTATGCATAGGGATTACCTCACTTAATTTTCATAGTACCCTATGACTTAATAGCTCATCGTGCCTATTTTACTACAGATAACCTGAGGTCTGGTTTTTCTACTCGTTCAAGGTCACGTGGCAGAGCCACCGTTGAAATTCCAAAATGTGTGCGCTTACGACTACCCTAATGTTACGCTGTCAGTTAATGGACCCATTTCCCCTGTTTTCTCTTTGGTTCCAGAACTGGTGTTTGTCCAATATGACTTTTACAAACTGGTGACATGAGGGACATAGAAAGGACCGTGGCTGGCTTCTGCGGGGGGAGTGCACCCCGTCTAGTACCACATTCTTGGGGGTTTGTTTACAGCTGATTGCAAGTCTTGGACCAGATGCTGGAATACAGCTGGTCTACCAAGGTCTTTCTAAATTTGCATTGAGCTGCCCTGGATGAATCTCAGAAGATGGGAAAGGGGAAAGGAACTCATATTTATCGATTTTGACTCTGAAGTAGGTATTCTCATTTCACAGATGGAGAAATAGAAGTGAGGTTACTGCTCAAGGTCACTGTGGTGGATTATATTACTAAGTCAGTTATTTGCTTTCTCCTTGTAAGGGGAGGTACATCCCTGCTCGTTGCTACGTGACTTACAGGGTCTGCTTACAGGATAGATGTACTTTCCTATTCCATTGGTGCAGAGCTTAGCCGTGTGAGGCACACTGGCCAGTGGAATGTGAACAGACATGATGTATGTTGCATCTAAGCAGAAGCTTTTTTAAAAAAATTGTTTAGTATTTTATTTATTTTTGAGAGAGAGGGAGAGAGAGAGTGAGCGAGAGAGAGAGAGAGAGAGAGAGAGAGAGAGAGAGAGAGAGAGAGAATGAGTGGGGGAGGGGCAGAGAGAGAGGGAGACACAGAATCGGAAGCAGGCTCCAGGCTCTGAGCTGTCAGCACAGAGCCCAACGTGGGGCTCAAACTCATGAGCTGTGAGATCATGACCTGAGCCAAAGTTGGATGCTTAACCACTGAGCCACCCAGGTGCCCCAGGTGCCCAATTTTTATTTTTTTAAATAAAGTTAATTCATTTATCTTGAGAATAGGAGAGAGAGTGGGAGAGGGGCAGAGAGAGGGAGAGAGAGAGAGAGAGAGAGAGAGAGAGAGAGAGAGAGAATGAGTGGGGGAGGGGCAGAGAGAGAGAGAGGGAGAGAGAGAATGCCAAGCAGGCTCCATGCCATCAGTGCAGAGCTCAATGTGGGGCTCAAACCCATGAACTGTGAGATCATGACCTGAGCCGAAATCAAGACTTAGACTCTTAGCCAACTGAGCCACCTAGGCACCCCAATAAGATACCTTAAAAAAAAAAAAGGAAACTTTATCACTATCTGAATGGAAAAACAACATCACCACAAATAATTAGTGACTGTATATATGAAGAACTCTATTATGAATATTACATAATTGTAGGTACTCTTTGCTGACGAGGATCTGAGTTTGGAACTTCCTCCCTCTTCGTTCCAAGAGTTTAGCAGCTATTAGAGTGGGGTTCACAACATGCAAGCACCAGCCTCAAACGCTCTTGTTTGATATAATTGGGAGGATTGAAAAAGAATTGAAAAGGAAACAGTTTTCACCTATTGTGGTTTAGGGTGATTGAAAGCATGTCTGTGTTCCTACCTGAAATCCTTTTAAAAACCACCAGCAAGTGATATGTGCCTCATGTGGGGAGTTTCCCTCCTTTCTGTTTTTATACAACAACTGTAAACACTTCTACAGCGCGTGCTGTGTGGCACATGCTCTGCTCTGTGCGTTACTATTTACTCCATCATTAGGTGTGCAAACAGAGACCGGGGAGGTGAAGCAACTTTTCCCAGCTAGGAAGAGGCAGGTTAGGACACAAAGCCAGGTGAGTGAGTCGAGACCGTCGGGCTGAACCAGAGGTTTGTTCTAGTTCACTTGGAACCTTCCAATGACGCCTTGAGGTGTTTCTCTTGTGTGTGGCCTGTGGGAGCCGTTGCTGCCTCTGGGGGGAAGGGGTACCAAGCACGGCCACAAAGCAGGCTCTCATGGGCTGATTCCCACTTTCCTCACAGGCGCCTGTGCTTCTCTCTGCCTGGGCATCCACCCTGATGTATGAGTTAGCGGCTTCTGTATTACAGACCCCGCCCCCCCACCGCGCCCCCCAACCCCAGACCGCTGGAGAGTGTACAGGTCAGCTGGGCAGCTCTGCTGATCTTGGCTGGCTTCCTGGTGTGTTTGAGGATGACTGGCAGGTTACCTGGGGCCTGTCCGGCCTGGGCTGGCTTCACTCCCCTGTGCACCTCTTGGGTGTGTGTTAGTTGGAGCGGTGGGGGGCCTGGGCCTTGTGTGTCTCCTCTCCCAGCCGGCTACTCGGGCTTGTTGGCGTGGCGGTGGGGTGAGATTCCAAGGTTCCAAGAACACAGCCCTGCATGGACTCTGGAGAGCTGCTACAGAATTGGCCCTCAGCCACCTCTGCTGCATTGTCCTGGCCAAGAAGAAGTCAGTGGCCATCCCGGACTCAAGAAGTGGGGAGCAGGCACTGTCTCTTGAGGACCAGAGCTGCCGAGTCATGTTGCAAAGGGTGTGGATACAGGGAGGAATGAAAAACTGGCCATTTTTGCACTCTCACTCCTTTGCCAGCCTCTGAGTTGCATGCACCAGGGGACTGAGGCACGGGTGCCTTTCTCTCCACGTGCCCGGCATACCAAGGGACCTGAATAGATATGTGGAGTGAAAGTGTGCTCCGACCACTGTGCCTCCTTTCTGTCCTTTTTTTTTTTTTTTAATGTTTATTTATTTATTTTGAGAGAGACATGTGCACGAGCAGGGAGAGGCAGGGAGAGAGGGAGGGAGAGAGAGAGAGAGAGGGAGAGAGATTGAATCCCAAGCAGGCTTTGTAGTGTCAGCGTAGAGCCCGACATGGGGCTGGATCCCACGAACCGTGAGATCATGGCCTGAGCCAAGATCAAGAGTCGGGGTGCTTAACCGGCTGAGCCACCAGGTGCCCCTTATTTCTGTTCTTTGAGTCTGCCAAGCTTGTTCCTGCCTCAGTCCCTCTTGTGGACTTTTTCCCCAGGATCATGGCTTCTCACTGTTTCCATTTCAGCTCAGACACCACTGCCTCTGAGAAGCCTTCTCCAACTGTCCTTTGCAAGGTGTCCCTCTTCACACTCTCTTATCACATCACCTTTTGTTTCTTCCATGACATCTCTGACCATTTAAAATGATGAGCATGTCTCCTCCCTGTGGAAAGTAAGCTTTAGGGGAATAGAGCCCTTGCCTTGCCTGTCTCTGCTATTTTTTCAGTGCCTAGAGTGGTCGCTGGTGCCTAGTAGGTGCTCAACACGTGTTTGTCAAGTGGGGGATACAATATCAGCACCCGAATGGCTTCCCCAGGGCTCTTCTTGTGCCCAGAGGCCCTGGTGCCAGCAGCCACCTCGCGCGCAGGAAATAGCCCTTTGCCAGCCAACTTTGCAGGAAGATCTGGCAGGGCTCCCGGGACGGCACCTCCCAGGTGGCTGCTTTCCCCCAAGTCCATGTGGGCCCCGTGTGTCTCAGGCAGGGCTTTCTGGGTCACGAGTGATGGAAATTCACTCAAGCACACTTAGGCCAAGAGGCAGGATATTTAATGGTCTGATGCAAGGCTCTGGAGCAGCTCTGTTGGATTCAGGTTCCTGCTCAGCCACTTCCTAGCTGGGCAACCTTTGGGAAGTTACTGAAAGTCTCTGAGCCCCAGTTTCTTCCCCTGCAAAAAAAAGGAGGAGGGGAAATAGTAGCTGCCTTTTCGGGTTTTCAGGAAAATTCAATGGTCCTTTATACGGAAAGCACTTACTGCCAAGCTGATGGCAAGCATCTGTGAGTCCTGAACCACTGCTGCTGTGACGGTCGTTACTGGAAGGTCTTGAATGGGATCAAAGGGCAGGAGGTCCAGCCGGCCTTTGTGAGCAGCTGGACGGAAGAACTGGAAGACTGTCAGGAACACAGGCAGCTGTGCTCTTTCAGTCTCTCTCTGTCTCTGGCCCATTGGTTTTTTCGTTTCTGCACGTCTGCCTTGTTCTCCTTCCTTGGCCTGTGTTTGCACCACATCAGCCATGCTCTTTGTGGCCATATTCACACCGTTTCCCAACTGCGACACGTAGCATCTCTTAGGTATAATTCCAAGTTTCTGGGACCCTCCTTGGGTCAGGTGCCCACCCCTGGGCCATCACACTGTGGCCAGGGGTTGGGGACATGGGCTGGAGTCCCACCCTACAGGTTTCCAAGAAGGCCGCCAGGGATGGGCGGAGACCCCAAAAGATGTCAGCTAGAGGCAGTTACCGTAGTATGTCTGCTTCAAGGCTCTCCTCTTCCGGTTTTCTGAGGCTCTCACACATATGCTCCCACGCAGCCTCACCAAAAATTGTTATTTTTTAAATACTCCCCAGCACACTTACTTCTGATTCCACCAGATTCTTGCCTTTTTCCTCTATAAATCACTTGGTCATTTCCTGGTCTTGTATTTGGCTGTCAGTGAATGTAGAAATTTCACAGAATCTCTGAATTTCAGGGTTGGATGGGAAAACTCTTTCATGTTTATAACAAATACACACCTACACCCACATCCTTGTGTATTTACTAAAATAGTATTAGGCTAAACGTTCAGTTCCACAACTTTCTGATTTCACCAACAACGTCTAGCTTTCTATGTCAGAACAGACAGACATTAAAATTGGCATCATAGAATTTTGTTGTACACAAACTAAAAGTTCTTGAACTTGTCCTCAGTTTCCCAGCCTGTTCATGTACTGAATTCTGAAATCCCATGTAACTCTTCAGCTGGATTCTGCCTATCACTGATTAGAGATGAACCTTCACATCTCATGGTGCAGATCAGGATTTACAAACACAGATTCCTATAGGAAGCGGGCAGATACCTTACCTGAATGAAGCATTGCAGATACAAGAAATGGCCTATATTTAAAAAAAAATTTTTTTTAACGTTTATTTATTTTTGAGACAGAGAGAGACAGAGCGTGAATAGGGGAGGGGCAGAGAGAGAGAGACACAGAATCTGAAACAGGCTCCAGGCTCCGAGCTGTCAGCACAGAGCCCGACGCGGAGCTCGAACTCAAGCACCGCGAGATCATGACCTGAGCCGAAGTCGGATGCTTAACCGACTGAGCCACCCAGGCGCCCCAGAAATGGCCTATATTTTAAACCATAAGGATTTTCTTCACTTACACAAGGAATATATAATTTTTCGCAGCATGTATTTTTTTTGAATGCATGCTTTTCCCCCCTTTTCATAGCGATGTGGGTGCAGAGGAATGTTTGTTTTCTTGTAAGAGTACCGTAGAGAAAATAACAGTGTAAGTGTGATGAACTTGGCAACTGACAGTCTTGGTGATGGTGAGGCTGCAGGGAGTGGCGAGGACTTTGGGGAAATGGGAAACCTGTCCCGTCTCACAGGCGTGGCCACTTCTTAGCTCAAGCCTGTCTCTTGTGAGTGTGGGAACACAGGCCTACTGTTGTTGGATGCTTCCTTTTTTATTTTTTCAAGAGAGACAGGAAGCCAGACTGTTTATGGGAACTCTCTTAATTTTGGAGTATTGGTAATTTATTTTTTCAAAACCAAAAAAAAAAAAAAAAACCACCCCCAAAAAAACACCCAACTCACAGGCCAAACAATGTGTGGGCCGCCAATTTGTAATCACTGATGTTGGTAATATAGTTCAATTAGTCTAAAATCACTAACTAATTTTTGGCTGCTCTCTCATACTGCTGACTCACTGAGCTTTTTGTCTAATGAAATCCTTCAGTGATTGATAGGTTTTGAATCTGAAAACCTCTTAATCCAAGCTGGGTTCCTGGACTTGGAAATTTGGTTTCTGGACCTTCTATTTAGCTCATGCTAAATCCCTTCTGTTAAATATGCTGACAATCCTAATTCTGTCTTTCAGCCTGGTCACTAACCTTCTTGGTTATGTGTTGTTTGAAAACTTGACTCCTTTGATCTATTCTCTGGTCTTACTGTGAAAACACTGAGTGAGACAGGACTGAACTTCTAGAGCCCGAACTTACCAGTTAGCAGAGCTCACCGGTGGCGTCTAAGGGCTAAATCTCACCCTAGACATAATTTTATTTCAACTGAAAAGAGTTAAAATATTAGGGGTGCCTGGGTGACTCAGTCGGTTAGGTGTCCAACTTTGGCTCAAGTCATGGTCTCATGGTTCATGGGTTTGAGCCCTGAGTCGGGCTCTGTGCTGATGGCTCAGAGCCTGCTTTGGATTCTGTCTCTCTCTCTTTCTCTTTCTCAAAAATAAATAAATAAATATTTTAAAAAAGAGTTAGGGGTGCCTGGGTGGCTCAGTCACTTGGTCATCCAACTTCGACTCAGGTCATGATCTTGTGGTTCGTGGGTTTGAGCCCTGCATCGGGCTCTGTACTGACAGCTCAGAGCCTAGAGCCTGCTTCCGATCCTGTGTCTCCCTCTCTCTCTGCCCTTCTCCCACTCATGCTCCCTCTCTCTCTCTCTCTCTCTCTCTCTCTCTGTCTCAAAAATAAACATTAAAAATTTTTTTAAAAAGTTAAAATATTAAAACAATTTAAGACCTATGTTTAAAAATAGGGTTTCATCATAAAATACTTGTATTTAAAAATTTTTTTTTAATGTTTATTTATTTTTGAGACAGGGAGAGACAGAGCATGAACGGGGGAGGGTCACAGAGAGAGGGAGACACAGAATCGGAAACAGGCTCCAGGCTCTGAGCTGTCAGCACAGAGCCCGACGCGGGGCTTGAACTCACGGACCGCAAGATCATGATCTGAGCTGAAGTCGGACTCTTAACTGACTGAGCCACCCAGGCACCCTAAAATACTTGTATTTAGGTGCCTTTTGAAAGATCACAGTAACCGGCAGCCTGCCTTCTTCAGTCCATCAGGTGGCAGAGCTGGAACCGACAGGAGGGGACTCCTCTGGATGGATGTGGCTCCTCCTGTCTCTGCCTCATTTTTCACATCCGGCCTGGCCCTGTAGGCATTTATGGTTGCAACTCTTGTAGAGGTCTCTCACCAGGTGGCATAAATTCATTCACCTGTTGATCATGCATGCATGCATGCAGTTTTTTGAACTCTGATGTAAGTAGCAAGCATAGTGCTAGATGTGGGAGATATAATGGTGTCAAAGACAGATGCTGTCCCTTCATTTACACATTCTCCAGTCCACTGGGGAAGCTAGATATGGAAAAAGTTCTATGTCATTTTGCGTATAAATGACATGAAGGCTAATTGTGTTATGGTACTAGTCCACCAAATTATCTGAGAAGATGGAGCACGTTTTTCTGACTTTCCTAAAAGACTGTTGAGAACAACACTGAGGAGAGCTTTGCTAAGGTCCAGACACATCTTCCATATCACACTTCCCTTGTCCACCTGCTTGCAACTGTCCAAAACCAAGCCAAAACGAAACCGAAAAAATAAAACACATATATAAAGGAAATGAGTTTCATCTGATGAGTCTCATTCTCCTTGCCCTGGCTCTTTGTCTGTAGAATCTGCTGTTTCTTTCCCTTTCTGAAAACAGAATGCTATTGGGGTAATTTGTAGTGTTTTATTGTTCAGGAGTTTTCTGGGGGTCCAGGGAGCAGTTTGGTGATCTCATTTGTGAGATCTCTGGGAACCCTGCTTATGAAATTCCTCTGTGCCAGAAGAAGTGAACTCATTTAAAGGTATCTGGGTATTTCATAGATGTATTCGCTCTGATTTCTCCCTTCAGAATATCACCTCTCAAAATAAAGTGTTCACTGGGGGAAAGTGGTTAGCACTGGAACTTCCTTTATTCTGAGGGTGGATAGAAGAGAGGTTATCCCTTGAAAACTCCTGTCTTAGGATCCTTTGACTGTGAGTAGCATAGGCTAAATCTGATTAATTTAAGCAAAAGTGAACTTATTAGAAGGATATGGGAGAAATCAGAGCTGTGAAGGAAAAGGTGAAGACTTAGGCTTTGGAAAGTTCTGGAACCAGAGAAGTTCTGGGGATCCAGGAAGTAGATGGAATGGTCCATTCCTTCAAGATAGCATAGACAGGATGAATGGCTCTGTTCAAAATGTGAAATCCACGGAGGGAGCTTCTGATCAGCCTACCATGTCACATGACCAGCCCAGCTTTCTGACACCGTCAAGACCCCGTATGATGCTCAAGGAAAACCAAGGGGAGTAGACCCCAGGCGTGGACCCCACGTGTGTTTCTTGGAGTCTTCTTTCCTCAACCTAAAGACAGTTATTGACTCTGAGCTCTTCACCAATGGGGTGCCATATCATCACTGCTCACTTTCTAAATATTTGTCTAATGAACACTAGTGTCATGAACGCTAGCTGTTCTTTGTGGGGCCCCAGTTCTTTTTTATTTCTCTCAGTCTTCAAGCTAAGAGATCTGTATAAATGAACATGGAGAATGCCTACCTAGCACTTAGTATTGTCAAAGCACTATTGCAGGTGCCTTAGTGATAACAGCTCATTAAAAAAATTTTTTTTAATGTTTATTCATTTTTGAGAGAGGGTGCAAGTGGGGGAGGGGCAGAGAGACAGGGAGACACAGAATCCGAAGCAGGCTCCAGGCTCCGAGCTGTCAGCACAGAGTCCAGCGTGGGGCTCGAACTCCTGAACCGTGAGACCATGACCTGAGTCAAAATTGGATGCTTAACCGACTGAACACTCAGGCGCCCCGATACCAGCTCATTTAAGACTGACAGGACTTTGAGGTACAGTTCTCGTTATTTGTGGTAGTTAATGTTGGATAAAGTTGCTGCAAATGCCGAATTAGTAAATACCGAAACATTGCTCCTAGGGGAATACGGGGGCAGGTCCCTTGAGCTTCTGACCATGACGTTTTTGTCAACCCCTCAATGCATAACCTTGTTTTATGTGTATTTCTGCTTTAAAGTCACCTTATTTAATACCTATTTTTGACTCATTAACATCGAACTCATGGCCAACAGCACTACAACTCATGCCTGGATGAAGTTTACCTAACACACCTAGTTTCTTGAAATGTTACATCACAGCCTTCTTGCACTTAGGAACACACCCTTGGGGGCCATTTGAAATAGCAAAGTTTCTAACAAAAAGGGCAAAAATGTGAAAAATGTGGTACTAAATATACTGTAAAAAAAAAAAAAAAGAAAACTTTCCGACATGAAAACTGAAACGAGAAGGTAGAACATCACCTTGTTCAACCTCAGCTGGGAATGTGTGCGTTCGGTGACTCAGATTTTTTGCCGCTGCGTATGTGTCTGAGGATGACCAGGAAAGTAACTTGAGTGTTGATTTTGGGGTTACGAGTAATAGCAAGTAGGCGAATTTGCAAGTACAGAATCTGTGAGTAATGAGTATTGACTTTAATACTGTTCTCCCTGTTTTACAAAAGCAGAATGGAGGTGGAGAGGGGGGGCAATTAGCCTTCTGAAGGTAGTGCAAGCAGGGAGTGGAGAATGGAGTCAGACTTGTCATTTTGCCTGCAGACTCTGTTCTCAAGAGGCAGGGCAGTGGTTGAATGCAGTGTGGCCCCTGCTGAGAGCTGGGTTTCACACTTTGTAGGCACTTAGGAACTAGAGAATACGGAAGGCTGCGGGTCCAAGTAGTAGGGGACGTGGGGGTGGGAAAGTGGTTTTCTTGAGTAAGCCTTTGCTGTTTTCATATCCTGTGATGAGGTGCCAAGGATATTGGACCCTGACGCTTTCTATGTAACAACTTTTTTTTTTAACGTTTATTTATTTTTGAAAGAGACAGAGCGTGAGTGGGTGAGGGGCAGAGAGAGAGAGAGGGAGAGAGAGAGACAGAGACAGAGACAGAGACAGAATTCAAAGCAGACTCCAGGCTCCAGGCTCTAGGCTCTGAGCTGTCAGCACAGAGCCCAATGCCGGGCTGGAACCCACAAACCACAAGATCATGACTTGAGCTAAAGTTGGACACTTAACCAAGTGAGCCACCCAGGCTTCCCCCCCCCCCCCCCCCCCCCCGCCACGTAACTTCCTGAGATGAATCTCTTATAAACCGATGTCCGGGTAGTCTGGGAGAAACACTTGTTTGTGGTCTTTTGGATTCCCAGGAGAGAACAGGATAGTAATTCAGACCATGGACGTTGGAACCCCAGCTTTCTGGGTCTGAACCTGCCTCTCTTTATTGCGTCTGTGACCTTTGGGAAGTTACTTAACCTCTCAGTTTTTGTCTGCAAAATGGGGATACTAACAGTAACTATCTCATGGAGCTGTTGAGAAAATTAAATGAGTATATGTATATAATCCCTGATATATACATATGTCATTTAGAACAGTGCCTGGCACATAAGACATGCTCTAAAGGTGTTTACTATTGTTATTATTTGTCCCCAGCTGTGAGGGTCACGCGCTAGACTCCCTTGTGTGTATCCCCACCCTCCCTTGAGCGATCACCGTGGAAGCTAGGTCAGCTGGCAGCCTCCTGGGTCTTTTCCATTCTGCTACAGGGGCTGCCTGACTCACCTCTGTGCTCACGCAGATGACAGCTAAATAGAAGGGCTCCTTCCTCTTAGCATTAGCTTAATTATAGGGGCTCCCTGGAAGCGGGTGTTGGGAATGTGCTCTGAGAACGGCCCCCTCACCCTTCCCCCCAGAGCTGGCACTGGTACCTAAAAGGAGTAAGAACATTACTTACCTACTCTTTCTTACATTCATTTTTTCTCTGTGATGCTGTACATAGAATCTTTCATCTCTGGATGGGTCCTTGTACTTTTTTGTGTGTTTTCTGTGCCCCGGTTTGAGTTCCAGAAGGTCTGTTTGGGTCTCTGTGGGTGTCTGGCAGCCTCTGCAGGCCTTTCTGAATTATATAACTGAAGTTTTGTATTTTCTGTTCCTTACTGGGGGTTCTTCTGTGCTATAATTTGACTGTTAGGGTATGAGAATTTTCTTTGGGATCCCCTAGCGTTTCCTGATAAACAACTTCCCTGCCGTATTTTCTTCTTTAAAATAATTCTTTCTCATTGCCGAAGCAATACATATTCATTACAAAACATTGCAAGATACAGAGGAAGCAAGTAATCTTACCCCCGACAAATGTTGATACCTTGGTGTATTTGTCTGTTTTCTTTGTTTGTCTCTGAGTCTCTCATACACACAGATGGGGGGTTATGATGATTTATGAGACTACCTGTTCGTCATTTTCCATTTCACCATTGTTCTTTTGTGTGGCTCTGTGGGCTGCGGCGCACGGCTTGACCACCCTTTCCTAGCAGGTGCCCCGAGGACGGTCATTGGGAGTGTTCCCATTTCTCACTATTATAACAGGGCTCTGATAAGCATCCTGGGCTTGCACCCTAATTAGGTTCTCAGAGCAGATTTCTAGAAGTCTTTAGTCATCATGATGTTGAAAGGAGTGTTTGCCTGTTCTCTTGACTCTCCCGGGCCCACGGACCCCTGTGTCCATCTTCCCAAGGTGTATGTCAAAGAATGGACAGGACAGGAAATGGGCCCTCTGCTTCTGGATCTTTCCCTAATTCCAGCCCCCACCCCTCTCTCCTTTTATCTGATTTAGGTACAGCTTTCTGCTCTGTTCCCTGGGATAGGTGGACATTTTATTGTTTTAAAAAATATTAAGACATTTAAAAATCATGGTAAGATACCATCAGATTTACTGCCTTCACCATTTTTTAGTGAATAGTATAGGTGTGGTAAGTTGTGTAGCAGATCTCCAGAGGTTTTTGCAGCCTGAGATGCTGTAGCCACGGGCAGGTCCCCATTTCCCCCTTCTCTCAGCCCCTGGTAACCACCATTCCATTTTCTGGGAGTTTTTGGGAGTTTGACTACTTTAGGTACCTCATGTAGGTGGAATCATACAGTAGTTGTCTTTTTGTGACTGACTTATTTCGCTTAACATAATGTCTTCAAGGTTCATCCATATTGTAGCACGTGTCAGAATTTCCTTCCTTTTGAAGGCCGAATAATGTTCCATTGTATGTATATATCACATTTTGCTGATTCATTCAACTGTCGATGGACACTGGAGTTACTTCCATCTCTTGGCAATTGTGAATTGTGCATTATGCCAGTGTGAACACGGGTGTCCGATGTCTCTCTGAGACCCCGCTTATGACTCTTTTGAACGTCTACCTGGAAGTGGAATGGCGGAGTGGAAGTGTCTTGGGCAGACTCTTCTGGAGACTTGGCCTCCAATTCCTCCGTGCCCCCAGCTGTCACATCCGTTTGCTTATGGGGCACCAGCCATGTTCCAGTCACCGAGCTAGGCTGTAGAGGTAGAATGGCTGAGATAGGTCCCTGTCCTCATGGGGCTGATACTTCACAAGCAGATGGACAACACTCAAGTAAGCAAATTGAAAAAACACAGAGTGAGTTCAGTTTGTGATAAATGTCATGGGAGGCCGAATCAGGAGGAGGCAGCAGAGTGAGTGGCTATCTTAGATAGGGGACACCCCTCCCCCGCAACTGACATTTGACCTGAGGACTATAAGATGGGAACGAGTCAGCCATGCAGAGCTGGGAAGGGTACTGTTCTGGGCCCTGGGATGAACCATGTAAAGGTGGTAAGGAGGAAACCAATTTGGCATGATCGTGTAGCAGGGGAATAGTGGGTATGGGATGGGGAGGCAGAACATTAAAGGCTGTCTTCCTTGCCGCCTTTCTGTATTTTCTTTACCCAGGAAGTTGAATGCCGTTAGCAAGCAAAATGCTGCTTGGTAACCATTTCCCATTTTAATGTGTGCTGGTGCCAGAGGGGAAATCCTCAAAACCTACTGCTTCGGACTCAGACACCATTGGTTTTGCCATAATGACCAGTCGATCTACCCTCTCTCCACCGCCCTAGTCATGGCTGCTTTTTCTCAGCCACAGCCTGTCATGGCCATCCCTGGGTTGGCCTGGGCTTAACTGTCTTTATCTGTAAGGAATTACTCCAACTCACCTGCCAAAAAGGGTTACAAGATATAACCATCTTCTGGTTATAAGGTGGCTGGAAGGATTTCACTGGCAAGCACACGTCGCATCTGTGCTGGCCTCTGGCCTTGTGCTTAGAACCCTGTGACAGCTTTTCCACAGGTGTGCTGTTGAGAATATAGTGACATAGCTGGATGACCAAGACTGGTGGGGTGAATGTGAGACCTGCAAGCGTGTGAGTCCCTTTATACTGGTGGAGCGTGAGTCAAGCTCTCTTATTTTCTTAGTAAATGCTATTATTTCCATTTAACATGACTAGTCATCCATCCACATATCCACCCATCCACCTATCTACCCATCTACCCATCCATCCATCCATCCATCCATCCATCCATCCATCCACTTATCCTTCTACCTGTACACTCATTTATCCACTCATCCATCCATCCACCCCTTCCATGCACCCATCCATTCATTCATACATCAGTCTGTTCATCCATCCATCCATCCATCCATCCATCCATCCATCCATCCTCTATCCATATTCAACATAATGTAATGATTAAGATCATAGAGTTTGGTGTTATCTTGAGTAAATTGGAATCCCAGCTCTGCCACTCACCAAGTATATGATCTGGGTTAAGATTTTTAACCTCTCCTTCCCTCAGCCTCCTCAGCTATAAAATGAGATCGATATTGAAAATATTAATAGAGCCTATGTCCGTGGCATTGATATGAGGGATATGTAAGTCAGTATGTGTAAGGTATTTTCATTAGTGCTTAGTTTGTAGTGGTGCTATATGAGTGTTAGCTATTACTATTAGTAAATCTGCATCTATTTATCTACTGTCATAATCACTAATGCTTGTCACTAAGTATTTCTGGTTTTTGGACTTGTGAGCCTATGATAGGATTGTACTTCCTGTTTCCCTTGTGGGTAGGTAGGGCCATATTAGTAATTCTGGCCAATGAGTTGTAATCCAAAGTGGTCTGTGCCATTTTTATGCTGGAGCATGCCATTACTGGTTCTAGAGTCTCTTGAGTTCAGGCTTCTCCATCAGCTTGATCCTGGTTACGTAGAACAGCCTGGCACTGACATGTAGTATCAGAGAAAAAGAAACATTTTGCCTATTTTGGGGTTGCTTATTACTGCAGTATAACCCAGCTTTCCTGACTGTTTCTCTCTTTCAATCTCTCTTTTTTGTTATCTCTGTACAATAAATAACACTATAGCCTTTTTTCCCTTTTCTTTAGAGCACCTAATATTAACTGGCATTCTACTGTATATTTCTTTGTTTGTTGTTAATGATAAACAGTACATTCCCCATGAGGGCAGGGACTCAATTGTTCACTCTTCTATTTAGAATGTTGCCTTGCACAGAGTAGACAATACATACTCTTTAAATGAATTAATAAATGAATGGGTCTACTTAAATTCTAGGAGTTTCTATAGAATCTTACATTCTGCAGCTACCTTGAAAATCCTTACTGAGGGAGTTAATATTTGAGAATGAACACACTGAACTTGCATTCTCCAATTTTATTGTCTGAATCAAGAAAAGATTCCCTGAGATAGACCTCACTGTCACTCTGCAAAGCTCCTAATACCCTTACTCTATTGCAAGAAGCTTCCCTGTACCCTATGAGATAGTCCTTGCCCAGAATAAAGCTCCGTTTTCTTGCTCTGAACCTTGTAGGGGCTTTGACCCTTCCTGTGACAGCTGTGACAGAACAGAACGTCTTCATACATCTAGCATATCTTTGGCCACCTCTTTGAAACCAGGAGAGACACTCCTCAGTACCTTTAACTATTTTTGGAAGCAAAGTGATATGTACCCCATAGAAGACTTAGGAGGCCGGTCACTTCCAACCATGCTTCCCACCTTGTAATTCTTAGTCATGGGCTGAGAGGCAAGCTCCAGTCCCAGTACCTTTCCTGCTTCATACCTGGTTCCTGGCTCTCTTGATGCCCTTGATGATCCTTCACTATACACTCTGGACTTGCTTCTATTGAACAGTGTCTCCTCTTGCCTAAAGAGAACCCCAACTTTCCTCTGGGGATACCGTCCCAGTCAGGAATAACAACCCTTTTGAGTCAGGAGTTGACTTTTCTGTTGTTCTTTATTATTGCTTCCTGGAGGTCCCACTCTTGTTTAAGAGCTGACCTTTAAGACTTCTAGTAAGTGACCATTCTGCCCTCTTGCTTCTTCTCATTTTCATCTGTCGACCACTATACACTATACAGTCCCCCCCCGCCCCCCGTTTACTGAAGACACTGGGACCCCGAGTCATGATCTTCCTCCTGACATCGATGTCTACTGTAATCTTAGGATGTTTCAATATCCATGAAGGCATACTTTGCATCAACCTAGTCTTATAATTTTTGTGATCCCTTACTTAAAGTATTTTCAATTCCAGAGCCTCTTCAGGAAACAGAGATGTGTGTAAAGACATGTACTAGTAAAGCCATTGTGCTGCCATTGATAACAGAGAATAATTGTAAATAGCCAAACTATACAATGGGTAAATAATGTTAAAACATTTGATGGAATATTATACTGCCAGGTAATATTCTGGTTGCATTCTTTGGGAAAATGGTCATGATATATGGTTGGTTAGGAAAAAAAAATCAGGTTATGAAGTAAGATGTGTATATGTGTGTATATGTCTAGGAAAAAAACCTAAAGGGACACATGGTATTCTTATATATTTTTATATGTGTTTATCATCAAAATTAAAACACATTTTATATGTGTTTATCACATGAGTTTATCATGTGAAGTTGTAAGTGCTGTTGTGCGTGTGTGTGTGTGTGTGTGTGTGTGTGTGTGTGTTGTGTCTGTTGTATATGTTTACAGGTGCATACATCTGTGTTCTCTAATTTTCCCATTGAGTATGTGCTAACAAATATTATTTTTGGGGCGCCTGGGTGGCTCAGTCGGTTAAGTGTCTGATTCTTGATTTCGGCTTAGGTCACCATCTCATGGTTCGTGAGATAGAGCCCCAAGTAGGGCTCTGTACTGACAGTGCAGAACCTGCTTGGGATTCTTCCTCTCCCCTTCTCTTTGTCCGTCCCCCACTCTCACGTGCTCTCTTTCTCTCTCAAAATAAATGTACTTAAAAAAAGACAAATATTATTTTTTAAAATAATAAAGACGCAACTGGAGAGCAGGGGTTCTCTTGGGCATTTCCTAAACTGTGTTGCCCAGTTTCCTTTGTTGGGCATATCTCCAGAGTGTATACGAGGGTGTCATGAGTTACTGTTATCACTTCTTAGAATCCTCAGTTCAAGAGGATTTTAACCAGAGTATGGTTTTTAACCAGAGGCATGAGATTTTAACCAGAGCAACCAGTCAGTTATGGTGATTTTAGCTCTAGATCTATCTAATGCCTGGTTGCAAGGGGTTGTGTTGCTCTGAATGACCTGGGTAGGCTGATGAGCATCCTCATGAAACCATTTGTGAAAGAGAATGCCGCATGTCTGCCCATCACATTGACCCGGGAAAGGAGCTTCTACCAAAGACGGCACAGAAATTTTGCAGACACTGACCAGAAGGGAATTTGTCAGTGTTTAGCTTGGCTGGCTTCCCACAACCTACCTTCTTGTACAGTTAGAAGCCTTTCCAGTGTAATGTGTGAAAAACTATAGGCCCCCTGCCCACGCCCTCCCAGAGCTGTATCACCAACAGCTTTCAAGTGTGTGCAAATTGGGAGACGGCTGGATCCCACATCTCTCTGTGTCATTTGCTGGAACAAATTCCTGTTAATAAGTACCTTGGCTCCCTTGGTCTCAGTGATAAAGAAGTACCTGTTACCGCGAGCCCTTGACAGAAGATCTTTGGTGAGGGCCTCAACACTCAACGTTTTAATTGGCGGTAGACAGATGTGTTGGGAAAGCTCACCCCCACTGCCCCCATCTGTTTCAATAAGAATGCTGTGAAATAGCACCCCCTTTGCCCTTCTGTGCCTTATGTCTTGGACGTTAAACACTGACTGCATGGTTGGTTAAAATAACTCTGTTGCTTCAGGATGCGGTGTTGCCGATTTGGGGGATTAAGTCGTTTTAAGGTCATGAGCTTTAATTCTTACTTCAGTGATTCTCAAACCTTGTTTTGCAAAAGCCCCAGAGCTTTTTTGTCTCAAGGGATGAGCATGTCATTTCCAAGACAATGTTATTTCTGTTTTCATATTAGTAAAAAAACATGAAAGTATACATCATAGTGTGATTTATACATTCAAAGCACTTGCATTCCCATCCCGTGTTCTTCACATGAAGCTTTGGGTGAGCAAGCGGTCAGCTAGTTTTATTTATTGCATTTGATGTATATGTGTTGAGTGCCTGTTGGTATACAGCACTGAGAAAAACATCAGTTCTTGCGGGAGCTTAACACAGTCTAAGGGGATGCATTGGACCTATTTTGCAGTGGGGGAAAGGGTGGCTCAGGGAGGTGACATGAACTCTTAGGTTCAGTGTCAAGTTAGCATCAGAACTAGACTGTTATCCAAGTCTTGTGATCTCAGTCTGTCACCGGTTCCAGCTTTACGTCCACGATTTCATGTGAGTAGAATCAGCTCATTGACATGGGGATGGACCAGATAGCATCCTTTTTAGCAGGATCGGAAATCTGCATCCTGTGATCCCTCTGTCTATAGGGTAGACTTGGAGTGGCCCTTGGGCTTGTTCTTTTTGTTTTTAAGCTTGCTTATCTATCTATCTATCTATCTATCTATCTATCTATCTATCTATCTATTTTGAGAGAGATAGAGAGAGAGAGTGCAAGCGAGCCAGAAGGGACAGAGAGAGGGAGAGAGAATCCCAAGCAGGTTCCACACAGTCAGAACAGAGCCTAATGTGGGGCTTGAACTCACAAGCTGTGAGGTCATGACCTGAGCTGAGACCAAGAGTCAGGTGCTTAACTAACTGAGCCACCCAGGTGCCCTTGGCCCTTGTGCGTATTCTTGACTGTAGGGATGGTCTGATGGAGTGTAACGGGGGAGCCATGCTAAGACCCTGGATGTACTTTATCTTTGGATACCTCTCTGCTAGCCCCTTATTTGAACTCTCCTGTTACCCTCAAAGAGACTCTGAGAAAATCCAAAAGACCAATAGATAAAGAGAAAGGTAAGAAGGGAATATGGGAGAGAGAGCCTGGAGGAGAGAATGACACTTGTAGACAGGAGAAGCCAGGAAACCTTGGTGGATGTGGAGTCGATACATTGACCATGGCATGAAGGGCTTTGCCAGCAACATGGCGGCTCTATTCTAGCTCTCTCTCCTTTTGCTTTTCCCAAGTGTGCTGACAAGCACCATGCTTAGGCTGGTTTAACAGGGATTATACTAGGAGGATTTTCTAACATCCATGCCTGGATTACCCTTTATCTGATTTCTCAGCAGTGGCCTTCCGTGGGCTCAGAGTGTCCCAGGTTCAGCTCCCAGGGCAGCCCAGTGATTGTTTGCAAGTCCTGACTTAGGATCAATGCAGAAAATATGAAAAGTGTAAAGAAAAAAAAAAAAAAAAGGAAAAAGAAAGAAAAAGGAAAAACCCCTCATGTTCAAAGACTGACACTGGTAACATTTTTTTTGTCATTCCAGTGTTTTTCCATGCAGATAAATATGTGTAATTATTTTCATGTTTTAACCAAAATCATGTCATACCATAATACTGTTTTATTGTCTTCTTTTTTCACTAAATTGTACATTGTAAATATTTGCCACATCAAACGTTTTTCTACAAAGGATTGTTAATGATTGTGTGGATTTTCTTGGAATGTATATACCAAAATTTACCTAAAGCAGCCCCTATTATTTAATATTATTTAAGTATATTTAAATAATGTTAATATTTAATATCAATATGTAATAGTAATATTACTGTTACATATAACATCTTTGTCTATTTGTCTCTTTGGATGGCTATTTCTGAATATTTCCTAAGGATAAGTTAGTATCCTTAGTATTAGTTAGCTTTTGCTGTGTAACAAACCATCCCACAACTTAGTGGTATAAAACGACAAATACTTCCATTCGGCAGGGCTGTAATTTGCGCTAGGTAGTTCTTTTGTTCTGGGCTGGAATCTGTGGATATAGGTTAGGCTCACTCAGGCGCTTGCAGCGAGCTAGCTGGTGGATTGCTTGGATTGTTTGGGTGACTGTGGTATCTCATCTCGCAGCCTGCCAGCCTTGTCTACATAGCAATCACAGAGTTGCAAGAGCAGCAGCATGAAAGTCCCCGACGCACAAACTTTGTTGTGTTTGTGTCAAGCTTTTGTCTGTCCCATAGGCCAAAGCATGTGACAGTGGCCAAGCCCAGAGCATGTTTTGGAGGACATTACCAAAGGGCACGGCTACAGGAGGCATAAAAACACCGGAAATGTTGTTTATACATATCCTAGCACGGTTCCCCAGATTGCAATTTCTGTGTCAGAGACCTGGTCATTTTAAAGGTTTTTGTTGCCGGATGGCTCTCCAGGGAAGTGGTCACTAATCTATACCCTCACCTACAATACATACATTTCCAAATTCTCTTGATCACTAGATAGGATCATCACTTCAATTTTCTCCCAGAAAATAACACTGTTGCTTTTGAAAAATCGATGTTCATCGTAAAACACCAAAATAATGTGTAACCTTTATGACATCTATTGTTACTATCCTCCCTGGTACTTGATTCATTCTGACATTATTCTTTTGTTATGTTATTGGGCTAAATTTATTTACATTACATTTAGTATCTCTGGTCTGGAAGTTTACTTTGTTGGTCTGTTATCTTCAGCAAGTTTTTGCTCTTTTCATCAAAACATCTGGGAAGCCTATCTTTTCTTTCTTTCCTCCCCCCCCCCTTTTTTTTGATACTTAGGATAATGTTCTTTAAAAGTTTGAGCATATTTGCCATACCACTCCCCACCTACAAATAAAAAACAACTTTTGGGGACTAGTGCCTTTTCTGAGATCAATTATTTGATCATTTTTCCAATTTATTCCATTATTATATAATTTCCAATTGTATCCATTTTTGGCATACTTTGTATGTTTTCCCAAGAATAATCATTTAACTGAATTCTAACTTACAGGACTGTACATATTATTCTGTAGTGATTTGTAAAACCTCCTTGCCATCTGAAGTTCTGTCTCGTTTCTCATTTTTACGGAGATGTTCCTATTTTTGATTTTTGAAATCTTCTTGACGAGCTTTGCCAGAGTGTTACTGTTCTCCCCTCAAACACCCTCCCTTTAAATTGATCCTTCAATTCCGTTTCATGTTGTATTAATTCCTGCCTTATTCTTCACTATTTCCTCAGCGTTATGGCTTCTTCCTAGTTTCTTGAGTTGAATGCCTTCTATAATTTAAATTATGTCTACTGTTTTGTCAAAGATTGGATAGAATGTATGCTGGTCTCCCATGATAGTGATTTTTTTCAACACATCTTTATATACATATATATATATATATATATATATATATATTTTAAATTTTTTTAATGTTTATTTATTTTTGAGACAGAGAGAGACAGAGCATGAACGGGGGAAGGGCAGAGAGAGAGGGAGACACAGAATCCAAAACAGGCTCCAGGCTCTGAGCGGTCAGCACAGAGCCCAACGCGGGGCTCGAACTCACAACCTGTGAGGTCATGACCTGAGCCGAAGTCGGACGCTTAACCGACTGAGCCACCCAGGCTCCCCTCTTTATATTTTTTAAAACAAATTCTGCTTTATGTATTTTGCATGTAGTTTTATGTTGTAGGAGTCAGAATTTCACAATTCTCTAGCCTTCCTTGTGAAGTCAGACACGTTTAAGCTCAAACCCTTCTTGGCTGCTCTTTGCAAATGATGAAATGATGGGACGGTTTTATATTCTCCTGCAAACTTGGTGATAATAATAATGCCAGTATAACTCTTTTTTTAATACTTAAATGATGTAATAAATGTAAAGAGCTTAAATGATGTAATAAATGTAAAGAGCCAGGCACATGGAATTGTTATTATTGATACACTTTTTATGAATACAGAACACTCATCTTTGTCCTCTGTAATATTTCCATGCTTTAAATTTTGTCTGATATTAATATTCCTACTCATTACAGATTTCCCTTTTTTCATTTTTATTTTGTGTCTTTTTATTTTCAGCAAGTCTCTTGTGAACCACGTATATTTGAATTTTTATTTTTTCTCTGAATTATGAAACTTTGCCTTTTAATGTGATAATCAACCCATTCACATTTTTGCAAGACAAAGCATTTTGCAAGTTTTTACTTCTTCCCTCTTCCAGTCTACTCTTCTGCCTTTGGAGATTTCTGAGCCAAAAAAAAAAAAAAAAACAAAAAAAACTGCTGAGCCAGGATTTTATGAAAAAATTTAAATATATTTTACTTCACACGAATTGTTACTGATATTTGCATCATTTAATTTGATTCAAGAAGATTGTTTGAGACATAACTCCTAAAACTTACTTCTTTGGGCCCATTTCCCTCTTACTGACTTAACTAACTGATTAATTAACTCAATCAGCAGATATTTATTGAAGATATACTATATGCAGGCATTATGCTAGGTGCTGGGAAAAAAGTGTGTGACATACAGCCAGTCTGTGTTTCATCAAACCTACATTTATAGCACGAGAGACACAAAAAAGAAGTAAGCAGAAAAATAGACTGCAAGTTAAAACAAGTATAAGGGAAATAGATAAGAGGGGCACTGGGGTGGCTCAGTCGGTTTAAGTGTCCGACTTTGGCTCGGGCCATGATCTCGCAGTTTGTGGGTTCGAGCCCCGCGTCGGGCTCTGTGCTGACAGCTCAGAGCCTGGAACCTGCTTTGGATTCTGTGTCTCCCTCTCTCTCTGCCCCTCCCCTGCTTGTGCTCTCTTTCTCTCTCTCTCTCTCAAAAATAAATAAACATTAAAAAAAAAGGAAATAGATAAGGGACTCAAGAGAATAGTGAGCTTGTGGGGGGTATCTAGGAAGTTTAATGAGGGAGGGCTTCTTGTGCAGGTGATATTTATGCTGGCACTTTAAGGAAAAGAGAAGAGGGGAAGAGAGCTATGAGAAGAGAGGAAGAAGGGCATTGCAGGTAGACGGGGAAGAAGAAGGGCATTGCAGGTAGAAGGACCAGTACGTGCAAGGGCCCTGCGAGAGGAAATAAATAGCCTTATTCTAATATTGCTTCCATTAAAAATTTTTTTATATTCAACAATTAGGGTTTGGATTAAAGCAATACACAAAAGCACAGTTAATCTCTTGTAAGCTATCATATGAAAGGTTGGAAAGGGCATCTGAAGGTCAGGTGGAATGCTCTTCATCCATTCGTCCATCCACTCACCCATCCATCCAACCATCTATCCACTCATTCTCCCATCCACTCACGTATCCTTTCATAAATCTATGCATCCACCATCCATCCATCCAGTAAACATTGAGTACCTGCTATGTGCCAGGCTCTGTGCGAGGTATTGACCATATAAATAGTGTAAGCTTCCCTTGGAATGGAGAGCCTAACTATATAAACAGGCTGGAGGACCCATGAGGATGAAGTTTGTGCTTCTGTTGGAGTGGGATGGATAAGCGGGGTGGGGGAGGCATGAGTGAGAAGCTCTGTAGAGCCCTGAGCAGGGAGGGGGGTGGCGGGAAAGAGCTGAGAGCAACTCCTGCCAGATGGCTTCATTCTTCCCCCTGAAGGAAGTGGGGACTTCGTGCTGTGATGTGATACACAAGAGCAGCGTTTCCTGTGGGTTTGCAAGGGCATTTTGAATCTAAAGACTACTGCTTGTTGATGTGTGAAGAATTTTTTTTTTTTTTTTGCTTTTTTAGACTTTGTGAAGGGATAATCAGACCGATTTCATAAGCTTGGAAAAAGGTTCTTGAGGTGAATTTAAATGCACATATTTTCTTAGGTGGAGCCCTAATCAAACACCTGCTATATCAGATATCACCGGTTGGGGGGTTCTGCTAGGCACCTGCAGTTGGCTCACTCAGCTGTCGCATGGAAGCTCATGTCCTCCAGTTCCTGGAATGGACCAGTTTTCTGCAACTGACCAGTTTCTAATAGTGGATCCTGTCTGATTTGACCCTGACCTCCACGAATCTTCCTGTCTTCAACTGTGAGCTGAGGAGGGCATTGGACCGCTTGATCTTTTGGGACCCTGTCTATCTTTAAATTTTTTTCTAATGTTTATTTATTTTTGAGAGAGAGAGAGAGAGAGAGAGAGAGAGAGAGAGAGAGAGAGAGAAAGCATGAGCAGGGGAGGGGCAGAGAGAGAGGGTGACACAGAATTCAAAGCAGGCTCTGAGCTGTCAGCACAGAGCCCATTGTGGGGCTTGAACCCACAAACAGTGAGGGCCTGACCTGAGATGAAGCCGGACACTCAATTGACTGAGCCACCCAGGTGCCCAGACCCTGTCTGTCTTTAAAGTTCAGTCATTTGTTGGTTCCTTCCTCGCCTCTCCTTCCACCTCTTCCTCCCTGTTCCTGCCATCTAGTATTTAATTGATGCCTGCTGTATGCCAAGAACAGTCCCTACCTCATGGAGCTTACCACTTAACAGGAGAGACAGACAGGCAAATAATTATACAGATAATAGTATAATTCCCGTTATGATACGTGCTATAAATGAAAAGAATAAGGTGGGTGAGAGTGTATGTCAAGGTGACCTCTCTTATTTTGGGGGGTCAGAGAAGTCTTTCTTGACTAAGTGAAGTTTAAATAAAAAATAGGCGAGGATGGGCAGAAAAGCATTGCAGGCGGAGGGCACAGCCTGTGCAAAGACTCTTAGATAGGAAGGAGTATGACAACATTGACAAAGGTAAAAATTCATAATAAAATAATAATACTAGTAATAATAGTAGTTACTACTTAATGATAACCTACTGTCTGCCAGCCACTATGCAATCCTTAAGTGTGCAATCTTTTTTTTTTAACATTTTATTTTTAAGTAATCTCTACACCCAATGTGAGGCTTGAACTTACAACCCCAAGATCAAGAGTCACATGCTTTACTGATGGAGCCAGCTGGGCGCCCCTAAGTGTGTGATCCTTATCAAGCCATTTAACCTCTTCATTTCACTTGTACATCTGTAAATTGGGGTGATAATGACTGTACTTTACTGGGTTGTTTTGAGGGTCCAATGAAGTAATGTCTGTGATTCTTTAGTTCTATGCCTGAACTATAGTAGGTGTCCAGAAGACAAATAGTTAACACTCTTCATTTTATGAATAGTGTTAGGTGAGAGATAGTTCTCACTGGGGCTCAGGACTTGTCCTTGGTCCTGTTGATGGTTTGTTTTTTGAGGTCATTCTTGGAGTTTGTGCAGAAGTGGAAATCTGCCACTCAGCACAGCCAAACTTGTGAAACACTGCTTCTCCACCTGCTCCCAAGGAAAAAGGGGTGGGACTGAAAAAGGGGCCACAGGTTGGCCTTCAGGCAGCAGAGACATTGGGAACTGGCTTTTGGCATTTGCAACATTGGTTGGCATTGCAGAAGGCACGGAAGGTCAAGGGTAATAATTGTCGCAGGACAGACAGCTTAGGGGAAACTGTGCATTCCATTCCTTATTTGTTGGTAAGACCAATATATTCTCTGTTCTTTGACTGTTGGGAAGACATTTCCCCCAAATCTCTCTGCTGAGAACTTGGGCCATTTTCCTGGTTACAAAAATCAAGTATCAACTTACTGGCTTGAACACAATGATGGATGTACCTTTGCAGCATTCAGACAGCCCCAGTGCCAAACTCTGTGTGTGTGTGTGTGTGTGTGTGTGTGTGTGTGTGTGTGTATGTATGCATGTGCTGATCATAATTGATAATGACCTCCTTTGTCTTCTTTTTCCAAAGTATTTTTATTTATCTATTATGCATTAAAATAGTTTGTTTTAAATATGTAATACAGGGGTGCCTGGGTGGCTCAGTCAGTTAAGCGTCTGATTCTTGATTTAGGCTGAGGTCATGATCTCGCCATTCGTGGGACTGAGCTTCATGACAACGTGAAGCCTGCTTACGATTCTCGCCCTCTCTCTCTGCCCCTCTTCTGCTTGTGCTGTCTCTCTCTCTCTCTCTCTCAAAAATAAATAAATATTTAACAAAAATAAATATGTAATGTGAAGTTTGAAATCCCGCAGGCATAACACGATATGCAGCAGCAACAAATCTCCCTCTTGACTGCTGTCCCCAGGCGCTCTATTCTCGTCTCTGGAGGGACAGCACTGTTACTAGTGTTGGATGTCTTAGTAAAGAGATAGTCCATGTATGAATCTTTTTTATACCCTTAGTAACACCGTATGCACATTTCTTGGCTTGTTGTTTTTTACCTGGCGATGTATTGTGGAGCTCTCCAAGCACATCTAGAGCAGCTGTGTTCATTTTAACAGCCACACAGTGCTCCCTTCGGCGGATGTCCCGTGCAGCCTCCTGGTGACGGGCATAAGACTGTGAGCACATCTGTAATCTGGGGTCCTGCAAATGAAACTGCTCTGGGTAAAAAGGCATGTGCATTTTCAACTTGGCTAGAGATTTCTGGCAGTGGGATCTGGTCCCATGTGCCACGCCTTCTTCGTGTCCCCATTTCTAGACCTGCTGGACCCTCCCCCCTCTCCTGTGAGGTTTCTGAACTGAAAAGGGGCACCTCTGTTCCCTCCTCCCCTCCCCCTGCTTGGAACTGACTAATCCACAGGATGAACTTTCTTCCCTAATCAAAATGCAGTTCCCAAAGACGGGTTGGAAATATAAATTGTGTCTGTCGTTCTGGCTCTGAGCTTGTGGGGGTTTTGGGTATAGTTCCAAATTGCTCACGGTTCGTACGGTGCAGCAAGAGCCCCTCTCTCTGCAGCCAATCCTTCATGATCGATCGCATGCACCCCCTTCCCCAATGGGCTTTCTCCTAAGGGTAAGTAGAAGGCATGGGTTGTCTTGCCTAAAAGAAAAATCGTTAACTCCACGGGGGCGCCTGCTGCTTGATTGGGAGCGCGCGGCATTTAGAGCCTGCTGGCTGCAATCTCACTTTGCAGACTGGAAGTTGTGGGGTGTTTTTATCTGCAGGAAACAGCTTTGAGCGGAAGGGGAGAGTAGATGGATAGATGAGGGAATTAGAAGAAGAGGAAGCCGTGGGAGAAATGTCTTTTTTTAAAGACAAACGTGGCAGGTCTCTCCTGCCCATCTCCTTGGAATGCCAAGTAGGAATTAAATGGGAAATTGGGTTGCTTCTGCCAGTCCTGCCCAGAAACCCTCCTGATTGGGTTCCTGGGGCTGCAGACTCTCGTCTGAGCTTTGAGCGCACCCCCCTCTCCCCTGCCCCCAAAGTCTCCTTTGCAGGAATTGGCTGGTAGCAGCACCTTCTCTGAGGTCCCAAAGGTTCAAGTGGCCAAAAAAGAAACCCTGCAGTGACCGTTCCCCAGCACCAGAGGCCACAGGAGGACTCTGGCCTGGCAAATATGTTCTCTGAGTTCCCATCGCTGCCTGTGTGTATGTCTTGTTCACTGTATTCCCCGGCTCCTGGAACCGGTACCTGGTACACAGTGGGCACTCAATAAATATTCATTCACAAGAGAGAAAACCTGATGGCAGGCAGAGGTCCTGGATTTTTACTCCTGGGGAGAGGACTTGATTTTAACTCCCCGCCAGTTGACAAGCAGCCTCACAGGGCAGAGGGAGGGCTGTGTGTGGGGTGGGCGTGTGGTTCTTATCTGTGTGCATGATGTTATGTCCTTTCTAAGACTTGGATTTCTCTGTTGGTGAGGGAGAAGGGCTGAGGAGGCAGGGAGAAAATGTTTGCCTCTGCCTTAAAAAAAAAACAACTTTTATTTTGGAATATTTAGGTTTTCAGAAAGGCTGCAAAGTTAATACAGAGAGTTCGCGTATACCCCTCATCCAGTTTTCCCTGCTGCTGATCTTATGTAACTATGGCACATTTGCCTCTGCTTTTTTGTGGAGTAGTCAGAAGTCCTTTGAGAAAGAATTCACGGGTAATTTCAATTTGGGTCTTACTACTACTAACAACAACAGAATGGTGATAAGAGTAGCGGTCTAGTAGAGGGTAGCAAGGGAGATAGTACTTACTGAGAGCCCAGCACTGTTTGCAGCCTTTCTCTCCCGTGTAGTAACTCGTGTGAAGTGTAAGCCCTGTCATAACAGTACCCATTTTATGGATGGGGAGGTTGAGGCAGAGCAGCTGCTCTGCTCACACAGCTGGCCTCTAGCTAGTATTTACAACCTAAGTTGTCTGGCTCCAGATTCTCACTCTTCACCATTTTTCCTGCATGATAATAGCTGTCATTTGTTGATGACATTGTGCTCAGAACCCGGATTCAGAGTTTTACATGTGTAATTTCTAAACCCTTCCTCTCACTGAGACGGCTTTGGTGAAGAGCACTGATTTTTGCTGTCCTGCTTGGGACAAAAATACATGCCCAGAGGTTTTGTGAGTAGGGATAGGAAGAGAACCTTAGGGCGCGCGTGCGTGTGTGTGTGTGTGTGTGTGTGTGTGTGTGTGTGTGTGGAGAGAGAGAGGAAGAGAGAGAAGGAGAGAGGGAGAGAGAGAGGGGGGAGAGAAAGGGGGAGAGAGAGCGAGGGAGAGAGAGAGAAAGAGAAGGAGAGAGAGGGAGAGGGAGAGAGGGGGAGAGAGAGGGAGAGGGAAAGAGGGGGAGAGAGAGGGAGAGGGAAAGAGGGGGAGGGAGAAAGAGAGGGAGAGGGGGAGAGAGAGAGAGAGGGAGAGAGAGAGCAAGCTGGAGATTCTGCTGGTTTCTGGCCTAGTTTTTTTCCACTTGGATTTAGACAGATCTGCTCTGTACATTTGGGTACTGGATTTGCCACATCATTTCTCTCCCAGCAGCAGCAGCAGCAGCAGCAGCAGCTATTCTCGAAGCTTGGTCAGAACGTGAACAGTCAGAAGTGCCTTCATTTCGAGAGTTAAAAAAGATAATACTTCAATTACTCAGCAAGC
This sequence comes from Felis catus, assembly GCF_018350175.1. Taxonomy (NCBI): domain Eukaryota; kingdom Metazoa; phylum Chordata; class Mammalia; order Carnivora; family Felidae; genus Felis; species Felis catus. Next base: position 22,386,170 of record NC_058383.1, on the reverse strand, counting down.
ACATGCCTCTAAACTGCAAGAGGCTAAATTGTTTCTGCCTTAGATTGTGCAGATAGCTGGGAGGGGAGCTCAGCTCAGCAAGCTGTTTTGGCTTGGATGGGAGGGGGGATGCTGTGGGGGACAAGGCCTCCAGGGAAGGGTTTGGGGATTGAGGATGAACTTGAACTCATTCCCCACCCAGGGTTTTTGCAGCTGTGTGGTTCCCTGTGCCCTGAATACTTTCCTCTTCAGATGCTAAGCTCATGTTCTTTGTCTCAGCTTTAAATGTCACCCTGGCTTAGAAGTCTCCTCTCCAGACAGGCCTTTGCTGACATCCTTTCTGAAATTCCTCCTGGGTGTTTACTGGACCATGAGCTTCACGAGGCTGGGGATCTGCTTGCCTTGTTTCTGCTGCATCCTGGAGCAGTGCTGGGTGCACATGAGGGCCTGATTAAATATTTGTTGAATAAATGAGTGAGTGGTCCTTTCCAGTGTTTATTTGTGTCTGTCGTGGAGCCTAGCGCCATCTGCCCAATATTAGATTGATTCGCTCACGAACCACAGGCTCCGTGAAGACAGGACTGTGTCTGTCTGGTTTCTGGTTCACCACCCAGTGCCTGCGACAGGCGTGGCCTGGGGTGAAGGAGGTGGGCTCTGGGGTCAGATTAGCTGCGTTCGAATTCTGGGTCCTCTGCTTGCCGGCTGTGTGGTCTTCATTCACTACTGAGCCTTTCTGTGCCTCAGTGTCCACATATGTACAAAAGATATTACGTGCATCTATCTCCTGGGGTTACTGACATAATTCAATGAGTTAATATTGGTTAACATGCTTTGAAGAGGGCCTGGCGTATAGTGTTTTATAAATAATCATTATTGTTCGTGCTCGGAAAATATTTGGGACATAATGATTGGGGATGGGATCTTTGCACAAAATGCACTTTCCCTCTCGGAGTGATAAGATCTCTCTGAAGAAAGAGGGAAGGACAGACGGAGATTATCTGAGAGGCCCCAGAGATCTTTAAAAAAAACAGGCTGTTCAAGAGATGTAACTTTATTTCCCTCAATTCTCTTGGAAAAGGCTAGTTTCTACCATGCCCGGTGTTTCTTTCCCCCACTGCATTCTATATTTCTTTCTTTGCATCGAACCTGTTTTTAAAAAAAAAAAAAAAGCACAGCCTGGAATCTTGTTTGCTAGCTTGCTGCTGGGGTGTGGGACGAGTGCTTCCATTTAGAGAAGCAGCCGGGCCTGGAATGCGGCCGCCCGGCTGCCAGGCTGACTCCAAGGGCCGAGCTGGCCAGGAAAGCACATTGCAGTGTAAGCTGGAATTTCTTCTCTCTTCTTACTCATTTGTGTCATTAAAAAAAAAAAACAAAAACAAAAAGCAATGCATGTACTTGATTATAATTCCAAGGAGTGCAATACATTACCGCATACAGTAGCATCCAAAGGAAATCTCTCTCCTGTTCAAGAGGCTTCATTCTCCCTCACTGCACCTCCAGAGTAAGGTTGCTAAAGGAATAATTTTTTTTTTTTTTTAGTATAAGTATATCCCAAATATTGCGTAGGACAAACTTGTACTACCAAATTAGCCACTGTTTATATGAAATTCCGATATACCCAGCTGCCCTGTTGTTTTATTTGCCAAATTTACCAACCCAAAGCCTCCACTGTTCGCAGTTTCCCAGGCTTCCTCCGGGCGTGTGCAGTCATGCATACTGTGATGGAATTTCTCCTGGCGGAGTCCCAGCACCTAGGACAGTGCTTGGCACATTGTAGGTGCTTAATAAATATTGGTTGAATGAATGACCGAATAGGCACCTGTCCATTTTTCTTTGTCCAGTGGGAAATCCTGTTGTGATACCCATTCATCTATGGCTTTTCCTTTTGATAAGGTCTCCTGGGGATCGATACATAGAGCGGCCTCATTTACTTTTGAGAGTTTCATAACATTTTATGAATGCAGGATAATGTATTGAACTGGTTCTATAACTACGGGCATTGATGTTGTTGTTAGTGTTCTTGCCGTTGCAAATGATGCGGTCATGAACATTCCTGTATGTATTTACCTGTGTGGGTTTGGGTTCATGTCCAGGGATAGAAACAGCATTGACATCTCTTGGACGAAGGGCGTGTGCTTTAATATTAATGTTGCTGACTTGCCTGACAGAGTGGGTCTGTTTGCATTTCCATCTGACAGTGTGTGTTCCCTTACTCTTACCAGCACAGAACACTATTGAAATGTTTTCATTTTTCCAACCTCATTAGTGGCAACTTGGTGTCTCACTGGGGTATCCCTCTTATTTGCCTACGAGCACCTTTTTATGTTTGAAAACTCTGCATTTCTCTGTGAACTGTCTCTTGTCTTTTGCCTACTTTTTCTACTTTCTTGCTGATTTTAACAGGTTTTTATGATTAAAGAACATGTTTTTGGCATGTGTCTTATATATAATAGTATGTAAAGTTGGTTTTTTAACTTTGAGAAATTGGTTTATTATGGACTCTTTTACTCTGTAGGTATTTAAAATTCTTAAATAGCCAAACTGATGACCTTCATCTTTTTGTGTATTTTATATTTCGTGTCTTGCTTAGAGAGGCCTCCTCCTCAACAAGATTAGAGAGCAATTCTCCCATATTTTCTTTTACTACTTAAACTTTTTTTTTTCCTTTTGCATTTAAATCTTTAATCCATCTGGAATTTATTTTGGTTTTAGGAGGGAGGTGAGGATCTAGCTTTATTTTCTACCAGATGGCCAGCCAGTTGTCCCAATACCATTTATTGAATAATCCATCGCTTCCCACAGAATTGAAATGCCGCCTTTATCATATATTAAATTGTGGAGGAGGGATTTTGGACTCATTTTTCGAGAGCCTCCAGAGGCAGCGAGGCGACAAGGAGTTTTAGGGGGCTTCAGCGGAGTAGAGGCAGAGACCCCGACCTCTGGAGGATTTGGAACCAAGCCTCATCTGTGCAGCCATCCAGAAATAGTGTGTGTAGGAGCAGTGGGTTGCCTGGATGGGGATGGGCTGGTGGGAGGGGACCGTGAGTTCCCAGTGCTGGGAGGAGTTTAGTTAGAGCAGCATTTCTCAACCTTGGTGCTATTGACATTTGGGCTTGATAAGTCTTCATTAGAGGCTGTTCTGTGTTGTGTATGATGTTTAGTAGCATCCTTGGCCTCTACCCACTAGATGTGAGCATCAGCTCTCACCCCACATTGTGGCAATCAACAATGTCTCCAGACACTGCCAAAATGTTCCTAGGGGCTCCAGATGGCCTCCAGTTGAGAACCACTGCTGTATCAGGCCTGGGTGGAATAGACTCTTGATCAGGTGCACGTAGGCCCTTTCATGTCCTGAAATGCGGTCGTCCATGATATCAAGGCTTCAGACATCTAGGAGCCAGTCAGGGAGGTGCCTTTCTTAGAGACCAGAGACCTCAGCTTTGGTGTGAGTATGGAGTCTGTGGGGGAAGGGACCAACAGGCAGACCCTGGGAGGAACAGGGATTCCCAGCCGGCCCTGCAGACACTCTACCAAACTCCTCCGCCCCAGCCTGAGCCTGTCCCCCTGCCAGCCACGCCCTCAGGCCAAGGGACCTCACCTGCCCTTGGATCCAGGAGCACAACCTCTGAGGCTTGCGGTGGCAGTTTTGTGATTTAACAGAGAGTCAGTTCATTGCCTTCTCCCCATGGGCTTGTCCTTACGGGGAGGAAACAAGTGTGCCGGGAGATTGGGGGCGGCAGGTGAGGAGAGAAATTCCATGTAGCATAGGTAGGGGTGTGAGTGAGACTAAAGATGAAAGGGAAGGGGGCTGAAATCCCCGGCCCTGGGAGAAGGAAGAGCCAGAGGGGAACTGGCTGAGCTTTGAGCAGGGACTCTGGAGATTAACTGGTTAGATGGGATTATTCAGGACGGCTGTAGGGCAGAGATTGCTGCTGAGGCCTGGAGGTGGTAGGAGTGATTTGAAAAAGGGGTCCCCTTGGGGATTTTATAGACAGAATACTGGGAGGATGGCCCCGGCACACAAACAGCTTTGCAAAGGCACCTGCATGGAGTATACTGGACCAACACCAGGCTTCACTATGTGTGGCTCTGACACACTTGTGACACTTGTGACAGGAGACAGAGCCAGAACTCAGGGGCCTGGCCGAGCTGAGATGTTCGGGCCTTCCCTTTGTTTCAGAATACTCTCACATACTCAATATAGAAAAACCATAACATAGGGGCGCCTTGCCTTGGTGGCTCAGTCAGTTAAGCATCCAACGCTTGATTTCCACCCCGGTCGTGATCTCACGGTTCATGAGATGGAGCCCTGCATCAGACTCCACGCTGCCACTGCAGAGTCTGCTTGGAATTCTCTCTCTCCTTCTCTCTCTCTCTCTCCCTCTGCCCTTTCCCTGTTTGCATGCTCTCTCTCTCTGAAAACAAACATTTTTTTAAAAAACTTAAAAAGGAAAACCATAACGTAGAAGTGTGCAAAAGGAAGACAGTGACCACCTCCACGAGCACCCTCCCATTTCTCCCGCGCGTCAGTAGTGTGATCCCCTCACATCCACGAGAATATAAGCCCCCCAAAATCAGGGGCTTGTTTTGCTTCGTGCACTGTGCCTAGAACAGTGCCTGGCACATGGCTGACACTCAATACCTGGTTGTGGAACCAACAGACCCACACCGCAAACTTGACGTCACGTGTCCTTTCACTTCCTGGGTCACGATCCACTTTCCATCTCAGTAGATACCTTTCTGGGGTACAGGTTTTACATGGTGCCAACAGGTCCCCCCCGTTCCATTCAACCACACCTTCCTGCTGTTTGTGAGTTTTCTTCCATATTTCTATATCACAAGTCTGTTTGGGCTGCTCTCCCAGAGTACCGCAGACTGAGTGGCTTACACAACAAGAATTGATTCTCATGGTTCTGGAGGCTGGAGGTCCGAGGGCCGGCAGGTTCTCTTCCTGGCTCATGGAAGGCTGACTTCCGGGGGTGTGCTCATATGGCAGGGGGCAGAGGGAGAGGAAGCAAGCTCTTGGGGTCTCTTCTTATAGGAACTCTCATCCCATTCATGAGTGCTCATCACCTAATTATCTGCTGAAGCCCCGTCTCCAGATACCATTGCACTGGGAATGGGACTCCCACATGTCCATTTTAGGGGGACACACACATTCAGTCCATAGCGACAAGCTGTGCTGCCTGGGGAAGAGCATGTGGTGAGATCTTTGTCCCCCTTCTGAACTTTTTTCTCCTCCATCGCCTGAGGTCAGTGTCACCTTCCTCATTATGTGCCCCACCCCCCTCCGAGTTCCCTCCTGGCTCCTGCTCACTCTGGGCTTGAGGCCACACGCTTGCTGTGATAGATTAATGACATGACCCAATGTTGAGTGTCAGGTACATCGGTTGGCACATGGTAAGGCAACACGTGAACATTGATTTCATCCTTTAGAGCAAAGTTTTCCAAAGGTCCAGGTGGGGCTTGGGGCAGGCAACAAGTTTTTTTAAGACCTGACACTAATTAACATGAGATCACAGTGTGGCAGACATAGTCCCTTTTCTTTTCTCCTTTTCTTTTCTTTTCTTTCTTTTCTTTTCTCCTTTTCTCTTTTCTTTCTCTTTTCTTTTTTTCTCTTTTCTTTTCTCTCCCTTTCCTCTCCCTCTCTTCTCTCTCTCTTCTCCTCTCCTTTTTTTTTTTTTTTTTTTTCCTTATTCTTCTGACTGGGCAAAGCAGGAAGCCTCAGGTTGGCACCAGTGTGCTTTAAAATTCACTCACACCCCAACCCCCACCCTAACGCTGCGGCCAGGCAGGCAATGGTGTCAAGCCAGAATGAACGAACATGTTTTGTTTTGGTTGTGTTTATTTTTACGGTTGACTCCTAGTTCTGTTAAGAGATGCTGGATTTTTATTTTTCATTTCACTTCCTTTTAAAACATTATGATTTTTCTTAAAATTACTTATTATTCCGATTTTATTGACATTTGTTAAAATTCACATAACATAAAACTCACCATTTCCAAAATTTACAAATGTACTGTTCAGTGCTTTGTATATTTATGATGGTGTACAACCACCACCATCTGATTCTAGAACATCCCAGAACATTTTCATCACCCCCCACCCCATAAGAAACCCACATCTATCAGCAGTCACTGCCCACTTGTCTCCAGCCCAACCCGGTCCCCCCCTGCGGCAACCACTCATCTAATTTCAGTCTCTAGATTTGCCTGTTCAGGACATTTCATATAAATGGAATCATGCAATGTATGGGCCTTTGGGGCCGGCTTCTTTCTCTTGGTATAATGTTTTCAAGGTTCATGTGTCAGGATTCCTTTTTATGGCTAAAAATATCCCATCAAGATATAGCACATTTTTGTTTATCCTTTCATCCACCAATGGACATTTAGGTTGTTTCCACCTTTTGGCTATTATGAGTAATGCCGTGAGCATCAAGTACAATTTTTGTGTGAACATGTTTTCAGCTCTCTTGGGTATTTACCTAGGAGTGGAATTTCTTGGTCATATGGTTTATATTTTTCAGACCATTTCCATTTTAAAAACACTTGAAGTTAAAAAGTAATGTAACTTTAATTTAAAGGGAAGTAGTCATAGTGTTGTGGATGGTGTGTGGAAATAGCGGATGTCGTGAAGGGGGTGTATAATGATGGAAGAGCAGGTAGGAAATGTCTACCTGGACGTGACTCCCTTCCATAACCTGTTTCCTGTTTCCCATCCCTCTGCTTAGTCTTACGACCCTCCATTCCCTGGAGCCTCAGTGCAGCCAAGCCAGTCTTCTCCTTGTCCCCAAGGAGCTCCTTTCTCAAAGATGCTGCCCTTTGCCCATCAGGAGTGTGTTCCCTCTTGTGTCCCCCACGGGGCTAGACGTCTCAGAACTCCCCTTTTGCCTAGAATCAACAGATTAACCCTTAAATTCATTTCCCCCCTTATTTCTCGCTAATGGCTTTGTTGGTGGATCTTTCCGCTCCCCTATAAGCTGCTTGAAGGCAGGGTCTATATTTGAGTGGCCCCTGATATTGTCTTCCCAGGGCAGCCTCCCTTGATAGGTGCTTAATGGACACTGGCTGAGTCCTGGGGCCTGCCCTCAGGCTGAAGCCAGTCCTGCTGTCCTCACTGTCATCCTGTTTGCTGTTACTTTTGGCTTGTTTACCCGTCAGCTAACTTATTTCCCGCTGTTTGGGTGCATTAGCCAGAGGTCTTCATGTGTGAGGCCAGTGAGGGTGAGGTGTGTGTTAGTTAAGCATTTTTGATTGCAAGTAACAGAAACCAACTCAAGTCAGCTAAAGCTAGAGGGGCTATCTGGTGTAGGAGTGTGGGGACATTGCTTGGGACCAAGGGGAAGGTCAGTCTGGCTAAAAGGAGAGGGGAGGAATCTGGGGGCTGGAAGATGGCTCTCCATTTCTCACCTCTCCTTCTTGCCTGTACTCACTATTCTCACTTCTGTGCACACCTGCCTTCCTTGTGTCTAACTCTACGTGGGTGATGTGTAGATGCTGGTGGCCATGACTCTCAGCCTCCAGTCTAAAGTCTGTGAAAGAATCTAATTGGCCCAGCTTAGATCTGGTGGCCAATGAACTAGAGCGAGGGGTGGGATTTTGTAACACCAACACTGTGGGGGTGGGGGGCTGAGCTCTCAATGATGTCCTACTGGCAGATACGTGGCCATGAACCTCATCTTCTCCTTCTTCGCCAGGCTTCAGGGAAGTCATTTGTGAGTGTGGGAAAAGAGTGTGAAGCGACCAAAACAGTTATCATCAGACTTGCTAATCTTGAAAGCTCTAAATAGAGATTAGGAGAAGGGAAGTAAGCATGAAGCTGCTGATCTGCTCCCAGTTCGGGGAAGGAAGTTCTTCTGGCTTCTCTGGCTCAGTTGGGGGGTTGGAGGTGGGGGGGGGGGTGGTTGGAGTATCAATTGGAACCTCCTGGCTCCTTCTCTTTGTTCTTCATCTCAGAATTCCTGCTCAGGTAATTTTGGGCTTTGTGCAGTGCAAAATGAAAAGGAAACGTTGGGGGCACCTGGGTGGCTCAGTAGGTTAAGTGTCTGACTCTTGATTTTGGCTCAGGTCATGATCTCATGGTTTGTGAGATTGAGCCCTGCATCGGGTTCTGTGCTGACAGTGTGGAGCTTGCTTGGGATTCTCTCTCTCCCTCTCTCTGTGCCCCTCCCCCACTGGCTCTCTTTCTTAATCTCAAAAAAAAAAAAAACATTAAAGAGAAAAGGAAAGGAAACTTTGTTCCCTGCTTCTGGGAGCTGTTGATACTTCTCTGAGTTTCCTTAGCTTAAGTTGTGTCCCTACTGTGTCACTTGCCTGGGGGCAGAGGGTAGCCCTGGTCTCCATTTCTGTCGTGAGGATGGGATGAGAACATGGAAATATTCCCAAGCTCTTAAGCCCAGTTACTTAATCTGTACAATGGGGCCAATACAGCCTACTGTTGGCATTTGTGGGTTTGACAGCTGTGGTTCCTGCTCTCACTAGCTACCCAGTAGATCCTTGGCCAGGGTTCTAGGTCACCGTTTTAAAGCCCGGGTTTGAATCGGATGCTAGGCAAGACTTGGAAGAAGCAGATTGGTGTTGAGTCTGAGACTGTGGGCTCTGGAGTGAGACTTGTTTCTGAGTCTGGACACCACCACTTAGCTGAGTGACCTTGGGAAGATTGCTCAACTTTCCTGTGCCTCCTTTTCTTTACCCATACATAGGGATGGTAATGGCACACATTTCATGCAGCCTTTGGGAGATTTAAATGAGTTAAGACATGTACAGCCTTTAGAGCAGTAAACCCTTGATGCACGTCGGCCACCACTCTCCTTCCTGGTTGGTTTCCCACGATCACGTTTTGCATGGCCTCCAGGGGAAGGGGCGGGAGCCTCCTGTGCCCGCCTCTTTGTGGCCCAGCTCTGCAGTGGACCCTGCTGGTGATGCCTAGCAGGCCTCCTCTTTGGGGTGTACGTTTTCCTCAAGAATCATCTCGCAGGGCAGGTTAGGGCCTGGCAAGCCAGACGTTTGGGTTCCTGGCTACTTCCCTTTTCTCAATGTCTGTTTACCTTTAACAAGACTGATGAGAGCCACGAAGCCCCTCTGGGTGGCCCTTCTCTGGCCGTGACACTGTGTGGCAAACAGCAGGTGCGGCGGCAGCCTCTCTCCCCACCCCCTCTCGTTAGCCCTCGATCCCTGGGGACTCTTTAGACTAATGCAGTTTTAATGAATACACATTACTGTTTACATGGCTGAAATGAGAGCCTGGCTGCTTATTTTATGCCGAGGTTTACAGCTCTGACTTTTAAAATCCTGCCTCCCCCACTCTGCTTCTGGCCCCGGGGAAGTTTCCTGGCAGCCCGCCTGCCCCCCCTCCAAATAAGGTATTCGCGGTGAAGTCTTGTGGCCCCAAAGCCACTGCCTTGCCTAGGAAGGAGCGGAGTGTGTAGAACAAAAGCAGGAGATGGGTTCTTCTTTCTTTTTTTAAATTTATAAATACATTTTAAAATTCCCAAAAGCTTGCCTATTATTACAGAACAATTAGAAAGTGGAGATTACCAAGAGAAGAAAATAAAAATCACCCATCCTTCCACTACTTAGGAAAAAGCCAACCATTAACATTTTGGTTTATATCTCTGTAGATTTTAATCATCATTTATATGTATCTTAAAATTAGAAACCCAAACTAAAACACGTTATTCTCAAATCTCTTTTTATCCTCCACAACTAAGGTATTGTAAACATTTTTCCAAGTCAAGAAATATAGATTAATGGCATCGCTTATCAGGCATCTTTGTCTCCTATTATATGGCTGGGTCTCTGATCTCTTTTCAAGAAAGCTTTAATTAAATTACGTTTTGTTTTTTTTTAAATTTTTTTTTTCAACGTTTATTTATTTTTGGGACAGAGAGAGACAGAGCGTGAACGGGGGAGGGGCAGAGAGAGAGGGAGACACAGAATCGGAAACAGGCTCCAGGCTCTGAGCCATCAGCCCAGAGCCCGACGCGGGGCTCGAACTCACGGAGCGCGAGATCGTGACCTGGCTGAAGTCGGACGCTTAACCGACTGCGCCACCCAGGCGCCCCTTAAATTACGTTTTGAATAGTGATATATAGTCACTGGTTTGAAATGAAAAAGGTACCAAAGCGTTTGCCTTGAGAAGTCTCTCTCCCACCCTTGACCCTTATTCAGGTTATCTCCCTATGAAATATTACCGATCTCTTGTTTGTGCTTCTGGAACCAGTCCATAATACACATGCATATCACATGCATTTATTTCTTTCCTCCCAAAAGGAACACATTCAAATGTTAGCATACCTTGCTTTTTAAAAATAAAACCCGGAGCTTGTTCCATATACCAGTACATGGTCCGTGGCATGGACACTCCTGGTGTGGTTTTAGAATTGTGATGTGTTGACCCAGAGAAACCTTCCCTGTGGTTTCATCCAGGCTCCTTGTTTATATGGCTTGGCTCTGAGCAGTTGAAGAAAAAATGCTGCCTCAGAGATTAGGAGGGACCGCAGGTCTCGATTATGAATGGGATCGACCCAGACAGATATGAGTGACAAGGACAAGAGCAGAGCTGGCGAGCCACATGCAGGTGGTGGTCACTGGCAAAAGGCCATTCATAAGTTACCTTTACTTCTCCAGATGGACCACATTTAAAACAGAGGCACTGACCTTCATTTACACCTGGTTGAAAAAAATGTTTCCTCAGGGGCCCAGAGAGAGGATCAGATGTTTCTTACACTTTCTGGCATGACGTTGACGGGTATCTGAGGGTAGGTGATCTCAGAAAGCCAGTTCAAAGTGAGAAAGAATTCCGTGTCTGCCTTAGAAAAATCCACTTGCCTCCAAATCAACGGCATGTGAGGGACTCATCAAAGCATTTCACATTTGAGGTGTTTGTCATTCTCGGTGGTCTGAGGTTACTAGCCCAGAATGTTTTCAGTGGGTTGAGGAAACACTTCACGTTACTGTGATGAGTTGAAATACGGGGTCTTAATGAATGGGGTTTGTCAGCAAAGGCAGTGAAAGACACCCCCCCACCTTGAGCCGGGTGGGGTCATTTTGTATAAGTAATGAGTGTTGTGACCTTCTAAACAAGAGGGGTGATGTAACCTGGGAATGGGGCATTCTCCACACTTGGAGGGATGGCAGGGAGCCCATCGGATATAAAGGAAACTGGGATGGTGATAATAGGGAAGCGGAGAGGATTTCTGTAGGAAAACCAGGGAAGCAACAATCTGTCCTTGGTGCATTAGGCTAAATCCACCGGAAGAAACTTTATTACTTTCTCCCTAATTGCAGTCAACTCCACATGACCAGGTTTTCATTATTGAGTAGAATCAAGTCAAGAGTAAATAGGCATTCTTTTATTATGTTGCCTGTTTTGTGAGGGATGAAATGAAACAAATATCCAACCAAACCTAACCATCAGGCAATTAAAAGATTTCCTTTCCTTTTATTTTATTTTATTTTTTAATTTTTTTTTTCAATGTTTATTTATTTTTGGGACAGAGAAAGACAGAGCATGAACGGGGGAGGGGCAGAGAGAGAGGGAGACACAGAATCGGAAACAGGATCCAGGCTCCGAGCCATCAGCCCAGAACCTGACGCGGGGCTCGAACTCACGGACCGCGAGATCGTGACCTGGCTGAAGTCGGATGCTTAACCGACTGCGCCACCCAGGTGCCCCTAAAAGATTACCTTTTAAAATAACTCTTGGATCAAGAAGAATTCAAAACTACAACTGCAGAGAGGCTATACATGAAGAAAGATAGAGTGCCGTCTAAAAACTTACGAGATTGGAGTTAATCGGTTAAGCGTCTGACTCTTGCTTTTGGCTCAGGTCACGATCTCACAGTTCGTGAGTTCAAGCCCCTCATCAGGCTCTGTGCTGACAGTGCGGAGCCTGCTTGGGGTTCTCTCTCTCTCCTTCTCTCTCTGCCCCTCCTCTGCTCACTCCCTATCTCTCTCTCTCTCAAAAATAGGTGAATAAATAAAAGAATAAAAACTTACGAGTTCAGCCAACTCTGTGCTTAGAGAGAAGTTCATAGCCTCGGCATGTGCATGATTAAAGATCTGTGTGAAGCTGTGCTTTAAACATGACTTGGCTGCTCCCTTATGCTAACAGGTTGTGGTTTGAAAATATTTCTGGTCCACCTTTCTGGGAATTCCATTCAGGCCCAGTTTTCTTGATTAAACCTTCTAGAGTGAGTATTTTGAAGGTGAAACATTCCTCTTACTGTTTAAATTCAAGTATTTTGTTTAAAAAGCCATGTTAACTGTACTATCTGTCAAATTATTTTTGAGCTGTGATGTAAGTATGATGTGAGGGCTGTAAATTGATGAGGATCCAGCGACAAAGTTGTTTCTGAGGGAAAGTAACTATAGCTCTATTACCTTTGGAATGTTTTCTAGGATGGATCTAAAACAAAATTGAGGGGCGCCTGGGTGGCTCAGTTGGTTGGGCGTCCGACTTCGGCTCAGGTCATGATCTCGGGGTCCGTGAGTTCAAGCCCCGCGTCGGGCCCTGTGCTGACAGCTCAGAGCCTGGAGCCTGTTTCAGATTCTGTGTCTCCCTCTCTCTCTGACATTTCCCCATTCATGCTCTGTCTCTCTCTGTCTCAAAAATGAATAAACGTTAAAAAAAAATAAAACAAAATTGAATAATAATACTCATAAAACACATCTGAGGAGATACTATATGAAGGCGCTTTGAGGACTGAAGTTCCTGATAGAATAGTTATGGAAAAATCTAGAAAAAAAATCTCCAAAGTTTTCTGGAGTCTGACAAAAATACTAGAGCTCATGAAAATATTTTTATGATCTCTGCTATATAACCAGATAGGTATATATTTCAAAATGAAGTGTGTGTGTGTGTGTGTGTGTGTGTGTGTATATATATACACACATATATATATAATTTTTAAAAATGTTTTATTTATTTTTGAGAGAGAGAGAGAGACAGAGTGTGAGTGGGGGAGGAGCAGAGAGAGAGGGAGACACAGAATCTGAAGCAGGATCCAGGCTCTGAGCTGGATCATGCACAAAGCCCAACGTGCGCCCTGAACCCATGAACTGTGAGATCATGACCTGAGCTGAATTTGGATGCTTAACCAACTGAGCCACCCAGGCACCCCTAAAATGAAGTATATTTATTAGTTTTTCTCATTACACAAAAGGAGTATGTCATCATTGAAGAAATTAAGAAAGTAGGATCAGGGGTGCCTGGGTGGCTTTGTCAGTGGAGCATGGTACTCTTGATCTCGGGGTTGTAAGTTCAAGCCCCATGTTGGGTGTAGAGATTACTTAAAAATAAAATCTGTAAAAAAAAAAGGAAGAAGAAAGTAAGGTCCAGCAAAAAAAAAAAAAAAAAAAAAAAAAAAAAAAAAAAAAAAAAAAAAGAGAGGACTGTAGGTAAACCAGACCTTGCAGAACAGGTAAATGATGTCATTAAGCCATCAGACCCCTTTGGTCTTCCTGGTCCACCAGCTTATTGGCAGGTACTTCGGCCTTACCATGGTCCCAAAATAGCTGCAGAACCTCCAATAGCAAAATAACCTTTGCTATTATTTTTATGTATGTATGTATGTATGTATGTATGTATGTATGTATGTATTTATTCAAAAATGTTTTCAGAAATTTATTTATTTTGAGAGAGAGTGAGAGAGGCGAGCTTGTTTGTGCAAGCAGGGGAGGGGCAGAGAGGGAGAGAGAGTCAATGTAGAGCCCTGTGCAGGGTTTGAATTCAGAAACTGTGAGATCACGACCTGAGCAGAAATCAAGAGTCGGGGCGCTTAACCAACTGAGCCACCCAGGCGCCCCTCCAAGTCTTTAATCTGCATTCCAGGCATGAAGAATAAAGAAGGGTCAAAACTCTCTTCTTTGCAAAGCTTTGTCTTTTTTAGTCTAGAAGGGGTAGTGATACTCTACCCAAGAAGTCCATCGAGATCTCATTGCCCAGGACTGGAAATGAGGCTGCGAGTTAGAATATTTTTATCCATGAACATTGAATAATATCAAGGTTCTGTTAGTAAGAGAGATGGGAGGGATGGACACTGGGTGTGTAGCTGCCTGACTTGCCAGAGAGACCCCCCCATCTTAGTCTTCATCATTACTATGACAAATTTGTTTCCTTCATGGCATTTTCTGAACATTGTGGTTTAATTTTTACCAGACTCATTTTTGTCTGTTTTCCCATCAGACAGGGATTGTGTCTGGCTTGTAATCAGAGATAATAAGTGCTTTTGAATGAGTGAATCTACAGAGGGTTTTCCTGTTTCCTCTTGCGGAGATGGTCTGTGTTTATCCAGTACTGACTGTTGGGATGGGTTTTTGCCGGAGTCTGGGCATTTTCACCATTTTCTGTCTCTGACTAAAGGAGAAGGAGGAGTTTAGGTCTCTAGAAGTTTGTTTTGGCAGCTTAGGTACACCCAGGAGTGGCGGGGGATGGAGGGAGCTCAGACAGAGGGGCAGCCATACCTTCATGCTTACCTTCATCTCCCGGAAGCCATCCCTCCCTCTGCCCTGGAGCAGCCAGATCCTCGCCGTGGGCATGATGTTTCTTGGCTGTGTCTCTGCTCCGCTCCGCATCCCCCTTCTACCATGGGCAGTGCGGAGGGGAGCTGCATGGACTCTCGCGAGATCCTGACCCTCATAGTCTTTGGTTTGGGAGACAGAGGTTCATTGAGAATAGCAGCTTGCTCCCGACAACTGGTCCACCTCCCCTCAGCTCCAACCCAAACCCCTCTGCTCCACAAGGCATCCACGAAACTCTCCCCGAGGTCCTTTCCGGGCTGTACCATTTTATCATTACAGTTCGGTAGTGCTAAATCCATTCACATTGTTGTGCAACCAACCAATCTCCAGAACACCTTTCATCCTGCAAAACTCAAACTCTGTACCCATCACACAACACCTCTTCATTCTTCCCTCCCTCCAGCCCCTAGCAACCACTATTCTGCTTTCTATGATTCTGCCTGCTCTGGGTACCTCAGATAAATACAGTATTTGTATTTTTGTGGCTGGTTTAATTCACTTAGCATAATGTCTTCAAGGTTCACTTATATTGTAGCATGTATCAAAATTTACTTCCTTTCTTTTTAAAAAAATTCATTTATTTATTTTGAAAGAGTGTGAGAGAGCAGGGCAGGGGCAGAGGGAGAGGGAGAGAGAGAATCCTAAGCAGGCTACCTGATGTCAGTGCAGAGCCTGATGCAGGGCTTGATCTCATGAACGTTGAGATCATGACCTGAGCCGAAATCAAGATTCTGACACTTAAACCACTGATCCATCCAGGCACCCCCAAATTTACTTCCTTTCAAAGACTGCATAATATTCTAGTGTATGTATATACCACATTTTGTTTATCTATTCATCCACTGATGGACGCTTAGTTGCTTCTGAAACATTTTGGCCATTGTGAATAATGTTGCTATGAGCAGGGGTATACAAATATCTCTGCTTTAAATCCTTTTGGATATATACCCAGAGGTAGGATTGCTGGGTCATATGTTAATTCTATTTTTAATTTTTGGGGGGAACCTCTATACTGTTTTCCATTGAGGCTTCACCAATTTACATTCTCACCAACAGTCTATTAGGGTTCCAATTTCTTTACATCCTTATCAACATTTGACATTTTCTTTTCTTCTCTTTTTTTCTTTTCTTTTCTCTCTTTCTTTCTTTTTGTTTTTGAGAGTAGACATTTTAATAGGTGTGAGGTGGTATCTCATTATGGGTTTAAAAAAATTTTTTTTAATGTTTATTTTTGAGAGAGAGAGAGAGAGAGAGAGAGCGAGCGAGCGAGCAGGGGAGGGTCAGAGAGAAAGGGAGACACAGAATCTGAAGCAGGCTCCAGGCTCTGAGCTGTCAGCACAGAGCCTGACACGGGGCTCGAACTGCGAGATCACGACCTGAGCTGAAGTCGGCCACTTAACTGACTGAGCCACCCAGGCGCCCTCATTGTGGTTTTGATTTGCACTTCCCTACGGATGATGTTGAACATATTTTCATGTGTTTATCATTGTTTCGTACATCATTTTTTGGAGAACTGTCTATTGAAGTCAACTTCCATGATTTTGCATTATCATATCTGTATCGATTCAGGCAAGCCAACTGGAATAAACTCTGGTATTTAGACTGATTTTGTGATTTTCTGCAAATAAATCCTGCCCCCACATAACCTCCAACTTTCTGGAAGCCGTCAGCACGAGCACAGCTCTGAAGATAACTTTCTTTAAAAAAGGAAATTCATAAAAGTATCATGCATCTTCCTTTTTTTGACACTAATGGAACAATTTAATGTAATTTCAGAGGGAAGCAGAGCTGCCGGAAGGGGTCGTGTGATGAGGGAAGGTTGCCCAGCCCCGCTGCCAGGCGCGCGTGTGGGAGCAGAGTGGCGTTCACTGCAGGCTCTGGGGGAGAGAAGTGGGTGAGACAACCCGCTGCAGGCCCCTCGGGCTCAGGGCTGAGCCTGGGGAGGGGGATGGGAGGCGGGGGAAGGTGCCTGCCTTCAAGAGTCCTGCAGCAGTGGGTGGAGGTGTTCTGTTCCACCCAACACATTCGACTGCCTTCCAAGTACAGGGCAGCAGAGGCAGTGTGCCCAGGCAGCACAGCAGTTAAGAAAACCACTCTTGGGACTCGGAGTCTCTCTAGGCTTCAGTTCCCTCATCTTTCAAATGGATACATGGATAGGGGCTCGTAGGGGCTGTGGTGGGGTTTCAGTGAGAAGAGGAAGATAAAGTGCTGGTGCCTAGCGAGTGACCACGAATTATGATTGAGGAGCTGGAGACTTCGTCCTTGTCCTTAGAGACACGTTGGTCTCATGAGGAGACAGCCTGGTCCCTACAAAAGTGTAAAGCAAAGCAGGACGAAATAAGGGCTAAGATGTGGTTTGCCCTCACGTTACTAGAATTTTAAGAAACAAGCCATTAATTCTGAACCATAATTCTTGGGCTAGCATCAAGGCAGGCTTCACAAGATGAAGGCATTTGAGTCGAATCTTAATGGGCTCACTTGAGTTCCCGTCGGCAAAGGCTTCGGGAAAGGGCAGGCGAGGGGGGACGATACCAGCAAAAGGCCTGGGGGCTGATGGTTCGCGGTATGTGATATTTGGCCTGGTGATGCCTGGAAGGCTGCCGGAAGATCACGCAAACACTGGAGTCCAGTGTCCAAAAACGACCCTGGCCGATTAAAATGACACTTCCTTGCTCTACCTAGGTGGACACCTAGGTAAATGCAAAAGGGTTATAAACTCAAGTCCTACAGGATCCAGGCAGGAGACCTAATGAGGAACTGAGTTGGGGGTAAGGCAGCGGTGTGGAGCGCCCCGGTCTAACTGGGGAGTAGGTGCCTGGTAAAGAGGACACTTAATAGTAACCTCCGCCCTGTTGGAGTGTGAACCACGGCTGCCAGCTCCTCTGGTTTTTCAAGAGAATCTGGATTTTATGTAAAATTTGAGTTTTTTTTTTCTCTTAAGGACACAGTGTAGACCAAACAGAAGACGTCTGCCTCCTGGCACTTCGTAACGCCTTATCTGCACTTCGTTAGATTGAAGGATGTATACGAACTGTGTTTACATTTAGCAGAATTACTTTGTCAAATCTTCATGTGGTGAGAGCACCTGAAGGGGCCATGATCCCTTTAGCTTTTATTTTTTATTTTTTTTATGTCGTATTTTTTTCCCATGATACCTTTGAATGCGTCGATATTGAAGCCTACACGCCGACTGTCATGGTCATTATGGCGTGTCTCTGCAGGAATCTCCATTGCGTTTTGTCTCAATGACATGTGTGCTTTGACAACACATTCTCAAAAAGAAAACCAGCAAACCTCCCTTATCCAGGGGCTTCAGCCCCACCAGCTTCTACCACCATAACCCAGTGTTGCACCTTATTTTGTTTTTAAGTTTATTTGTTTTGAGAGAGAGAGAGAGAGAGAGGGTGTGTGTGCGTGAGCTGGGGAGGGGCAGAGAGAGGAAGAGAGAGAATCTCAAGCAGGCTCTGCACTGTCAGCGTGGAGCCTGATATGGGGCTCGATCCCACAGACCATGAGATTGTGACTTGAGCTGAAATCAAGAGTCAGATGCCAAACTGACTGAGCCACCTGGGCTCGCCAGTGTTGCACCTTATTGAGGAATCAGGGAATGTGGTCTGATTGACCGTTGTGGCTGAGCTAACGTCTAGATGAGCCACCTCCGCTGGCCAATGTCCAGAGGGCAGCTATTTATTTTAGGAGCCAGAGTTGGCAAACACAGTTTAGATTTGCACAGACCTGACTGATCTTACAGGATCCACCTGCTGTTTAGAATAATCTTTTTTTTTTTCTTTTCTCCTAACTACATACACCTTTTAATGCTGAGGGTAGCTAGCTAATGCTAACATACGAACCTTAAAATCTCAGGATGGGATGGAACCTAAAAATTCGTTTATTCCAACCGGCCCTTTGTATGAGTCAAAAATCTTGGTGACCGATGATGGGAAACTTAAACTAGCTTAATTAAGAAGGGAATTCATTGCTTCGCGCTCCGGAAAAGTCCAAGGGTATCTACCTTCAGATATAGTTTGAGCCAGGGGCTAGTTGTGGTACCAGGTCAGGGTTTCTCTTACTCCATCTCAACTACATTCTCACATGAAAGAGCCTCCCCTCACTGATATGCCAAGATGGCCTTGGAAGCTCTACATTTCCTCTGTGTTCAAGTTTATGCAAGGAAGAGCATTTGCATCTCTGTGGTTCATCTCACTGGATCTGAATCCGCCACAGGGCCAGTGAGAAAACAATGGTCTGATTAACCAGCTTGTGCCCTTTTGGAACTCAGGGTGGCATTTTGTGGACAAAGAGTGGGAAAGGGATAGCTCTTCAGAGGGTATGTGGTATTGTTATTAAAAGATGATTAATTTAAGTGCTTAGCTGTACCACCTGATGCTTGAATCCCCTTCCCAGCATATCACTGGTGACCATCCAATCTTCAAGAACTAACATACTGCTCCCAGCCGCTCTAGTAATGACAGAGTTTCTCCTAATGCTGAGCTGATGTTGGCATGTCTGGAGTTCCTGGCATTGTCTCTGGGTCCCAACCACGATCAGCATGGTTTGGCTAGCATGTGAGGGGAAGGGTTGCTGGTTACCACAACAGGGAGCTGCCAATGGACACCCTAGCTTGAAGCATGCTTTTATAATCATTGAGGTGGGAAAAGGGACCTTGGCAAGTCTTGTGATGGCTCTTGAAGCTCTCCCTGGAAGTACCCATCACTGCCCAACACATACTGCTGGCCAAAATAAGTCATGTGGCCAGGCTAACTTCAAACAGGGGCGGACAGGTGCCATACTGCTCTATGCTCCGGAGGAGGAGAGAATCAGAATTGTTGATCTAGTGGCCAGCACACAACTCAGCTTCTGTATTTCTGTGTTTCTTATTAACCCATTTCTATTTCTTCTAATGAGAAGAAGTAATTCTTTTTCAAGACCCTAATATTCATCTTTGTTTTGTTACTTTCTACTACTGCATGATATCTCTAGATCTGGATTCTAAAATCCAAAGGCTCCAGTCACAAATCATCTTCTCCTGTAATGAGTAGACCCCATGTAGCTTTATTCTAGATCTGGGTAAAAGCTAATAGGTAAGAGAGGTTGGCTGTTTCCTTGGACTCTAGCACAGGACACTAGATAAGACCATCTAGGTTAACATCTGGCTGTTGGTTAGTACATTTGGGGTACACTTATTTGCCCAATTTCTAATGTACCTCAAACCCTGAGCCCTCTGTGGAGGGAGAACGGAACACAGCTTCCAGAAAGGATATTGAGATACGGGGGGAAATGAGAATGGGATAGAAAGTGCCAGGAATAGGAAAGCTTTGAAATTGTCCCCTTTTGACCGTTCCTTTTTATAAGATCCCTGCCTGGGGTGCCTTCCACTGGGATCCCCATCCTTCACCCTGGGACTGGCTCAGTGGGTCACCACCCAGGAAGAGGCACCAGAAGAGACAGCAGTTTCTGTTTTCATTCTGCAGGATATGCCCACTGGGGCACTATCAGGCCTGGCTGGTCATTGGGCATCTGTAGCCATGGGTGCTCATTCTCTTCTTGGGCATGACTCTCCTCTCATTAACCAGGATATGTGTGTTCTTGAGCCTGGCTCTTTCCTTGGAAAGAGTGCTCGCGTTCTCACCATTTCTAGTAGGATGCCAGGGACTCTGTTCTTGGCATTGCCTTATTAGCCCTGCAATGCTGAACTCCAGCCTTTCCTGCCCAAGATTGTCCTGTCTCTCTCCCAAATGTGAAGC
The DNA here is from genome assembly GCF_018350175.1 of Felis catus. NCBI lineage: Eukaryota > Metazoa > Chordata > Mammalia > Carnivora > Felidae > Felis > Felis catus. The sequence continues at coordinate 22,365,925 of NC_058383.1, read as the reverse complement.
CCTTCTTAAAAGCTTAAATAAAGGATCTCAGTCTGCCAGGCAGCTCCCAGGCATCAGAGTATCGCCCTGCAGGATTATTTTTGTCAAGAGTTTTCTCAGAAGCCTTGATGTCTACATTAGTTGATTATTTATTCGTCGAAGTATTTATTGAATACTTGGCTGTGCTCGGTCGCGGTGGTAGGGTGTTTAACAGTGAATACAGTTGCCACAGTCTGCCATTATGAAAGCATCGTCTGGTACAGAATACAGACAAATAATCAGGCAGGTGCACATACAGTGCCTGTGTGGTGTGGTCACTGTAAGCACAAGACCTTGAGGTGTGCAGAGTCGGGGCTCCTGATGGCAGGCATTGGGAAGGCTTCCAGGACTAAGTGATATCAAAGTCCAGCCTTAAAGATGATAGGTTTAATTAAGTCAAAGGAGGGCATGGAAAGAAGAGGAAGAAGTTTCCGGGCAGAGAGAATAACAAAGGCACAGGAGGGCTGAGGGAGCAAAATCAATTTGGCATGCTGGTGCAGAGAGCGTCTGTGTTTGTGTGTTTACAGGGTGGGGATGTGGTTAAAGGAAAGGAAGGCAGGAATCCAATCACAAATGGCTCATGTGTCCAATTAAAGAGTGTAGATCTTATTCTGAGGGTGCAGAGGTCTTTTTTTTTTCTTTCTTTTTTTTTTTTTTTTTTTTAGCATTACATGATTCAATTTGCCTTTTAGAAAACTACTCTGGTTCCAGTTGAAAGATGAATTTCCAGGCGGCAAGGCTGGAAGGGACTTGGGTTGGGAGGTGCTTGCAGTAGTCTGGGTAGGACTGGAGGATGCCTGGGTGTAGTGAGGAAGGAGGGGGGGGGGTGGATGGTTGGAGACTTATTTGGAGGGGGAGTTATTGAGAGGAATTGGTGATTGATTGGATGTGGAGGGGGCCAGGACAGGGAGGAGGCAGGGATGGTTGTCGGGCTTCTGTGTAGGGGTGGTGGTGGTGCCGTTTGCAGAATGGGGGACCATGGAAAGAAGACCAGGTTTTGAGGGAATTCTGAGTTCCTCTTTTAGGTGCCTCGCTGATGTCCACATGGCACAGCCTGGTTGGCATGTGGGGCTTCAGACCTGGAGCTTGGGGCATGAATCTGACTCAGGACGGAGATGTGGGACTTTGTTGCATATCAGTGGTAATTGCAACCATGGGGTGTCATGAGCTGTCCCAAAATGCTCACATAGGCTAGGTCCGGGGCGAAGTGGGCTCTGGGTGGGGACACCGGCTTTGGAAATATTGTTGAAGTGTGTAGAAATGTAAGAAATTGCAGAGTCATTTCAGCAAACGTGTATTAAGTAAGAGCTTGTGCAAGTCACTGCTGTGTGGGGGGGACCCTCTGCCATGTGCAAGTCAGGCATTGTAGGCAGCAGTGATCACTGTTAGAGGCTGTCCATGAATGCCCACCATGTAAAAGGGGTGGTGAGAAGGGCTGGGGGGCGAGGTAGAAAAAGAGGGCAGTGAGCCAAATGGGTGGAAAACACCCCTCTGTTAGAGGGACTGTGAGGGCTTCCTGAAGAAGGTGACTCCCCCCTACCCCCGCCCCAAACCTGGAATAGTAACCTCAATACATGATTTTACTCTGACACTCTTGTCTGACCTTGGACATGAGTAATATAGTGGTTCTCTTTACTCACACAAGAAAACTAAGAAGGTAGCTTTTGTAGCTAGTGTTTAAGGAGGTCTTTTCAGATGGGGTTTGGAGTTTTGGAATGGAGCCAAAGGACAGAGGACAGATTGGTAAGAGGGAACAGAGTAAAGGATAGCCCAGAGGAGAGAAAGTATGAGAGATGTTTTCAGGAAGGGTTAGTTTTTTGCCATGGCAGGAATCAAGGTGACTGAGAAATATTTGTGGGAGGTCATAATAGAAAATATAGCGGTCCCCCCTTATCCACAGGAGATACATTCCAAGACCCCCAGAGGATGCCTGAAATAGGGGAATAGTACTGACCACTATACATAACCAGGTTTTTCCCTATACATACAGTATTGGGTGCAATAAGAGATTAACAACAAAAACTCACAATAAAATAGGACCACTGTAACAATATACTGTAAAAACATTATGTGAATGTGGTCCCTCTCCTTCTCAAAATATCTGATTGTCCCGTCCTCACCCTCCTTCTCGTGATGGTGGGAGATGATAAAATGCCTGCGTGATGAGATGAAGCGAGGGGACTTCTATTGCCCTTCTGATGATACATCAGAAGGAGGATCACCTGCCTCTGGACCCTGGTGGACCGCAGGTAACTGAAACCGGGGAGGATGAAACCTCAGATAAGGAGGACTACTGTTGTGGGAAGGTTTGGCATCCGTTGTGGAGGCCCTGGGGGGTTATTGAACGATTAGAATTCAGAGACCGGTGTGGTCTCCAGAGGATAGTGGCTAAGAGTGTGAACTCCTGAACCAGACAGTTGCATTTGAACTCAGCTGCTTTCTAGCTCCGTGGCCTTGGGCAGATTATGTACCTCTCTGAGCCTTGGTATTCTCATCTGTCAAATAGGAATGAAGAGCCTCCTAGGTGGTTGTGAGGAAGGAAGTAAGATGGGTATAGAAAGCACTCAGCAGAGGCCGCAGGACAGAAATCCCTTAATTCATGTCAATGTAATAATATGTTATATATCATCAGACCCACAGAAACACGGGGACTCTTGTATCACCTTAGCAACTTGTTCACGTCTGTAGCCTCAGAGCTTGGGATAGCATCTGGCATATAGTGGATGCTCAGTAAATACTTCTTGGATAAAAAGTGATTGTGCCAGCTTCATTTTGGAAGAGCCTGTTTTCATGTGGGAGAGTTCTTTGACACCTTGATAGAATCTATGGGAGAAGGTGAGGTTCCCATTCTTCTAGTGCTTGGGTTTCCAAGAAGAGAGGCTGACCTGCAAAATCGGAGTAGGTTTTTGGGGTTCCTGAGAGCGTCTGGGAGGGAGGCAAGTGAGGAGCAGAGGATCGATGAGGTGGTGGGAGACAGTGTTCTGTGGAATGTGACCCCCCTTCCCACATCACCGTGGAAGCCCCTGAACATCTTCTGTAACATTTTACACCTGTAATGCTTCTCTCTCCCATCTGCTATGGTCAAAATGGGATTTGTAGAGACCCATGTGACGGTCAGACCCCCTAGTAATTCTCCTTACACGGGAAGGCAGCTGTCTCCCAGCCAGCTGGTGTCTTCTGGATGTGGGAAGCTTTCATCTGGGGGAGGATAGCGGTATGAGGAAAGATGGCAGGAAGCATGTGTGTGTGGAGTATTGATAGGCCAGTCTCTCGAACCCCCATAGCAGCTCTGTTTTTTGTGGATGGGCAGGTGCTCAAGGTAGATTGTTTTTTTCCCACCCGAATTTATGGAGTCGCTCTTTTGAAAAGCATTTCAACAACTCGTGTGCAGATTCTAGGAAAGGAGTTAAATTTGGTTTTCAGTGTGTGTCTTTCTAGATTTCTCTCTTCTAACTTGTTGTTGCTGTGATGTCTCCAAACGAAAACATCGAGTGCTTTATTATGGGCCTCATAGGTTTGTTATGAATTTGTACATGTGAAGTTCTTAGCCTAGTACCCGACACATAGAAAACACTTAATGTCATTACTGTTCTTGGCTAGCACTGGGCCCATTTAATCCTTACAACAACATCGTGTGGTAGGCACTGTTATGTGACAGCCAGAGACACACCTGTCACATCCTATGACTCTGAGCAGATGCCTAGTCACATCGGAAGGAATCGGAAGCTCACAGAGGCTGACGACTTGCTCAGGATCCCTCAGAAAGCCCGCGGCAGAGCTCTCTGCCATGGCAACCATTTCTAAGCATCAGTGCCCAAGGATGGACTTGAGGATTCCCCATCCGTCATTGGCTGGTCTCCCAGAACACTGGGAGTGTCTGGTCAAGGCAGTAGAGGGAGCCATTAATTCCCAAACAGCGCCCACTTGGGGTCAGCAAAGGCACCCCCAAAGACCTTACTGTCCACTGTCACCTCACAGCCCGAGACTTTTACCTTTCACTGCCTTTGATGCTGCCGGAAGCCCCAGGAACCAGCCAAGGGGAGATTTTCTCTGTCAGCCACCGGAAGGATGCCATGATGGTTCCAAGGTTCTGGAGCTGATGGTGGAGCAAGGGCCAGAATTCAATTTCCGGATTTCCAAATTGGTTCTATTCTCCTCTCAGTAGACCACGAGGCCTCCAGACGAGACAGATGGCAGACAGCTACAGGAGTTTAAAATAGACCGAGCTCACTTCTGAGGTAGACATGTGCGTGGAGAGTGAGCTGGAAGACAGGGACCCCTGTGTGGGAAAGCATTTTGGCAAAGAGGAGCCCAGAGGGGAGCGTTGAATGTGAGGGTGAGTGTAGTTAGGTGGGTGTGAGGGTGTGAGCAGGGACCTGGGCAGGAGCCAACCTGAGGCACAGCAGGAAGGAGGGAAGAGAGAGGGTGGCTGCCAGGCAAGATGATGGCTTCCTCCCTCCTCTCCAGCTGCGCTCTGCCAGCTGTGCCACCGAGAGATGTGAGGGTCAGGTGGGCAGACAGAGATGCCTACTGTTTTTTTCCTTCCCATCCTTCTGGCCTGCTGGGTCTTGGCGGCTGATGCCTCAGGAGGAGGGTGAAGAGCCTGCAAAGAGGGCTCACCTGTGTGAGCCCTGTGTGAGCCCTGTGTGAGCCCTGTGGCTCCTTTGGGGTGACTTTGAGGCCCATACATCCCCCACTTTTGGGCAAACAGACCCTAAGGAGTGGTCCATAGCCATCATGTTTGAACTGTGTGACCTGCCCTTCCCTGCCCACTGATGATGGACCAGGCATGGCTCCCCCGATTCTTCCTCTGGGTGCTTGGGCTTTGCGTTGAGAGATGCCAGCCAGCCTCCATCAACGCCAGACTGGAAGGGTGTGCCATCTTGGGGACTGCGCGATGCGCACAGGAGGGAGCACTCCCGTGCTCCCGATGTGCTGCGGGAGGCAGGCTCGGAGGTCGTGTGGACCAGAGAGATGCAGGTGGCCGTGTCAGTTCTTGACGGTCCTGCATTGAAGCCAAATCACACTTACTGCCCCTGGTTTCCATGAGGCACTTTTCTTTCCTTATAACAGACTTCCTCCTTTGCTTGAGCTGGTTTTAGTGTGATTCTGAGTAAGAGGCTGAGGTGATGGTGCGAAACATAGCCATCGGTGGAAGAGGTTATTGGAATCTCTGTGGAGGGCACATTTTGGGAATTATTAGGGTGCAGTTCTGATTGGAGGGGGCCTCGTAGGTATCTGGGGATTCAGAAATAGCTGCTGTGGCAGGTGATGTGGGCCCTTCTCGTAGCCATTGTCCCTTTGTTCCTAATTGTGTTTAGTGGCAATGTCCCCAAGGGACAAGGTAAGAATGATCCATGATGATTCTATTTCCCGTGTCAGCGGTTGGTCTAGAGGCGAGCATGGGACACAATTTTGGTCAGCCTAAGACAGGAGAACTCTTGTTTTCATCCCATTTCCTTTTTTCCTGCCTTGGAGGTTGTCAAATGTGAAAATAATGGTTGGAGCTACGGCCACTGCCTCGTGACTATAACTAGATGCCTAGAGCTGCAGTGACACTGGCCTGGAGCACTGACATCCTTGGATCACTCATTCAGCCCCAGAAACCTCCTGCTCCAAACTCCTGTGTGTGTGAGATTTATTGATGAACTCGTGTTGTTTAAGCAGCACGTAGTTGGCTGTTCTGTCAGTGAAGCACAAAGCATCTTAACCGATATAGGTAGCCTTCGTGATTTGGGGATTTGGGAGGGAAACAAGGTGATAGCATGTACAGTTGGGGGAAATAACTTTTTTAAGGAGAGAAGTAACACTTTTTCACATGAAGACTTTCAGTTCTGGTATATAGAGCCCTGGATTTGAGAGTTGTGTGAACTGATACCCATCCACCCATCTACCCACCCACCCAGCCACCCGGCTGTCCATCTGTCCGTCCGTCCATCCATCCATCCATCCATCCATCCATCCATCCATCCATCTATCCATCTATCCATCCATCCATCCACCCACCCATCCATCTATCCACCAACCCACCCACATATGCACCCATCCATCCACCCACCCATCCATCTATCCACCAACCCACCCACACATCCACCCATCCATCTATCCATCTATCCATCCATCCATTCATCCATCTATCCCTCCATTTGACATTCTTTTTATGGAGTTCTCCCTTTGAGCTATGGTGGATTTCCTTCCTGGCCTTGCTTGATTCTGTCTGTTATCATTTCAGAATAAAAGCTTTTCTTTTTCCAATCAGGTCATGTGTAGAGAAACAGGATTAGGTGGTCATAGAGGGTGTGAAGGAGATTCTGCTGAAGCTTCTCTCTAGGGACACCTTGCCTTCCAAAGTGTCTAGCATTTATAAGAGAAGTGTTGATTTTTAGACCTTGGGGGAAAAAGTGTTTCTTCAGTTTTTAGGACATTAAAAGTTCCCATTTCCCTTCATTTTACTCCCTGGAGCTTCCTTAAATATATTCAAGCCCTGTCAGCATAAGGCCTGACTTTGTTGGCTGGAGAGGGCCCAGGTATGTCTGCAGAGAAATCTTATGGAATTGCATCAAGAGCCCCTCCCTCAGGAAATAATGACTTATTTTAATAGTAGTTTGGGGGTGCCTGGGTGGCTCAGTTGTTGAGCGTCCGACTCTTGATTTTGGCCCAGGTGGTGGTCCCAGGGTTGTGGGATTGAGCTCCTTGTTGAGCACAGAGCCTGCTTGGGATTCGCTTTCTCTTTCTCTTTTCCCCTGCCCTTTCCCCTGCTCGTGTGCTCTGTCTAAAATAAAATTTAAAAAAATCTTTAGTAGCAATTTTAAGGGGAAGGAAGATCTTTATTTTTCGATTCTTAGGAATTGGGCTTTCTCACCACTGGTCTTTGTTACAACAACCAGTTCTAGAAAGTATTTTCAGTTTACAAAGTTTTTCCCCTCCTTGAACCGTTACCCACTTCAGGTTCGAAATGGAACGCGTTCGCGTGTGTGCTTTCTCCCTCTTGGTCTGTTACTGGGGTACTAGAGGGTGGGGTGTGAGCACTGGCAGATTTCCGATCAGGGCCCTTGGAGTTGTGTGTGGGGAGGAAAGAGGAGGAGGAAGAAACCGGGGCTGTAGGAGTGTGAGCCACACTCTCAGAAATAACCATATCTGACTTCATTTAGGAAATGGAGTTCTTACGTCTTGAACAAAGTTGGCTTTTCTCCTCTAAACCTGGCCTTTGCAAATGCTTAAGTCCTTGCTTGAGTGTGGTGATGGTTGGGGTAACAAGGAAGGGTTTATTTTGGGTGGCAGGCACATCTGGAGCCGATGGTCACAAACCTGGCTGAACGGTATCACCTGGAGGCCGTGTTTATACATATGGATTCGGAATCTCACCTCAGACCTGCCAAGTGAGGAGGTTGTCACTAGTGGCTGCATGTTAGATTGACCTAGGGGAGCTTTTAGAGGTCCCAGTGCTCTGGCCCTACCTCAAACCAATTCAATCAGAATATGTGGGGGTGAGGCAGGAGCAGCAGGTTTTATTAAAGGCTCCCCAGGTGATTATAGCAAGCAGCCAGGTTTGAGAGCTACTGGGGGAGATAATCTGTACTTTTTTGTAAAGCCTGATTCAGTCAGTCTCTTGAACATCATTGATTGGATCGTAGCCACTTACCATTATAGGCGAGGCAAGCTTACCCCACCTTCATTACTGCAGCAAACTGCTTGCTAATGGGCACATTTGACAAATACCAAACCACAGGGACCCAAAAGGAATATAAAATTAAAATTAAGTCACACCAGCCTTGGGCATGCATTTCCCTTTTCCACATCAAAAATCTCATAAGTTAAAAAAAAATTAGAGAGTTTTAAAATGTAACTGGGGGGGGGGGTAATATATTCACATGGTTCAAGAAATATAAGGAAGTATGTAGTTTTAAAGTCTGTTACTTATTTGTCTCCTGTTTATCCACTACCCACCCCTTTTTCCCAACTCCTTCCAGAAGTTTTTTTCTCCCACCCCCAATGTTTTCATGGGAAAAGGTGGGATACTACAACCCACATTCTTTGCTGTTTTTGTCTGCTGATATTTGGTCATTAGGCTCCATATGGTGTAATGGCCGACGTTTGTCCTGATTTGTTGCGTATCTTCGCTGACTGGTGGGGGCTCACGCCATGCCAATCTTTACATATTTGAATTGCTCCCCTTTCCCCTCCCACCCTGCATCTTGGAGATCGTTCTGTATAAGTAGTAAAAAGAGCTTTCTCATACTTAAAAAAAAAACAAACAGATGCAGAGTATTCCATTGTATGGATGATTCATAATTTATAAAACCAGTCCTTTAGTGGTGAACTTTAGATTATTTCCAATTTGGGGCTTTTGCAAACAATGCCATTAAGAATAATGTGGTAAATACATCATTTCAGATGTGTAGAAATCCATCTCTAGAATTCCCATTAAGTGCTATTTTTTTGGCGAAAGGGCATTTGCTGAAGTCTAACAAGCAGTGAAAAAATTTGTTGCCTTATCTAGTGTGGCTGCACCAGGCAGTTCTGTTGCAGCAGTTGTAGTAGGTGCAGAATTATATTTACCTCTTTCCATTTGTGGCCTTGAGGAACTACCAGATGAGGCAGCTGAAAAGTTCATGCCTGATGGTTTTAGAGGAGGTGCTTCTGGTGCTGCAGTTCTCCAAGAGCTGTTCTTGGACCACCTGCGTGCACCCCCTGGTGTTTGTTAAAAATGTAGACCCTGGATTCCATTAGAATCTTTGGGGTGGAGCCTGATCAATTTTTAATAAGCTACCCAGGCAATGCTTCTGTACACTGAACTCTGAGAACCACTGTTCTATGGGGATTTGTTGTAGAGCTATCTCCTGGAAGGAAACCCTCCCATATTATTAGCACAGTAGGACCACACTGGTTCATGCAAGACAGGATCTGCAACTGCCATGAACACTGGAAGCTCTATAACCCCAAGTAAAGACTTAGTATTGGCACAGGTTGAAAATAACAGTTGGTTATCAGCCTCTAATGCAGCATTTCTAACTTTTCCCTCAAATGCCTATGATAGCATAGAATAGGAGGAATGCTATTAACAACACTGGAAATAGAGAACCAGTTGGTGGAATCTCAGTGAAATCTCTATAAACCGTAAGGCAGATAGGGCTGGATTGGGTCCTTTCACTCTAGGCATCACCTCTGGAGGCAAAGATAAATCGAAACAGTAGTGTCTCTTCTGCTGTTCTGTTCCTAAACTAAGAGACCCAAGTTTGTACCAAGTAAAAAGTCAGCCCTCTTCTGCTCAGGAATTACTTTTGAAATGACCAGAGGCTTCTTACAACCCCTAATCTTCCTACATTTCCTCAGAGAAGTCAGGAAGTTAAGTGAGGCAGTTTAATTGTGCCCTGGTTTGTGTAGGGAACTGTTGGTGGTGAACTGAACCTCGAGTGACATGACTTGCATAGGTAAGGTGCCGAGGAGAGACCAGAGGAACTATGGTGTGAGTGCATCCTGGGATCGGAGAACCAGATAGTGGAGGAGAGAAGAGTCTGTTTGAGGACAACAGAGCAGCAGTGGATGAGTACGTGCTAGAAACCTGGTGCTGTGTACATTATCCTGGCCTCCAGCCTTGGCTTGAGAAGTGGATCTGATCATCATCAAAGTGGGCAGAGAGCAGGACTAAGGATAATCCACACCATGTGTCTTTTGGCAACTCCAGGGTCTGGATATGTATTTGCAGTGAGTAATAGGAGACTTAAGACAATGCAGCTGCCATCAGCAGAGTTTTGAGGGGAAATATCATCTACATATTTGATTCTCAAACTTGCATTAATGTGTGAAGGCAACAGACAGTTTTCAGATATAAAAAGGCTCTGGAAATATACCACTGATGAAAGAGTTATTTGAAGATGTTGTCCATCTGATTGAGAGAAGATCCAATATTAGGAACTCAACAAGGAAGAAGTTATGGTATAGAGGAACTGGGGTGAATACATCAAGTACTTAAACATAATATTAAGTCCAAATGATTGCTATAAATCTTGTATTAAAATAGTTGGCAGATTGTTCATCACTTGTGACAAATGAAGCCTTCTGGTGTCAGGGTAATAAGGGAGGCTGTGCACGTTTGGGGGCAGGAATATGTGGGAACTCTCTCTACCTCCCCCTCAGTTTTGCTTTGAACGTTAAACTGATTGAAACTAAAGTCTAAGGGTGCCTGGGTGGCTTGGTTGGTTAAGTGTCCGACATTGGCTCAGGTCATGATCTCGCAGTTTGTGGGTTTGAGTGCCACATAGGGCTCTGTGCTAACAGCACAGAGCCCACTTCAGATCCTCTGTCTCTTTCTCTCTGTGCTCCTCCCAAGCTTGCACTCTCTGTTTCTCTCAAAAATAAATAAACATTAAAAAAAAAACTTTAAAAAATAAAAAAGTCTTAATAATAAAATATATAGCAGATGTCAAAAATATTTGTGAATGAAAGGCCATGTGGCATAAAAATAACCTCATAGTCTATTTGAGTTTAAAATCCCAGTTTATGTTAATGAAGACTGCAAAGTAGATAGTATGGGAGTGATGATAAGGGAAGCATACGTAATTGATTGTCTTATATATGGAATATTTAATCAGAAAATATGCCATCAACTTTTTGATCAAAATGAAATAAAACTAGAAATTAGTAACTAAGGTTATAAAACTCAAGGGTTTAAAAATAAAACACTTTACTTAATAATCCTGGGACATATTCAACATAGTCTGGATGGTCTAGCCAGTTGTAAGCATTGTAATAAGGCAAGAAAAGTTTTTTAAAAGGCATACAGGTAAAGAAAGGAAGAAATAAAACTGTCCTTATTTGCAGATAACATGATTGTCTATGCAGAAAATCCCAGGGATTCTTAAAAAAACACCACACACACACACACACACACACACACACACACACACACACACACAATCTAATTGTCCTGCAGTTGGCAAGGTTGCAGGATACAGAATAAACATACAAATATCAATTGTATTACTGTCTACTAACAATGAACATGAAAGACTTAACATAATAAAGATATCCGTTCTCCCCAGATTGATACACAGGTTTGATGTAATTCCTATCAAAGTCCCAACAAAGTTATTTTATAGATGTAAGCAAGATTATTCAGTAATTAAGTGAAAAGGCAAAGGAGCTGGAATAGATAAAACAGTTTTGAAAAAAAAGAATAAAGTGGGAAGAATCAGTCTTATTACATAGCAACGGTAATCAAGACTGGGTAGTGTCAGTGGAGAGATAGATACGTAGGTCAATGGAACAGAATAGAGAACACAGAAATGGACTCACACAAGTATGTCTAATTGATTTTTGACAAAGGCACAAAAGCAGTTCAGTGGAGGAAATTGCATTTTCAACAAGGCGCAGTTGTATCCTATGGGCAAAAAAATGAACCTCGGCCTAAGTCTCATGCTTTATACAAAAACTCACTCAAAATAGATCATGGACTTAAAAGTAAAACGTAAAACTATAAAACTTTCAGAAGAAAACACGGGAGAAAATCTTTGGAATCTGGAGCCAGGCAAACAGTTCTTAGACTTGACACCAAAAGCATGAACCATAAAAGGAAAAGTGGAAAAATTGGACCTCGTCAAAATTTTGTACTATTGCTCTGTGAAAGACCCCTTAAGAGAAAGAAAGACAGACTACCGACTGCTACCAGATATTTGGAAACCACATATCTGCAAAGGACCATTATCTAGACTGTATGAAGAACACTTAACACTCAACTAAACAAACAACCCAGTTAGAAAATGGGCAAAAGATATTAGCAGACATTTCACAGGAAAGGAGATACAGATGAAAAACACATAAAAAGATGTTTAAGGACACATACACACAGACAGACACACACACATGCCCCACAATGAGATATCACTGCACACTTATCAGAATGGCTAAAATAAAAAATAATGCCAACAGCAGATGCTGGCGAGGATGCAGAGACACTGGCTCACTCTTAACCTATTTTTAGTGGGAATGTAAAATGGGACAGCCAGCTTGGAAAATAGCTCTGTGGTTTCTTAAAAAACTGAAAATGCAGTTGTGATACGATCCAGGAATTATACTCTTGGGTATTTATCCCTGAGAAATGAAAACTTAGAAGCTCATGCTAAGACCTCTGTGCAAATGTTTATGGCAGCTTCATTCATAATAGCCAAAAGCTGGAAACAACCCGCATGTTCTTCAACAGGTAAATAGCTCAACAAGCTGGTATATCCACATCACATAATATCAGTCAGGAATGAACTATTGACATGAGCAACAACCTGGATGAATCACCAGAGAATTATGCCAAGCGAAAAAAGCCAATCCCTAAAGGTTATATACTGTATGATTATAATTATGTAACATTCTTGAAATGTCAAAATTATAGAAATGGAGAACAGATTAGTGATTGCCAAGAGTGAGGAAAGGGTGGGGGTGGACAGAAGTGGGTGTGACTGTAAAAGGGCACCATGGGGGATCCTGTGAAATGTTCTGTATCTTGACTGTATCAATGTCACATATCTTGGTTGTGTTGTGATGTGGTAAGTTTTGCAAGATGTTACCTTTGGGAGAGACTGGGTAAAGGATGCATGCGATCCTTTATAATTTATAACTGCATCAAACTCTACAATTATCTCCAAATACAAAGTTTAATGAAAAAAGAAACTGAAAAGTTTTATTTTAGGCTATATAGTATAGTTGATGATAAAGTATTATAAGTCACAGTGTATGAGATAGTGTCAAATCTGTATCCCAAATTTATAGTTTTAGAAATAAAAAATATTAACCAACTAGGGGTGCCTGGCAGGCTTAGTTGGTAGAATATGCCACTCTTGATCTCAGGGTAGAGAGTTCAAGTCCCATGTTGGGTGTAGAGCCTACTTAAAATATATATAAAAAAAATTAAAAAAAAATTAACCGACCAAAATGACTACAAATTAGCTTAATTCCACTGCAGGGGTAACGGGAAGGAAAAAAACTCCCCAGGAGAAAATTAAGAATGTAGAATTCAAATATAGCATTAGAGGGGCACCTGAATGGCTCTGTCGGTTAAGTGTCCAACTCTTGATTTCGGCTCAGGTCATGATCTCAGGGTTCATGAGTTTAAGCCCCGCATTGGGCTCTGTGCTGACAGAGTGGAGCTTGCTTGGGATTCTCTCTCTTCTCTGTCTGCCCCTCCCCTGCTCATTCTCATTCTCTCTCTCTCTCTCTCTCTCTCTCTCTCTCTCTCTCTCTCTCAAAATAAATAAATAAATAAAAACTTAGGGGCACCTGGGTGGCTCAGTCAGTTAAGTGTCCAACTCTTGATTTCTGCTCAGGTCATTAGCTCGCAGTTCATGGGTTCAAGCCACGCATTGGGCTTTGTGCTGACAGCGCAGAGTCTGCTTGGGATTCTCTCTCTCCCTCTGTCTTCTGTTCCTCCCTCGCTTGTGCTCTCTCTCTCTCTCTTTCAAAATAAGTAAATAAACTTAAAAAAATAAAAACTTAAAAAATAGATATGGGGTGCCTGGGTGGCTCGGTCGGTTAAGCGCCTGACTTCAGCTCAGGTCATGATCTTAGGGTCCGTGAGTTTGAGCCCCGTGTCAGGCTCCGTGCTGACAGCTTAGAGCCTGGAGCCCATTTTAGATTCTGTGTCTCCCTCTCTCTCTGCCCCTCTACCACTTGTGCTCTGCCTCTGTCTCTCTCTTTCTCTCAAAAATAAACATTAAAAAAATATAGTGTTAGAATATATAGTATTCTTTCTTTCTTTCTTTCTTTCTTTCTTTCTTTCTTTCTTTCTTTCTTTCTTTCTTTCTTTCTTCATGTTTATTTTTGAGAAGGACAGATGGAGTGTGAGTGGGGAAGGGGCAGAGAGAGAGAGGGAGACACAGAATCTGAAGCAGGCTCTAGGTTCTGAGCTGTCAGCACAGAGCCCGACGTGGGGCTCGAACTCACAAACAGCGAGATTATGACCTGAGCCGAAGTTGGACGCTTAACCGACTGAGCCACCCAGGCGCCTCAAGAATACATAATATTTTATACTCCGATGTAGTATAGAACATATTTTAAAAAGCATTGTGTGCATAACTCTAAGAATTAGTCCTGGAAAATAGGACAAAGCAAAACAAACAAAAAGCCAATAAAATAGATGTTTTAACTCTTCATATATGTGTGTGTGTGTGTGTGTGTGTGTATGAAATGAATATGTGAAAATGAGTGTATAATACGTATAATGGATATATGTCCTTAATATGCAAATTAAGAATGAGAAAAGATATAAATACAGAGATAGGAAAAATTATAAGATAACAAGACATAATCCCACAATGGTGTTCAGCACACGTACGTGTGGATTTATATCATAGCTTTTCCACTCCCCTCTCCTGATCTTAGGCAAGTTATTTACTCTCCTCCACTGTAAAGTGGGGATAATAATGCAGTGATTGTATTGATTCAGTGGAAAAAATACATGTTAAGGGCTCAGCTCATTGCTGGGCACTTTGTAGATCTCAGAAGGTAGTTGTTGTTAACGTCTGGTATTAAATCTGAAAGTCTGAGGAAACAGAAATCCCCAAATTGTTTTCTTGACTAGAGGTTGGAAAAGCTTTTCTTAAAGGGCCAGATAGAACTATTTTAGGTTTGCGGGACATTCCGTAGCAATTACTCAACTCTGCCGTTGTAGCATGAAAGCAGCCATAGATCGTTTGTAAAGAAGTGGGCATGACGGTGTTCCAATAAAGTTTTATTTATGAAAGCAAGGGGCAGGCTTGCAAGCTATAATTTACTGGCCCCTGGTCTAGGCTAAGTGCGGAGAAGGAAATGATGAAAGTTTTCAAACCCATCAGCAAACCCTCCAGGACTAGTAACCCTTTTGGTTTTTGAAAAACTTCTCTAAACCATAGAAAAAGAAGAAAACAATCTGTTTTTCTCTCTGACCTAGCATGATAAAGATGCAGAATTCTGACAAAGACAGCACAAAAAAATAAAGGCATATTCTAATCTCACTTACAAACACAGAGAAAATTATCCTAAATAAAACTTTGGCAGATTGAATCTTTTGGATATGAAAAGAACAATGCACCGTGGTCAAGGAAAGTTCATTCTAGAAATACATTATGGTTTATTATTAGGAAGTCTATTAACAAATCCCATTGATCTGTCAAAGGAAAAAAAATGTGATCTTCTTCATAGATGCCAAAAAAGTATTTGCTAAAATTTCGATATTCATTCTTGGTGAAAACTCAGAGAAAGAACTAAGAATAAAAATATACTTTCTCCGCCTGATAAAGACGATCTATGGCCAACTCGTAGCCAAAAATATGCTTAATTTTATGCTACTGGAGGCATTCCCATTAAAGTCAAGAATAAATGAAGGATGGTTGCTATCAGCACTGTTATTTGTTGTTGTTCTGTCAATGAAACAAGAAGAGGAATGTATAAATAGTAATTACATATCAGAAAAAAGAATGCCACATTAACAGTATTCACAAATTACATTATTATTAATTTCAGAAGCTCTAAAGGGATCACTTGGAAAAACCTTTCCTGCTAAGACCATTAGGTAAGGGAGCTGGTTACAAAACACCACCCAGTAGCCAAAACCAGTAACTTTCATTTTATTTATTTATTTATTTATTTATTTATTTATTTATTTATTTATTTATTTATTTTTTCAACGTTTATTTATTTTTGGGACAGAGAGAGACAGAGCATGAACGGGGGAGGGGCAGAGAGAGAGGGAGACACAGACTCGGAAACAGGCTCCAGGCTCTGAGCCATCAGCCCAGAGCCTGACACGGGGCTCGAACTCACGGACCACGAGATCGTGACCCGGCTGAAGTCGGACGCTTAACCGACTGCGCCACCCAGGCGCCCCAACCAGTAACTTTCTTAGCAGCCCTAACTAGTTGGATGACGTAGGGAAAAAATGATCCCTTCAGTCTCCAGCCGTCATCCCCCTGACCACCTCCCTGCCCACTCGCTCTTTCTCCTCTGCTGTCTTGGCAGAAAGCCAGAGAAGGGTGGCCTAGTCCTCTACAACAGAAGGAAATGTAGGAACCTTGAACATTAATCACGGATTGGCAAAGCCACCTCGGCCGTGTGTCTATAGGAAAGTGAGGATTAAAAAAGAAAAAGTCAGACTTGGCAGGCCAGAGCGTATCATGCCATCAGAGCATACCAAAGTGAGGGACAGAGTGTGGGTGTATCGTGTCAGGGAAAATATTTGGCATTTGTGTAGAATTAGGTTCTCGCCGGTGCTGTGTTCCTTCAAAGATGTGTGACCCTGGAGTTTGGAGAGTCGGAGTTTGGAGAGTGGTTTGAGGAAGGCCTTGGGACGTCCTGGGGAGCATATGGACAGCAGCTGGGTGCGTGTTCCATTTTTGTCCTCTTTTCTAATTTTGTGTTCTTCAGTCTCCTTGAGCCTCCATTGCATTGCTGGCATGATGAAATAATCCAATCTCGCTGTAGCATTAAATATGGATTTTTTTTTTTTTTAAAGAACCTCCACAAATGCTCATTGAAAGTTAATTTCCTCTCTGCTGCATTCCTAGGATAGGCTCATTCCCTTGGCCCTTTAAAAATACCAAGAAGCCTGTGGGGCACCTGGGTGGCTCAGTCGGTGGGCATCCAGCTTCAGCTCAGGTTATGATCTCATGGTTCGTGAGTTCAAGCCTCACGTCGGGCTCAGTGCTGTCAGTGCAGAGCCTGCTTCAGATCCTCTCTCCCCCTCTTTCTCTGCCCTTCCCCCAATCACACACGCTCTCTCAAAAATGAATCAACATTAAAAAATAAATAAGTAAAAACACCAAGAAGCCTGGCCCTCAACTCCTTTTCAGAAATCAAACCTAGGGATGGAGGCGTCCTAACTTCCGCTCCTCCTCTGGTCCACCTGCCGCCGGCTTCTGAGTTTTGCTGTGATTTCAGGAAAGGAGACAAAAGTTGTTCATGATTCTCATTTCTTGGGGGCAGAGTCTGTCTTTTCCCACTTCTTGTTTCCCGTGGAGCATCCGGGGCAATTCTGGGAATAGCAGTGTAGCGATAAAGTCAGGCAGAGCAGGACAGCAGAAAAGAAGTTGTGAGGAGGAAGGGTCAGGGACTCCAGTCCTTGCTGTACTGTCCCCACCAGGGTCATGTGGGGCTCCGTTAACTGCTCTGAAGCTTCAGAGCATTCTCAGCCATAAAATGAGACACCTGATGATGCCCTACCTTTGGGCGTTGTTGTAAAGCCTCCACGTGTGCGCATGTGCTCTATTTGACTGTGTTACACACGCATATAAATCATACGGGCCTTGTGCCTTTAAAAATGTGAAGGTTTACTGAGATGCGTAAGATGTCTCAGAAACAGGATGCGTTTTTAGAGGAAAAGTTAGCGAATGGAGTGATTTCCATTTTTTCCACCTTGCCACACGGCACTTGCAAGAAATAGCACCGGGTGGCTTGGAGTGCATTTCTCCGTCCTCCTCACGGATGTCATCACACTTTCTGTGGGTTTACTGTGTGTCAGGCACTGCGCTAGGACACTTTGCTAATGGATGAATTCACTTTTCCTTTCCCGACATGGAAGGAAAGAGATCACCTGGGGAAGGCACCGGGCCCCCAGATTTTTACCCCAGGTCACTGCTGTCCCTTTTCTGGAGAGGTAACAGCTTGGTTCCATATGGATCTATAAACTGATGATAGGTTTGGTCTGGTCCCAACTCTCATCTTTATAAATATGCTCTTAGAAATAATCTTATCTTGGGAGAGAAATTCCGGGTCAACAGTGAGACCGACGAGCTCTAATCTTGCGTGGGGTCTCAGAAGGGTACCTACAATTTCCCTTTTTCAAATAATCTATGAGACGGACTTTCAGTATGTCCAGAAGATGGGTTACCCACGTAGTGTTGACATATTGTGAGAAATTTCTAACTGCACCCAGAAGAATTGCCTGACTCTATTGCCTCAAAGTCTATATAATTAGAATTTCATGATGTCATCTTTGTGCTTTAATATAGCTTAAAATTACCCTTCTGTAGGTTGTTTCTTTCTGAAACATTTTAAATTTAGAAAATTAACTTGTTAAACTTTTTTTTTTTTTTTAAGTTAAATCTTTAGATTTTTTTATTCACCCTGCTGTGGGGGAGTTGGAATGACAAACGCTTGAGTCATCAAAGTCAAATGTTACGGCCCTTTGGCCCTTCTGGGGAAGTCAGGGTCCCCCCATGGTCTCAAATGGTTCTCTGCTTTGCCCACATTTCCTCTTGGCAGAGCTTAGGGGTACAGGTGGTCCCTGGAGTTCATGCCTTACTCAAGCCAGATCCCCTTCCTGCTGACAGGACATCTGTCATTCGATGACTGGAGGGAGGACCGTAGAGGGTGACAGTGTCAGGGTCAGAGACAGGTCTTGATGGGCCAGATTCTGGGAGTTGAGTAATTTCCCTCCACCACCTGCTCCCAAATCCTCATGGGGATCTAGTTCATGGTGTAGCTCTAGGTCAGTCTTCCAAGAGCCAGTGTGCCAAATTAATGTGAATTGGCTAGTTTCATATCAGCATTTTAAGGAATGTCTGCTTTGTCTCCATCTGTACTTCCTGTCATTGCCGGCTGAGAAGAAATGGGCAGAAGAGAATGAGGGGCAGAGAGAGAAGGGGACTGGGGGGTGGGGAGAAGGAGGTACTGATGAGCAGAAAGAGAAGGCACTGAAGGGCAGAGAGGAGGATGGAGGGACGGGGGTGGGGGGGAACAAAGAGCATGGCAGATTGAGGGGCAGAGAGTAGGGTTCTGCATGGGGCAGCAGCCTCCTCATTTCAGAGACCAAATCTCCAAGCTCTCTGATGTTCCCAGCACCCAAGGGGGCACTCTGACAATTCTGGCAGTGAGAACATGAAAGACTGGGTCTTTATTTCACTCAATTCCTGCTATGTGTGGTGAGTGTGGGTGAGCCCGGGGGACGGGGTATCCTGTCATCAGGAGGTAATTTGCCATTGATGGGGGACGATACGGAAATGATATATGTGATCCTCCCCTGCCACCTTTGGGACTTATTATTAATTTCCTTCTCCCATTTGTCACAGCTGTGAAAATCCTTCAGGGCTGATGAATGATAGATGGCAGGGTTCCTATAACCCTTGCCAAAGGATGGTAGGCTGTGGGTGCACGTAATAGGTGTCCAATAATTCTCGGTTGAATGAGCGAGCCTCTGTGGCACTTCTTTGGGGGAGATGCTTAGTGACCTCTTGGCTTCCTGGACATCATAGACCAGGAGCTGTAGAATCTTTGTGTCGCAAGGTCCTCCTGGTCTGTGCGTCAGGAAAGGATGGAAGAAGCAGTGATGTGCTGATAAATGCCTAATAATTCGCTTTCTGGTAAAGAAACAAAAACACAACCCTGGTGTGTAATGCTTGCTGAGTGCTGATTTCCATGGGTGTAAATATCCCACCGTGGTCAATTTCATGTGACATGTCTGAGCACAGAGTTGAGAAGGGATGCATACAGTTGGCTCATGAGCTGGCTCAAGCACAGGAGGGAGTATAAATGGGGCAACGATGAGTAGCAGTAACCCTTGCAGTAACTCCGGCATCCAGGATTCCTTTCCCCCTGTTACAGGTGGGGCAGCTGAGGCTCAGAGAAGTTAAATAATGTATCTGTTACTGTGATCAGCAGCAGAGTGGATTCTAGGAGCCACACCCTCTCCGCTCACTTCACTGGGCTGTCAAAGGTCAAAGGATGAGTTTCATAAGGCACCTTTTAATACCAGAGAATAACAGGGCTGGCTCATTCTGCCAGGACAGTATTGGAGAGAGGCTTCATTCAGGGACAGCTTTGCTAAGAGGCCACCTAAAGAATGAGTAGAGGGATGCCTGGGTGGCTCAGTCGGTTAAACGTCTGACTTCAACTCAGGTCACGATCTCGTGGTCCGTGGGTTCGAGCCCCGCGTCGGGCTCTGGGCTGATGGCTCGGAGCCTGGAGCCTGCTTCCGATTCTGTGTCTCCCTCTCTCTCTGCCCCTCCCCCATTCATGCTCTGTTTCTCTCTGTCTCAAAAATAAACGTTAAAAAGAAATTAAAAAAAAAAAAATGAGTAGAGTAGGTTACCAGGTGGACACAGTTGCGAAGGAGTATGTTACATCTTCTGTCTAGCCCTCAGTTTCCTCATCTGTAAAATGGGACCCTGGAAGTCTACTTCAAAGGATTGCTGAAAGGATTAAGTGAGGTAAGCATATAAAGTGCTTAGCACCCTGCCTGGACACCCCATTATTATGGGGTGCCTGAGCACCCCATTATTATGTTGGGGTTTTTACTGACAATACACTTTTTTTCCTGAGGAGTGGTAATAGAGACAGTTCTAGTGATAGTGACAGTGACAGACTGTTCTAGTGACAGTGATTCAGGTGTAAACATGTGGTTTGGGCCCAGAGTTTGCAGACCACAGATGACCATTTGAGTGTTTGCACTCTACCGGAGCCTTAAAGGTGGATGCTGGGGGAAAGAGAATGAGATTCACATGCAAAGGAGAAAAGAACCTCCTTAGAAAAGGAAAAGAAAGGTTACCTTGGCTCAATCCCAGAGACTGGTCCGAGAGTGAGCCCAGCCATCACCTACTGATCAGCACTACTTGGTCCCATTAACTGGGACAGAGTAGTTAATATTCTTCTGGCTAGAACTCCAAAGGAGGCGGATTGACTAACTGGTCGACCTCAGCTGCTTCTCCTGGGCCGGGAGCCTACCAGGGGGTCCAGCTTCCTCTGTCCCTTCCTCTCTGTCTTTATGTGCTTTCATTCCTTCTCACCTCTCTATTTTTTTTCCCAACAAATAATTTTGAGCACCTAGTACATACCAATTCAAGCAATATTTATCGGGTGCCTACTATGTGCCACACATGGTTGTAGGTGCTGGAGTTACAGTAGACAGTTTCTCTTAGAGAGTTTCCAATTTAGTGGCAGAGGGGTGGTCTGGTGGGCTCAAAGCCAGGCAGGTTCAAGTTGGTTTAAGTAGTGGTATCTCCATTCTTGCCCCCAGTCCTAACTCCATTCCCTAGGACTATACCATTCTTATGCCCATTTCACAGATGAGAAACTAAGTCAACTGCCTGAGGTCTCATGGTTAGGCCCCAGGTCTCCATGAGATCTAGGAGTGCTAGACCTGACTCTGCATTGTGTCTCATGGATGCATTGTGTCTCAAGGGAGCCTCTCCTCCCTTCCTCTCCTGGGCTGAGGGACCAGCCTCCTTCACTCTCCCCAGCATTGCCACCACCCATGATACCCCAAGGAGCCCGGCTGCAGGGCGGATGTGGCCCACCCAGCTGCCCACTTCCTTGCTGCTTCTGTCTACAGTGGCATGGGCTCTTCTGATTTGAAGGGTTTTTTTTTTTCCTGTTGCTCCCTCTAGGGGAAACAGATGTGGGTGGGGAGAACAGTGAGGCACACCTACACTCACCTAAGCCCAGAAGTAACCCAGGTTCCAGACTCTTTGTGCCCCGAATGATAATAGTGGTTCCCTCCCTAGATATCTGGTCTGCTGGACCCTTCCCCGCTAAATTGTGCTCCTGCTTTTCCCACCAATGGATAAACCCCCGTCTGGTCCTGAGCCATTACTGGGTGGGACTTCCTCCTTGAGAGTTGACTTCCCTTTTCCCACTGGTGGATAAACCCCTGTCTGGTCCTGACCCATTACAGGATGGGACTTCCTTCTTGGGAGTTGACTTCCCTTTTCCCACTGGTGGATAAACCCCTGTCTGGTCCTGACCCATTACAGGGCAGGATTTCTTCCTTGAGGGTTGACTAACTAGCATGAGGCCAGCTAAGAGTCAAGCCGTGTAGTTGAGAGCAGGGAGTTTTGGAGTCAGATAGACCTACGTTCAAACCCCAGTGCTGCCATTGCCAAGCTGTGTGGCCTCCTGTAAGTTGATTAACTTCTCTGAGTTCCTTTGTAAAATAGGCCCGGGAGTACTTATGTCAGAGGGCCGTAGAGATAGGGCACCTGAAAGTCTTAGGCCAGTGCCCAGCACAGAGTAAACAGTAAGTGTTGGCTCTTTCCACTAGTGGGTAGAACAGAAGGGGCCTCCTCGTATCTGCGGCCCCTTGAGCCCCCATCTCTAAGGCGTGGCTCTGCTTTTGACAGTGGTATCTGCCTGCTGTTTCACTTTTAGCAAAAGGCACCACCTTGCTCGATACTTTGCCTCTCATTCCTGGTTCTGTTTCCTCCCTATTCTCCACAGGGAACAGTCACATGCAAACCTCCCTTCTCCCTGTTCCCCATTTCTGTCTGTGGGCAAGAGGAATGTCTGAGCACCCCCGGTTTGCCTTTGGTGAGGATAGGAGGAGTGGTGGTCATCCGAGGAGCACTTTGGTCCCTGGGTAGCTGGGTCCCTGTTCTTGCCTTGTCCCCAGCTCCTGCTCTCAGACCCACTGGGCTACTTGCAATCACCCCCCACATCCCAGAAGAGCCATCAAGAAGGGTTTGAAGGATAACAATCCTCTGAAGCTCTGCTGTGTAGCCATGCTTCCGCTATTTGACGCTATTCTGCAGGGGGTTGCTGAGTGTCTGTTTTGTGCCAGGAACACCGGAGGAGGGAAGGGAACAGTGAGGTAACAGTGCTCATTCCCTCACGTGGAAGGTGCCTTACTGTACAGCCGATCCTTGAACAACAGGACTTTGAACTGCTGTGTGGGTCCATGTATGTGTGGATTATTTTTCAAGAAACGCAGTCCAGCATTGTAAATGTATGTTTTCTTCCTGATGATTTTCTTCTTTATTAAAAAATATTTCTTTATTTATCTTGAGAGAGATAGAGAGAGAGAGGAGGGGAGAGGCAGAGAGAGGGAGAGAGAGAATCCTAAGCAGGCTCCATGCTGTCAATGGCAAGCCCAACATGAACAGTGAGATCATGACCTGAGCCGAAACCAAGGGTCGGATGCTTAACCGACTGCGCTGCCCAGGCGCCCCTCCTCATGATTTTCTTCATAACATTTTCTTTTCTGTAGCTTACTTTATTCCAAGAATACAGTACAGAATACATATACAAAATGTGTGTTGATCGACTGTTTATGTTACGGTAAGGCTTCTGGTCAACAGTAGGTCAGTAGTAGTTACGTTGTGGGGAGTCAGAAGTTATATGCAGATTTTTTGACTGTGTCAGGGTCAACGTCCCCGAACCCCCACGTTGTTCAAGGGTCAACTCTACATTCTTTCATTCTCTCATCATGCATTCAACCCACATGGTTGCCAACACTGGACATCAATTTTTTGCCAATCTAATGGGTGGAAAACTATCTTGTATTAAATCCTGTTTCCCAAGGGTCAACTCTACATTCTTTCATTCTCTCATCATGCATTCAACCCACATGGTTGCCAACACTGGACATCAATTTTTTGCCAATCTAATGGGTGGAAAACTATCTTGTATTAAATCCTGTTTCCCAAGGGTCAACTCTACATTCTTTCATTCTCTCATCATGCATTCAACCCACATGGTTGCCAACACTGGACATCAATTTTTTGCCAATCTAATGGGTGGAAAACTATCTTGTATTAAATCCTGTTTCCCAAGGGTCAACTCTACATTCTTTCATTCTCTCATCATGCATTCAACCCACATGGTTGCCAACACTGGACATCAATTTTTTGCCAATCTAATGGGTGGAAAACTATCTTGTATTAAATCCTGTTTCCCAAGGGTCAACTCTACATTCTTTCATTCTCTCATCATGCATTCAACCCACATGGTTGCCAACACTGGACATCAAATTTTTGCCAATCTAATGGGTGGAAAACTATCTTGTATTAAATCCTGTTTCCCAAGGGTCAACTCTACATTCTTTCATTCTCTCATCATGCATTCAACCCACATGGTTGCCAACACTGGGCATCAATTTTTTGCCAATCTAATGGGTGGAAAACTATCTTGTATTAAATCCTGTTTCCCAGATATTCACGAAACCGGGCATATCTTCATATGCTCCTTGCCCATTTGTATTTCTTTCTCTGGAAATTTCCTCTTTGTATTACTTTGTTGCCTTTTCCTAGTGGGATTCTTATTGATTGATAGTAGCTGTCTTTATATATTGCAGATACAAATCCATTATCTGTGATATATGTTGAAAATAGGTCCCCCTGGTCTGTCCTGTGTCATTCCTTCCTGCTTATGACTTCTTTTGTCATGCAAACCTTTCATGCTCGTACAGTCGAATGTGTTGTCCTCCACGAAGCTTCTAGCTGCTTCTCCTCTGCCATAGAACTTACTACACTGATTGGTAGTGAGCTGCTCCCCTGCCCAGCCATCAGACTGAAAAACTTGAGGGCAGGAACTGCATTTTATTTTTCTATGTCTCTTTGGGGACTGGTGCAAGTCTGGGCACAGAGTTTTGTGCCTGAATGAGTTTTTTCTTTTTTCCTTCCTTCCTTCCTTCCTTCCTTCCTTCCTTCCTTCCTTCCTTCCATCACTTCTTCTCCTTCCTTTTTTTTTTTTTTTTGCTGAAAACAGGTTTCATGCCTGAATGAGGGAGTGAATGAAAATCTGTGTGCTGCGTTCACTGCAGAGATGGGGGTGAGTCAGGGAGTGAATCACAAGCTCTTCTCTGGCTCAGCTGACATTTCAAAAGCCCGGAGCAGAGAAGCATCCCCCCCCCCCCACCCCTTATTCCAGGGGATGCTCTCCCTTCCTGAGCAGACACAGTGGGGTTGTGTGTGTGTGTGTGTGCGTGCACACACACACGTAGAGGGTTTATCATTTGGAACTCTGAGTGGTATCATGTTCTGTGAATGTGTGAACAAGGCTTTAAAAATCTCTGAGAGGCTCCGTGGATGTGTGTGGGTGTTGGGGGCTGAGGAGAGAGGGAGAGAGGGATTTGGGGGGGGTGTTAAGAATATTTGCAATGTATTGCTTTTGCCGCTGAGAGGATGGGGCGGCTGGAGGGGGGAGTAAGCAGCTCTGGGGACATCCTTGTGAGCAGACCCCCTGAAGTCTCTAGATCTGGGGCCATGTGACACTCTTGCTTGCCCATGCGGGCGGCCCATGTCCCTGTTGCTGAAGGCACTTCCGTTTAGTTCCCTGGAGGCTTGGCTTCTCCATTGCCATTTTTCTGGAGCGGTGGAGAGTGCCAGTTAGGTAGTTAGACCCAAATAATGTGAAATGTGCGAAAAAGTAGTAAATATTTACCGTACCTTTTGTGGAGCAGGTTATTGCCATGGAAATGCTCCGCTTACAGATCTGGGTAATGGAGGGAAGCTGGCCCAGGCGCTCTGGGAGCCCTGGGATGCGATACCACCTGCACCGGCAGGTGTAGGAGCAAGCGCGGTAGGTTTAGAGTCTCAGTGCACCTGGCTGAGGCCGCAGACCTTGGTCCCCAGTCAGCTGTATGGAGAGGGCACGTGTTTATCGCTTACTACGTGCAGGATACTGTGAGTCTTATTGCAGGGACTTCGTCTTCACGCCTGCCCTCTGAGATGCCATCGTCCTCCTGATTTACTGAGGCACGGAGTTTGAAAACTACGTCGAAGGTACTCGGTCAACGAATGGCAGAGCTCCGTGACTGTGGTTCTCTAAGGCCACAAAGCCATCTCTCTCGCCATGATTTACTCCAGAGAAAGCTAGCTAGCCGTCCATGGAGGTTTTCTTTTTCATCATTGAATTTGCCGCTGACATTTCGAAACCATAGACAGTTTCCAGCCTCGCTTGAAAATGTGGATGATCTGGCTACCAATGGTGGGACTGCCTTTCCCTGGGGGCTGCTCCCCACTGGCCACCCTGTTTAGCAGGGACATCAGTGCTCCAGCCGGCACTGGGCAAAGCCCCGCTGCAGCTGGGAGAAAGCACTGGGCATCACACTCAGGGGCTGTTTTAATTAATTGCGAATTGTCTGCTGAGAGCTCATTCTGTTAGAAATTATGCTTAATTTTAGCTGTTGTTTTCATTTGCTGGTTAGAGCTTTTGAGATTATTTGATTTTCTTCCTGTGGTCTCAAGAGCTTGTGGGTGGTTGAGTGAAGATCTTCATGGCAGGAAAGGAAGGCTGCAGCAAGGGGGCACGGTGTGTTAGTGCATTCATTCATTTGTACATTCATTCATTCAGCATATTCATTGAGCATTGCGTGCTGGACTTACAACAATGAATGATATTTGGTCTTTCTTTCAAGGAGCTGATGATCTAACTGGGAGACAGAATAGGCATTACAAAACAGTGTAGCAATGCCACAATTAGGGTACAGCCAAGCAATTCTGAGACTGTATAAGAGGACATCTGTTCAAATCTTGGGGATAAGTCAGGGAGACCTTCTGAGAAGAGGTGTTATCTGTTGAGACTCAAAGATGAGTGGATTACAGTTAGGCAGGCAAAGAATAATCAGGGGAAGAATGTTTCAGGCCAAGGAAATAGCATGTACAAAGGATGGGAGGAGAGAGCGTGATGCATGTGGGCAATGCCTGAGAGTTCAGTATGGCTGGAGAGGTGTGTGTGTGTGTGTGTGTGTGTGTGTGTGTGTGTGTGTGTGTGTTACTGCAAGTCTTGGCACTGGAGAGGTCAGTAGGAATTGAGTCAATCTTTAAGTGTATCACACAGTCGCTCATATCTCCTGAACCAAATTCTGCTGGACACAGGGCTGTTGGGTTGGTGGGTAGATAGCACCACAGGGTACTCTAGAACTGAATCTGGGGACAACATCAAGGGGATGTGGAGATCCTTTTACGGCCAAGGCTGACTTTATTATGTTTGGCTTAGTAGATCACCTCCCTCCTGGTGTGAATTGAGGACGTTTAGGAAGACTTCCCTGCTTGTCTCCCCATTGCTTGAAATTCTGCTTCTTAGAATTATTTCTTT
Source organism: Felis catus (assembly GCF_018350175.1). Classification (NCBI taxonomy): domain Eukaryota; kingdom Metazoa; phylum Chordata; class Mammalia; order Carnivora; family Felidae; genus Felis; species Felis catus. The sequence continues at coordinate 22,339,141 of NC_058383.1, read as the reverse complement.
GGCCCTAAACTTGCTCTGAAGCCAGAAGGCGGTGAAATATTCCTGAACGCTAACTGGATTTTCAGGTTGCAAAGGAAGGCTTGTCTGGGATACCTTAGATGGAGTGAGGGTTAGCTGCAAGATGTGATGGAGGGTAAAATGATCTCATCAACCACATGTTTATTCCAAGACCATGTACTCTGTTGGCCCTCACAGCTAAGGCTGTGGGTATCTATCCACGGACACTCTAGCTCACCAAAGCTATCTGCTTGTGTTCCTTATCTCTTCACCCAAGAGAGGCCCTGGTTGGTTTAATTTGGCACCGTCTGGCATGGAAAATTTATGCCAAGGCACCTCATCCAACCGTCCAGCCACTCAGCCATCCATCCCTCCGTCCATTCATCCATCATCCAGCCACCCCACCATCCAACCGTCCATCCATTCAGCCATGCATCATCCATCCATCCACTCATCCAGTTCCATACCACATGTTAATTGAGCACCTACTTATGTACTAAACACTATGCTAGATTCCAGGAGTATAGCAGTGAAGAGGACAGATACAGTCACTGCTCTCAGAGTCTACAGTTAGAGGGCAGACACTAAATGTGATGAATGCTATAAAAAGGACTAAGGAAATACATAAATCTAAGACTTACTAAGTGGGATATGGGTGGGCGGGCAGAAGGAAGCATCAGGCAAATCCTCCTAGGCTAATTTTTGTGACCACAGAAACTCTGTTAGTTTCATATGACAGGAGCCTCAGGGACTCTTGCAGAAAGAGCCTTCCACAGGGAATTCCTTAGAAGAGGCTGTGGGCTTTGTCTTTTCTTTAGGGTGGGTGGAGGTATTCTCTGGACAGTTCCAGCCCCAGAAGTTAAGGCTGCCTGTAACATTACATAAGCAAATGGGAAGATAAGGTCCTGGGCTCTGCAGTACCAGGTAAAGGGAAGTACTGGTCTCACCTGTCTGCTCATGGCTTTTAGCAGGAGCCAGTGAAACATTTACATCTCCCACCATGGGCAAGACTTGGAAGTGTCACCTTATCTCGCCCTTTGTCACTCTGCCCTGAATTGTCTGTGATGATGAGAGCCTTCTGATGGAGGAGAACATGGTAGATGTGGGATGACCAAGGCCAAGAAGCAGGGGTCAGGCCAGAGATGGGTTTGTTTCCTGCTGAAGAGCTAGCGTGCAGTGGGTCGGATGGCCTCTGTACCACAGGCTGAATAGAATTTTCGTTTGGATTTGAGCTTTGTTCCTACACTGACTTCTTGTGCCATGGAATCCTCCTTCATCAAATGGGAGTATCTCATACTCACTCATTCATAAGCTGATGTCTACGTTTAGTTTTTTTTGTATTTTTTACAAAGTTTATTTGTTTTGAGAGGGAGAGAAAGAATCCCAAGCAGGCCCTGTGCAGAGCCTGATGTGGGGCTCGATTTCACAAACCATGAGATCATGGTGTGAGCCTAAATCAAGAGTTGAATGCTTAACTGACTGAGCCACCCAGACACCCCTCTTTTTTTGTATTTTTTAATCACCAAATATCTTTGTCTTTTTTGTCACCAAAGAAACACTTATTAAAAAGAATGTAACCATATATAACTATATATAGGTAATTTAGATAGAAAGTCTCAGACTTAGCATTTAGGTGTACTATCCTGTGAAATCTTTTATGGGTAAATATAAGCAGGTATTACTAATTAACAAAAATGAAATTATATTCTCTGTACATTTTTACAGATTACTTTTTTTTGGCCTGTTATGTCTTAGATTTTTTCCTGTATCAATACCTTGTTTAGATCTACCTTTTATTTATTTGTTTATTTATTTGAGAGACAGAGAGAGAGAGAGCGCGCGTGACTGAACCACCCAGGCACCCCGGGATCTACCATATTTTTTAATGGCCATATTGTACTCCATAATATGGTGGACACCATATTATTTATATTAATTTGTATTTGTTATTTGACCAATACCCTATTGATGGGCCTTTGGATTGTTTCCAGTTTTTTATTTGTTTGTTTGTTTTGTTTTTACGATGAGCAGTGCAGATATAAACGTTCTTGGGCACTTCAGTGAGGATTTCTGTAGAATATTCTTAGAAGTCGGGTTTTTCAGGCAGAGGATGTGAGCATTTTCAGTTGTAGTAGACGGTGCTAAATTGCTCTCCAAAAGGTTATGCCAATTTATGCACCCTCCAACAGTGCATGAAAGTGCCTCTTAGAAATGTCTTTTAAAAGATAAAATACCTATTGTTAAGCCATGAAGCACATTTCAAATAATTGCTGAAATTCTTCCAGCTGAGGCGTAAGAAACTAGAGTCCCAGAGAGGACGGAAAGGTCTTGGGAAATGTGGGAATTCAGTGTATCAAAAGGTGACATTTTGGATCAGTGGGAAAAAGAATGGTTTATTTAAGAAACGGTACAGGCATAATTGAGTGGCCGTGTGGAAGGATGCCAAGTTTGATTCTTAACTCACATCTTACACAAAAGTAAATTATAGGTGGGGTAAATTACGGACGAAGTAAAGATTTCAAAGTAAAAATAAGAAAGGAAAAGGTTAGACATTTTTTTCACTTTGTAAAAACAATTTAGCCTTTGAAAAGGGGAGTGTATTTATGAATTGCTGATTTAATTAAGAAATGCTAGGGGCACCTGGGTGGCTCGGTCGGTTAAGCATCCGACTTCGGCTCAGGTCATGATCTCGCAGTCCGTGAGTTCAAACCCCGCGTCGGGCTCTGTGCTGACAGCTCAGAGCCTGGAGCCTGTTTCGGATTCTGTGTCTCCCTCTCTCTCTCTGCCCTTCCCCTGTTCATGCTCTGTCTCTCTCTGTCTCAAAAATAAATAAACGTTTAAAAAAAAAAAAAAGAAATGCTATAAAAAGTAGGGGCGCCGGGGTGGCTCAGTCGGTTAAGCGTCCGACTTCGGCTCAGGTCATGTTCTCATGGTCTGTGAGTTCGAGCCCCACATCGGGCTCTGTGCTGACAGCTCAGAGCCTGGAGCCTGCTCAGATTCTGTTTCCCTCTCTCTCTCTGACCCTCCCCCGTTCATGCTCTGTCTCAAAAATAAACATTAAAAAAAATAAATAAATAAAAGATATGCTATAAAAACTATACCTAGTAGACGCCATGCAGTGGTACCCAACACGGATGAAGTAGAAGTTAATAAAGAAAAAAGTTTTAGGGTGTACACATGTCTGGGAGACTGTGGTTAAGGACAGGGATCCTGTAAGCTGGATTGTAAATGACATTGAATGAGAAACTAGTACACGTGTGGCCCCTGAACCTGGTAAGCTCTGGGAGAGCAAAGAAAAGGGAAGGAAATGTTGTTTTCTGTTTCTTTATTTTATTTTTTTATTGTTTTGAGAAAGTTCAGTACCCGCCCAAAGCCTCAGGTGTCCCAGGAGAGAGACGATAAAAACACAACATCAAAGCAAATGCTTCAGCTACAAGTTCTAGTAGACAGCAGCAGCTCTGTGCTTACTCCCTCCGTGCCTCTTCCCACTTGCGACATCTCGAAGTCTGAGTCTCTCTTGGGCTGCTCCCGGAGGTTTTTGGTAAAGTCCCTTTTCCTGCCCTTCACCTTTGTAGTTGTACCACCGCTCGAATCAACCCCCAAAGACGCCCCTTTGTACTTTTCCCTTTTATGGAGCCATCACCAGGGTACTGTGGTCAACGAAATTAAGTGGACGGCCCCACTGCCCTGAAGTTCAAGGCTCCTATTATTCTGCACCTGCGGGGATCACTGATCTTAAATTTAGTAGTGAAGGTTCCGGAGGCAGGCGGACCTGGCTTCAACTGCTATCTCTCCCGCTTTCTAGCTGAATAACCTCACACAATTTCAAATTCTCCATTTCCTCATCTACAAAATGATGATAAAATGGTGCTACCTCCTAGCATTGCTCTGAGGATTGCCGTTATCATTATTATTATGGTTTCGCCCCGCACTTGGCATTTAGAAAATGCTCCACGTCAGCTGTTTTGGCTACTGTTCTTTCTCCTCCCTCCTCCTCCTCCCCCCTTCTTCCTCCTCCTCCTCCCCCCTTCTCCCTCCTCCTCCTCCTCTTCCTTTTTTTTTTTTTTTTTTTTTTGCTATTTTAAGTGCCTTCTTACCAATGCCTGTAGGATAGATTGATCTAGTGTCAGGGTTTAGGAGTGCTCCGGTTCACTCATTGCCATAGAGGTAAGCAAAGTGGTGGTTCAGGGCCACTGGACCCAGACCGCCTTCATTCAAATCCTGTTTTTGCCACTTCCTATGGTGTGCACCTTAGGCAAGTTACTTTCTTTGTAAAGGGAGGATAATAATGGAACCTACGTCACACGGTTGTGTTGCAGATTAAATGTATTAGTATTTGTAAAATCTGTAAGGAATGTCTGGCTTATTGTAAGTGCTACACAGACATTTGTTACAATAAATACAAAATAAACAGTCTCACTTCGATATGTTGCTTACCCTCTGTGGATCAGGTCCAGGGTAAAGGAAACAGTAGGCTGAGAACCCTCCTGTGCTGTGTGCCTATGAGAAGCATTCTGCGGATCCATCAGTGTTTGCCTTGGCTACTTTGTATTTTCCTTTGAGAATCAACTGGCCAATTTTGAGGGAAGAGCCACAACTGTCGAGAAGCTGACACTGTGGGGGCAATTTCTGAGTCTCTCTTCCTCTCTGCATTTTATCTTTGTTTTTGAAAGTTTATTTTTGTTTATTTTTGAGAGAGAGAGAGAGAGAGCGCGCGCACACACGCGCACACACAAGTGGGGGAGGGGCAGAAAGAGAGGGAGACAGAATCCCAAGCAGGCTCCGCACTGTCAGCGCAGAGCCCTATGTGGGGCTTGAACTCATGAACCATGAGATCATGACCTGAGCTGAAACCAAGAGTCAGTCAGACGCTTAACTGACTGAGCCACCCAGGCGCCCCTGCATCTGATCTTTCTAAAGCTTTCACTTATGCAACTTCCAGGATAGGACCAAAGACACAGGATGAATGTACTGTTGCTGTTTTTTGGTTTTTGTTTTTGCTGTTTTGTTTTTTTTTTAATTTTTTTTTTCAACGTTTATTTATTTTTGGGACAGAGAGAGACAGAGCATGAACGGGGGAGGGGCAGAGAGAGAGGGAGACACAGAATCGGAAACAGGCTCCAGGCTCTGAGCCATCAGCCCAGAGCCCGACGCGGGGCTTGAACTCACGGACCGCGAGATCATGACCTGGCTGAAGTCAGACGCTTAACCGACTGCGCCACCCAGGCGCCCCTGCTGTTTTGTTTTTAACAGTGGGCATAACTGATGTTTTGCAAAGGGATGGGTGAAAAGGCAGCACCTGGCAAAAAAGCCTTTTTGCTAAATCGATGACTTTTGCACACCAATGGACACAAGCTTGCTTGCTGGTTAAATAGAATAGTAGTGATTCTCATTTATCCAGCCGGAGTGTCCTGGGTTTGCTGCTGTCCACGATTGTCCGTCTGCATTCTCTGATGCCACTTCTTCACTGGGTCCCGTTTTCTCTAACTTTGTATATAGGAATCACTCCCGCAGTGGTCACCAAGAGTAAAAACACGGGCATACCTCAGAGAGGTTAGGGGTTCAGTTCCAGACCCCTGCAGTAAAGCAAATATTGCAGTAAAGAGAGTCAAATGAAGTTTTGGGTTTCCCGGTGTATATAAAAGTTATGTTCACGCGATACTATAGTCTGCTAAGTGTACAATAACAATATGTCTGTAAAAACGATGACATCCCTCAATAGAAGCTTTTGCTGCCAAAAGATGCCGACCATCATCTGAGCTTTCAGTGAGTTGTAAGCACCGATCGCAAGGTTGCCATCACATAGGAATGAAAAACTTTGAAATACTGTGGGAATGGCCAAAATGTGACCCAGAGACACAGAGTGACCAAGTACTGTTGGAAAAGTGGTGCTGATGGACTTGCTCGATGCAAGGTTGCCAAAACCTTCAATTCGTGAAAACACACGAAAAAACCCGTGACCCACAATAGAGTGAAGAACAATAAAATGAGGTGTGCCTGTGGTTATCAGGGCTGTGTGAGCACTGTCTCCCAGGGGCCAGGCTAAGTACTGACTTGGATTTGTTTCCGCAGCAGTTCTAGGCGACTCCCCCCATTTCACAGAGAGGACACTGAGGTACAGAGGGTCGTGCTGAGGCAGACACCGTTGGGGCGCATGGCCTTCCATTTCACTGCGTTCTGCCCTGACTCCGCCTGGCAGCACCTGCATGTTTTTGCCTGAGGGCTTGCTCTGGCCCTCGGCGCGTTCTGTCCACAGGTGTGCCGGGCTGAGGTGTGGGGGCTGGGGGATTTCATGCCCCCGCTCCCAGTCCAGGAGCAGCCCTCAGCCAGTGAGAGATGGGAGTTGGCTTGGGAACGCATCCTCCGTAGGCTTCCTTCTCCTCTCTGTCTTACTTCGCAACCCTCTACCAGTGTTCCTGAACTCGCCTCTCAAATGAACTATGTGTACTTCCGCCCACGGCTTAGGACCTGCTTCTGGGAGATTCCCGAACGATCGCACCAAGATCCTCACTAGATGCAACAGCCTTTATGTCTTCATCCTCCCTGTGGCCTTTGACACTATTGATGGCTTGTCGCATCTCGAAAACCTCCCCCTTTTGGGTTCTGTGACACCTGGTGAGATCGTCTGTGCTCTCGTGGCTACTTTCCTTCCTCGTTCACTGGTTCTTTTTTGTTTGGCCGCCCGATTTTAGGTACCTCCGGTGTCGCAGTATTTCACTTGCAGATGATGGTTCTGCAACTCAAAAAACACATTACTTGCTCACTTAATTGGGAATCTCGGGTATGTGTCCTGGCTTCAGGGATGGTGGGATCCAGGTATTCAGGTGGTGACCAACCGACTGACTCTGCCCGCATCATGACTCTGCTTTCCCGTGTGTTGTTTTATTCTCAGGCATGTTCTTCCCTGATGAGGCGGTGGTAACTGGCGGATCCAAATTTATTTTCCAGCAACTTCCATTAGCTGCATCAATGGAATGGGAATACCTCTTACCTGAGAGTCCCTGTAGGAATTTTCAGTATCGTTTTCATTGGCCTGTGTTGGATCGTGTACCAAGCTGGGTTACCTAATCACCCTGGGGGCCAAGATAGGTCTGCCTGAACCGCAAGGACTGAGAGTGGGAACAGGTGGTTTCCCAAAGAAAAACCAGAGTGCTGTGACATGACGGGATGGATGCCGGCCCGGCAGAAACATCGCATGTCCGAGTGCCAAGTCTCTGGGCCCAGCACTCTGCTTTTCTCTGTCTCTGTGGATTATCTCCTATTTTTGCTCTTGCAGACTCTGAACTCCTATCTCCAGTCCTGACTTCACTTCTGAGTTGTAGCTTCGGTTTCCCCATCCTCTTAAGTTAGGCATTTCCATTTAGTGGTACCATTCAGACCTGAAATTCAACATGCCCCAAGCGTGGCCACCTCCCACCTGGTTCCTTTTCCTGACGTCTCTGTTTTTAACCATGGGGCCACTTGGGTTTCCATCTCTTTGTCCTCCCAGACTGGTTTCCAGCCATATTATGCTGCTTGTGGTTCCTTGAATGTTTTACGCACTCTCTGGGTTTTTGCATGTGCTTTTCCTGTTCTGGAACCCCTCTGGCATGCTCTTTGATTGGTGAATCCCCCTTCCCACCCCCACCCCCTGCTTTGGACCTTAGCTGCTGCTGCTGCTGCTGCTTCTTTTTTTTTTTTTTTTTAACATTTTTATTTAATTTGAGAAACAGAGCATGAGCTGGGGAGGGGCAGAGAGAGAGAGGGAGACACAGAATCTGAAGCAGGCTCCAGGCTCTGAGCTGTCAGCGCAGAGCCCAAGGCAGGGCTTGAACCCATGAACCGTGAGATCATAACCTGAGCCGAAGTTGGACACTTCACCAACTGAGCCACCCAGTCACCCCTGGACCTTAGCTTCTAAGGGACTTCTATCCTGATTACCCTTCTCTGCCAAGTCTGGGTTAGATATGCTTCCTCGTGCTCCACGACCACTTTGCTTCTGACCCAGACTTTTAACCGACCTGTTCTGTTGTCTGTCTTTCGCCTCAGAGCAGGGCCCTGTCTGTCTTGTCTGCCATTACATCTTTAGCAGTCCGGACTTGTAATTATGAGCTTGCGCTAGTGTCTGACAACCAGGGCGTGAATCCATTCTGGCCCCCTTCTGAGCTGTGAGAACGTGGGCATGTTCCTTCAGCTCTCACCACACCTCAGTTTTCTCATCTCTAAAATGGAGATAACGAAAATCCGCCACTCACTGAGTGGCCGAGAGGAGTATGTGGTGATCTCGCAGAAGTGCTCAGCCCGGTCCCTGACATGTGGTAAACATTGAATGAGTGCTAACTATGATTATTTCTACTTACTAGGAATATTATTGTACTTTATCCAGTGTCCAGCACATATAAAATTTTTTTATGTTTATTTACTTTTGAGAGAGAGAGAGAGAGAGAGAGAGAGAGAGCCAGAGTACAAGTGGGGGAGGGGCAGAGAGGGGGAGACACAGAATCTGAAGCAGGCTGTAGGCTCCGAGCTGTCAGCACAGAGCCTGACGCGGGGCTCGAACTCACAAACCAAGGGATCATGACCTGAGTCAAAGTCAGACACTTAACTGACTGAACCGCCCAGGTGCCCCTAATATATTATTAAAATTTTTCTTAATGTTTATTTATTTTTGAGAGAGAGAGCATGAGCAGAGGAAGGGCAGAGAGAGAGACGGAGACACAGAACCCAAAGCAGGCTCCAGGCTCCGAGCTGTCAGCACAGAGCCCAGTGCGGGGCTTGAACTCACGAGCTGTGAGATCATGACCTGAGCTGAAGTCGGATGCTTAACCGACTGAGCCACCCAGGCGCCCCTAGTGTCCAGCACATATAAATTCTCAGCCAATGATAGGTCTTATTATTGGTCCAGAACAGAACCCGGAAGCATAGTGGGGTTCACTGGATAGTTGCAACTTGCATTTTAGAAACTTGAAGAACAAAATGAAAAGAGTCTTCGACGCTTCCTTTGCTGCACATCAGTTAGGAGTAGCAAGCTCATTATTTCCCTCGAGGTGGGGAGGGCAGTTTCTGTTGGGGGTGGAAGCCATCCCCGTTGTGGAGGGAGGTGGTCTTCTCTGATGTCGCTGGGGGGCCCGGTTAGGTGGAGAGTCGCAGGCACTTGTTTGCCTGTTTGATCTAAGGGGGGTGGCCGTGCCTCTCCTGGGGAAGAGCCTCATTAAGGTTAGCGAGGGGTGTGTTTCCGAGGAGTTCCAAGGGCTGCCTGGGGCTGCCACACAAGGTGTTCCCGTTTTCTCATTTTGTCTCAAGTAGGTGTTGGTGCTGTCTACATGATGTTCCTCCTTCTTGCTGACTGCGGGAATGGGTCCTCCTCGGGCCCTGCCCTTGGCTTGAGCCCTTCTCTTCAAACGCTGCCCAGACATCATCCTCGCCATCAGCAAGAGCGGCACCTTCTCTCTGGCTTATCACACATCCGCTGGTGACAGTGTGCTAGCACTTTGCCTGCTTCAGGGCTGCTTTGAGGATGAAAGGAGTTACCGGGCACCCGGATCCGTACTGTGAGCTGTGGCGGCCACGAGCCGCCTGTGGTTCCTTCCACTGAAATCTTAAAGTTAAATAAAATGAAGAGATTCAGGTTCTCGGCGACACCAGTCACATTTCAAGTGGGCGATGCAATGATTCCGTCCTTGCCCCACCTGCTCCTGGGTGGTGCCGGTCTCGATCAGAGTCGCATGCAGTGGCTCGCGGATCCGCTGACTGGATTGCAAACAGAATTGTATGGAAACACAGCCGAGCCTGTTCGTTTCTATGTGTGTCATCTGTGGCTGCTTTTGCTCTCCCAGGACAGAATGGAGTCGTGGCAACAGCCACCGTGTGGTCTTGCAGAGCCTAAAATAATCACTCCTTTATCCTTGAAGGAAACGTTTGCCGACCTCTGGTCTAGAACATTGCCTGACACTTGATGGTGTTAAGTAGATGATTTCTATTTTTTATTTATATAAAAATAACATAACTTTACTTCTCTAAATAGCCTTTCCAAGTAGGTCTCGTTCCCTCCATCCCGGATGAGAAACTGGGACGGGGATTTTATTTTATTTTATTTTATTATTTTTTTTTTAAATTTTTTTTTAACGTTTTTTATTTACCTTTGAGACAGGGAGAGACAGAGCATGAACAGGGGAGGGTCAGAGAGAGGGAGACACAGAATCTGAAGCAGGCTCCAGGCTCGGAGCTGTCAGCACAGAGCCCAACGCGGGGCTCGAACTCACGGACCACGAGATCATGACCTGAGCTGAAGTCGGCCGCTTAACTGACTGAGCCACCCAGGTGCCCCCTGGGACGGGGATTTTATACCAGAACCTCCAGGAGGGCAAGACCTCCTCAGTCTTGTGTGTCATTTACTCTGCTGTCTGGGGCAGCGCCTGGCCCACAGTAGACATTCCGTACATGGGTGGTGTGCAAGGAATGGGTAAATAAATAAATTCCTGACTTTCTGAGCAGAAAGAAAAATCCGATCAGCTCCATCGCACCAATGAGGAAACAGAGGCCCTTCCGAGGGACGTTGCCTGGGCAGGAGGTGGCGTAGCTGGTGTGAGCGTGGAGCTGGATCTCAGGCTGAGGCAGTCTGCGTGTTTCCTAAACCTTCCGCCCCACCCCTCCGCCCTCTTGGAAGCTGCCGACATGCAGAGAGGGTACCTCCCCTGTCCCCGCTGCAGCCAGACATTTGTTTATCGCGCCCTTCCCCCCTTGTCCAGCTGCTAACTTCAGCTGCTGTATGGCACCCTTGGGCTTGACGCTCCCTTTCTGATGCCGTGTCACCACGAAGCTCTGCTGCTCTACTGCTGAGGCTCTTGGGTCCAAGTAGGTCGGCCAAGCTTGAATGATCTCTCTCGGCCACTGCAGCCCCAGCGTCCGAGTCGACACCATCTGTGATTTGATATGCTTGTCTCAGCAAAACAAAGAGGACCGGGGGGGGGGGGTATCTTTAGTCACGAAGCCAGAGGCTGAGGGAAAATGTGTTTTTTGAAGCACCTTCTCAGATGGCTTCTCCCGGAAGTGTCTGCTTGAAGTGGCTTCTGGCTGAATCACATTGAAGTTGCGTTAAATGAATCTGGTCTGTCACTGCTCACAGCCATCACGTCACAGGATCCCATCTCTTTGCACTGGGAGTCGTTTCTTTGGGGCTGTGAAGACTAGAGCCACAGGGTCTTTCACGGCCTGGCTTTATCATCACGTGTTTATTTTGCACGTGCTATGGGGCTGGGCCGCCGGGTTTTGAGTCCTGCCTTCTCCTACCTGCTGCTACCTAATCTTGGATGAGTTCATTCACCTTCCCCTGCCTCACTTCCTCTTCTGCATAGAAAGGACAATAATGAGACCTACCATATGGCTTTTGGGAGGATTAAAAGAACCGACACGTGCAAAACATTCAGAATGGCGCTTGGCTCACGGTACCTGCTCCAAAAGGGATGATGATGGAGGGTGGTGCTGGTGGTGGTGGTGATGATTCCCTGTTCTGGATCTTTCATTTCCAAGGAGCAGGGGCTATGTATTGCCTGCCTTTAAATCTCTCACTAAGAGCTGGGGGTCTGCAGAGGCTTGGAAAGGCAATTAACAAGTGACTTAAACCCAGTAGGGATTGCTGGTAAAGTGGAGAATAAAGTTTGCCGTTTACTCATGAGTCAATTACTCATTCGCTCACAACATGTTCGTTGAGTATCTTGCGTGTGCCAGACATGGTTCTGGGCACGAGGATACAGCACAGCAGCAAATGAACCAGACAAATCCCCTGCCCCCTTGGACTTCGCATTTTACTGAACTCGGGTCCATCGGCCTTGTCACCGTGGGAGAATATGGACCCATTGGTGCTATAACTTCTAATTTGGGGAAACGAAAGCCAGCAACTTAGATTTTTAAAAATTGTAAGCTCTCCTATCTTATACGTACTGGCAGTGGTTTCATATCGTTTTATGAAGCACAGCGCAGAGGGAGCCCAGGAGCCTGAGGGCCACCAGTTTGCAGCCCCTGCTGTGAGATATGCCTGCAAATAGCTCTGGGGCGAGAGGTGCCTCTGCTCTGTAAACCGGCAGCTGTCTGACTTCATTCAAGGTCAGTGGCGCAGAGTGCCTCCTTCCTCTCTCACGTGCGGAGATTCTTGTGGCCTTTTCTGCCCGCAGCGCAGATGATGCTGCTATGCTGCAGACCGTGGGCAACGGGTCCTAACACTTCTTCTCTCATCCTTCCTTTGGACAGCAGGTGTAGCTGGGTTCCCAGCCCCCAAAGAGCCGACAACAAGGGAGACAGAAGCAGCTTCCTGGTTATCGCCTGCGGGGGGCATAGGATGGTGGCCCAGATGCGGAGAAAATGCGCTGGGTCGGGGAAGAAGCCCTTGAAGCCAAGGAATTGATGCGGAGAAAATGCGTTGGGTCGGGGAAGAAGCCTTTGAAGCCAAGGAATTAATTATCTTTGTTGCCTGACTCTTTTTTAAAAGTGGAGAATAGATCTAAAAGCCTGTGTGGGAAGGACTGGGAATAGGACTGAGGTGCAAAGAACTTTAGGGTGCAGTCAGGAACAATTTCTAGCAGCAGGAGGTTTCTGGAGAGTGAGTGGTGAGGTTCCTGGGAAAATGTGAGAAATAGTCATGGAGCTACTTTTTGTTTGCACAGTGTTTGCTTTTATGTGTGGTTACCTGTAAGTGGGGCATGTGCCCTCTGGTTTGCCTCAGTCTCCACCACTCCCTATTGCACTTTATCTACATGCTTGACGCATTTATGCTACTGGCCCTGCCTTCAGAGGACTTAGGACTAGTCCCCCCTATTCTGAGGAAAGCTGCACGGCAGAGTGCTGGAGACAGTGGGCTCCAGGCTCAAACCCATCTGTCTGATCTGCCTTTCACTAGTGGTGTAACTCTGGGCAAGTTGCTCTGTCTCTGTGATTATACCTGCAGGATCCTAGCAGCAAACAGAAATCACTTGGGTGGCTCGAATGAAGAAAACTTGATGGGATTATTTAACATCTCTCAGGAGGAAGATGCAAGTGGAGGAAATAGTCTGGGGTCTATTAGAGCTGAGGATGAAGGGACCACCAGCAGGTATGGTGGTTCTGGAGGGATGCGACTGCTTCCCACATGGCAGAACCAAGGCAAGGAGGAAAGGGAAGAAATACCCCAGCCTCTCTCCTCTCCAGTCACCTGTCGGTCTCACCCATTGGCTGAGCCCAGTTGGAAACCCAGAGGCAAGGGGAATTGGATTAATTCTGCAGGGGTCAGCCTCCCAGGGCTCAGAACACAGCAGTCAGGGGAAGAATGGATGCCGAGGGAAGATGAGGGGAAACCAGCACACTGATCCTCAGTTTCCTTATCTTGAAAGTGGAAGCGGGGCACCTGGGTGGCTCCATCGGTTAAGTGTCCGACTTCAGCTCAGGTCACCATCTCGTGGTTTGTGAGTTGGAGCCCCGCGTTGGGCTCTGTGCTGACAGCTCAGAGCCTGGAGCCTGTTTCAGATTCCGTGTCTCCCTCTCTCTCTGCCCCTTCCCCACTCACTCTCTGTCTCTGTCTGTCTCTCTCTCAAAAATACATAAACATTTTTTTAAAAAAAGAAAGTGGAGGAATTAATATGGCAGCCTGCCTCAAATGGTCATTGGGAGGGTGAAAGTACTCCCTCAGGGACATGCCTAGTAGATAGTAAGTGCTCAATAAAGCTGAGGCTCGGTGTGGGTCTCAAGCTGTTCCTAGGGAATAAGAGTCCAGAGAAGAGGGTTCTTACCCCTCCTTTCCCTGCAGTGGTGGCCTGGAATGAGTGCTTCTTTTGGGGGAGTATGAGCTGGAGGTATAGTGGGTAAGAACAAAGACTCTGGAGTGTGAGAGCCTGCGTTCTAGTCCGACTGTCACTTACTGACAGGTTACTTAGCTTCTCATGCCTCGCTTTCCTCATCTGTAAAATGGGACTATTAGTAGTTCCTACATCATTGACTTGTGGGGATTAAATGAGTTTATCTATGTAAAGAGCTTAGAACAGTGCCTGGCACATAGTAGGCATTTTATCAATATTGTTAGTTATTGTTGTTGCCATCTTTCTCCTCCTCCCCCGCCTCCATCATCATCATCATCATCATCATCATCATCATCATCATCATCACTTATTACCATGATGAGTTGGTTAACTCCAAGCATAACTGACCTGTTGTCAGTAGAAGATTCCCCACTGGATGGAGTCCACCCCACCCTTCCTTTCTGGAGCCCCATTGATCATACCATTATCTTCTCGTCCTCCCACAGATATGATATTTCAGGGAGTGATTGATAGGTGTGTGTGTGTGTACGTGGGGAAGGGTGGGCTTGTGCCTGACTCTGGGGACACGGTGCTTTGTTATGCAGAATAGCTTGCCTGTCATCCCACTACGGTCCCCTTCCTTGAAAAGTTCCAGGCTATTTTTGAAGCCCTCATGGCTCACATGTTCCTTTCTGCATCATGTCAATGCCAGTACAGAAAAATTGGAACCTTTTGGCAGAGTATAAAGCAAAAGAGATTTCAAAGTGCATGGAGGGTGAGTGTAGCTCAAATGACAGGGTATTAAGACGTGACAAGAATGCTGAGTTTTGAGACTGCAGGCAGCTTGTGTGTTTGTATTTAGACCTTGTTGGATTTCTTGGGAAATCAGTAGAGGTGTCAAAGGTTAGTGTCATCTTTCAGGAGGCACCAAAGGGTAGAGGCACCTCTCGGCCCTTCATGTTTATATGTTCTGGAAGGATGGTGGGAATGGAGAGGGTGGCTGTCCCAAGTCCTGGGCTCTGGGGCGCGGGGTTCTGCAGATACGAATGCCTGGTGATGGAAGGAAGCACATCATTGCGGGATGTCTGGGAGCTTTGAAGCTGTGCTGCTGACAGTAAGCCACAGACCCGCACGAAAACACATGCGTGTGAAAACGTGGATCTACAAGGTAAAGGCACCAAACCCACCCCGTTTGCACATTATTTACCCTTCCTCTCCTTTCCCCAAGGGCGAAGTATGACTTTGGAGACAGGAAGACCTGAGGTCAAATCCCTCCTCTGCCTCTTACTGGCTCTTTCATCTTTAGGATGCAGGGAATCTTTCTGAGGCATCGTTTCCTCCTTTGAAAGGATTGTGGCAACCCTTGCAAGGTTAGAGACCGCGGTGGTACAGGACCCCTGGGTCTCAAAAAAGTGTTTGCCGAACTGCTCTGTTGTGTTAAATTCTCCCAGTGGTCCGAGGGGAGGACAGACAGACCTTTTCACAGAGGAGTTGACGAGGCACAGAGTGGCTCGTGCACAGCACAGCGTGGGTAAGCGATGGAGCCTTTGGGAGGCAATATGGAGTAGTGCTTGGGGCGTCACCAACCTCTGGAGCCCTGAGAGCAGGTTTTTTACACCTCTGTGAGTCTCAGTTTTTCTCAAATGCAAAATGAGGGATAATCATAGACTTGCTTTCTCTGGTTCTTTTGAGGTTTACCTGAGATAGTGCTATAAACACAGCATGTGCTTGGAGTATATAGTAAGCACTCAATAAAGTTATTGCTATTGTTACTAGCAGTAATAGGGATAAACAGTAGTAGTTATTGCTGTAGCTGTGGTGGTCATAGTGATAGAATCGTTCCATCTTCCAAGACTCACATTGGTTTGTGAGTGTTGACATCTCAGAGGACTGCAAATCTAATCTTTGTTCTTTTTCTCTCCTCCTCAGGGGATGGACAGTGTCTAGTGCTTCTTTGGTGCTTTTTCTAGGACCACCACCCTCTGCCCTTTTCTGCCCTGCCCTGTGTCCTGGGGTGGACTTCTGTGCCCTGCATCTCCCGGGCTCTTTTGCTGGCTGACTTTTGCCTTGGTTAGGCCAGTGGGAGGTGGCGAGCAGAGACTAGAGGGCAGGAGGGGGGAGATCTCGAGGTACTTTACGCCCCCTCCAACCCTGCACGCCTTCCCTCTGTCTCTGGCCTCCTTCTGCAGTGACTGCTCCTGACCAGCGGCCCCTGTTCCTTGGTTCCATCTCTTACTTGGTTGTTGTCGATACCGTTTCATGACATGTGGTGTGACAGGATCCCACAGTTGTTCGTGTCTTTAATTGAACATCCAGGGTGAATTCCATTTCCTACTGAGACCCCCGACAGACCAATAAATCTATAGAAAAACAACAACAATGCATTGGATTGTTTCCATTCTAAAAAATAAAGCCGTACAACAGTTTTGGAAAGAAGCGGCAGTTTCTCACAAAGTTAAACACAGAGTTCCCATAAGACACAGTAGCCCCCTGCCTGGGTATTTACCAAGATAAATTATGTGTCCACACAAAGATGTATAAATGAACGTTTGTAGCAGTTTTATTCATGATGGCTACAAACCTGGGGGGGGGGGGAATCCCCAAACATCAGTTAACAGATGAACGGATAAGGAAACATTGGAAGGACTGTGTAACGAAATACTACTCAGCAGTGAGAATGACTTGGCTACTGACACTGATAACTGTGCTATATTAATTGTTAATAATCAAAACGTTACTCTGAGTGAGTGAAGGCAGACACAAAATAGTCCATACTGTATGATCCCATTAATTTGTAGTAAGAGAAAGCTGCTGAGTGGGTGCTGGGGGCGGGAGGCGGGGCGAGGGCGCTAATTGCAAAAGGGCACGGGAGGGCTTCTGCCGCGGTGCAAACATTCTGTGTCCTGATTGTGGTGGTAGTTACGTAGGTTTGACTCACCTGTCACAACTCATCAAACTGTGCATCTAGAATGGTCTATCTTCTTTCTTTCTTTTTGTATTTTTATTTTAGAGAGAGAGAGTGAGAGTGGGGGAGAGGGGGAGAGGGAGAGAGAGAGAGAGAGAGAGCCAAGCAGGCTCCACCCTCAGCACAGAGCCCACTGTGGGGCTTGATCCCGTGACCCTGGGATCATGACTGGAGCCGAAATCAAGAGTCAGTCACTCAACTGACTGAGCCACCCAGGTGCCCAAAAGGGTCTATTTTCTTGTATTAAGTGATACTTCATGAAGTTGATCAAAATTCATATTTGCTTTATTATTTTAGAATACTTAGGGAAATACAGGATTATAAAAGGAAGAACAAACCCCCAAAATCCTTACAACCAGAGATCGCCACCGTCAACATTTCATGTTTCCTTCCATGTTTTTTTTTTTTCCTGTTTTTCTGTGTGTAAGTGTTCCACCCTTAACTGTCTTATTCGAATAATAAAGAAAGCAAGTGGAAAGTCTCCATCGTGAGGATGTTTTTTTTGCTATGACTTTATTGGGCCTCAGAGCACTGGCGATGATAGTGAGAAGGTTTTGTCCTGTATATCCAAATGTATTGAGAGGAAATGAAAATGTTTAGTCTGGTGAAGGGACATACCGGGGAAACAGGTGTGTGTGTGTGGCGGGGGGGGGGGGGGGGGGGGGGGGGGGGGGGGGGGGGGGGTCATTGGCTTCCTGAAAGAACAGGAGGAGGAGGAGGAGTCAGAGAAAGGAGGAAGGGACTGCAGAGGGTGGGGTCAGAGAGTTATTGGGGGGTGCTACATCTGTGCAGTCTTTAGAACTTTCTGATAGTAGAGTTGTCTATAGGTAGTGGAGAGCTTCTTACTCTGTAAGTGTGCAGTGAAAGCTTGGTGACCATCTCTTGGGAATGTTGTAGGAAGGATGCTTGCTTCAGGATGGGGTGAGATCAGATGCCTTTGAAGTGGCTAGGGTTGTTTGGTGCTTTGTAAGCAACACAAACGGACTCTAGTTCTCTTTACAGAATCCGTTGAGAGCATATGGGGTACCACATTCATGCAGTACCGGGCCTTAGAAAGTATGGGGTTCAGAGTAGCTCTTGGATCTAGGTGGCAGGAACTGATAGGCAGCCTTTGCAGGGTGACACTATCGATTCGAGAATCAAATTCCCAGGAGAAAGAGTGGGATTGATCCTGGGTCACATTGCCAACCCCTTGGCAGAGGGAGAGCTGCAGCCTTGATCGACTGTGCACAGTGGAGATGGGCCAGCCTCCCAAAGGAGAATCAACATGCCAGTCACCAGAAGAAGGGGCAGTGGACGCTGGACCGGACCGGCAAAACCAACAGATACCCCCTGCTGAATGTCCATAGCTCTGTCTTTGATTTGGCGATTTTTGCAAATATTCACACAGCAGGCCGCCCTCCTTGCTGAGTTTGTAAGCCAGAGAATTAAGCTTTCTCTGTTTGCTTTTTAGAGTGACTGAGATTGATGTGATTTATTTCTCTGGGCTTCAAGCCACTCAGCTCCAGAGGCACAGTTTGGTGGATGTGACTCATTGTCGTGTCCAGAAAGGCCTCGGTGTTGTGGGTCTGTGGTCCCTCCTTCAGGAGCAAGGATAGGAGCTGGGAGTAGGCAGATGGTATAAATCACAGTTGCATCCGTGAGAGTGAGTCGCATGTGCCCACCCTAGGGGCACACTTACTGAAAAGAAGCTCAAGTAACAGGTGTCTGTGGATAAAGACTTGTCAGTTGTTATATCTTCTGGTGCTTCCTCTTACGGAGCAAACTCCTAGGTGTATTTTTCTTCATTGAGGGCTGCAGTATTTACAGGAATTAAGGGAAGAGTGAGGCACTGTATCCTACCTTTCCTTGATTCACCCACACAGACCGATCCAGTTGAGTGTTCTTAACACCAGACTCCTAATTAAAATAGAAAAGAGGTTTATTTATAGGAATACATGAAGCACAGGAGAAAATAGGAGACCTCACTGGCCATTCTTCAACTTCTCACCTTTCAGTTTATTAGTCCAAAGTCCTTTGGTCTCAAGAAACAAAAACCCAATTCAAGTTGGTTTAGGCAAAGAGGGATTTTTAACTTGTCTCGGAAAGTCGAGGGGTGGGGATTCAGGCCTGGTTGGATCCAGGCGCTCCTACGGGCTCATCAGATATCTCTTAGCTCTGCTTTTCTCTTTGTTGCCTTCACCGTCAGAACAGTGTTTTTCTTTGTGGTAATCAAGGTGGCACATGCAGACTGATTCCCTACCAGCTTAGCAGCACCGCTGGAAAGGATGGCCTCTTTCCTAATGATGCCAGCACAAGTGCTGAAACTGATTCTCATTGGGTAGCTTGAGTCACATGCCCATCCCTGAATCCACACTGTGGCCTGGGTCCTACCTCCACACCCCCGGGGGAGCCAGAGGGGGAGGGCCACCTTAGCCAGCTCACAGGAACTAGGGGGGTCAGAGAGGGACCGGTTGCCAAAGGGGAAACACAAAGGATGGATGCTGGTTCGGCCAGACAAGAGATGCCCACCACGCTTGGTTCTGGGACCGAGTCTTCTGATCTGAATGCGTCTAGGGCTAGATACGTCTGGTGAATGAGGGGATGTTGATATTTTCACTCAGGCCGTGGCATTATGTCCTGCTGGCCCCACTTTCGGAGTCTGATCAAAAGAGGGAGGCCAAGGGGTCAAGAACAGTCTCCAAGTGTTATCCAAACAAGCAGGATGTTCCCAGCAGCTGTCCCGCCTGGGGGCCTGTCTCCCTAGGGTTGGTATGGCAGAAGGTGGTGCTGGGGAGTGGTTTTCTTCTCACGGCTTTGTTTACTTCTGAGGCCTATTATTTACCTCTTTTTTTTTTTTTTTTTAAATTTTTTTCAACATTTATTTATTTTTGGGACAGAGAGAGACAGAGCATGAACGGGGGAGGGGCAGAGAGAGAGGGAGACACAGAATCGGAAACAAGCTCCAGGCTCTGAGCCATCAGCCCAGAGCCTGACGCGGGGCTCAAACTCACGGACCGCGAGATCGTGACCTGGCTGAAGTCGGACGCTTAACCGACTGCGCCACCCAGGCGCCCCCTATTATTTACCTCTTGTTGGCTCTGCTGCTTTTTCTTGCTTAGTTAAATAAATTTGGTAACATTATAAACGAAAACATTCCTGCAGTTGCTGACCACTGCAAGGTTATTGCTTTTGCTTTTGTGTGGTTCCCGCCCCACTGCTTGGCTGTTGATGAACAAATGAAGTTTGCTTCTTCCTTAATCCTCCTCGGAGCTTTAGGAAGTCCTTATGAGATTGGGTAGTAAATGGTCGCCCACCCATGTGATGGAGTAAGATGCAGTTGTGGAACTAGAATGGGGTCGTTCTTTGCATATTGAGATGGAATGGGCCCCCAGATGTCTTCGTTTGGGAAAAAGCATGAGTGGATTCTGCAGATTAGCGATGCTTTTCAACATGTGAATCTTCTGGGGAGCTTTTTAAGTGTGCCTGTCCTCAGCCTCTCCCCCCACACCCCTTACTACTCCCCAATTAATTAGACTCTCTGGAGGTGGGACCTGAGCACTGATCTGTTTCCAGAACCCCAGGCCACTCAGTGTACAGCCAGGGCTGAGAACCGTGGTGTAGAATTGTATCATATGGAGAAAACCAAAGGGCCATAGATTAAAAATACCAAAAAGGAGATCCAGAATGTCTCACTCCATTTATGGGTGTAGACTCATGTGCTCACACACACGCAGAGAATATTTCTAGAAGGACGCACAAGAAACTGGAGAGACTAGTTCCCTCTGATAATGGAGTAAAGTAGTGATTCTCGACCGTATGCTCATCTGCAGTGTTTGAATTTGAAACCATAAGCTGGCATACTGTTTCAAAAGGAAATCTGACTGCACACAGGACTGGGAGGCGGCCCTCTGAGCTCACGCGGCTTGACTGTTGGGGCCAGCCGCCTATGGATCCGTACGAACTGCCCCACTGCTCCTGGCCACAGCTGCTTGCCTCTTGACTCAGCCATGGTGAGCGATGTCTGAATGTGAGAATGACCAAAGAGCCCATTCATTCATTCATTCATTCATCCATTCGCTGTTAATGCATTCATTCATATTTTTACTAAGAATTAGACGGGAGGCAGGCACACTCCAGGCACATTAATCTGGTCTCATTCTCATAATCCTGTATGAAGTAGGTGGTCTTATTCCTATTGTGTGGTTGAGGATATTTTAGCTCAGAGATAATATGTAACCAACGTGAGTCAGGATGACCCACAAAAGCGGAGCTCGTAAACTGGAGAGACTCGATGTCTTTGGGTGGGTCCTGCAGAGCTTTAAAAAAAATCCTATCTGGCTGTGCTGGGCTGGTGACCCCAGGGCTGCTGTTGGATGGAGTGTCTCTGGGATGGGTATGCGTTCTCCACTTCAGTTCAGCCACCTTCCTCTGCTGGATTGCACTGGCTTGCTTCACTTAGTCACAAGGGCTAGTCTCAGTAGGCATTTGAGTTTGTAGCCCCTGCTTTAAAGTAAGCAGGATGAGCCACCCATTGTCCCGTGGGGCTCCTGAGTTGAGTTATCATGTGGCATGTGTCGTTTCTATTCCAATCTGGCTTTCAATATGCCGGCGGGAGCTCCTCTGCCTTGAGTTTCCTTTGTGGATTGCATATGATGGTCTGCTGGCATGGATATGTTTGTGGAACAAATTTGCACAGTAGGGGGTGAGGAAAACGCGTTATGGAAAGGGAGAGTCATCTAGCCTGGGCAGGAGTGTGAGGCACAGGAGTCAGAGGAGACAAGACTAAAGTTATACTGTGGTTATACTGTCAATGGATGCCAAGCTACAGAATTCGAACTTTGTTCTTAGGCCAGTGCTGTCCAATAAGACTTTCTATGATGAGTTTCTGTGATGATTAAGCACCTACAATAGTTGAGTGTCCAATATGGTAGTTTCTAGCCACTTAAGATTAAGCACTTGCAATAGTGTGGTTAGTGTGAATGTGAAACTCAATTTTATTTATTGTATTTACCTAGTTTAAAAAAATTTTTTTAACGTTTATTTATTATTGAGAGACAGAGAGGCACAGAGTGTGAGCAGGGGAGGGATAGAGAGAGGGGGAGACACAGAATCCCAAGCAGGCTCCGGGCTCTGAGCTGTCAGCACAGAGCCCGACGTGGGGCTCGAACTCACAAACTGTGAGATCATGACCTGAGCCGAAGTCAGTCACCCAACCAACTGGGCCACCCAGGCGCCCCTTATTTACCTAGTTTTTAAATAAGTTTTTAAAACTTTATTTATTTTGAGAGAGAATGTGTGCGAGAGAGTGCAAGTGGGGGGAGGGGCAGAGAGAGCGAGCGAGTGAGAGAGAGAGAGAGAGAGAGAGAGAGAATCCCAAGCAGGCTCCGCACTGTCAGCACAGAGTCTGATGTGGGGCTTGATCTCATGAACCGTGAGATCCTGACCTGAGCTGAAATCAAGAGTCGGATGCTTAACCAACTGAGCCACCCAGGTGCCCCTGAGGACCTCAATCTTAAATTTTACCTAATGAATTTAAATAAGCATGGCCATTGGTCACTGCAGCTTTAGGCAGTAGGCAGCTAGTGAGTGTGTCACAGCAGGGAAAGGATATAAAGAGTGAGTTTTCAGAGCATGAATTTTTAAAGAGTGTGTAGGCTGCATGGGGTGGAGGGGAGTGGGTAGGAATCTTATTGACAATACTTAGTATCTGCTTGGCACTTACTGTGTCCATACACTGTGCCAAGATTAATTCATAAGCCTAATAACAACTCTGTCAGAAAAGTACTATTATTGTTTCTGTTTTATAGACTGGGAACCAGAGACACGGCAAGGTCAATGGACTTATTCAAGGTCACAGAGCTAATAAATAGTGGCACCTGCTGTAGAATCCAGGCAGCTTGGCTGCAGAGCTTGTCCCACGAACCCCTGTAACCTGGAAGGAAGTAAAATAAACCTCCCTTGAGAGCTTGCTTTGTGCCCTCCTGCTGCACATTTGTACATGACATCTCATTTAGAAAGCATGGCTGTCGTGTGACATCGGTGGCCACAGCTCCTTTGCAGTTCTGGAAAACCTTGGCTCGTAGGGATACGATATCAAGGTGGCCTCGTCCACTTCTGGGGAGACCAGGCTTCGTGGCAAGATTGCGTGTCTGAGTTGCTGGGGGCAGTTAGGGTGGAATCAGTGGGGAATGTACGAGAGGATATGGTATAAAAGATGTTGCGAAGGAAGATTCAGTAAGATTTAGCAACTGACTGGATGGCGGGGGTGAGGAAAGCGGGGGAGGATTTCTTCTGGAACAGTGAGATAGATGACAAACACAAAAGCAGTGACACCGTGTTAGTTGAGTGTGGGCTCTAGAGGAAGACAAACCTGGTTGCTAGTACAAGAAGTGCCACTGACTAGCTGGACGCCCTTGGACACATCGTTTCTCTCTAAGCATTAGCACCTCTGTCAACACAATGCAGGCCAAAACGTCTTCCTCACAGGGCCGTGATGAGGCTCGGGTGAAATCACGGATGTGAAATCCCTCTGTGGACTCAAGTAGTGTGACCGTGTGGGTCAGTCTTCTGAATGCCAGGGGGCCAGGTGTTGGGTGCAAACCGTGCCTTTGACTGTGGAGATGGTTTGAGAAAACGTACGGGGGAGCCCTGCCTCATCTTGGACACTAGGCAGAGTTTCATGCCTGTGATTTGGTTTTGACCCGGGAGGAAAAAGGGGTCCTCCCCAGCCATTGCAAAGCAAGATACGAGGACTGGTGGTTCCAACTCCAGTGTCCCTGTCCATCCAGCACTTTGTGTGTGTTGTCTCATTTAAGCTTCAAAACAGCCTTCTGGGAGTAGACACTCTTATTGTTCCCATTTTGGAGACAAGAAACTGAGGCCCAGAGAGGTGTAGTGGTTGGAGTAATGGCTTCAGCGTATAGGTGGTAAATGAAGGTTCAAACCGAGGTCCAGCAGAGCCCCGAGTAACTCTTGGCAGAAGACAGGATTTTCTCTCTTGCAAGCCAGCTGTTTGGAAGCTGAGACAGGTGAGGGCTGAGGAAAGAGCTGAGGGCCCTTCTCTTCTCCCTCCACAGACACCTGCAACTAGCCCTGGAATTTCTGTCTCGGGCAGATGTTGCAGGATTCAGGGACAAAGATTACTTCCAGGGATGTCAATTTGCCACTATAGATCCCAGTGAGAATGAGGTAGAAGGAGAGAATCAACTCTGAAAGGAAAAAACGAAATGTTGATAACTTGATTCAGACCCCTTTGGATGCAATGAATACAGTATAGTGGTTAGAATTGGGAATTTAGGGGTGGGGTGCAGTGTGAAATGAAGTCAAGATCCCAGTGTGTTCTTGGGACAGATGCTCCAGAGAAGTACCCTGGGCTTTTGACTAAGGTCTTCTGCTTCTGGGATCAACCAGTAGCTGGGATATTGTTTTCCTATCGTTGCTGTAGCAAGTTACTGCAAACATACTGGCTTATTACAACACAGATTCATAATCTTACAGTTCTGGAGGTTAGGAGTCTGAAATGGGTCTTATGGGGCTAAAATCCAGGTGTCAGCAGGGCTGAGTTCCTTCTGGACGCTCCAGGGGCAATCTGTTCCATGCCTTTTCTATCTGCTGGAGGCCACCCACATTCCTTGGCTCGTGTTCCTTTCCAGCAGTGACATCACTCCAAACTCCACTTCTGCTGTCACATCTCCTCCTCTGACTCTGACCCTCCTGCCCCCAGCTGGTAAGGACCCTTGTGATTACATTGGTCCCACCAGTATAGTCCAAGATAACTTGCCATCTCAAGATCCTTAATTTAATCACATCTGCAACGTCTGTTTTTCCACCAAAGGTAACGTTCACAAGTTCCACAGATGAGGACATGGACGTTTTTGGTGAGGGTTGGAGGAAAGCATTATTCTACCTACAGAGCTGGCCTGTGACCTTCACGATCTTACATGTAAAAAGGGAGGGGCGGAGGTGGATAGAGCTGGGACCTTTCATCTCATTCCCTACTAGAGCTGAGTCCTAATTTTCCCTTTTAGGTCATGCATGCATTCTTCCACCTGACCCTTGGACAGTTTCGTTGCTCACCTGGCCCCCAGGCATTTGAGTTTGAGACTCCATTGTATAGTCCCAGTGAAGCATGGCTACAGGCTGGATTCTGAGGGCTGAGGGCTGTGGGCTGCGGGCTTTTAACTTCTGCAGAGCAAGGAGCTGTTGAATAAACCATGAAGGATCTAGGAATTCTTGGCTCTCACCAAGTACCTGTTTGAAAGTAGGACCTGGTGTGTGTTTCACAGCTCAGTAAATGTTGTCTCTTTTTAAAGAAAAACTGATTTTACCCTGAATTTGCCAAACAGAAATGAGGGGGTGTTTATTTGTATCACAAAAGGATTTAGTTTGTTTCTTTAAATAGCCAGCCTTACTACTTTTCTTTATAGTGTTGTAGTTAACGGGGAATTTGATTTACACAACTTCCAGAAACGCATTGTGTAAAGGAGGTACCTGTATCAGAAGCTCATCGATGTTCCAGTATGTTCCCAGCTTCTCCATGGAGTAGGCTGGAGTGTAGCCAAGTCACTTGGCGCATTGATTCTAGCTTGGTGGCAATGGATTATTTCTGTGGTCAGTTGGAAGGCTCCCTTAAAGGACCTTGACAATGGCCGCTGTACTTCTATCCCTGTTCATGGTGGTGGGCTGTGGAAGGCTTGCCAGAGCTCCGTGTTACCAAGAGGTTGGTTGATTGGGCTTTCTTTTTCTTCTGTGGCTGATGGTAATTCGCTCTTTTTTTCACTGATTCACAAAACACTGGTTTACTAAGTATCGCTTATGTGCCAGGAATTGGAGCAGACACTAGGAAAGTAGAGATGAATCCTGCACCCTGCCCCCTTAAAGAGACTAAGGATGAATAAGATCTTAACTGAGATTTTAGATGTTTTGAAGAAAGATTCTAGACCACAGTGACTACTTGTAAATGGCGGTGGTGGGGAAGAACTTCTCTAAACAGTTCTGGGTTGAAATTAGAACCGAAAGAGACCACTTAGTAACTTAAAAATGGCAACTCAGTATAAAACATACAATGCCACCAAAGCTGTACTTGAAAGGGAAGTTTTAGCTTTAAAATCTTTAATTAAAAAAAAATTTAGTGTTTGTTTATTGAGATAGAGACAGAGAGACAGAGCATGAACAGGGGAGGGGCAGAGAGAGAGGGAGACACAGAATCTGAAGCAGGCTTCAGGCTCTGAGCTGTCAACACAGGGCCTGATGTGGGGCTTGAACTCTCAGACCGTGAGGTCATGACCTGAGCCGAAGTCAGACACTTAATTGACTGAGTCACTCAGGTGCCCCTAATTTTTTTTTTAAGTTTATCTATTTATTATTTCTGAGAGAGAGAGAGAGAGAGAGAGAGAGCGCACCAGCAGGGGAGGAGAAGAGAGAGGGGGAGGGGACGCGGAATCTGAAACAGGATCCAGGCTCTGAGCTGTCAGCACAGAGCCTGATGTGGGGCTCCACCCCACAAACTGCGAGATAATGACCTGATCCGAAGTTGGATGCTCAACCAACTGAGCCTCCCAGGCACCCAAAAGTCTTGAATTTTTAATGAAGAAGAACGGGAATAAATTAACTGAGCTGTTCATTCAAGAAGCTTGAGAAAGAACTATAAATAATAGCAGCAGACATTTGATGAATACTCCTGATATCCTCGGCACAGTTCTGAGCATGTATTAACTGACTTAATTCTGACAACACCCTTGTAATATAGTTGCTGTTATTATCACCGTCATTTTCCAGAGAAGAAACTGAGGCCTAGGGAGATAAGATAATGTGCCCAGGATCCACACCTCGCCACCTGACTCCAGAATTCATCCTCCTAACTAGGAAGTAATGCAATAACAAATATGGATAAGTAGTACAATTAAAATAAGCAGGGCAATAAAAATAAAAGTAGCAATGAATAATGTAGAAAAAAAGCAGTTGAATTCAGAAACATATCCATGATTTGCATCTCTAATGGTAGAAAAATCAAATAGACAATGAATGGGACAAATCTCTGGAAAAAATAAAAAGAGAAACTACCTAAAAATACAATGTGAAGAAAGAATGAGAAGGTGCATATTATCATCCCAGATGAGCGGACACAGTGGACATACACTGAGGAGAACACTATGGACAGTTCCCAAGGGAAGTATAAATTCTAAGAATTAGTTTGAGAAGAGAGTGAGGGAGAGGTAAAGCTGGTAAAAGTTCAGAATGGGCAGGGCTGTCTGTTTTCATCCCCTTTTTTCCACGTTGTTCTGAAAGTTACAGACGTGGAAATATGAGAAGGAGGGGGAAAGATAAGGAAAGAAAAGAGGTGTTATCTATCAGAGAGGAAAAAAAAATATTATTAATGGGTCTAATATGTTTCTTTTTCTAGAAACCTCAAAGAAAGCAACTGAAACCCAGAAAAAAACTATTAAGAGTTTAAAAAATTGCTTACAAAATAAATATATTGTTTCTCTATTTGTAAACCATCACCAGTTGGAAAATAAAATGGAAAAAAATGTCCAAATCACAATTGCGTAAAAAAAGGTTCCCTCGACTCATACTAAATGAGAAATGTGTAGGACCTGTGGAGAAAATTGAAGACTTCATTAAATGACACAAAGTCAGATTTTAACAAGGGGACACCCTATTCCTGATAGAAAGACTCATTGTTTGTAGAAGTGTCAGCTCTCTTGACACTTTTCTAAATTTGAGACAATTTCAAACAAAGTTCCAGTGAATATTTCTTTGTGGGGGGTGGTTGACTAAACACAATTCCAATAAGAATTCCATTGGTATTTTTAAAAGCTTGGTAAACTGATTCTAAAGTTCACTTGGAAGAATAAACACGCAGTGATTGCCAAGAAAATGTTGGATGTAAGGATAATGAGAGAGGACTTGCCCTGCCGAGATGTAACATATTATAAAGCTACTATAATTAAAACTCACCCTGCTGTGCTCTAAGACACACCAGTGGAAGAGAACAGAAGGTCCAGAGACAGACCCCAGGGTATAGGAAGGGATGGATTATCAATGAAACACATTGGGACAACTGATCACCTATTTGGACAAAAAAAAAAAAAAGGCAAAGTAGATTCCCATGCACATCAGGTGCCAAGAAATTACAGATGGATTAAAGAATTTGAAGTGCAAGTCATTCTATACAGGAGTAAAAAAAGAAAAGAATATAATATTAATATGAAATTTGGGCGTGTGGGAGGGCCCTTTCAAGTGTAGTTGGATTGAGTTTTCTTTGTCCAGTTTTTTCTTTCAGTAGTCTGAAAATTATACGTAATATTTCTATTCTTGTTCCTAATTGTTAGCACATATATTTCAAGCTTACAGTGTCTTATATGTGCCTTCTCAGTATCCATAACCTCTTGAGGAATAAGACAAGACTCTTTGCACATCTCAGTGTTACAGCCCTTCTCCCACCCCCATTTCTTATGACTTAGAGTCTTCCTCCTCCTCACTCCCTTTGTGTGTGTGTGTTTTTTTTAAAGATTAAAAAAAAAAAACTAATCTCTACACCCAATGTGCGGCTTGAACTTAACAACCCTGAGGTCAAGAGTGGTGTGCTTTACCAACTGAGTGGGCCAGGCGGCCCTCCCTCTTTGTTTTTGTTCTTTCTTTCACTACTGTTTCTTATGCCTCTTTTCATTCATTTTTTGGTGGGGTTATTGTTTTGTGGGGTGTATATACTCTAGTACTCCTTTTGTGGGAAGTAAATTTTCTAGGTCCCTGTATTTGGAAATGTCTTTATTTTGAACCTTCATTTGAATGCCATTTTGGCTTCGTATGAGGTTTTCAGTTGAAATGAATTTTCCTAAGCCTTTGAAGATACTGCTCTATCATATTCACGAATTCAGAATTGCAGATGAGAAATCAGATGTCAAAATTATTTTGGTTCCTTTTTTGGTAGTCTTCCCCCTCCTCTCTTCCTGCCCCTGCTGGACATGTTGGAATGATCCCAGATACTGTCACTCTCAGTCTTTTCTTCCTTTATACATACTGATGCTTGCTTGATTGTTTCTTTCAAATTAATGACTCAAATTCTTCTTAATCTTTAGGGAATTTTCTTTTTCTATTTTCTTTGATTGCACCTTTACCATTCTCTCTGTTCTCTCTTGAACATCCATTTAGATGGATATTAAAATGTTTGGATCTATCCTCCATGTTTGTATCATTTCTTCTATGCCTTCCCACACCTTTTGTTGAATTCTGGGGCAGTCCCTCAATTTAGACTTCCAGTTTGCTAAATTCCTCTTTAGCCGTGTCTATTCAGCTATCACCCCAACCCCTGAGTTTCCAGTTCTGGCAATAATATTTTTCATTCCCTGACCTGTGTTTTTCTTTGACTCTTGGTTTTGTTTCAAAATGGAAATAAGCTTATTTTCCTGATTATATAACTAATATTTACTCATTGTAAACACTTTGAACAATATAGAAAAATGTAAGGTTGAAAGTGGACATAATTGGTGTTCTGTGGAAAGGAGGTGTATGCAAAATGACCTCTAAAGGCTGAAGGAGTCACAGGACCAAAGGGGGAAAAAAGCCAAATCCAGCTTGGTAAGAAATGATTCAGCAAGGGGACTTACAGACAGAAGCAGGTCTTGGGTGGCTGCAGGATGAGTAGATCTCCACAGCCCCAACCTCCACAAGCCCTGCTTTCATAGCCCCAGAGGCTGGGGAGTATGCGTTAGTAGACCACCTGGGAGAGACACTCAAGCAGAATTGTGTGTCATAGTCCTATCTCCAGAGCACAACAAGAACATTATGTTCCACCCGTGTCCTTGAGGGTGTGGTTGAACAAAACAGAAAGAATGAGGCTGGGGGCTGTGCTCAAGAAGGCTTCAAGGTCACAGGGCAGTCATCATGGCAAATTTGTCCAGATGTCGTAAGTCTGGCTCCTGCAACTGGCAATCCTACTGCCCAGAGATAACCATCCCTGGCTTCTGTTGACCATTGTTCATATATTTCTCTTGGCATTCATAGACATATAGGCCCAGAGCGGGACACACACACACACACACACACACACACTGTTTAACACAAACATCTTTATACAAAGTATATATGACTCATAAAATACAGTAACTATTAAAACAGAAAAGGGAGTAAGTAAAGGAGAAAGAAGTTGCCTCCTTTGGACCTCTTCTTGGTTCCCAACCATGAGGATTTAAAATTTTTGCATTGTGGAAAATACCAAACATATATGAAAGTAGACTGCTTCAGGCACCTGGGTGGCTCAGTCGGTTGGGCATCCGACTTCGACTCAGGTCATGATCTTGTGGTTTGTGAGTTCGAGCCCTGAGTCGGGCTCTGTGCTGACAGCTCAGAGCCTGGAGCCTGCTTCAGATTCTGTGTCTCTCTCTCTCTGCCTCTCCCTTGTTCATGCTCTGTCTCTCTCTGTCTCAAAAATAAATAAAACATTAAAAAAAATTAAAGTAGACTGCTTAGTATAATGAATCCTCATGTGTCCATCATTCAGGTTCAAATAATTAGTCATGACTAATTTTTTTTCCCATCTATAACCCTTCCCTCTCTATCTCCTTCCTGTCATGCTTAATTATTTTAATTAAATCATTTTATCCATAGAGATTTCAGGATGTAGCCTCAAAGATGAGGATTCTTTAACAAAAAAATAACCACATCAAAAAAATTTTAATCCCCTATCCATAGCAGTAATTCCCTCTTATCATCACAAAGTGAATGTATCCATTTTCCTGATTATTTCATTATTGTCCAGACTAGTAACTTATTTAAACTGGGATCTAAACAGGGTCCACATATTGCATTTAGTTGATAAGTTTCTTAAATCTCTTTGAATATATAAGTTGCTTCTCCGCCCTACTCTTTACTTCTTGCAGTTTTTTTTTTCTTTTGGAACAGTTTTAATTTTTTTTTCTAATGCTTATTTATTTTTGAGAGACAAAGTGCGAGCAGGGAGGGGCAGAGAGAGAGGGAAACACAGAATCCGAAGCTGGTGCAACAGTTTTAAATATACAGAAAACTTGCTAAGAAAGTACAGAGAGTTCTGGGGCGCTTGGGTGGCTCAGTTGGTTGAACGTCCAACTCTTGATTTCCGCTCAGATCGCGATCCCAGGGTCATGAGACTGAGCCCTGTGTTGGGCTCCGTGCTGAGTGCAGCCTGCTTAAGATTGTCTCTCTGTCTCCCTCTGTCCCTCTCCCCTGCTTGCACGCTCTCTCTCTAAAATAAAAAATAAAAAAATTAAGAAAGTACAGAGAGTTCCCATATGCTTCCTCAACCCTATCCCCCCTCAGTTTCTCTATTATCAACATCTTGCAAATGAGATCAGTCAGACAGAGAAAGGTAAATACAGTGTAATCTCACTTAGATGTGGAATCTTAAAAACAAAAACAAAAACCAAGTTCATAGACACAGAGAACAATTTGGTTGGTGCCAGAGGCAGGGGATGGAGGTGGTCAAAAGAATTAAGTTCTGGGCATGTCATGTACTGTGTGTGGTGATTACAGTTAATAGCACTATATTGTATATTTGAAAGTTACTGGGAGAGAAGATCTTAAAAGATCTCATCACAAGAAAAAATTGGTAACACTGTGGGGTGATGGATGTTAACTAGGCATTTGGGTGATTGCTTTGCAGTATATACAAACATCGAATCGTTATTTTGTACACTGAAATTAATAATAATGTTACATGTCAGTTATATCTCAATTAAAATAACAAAAGGCCTTAAAGTATCAAACAAAGTAATATATGTAAAGCACTTAAAAAAATCTGTCAGTAGTGTGGTACATTTGTTACAATTGATGAGCTGCTGTGGGTACACTGTTAGTAACTAAAAGCACAGTGTATATTAGGTTTCCCACTTTGTGTTGTACATTCCATAAGTGTCCCCACCCCTATAGTATCCTGCAGAAGAGCTTAACTTTTCTAAAAGTCTCTCCTGTCCTCTTTGCAACTACTTTGTTGAAGAAACCATTTGGTTGTCTTGTAGTTTTTCTACAATGTTGTATATTAAAACAATTTTTCCTGTGGGGCGCCTGGGTGGCTCAGTCCCTTAAGCGTCCGACTTCCCCTCAGGTCAGGATCTTGCAGTTTGTGAATTCGAGTCCCACATGGGGCTGTGTGCTGATGGCTCAGAGCCTGGTGCCTGCTTCTGATTCTATGTCTCCCTCTCCCTCTGCCCCTCCCCCGTGTGCTCTCTCTCTCTCAAAAATAAATAAAAATTAAAAAAATTTCTTTCCTCATTGCCTCCCTGTGATGTCATTTAATATGTGTCTCTGTCACTTGTATTTTCTGTAAATCGGTAGTTGGATCCAAATGCTTGAACTGATGATTCAGGCTTGATTATTTTGGCCAGAGTACTTGGGTAGGTGGTGAGTACTTCGTGGTAACTTTCATCAGTAGGCAGGCCGAGTCTTTTTGTGATGTTAACAGCCACTGGTGATGGTTGCCCATGTTCACTGTATCACTAGGGATAGTCTTGAGCTTTCCTGGCCTGTTTCATTCGCTGAGAATATTCCTTGGAAAGATTCTGAGGTGGTTCCTGCAGTGTGGCATGCGTCCTCCAGGAAGCCACAGTTTGGAGTTTGTAAAGGTAGATTTGAAACACACCAACAAAAATCAGTTTAAATTTTTTTTTTATTTTAGAGAGAGAGAGTGTGTGAGTGGGGGAGAGGGGAGGGGGAGAGAAAGAATCTTAAGCAGGCTTCATGATCAATCCCATGACCCTGCAATGGTGACTTGAGCTGAAATCAAGAGTTGGACGCCCAACCAACTGAGCCACCCAGGTGCCCCCCAAATCAGTTTTATCTTGCATACGGCCTCTGACTGCCCCTTCCCCCGAGTGTGTAATTCCCAGATAGTGGAGCCATATCATAGATGCATTTAACTCATACAAGTTCAAATATAGGTATGCATGTATTTGGTTACAAACTACTGTAGTAACAATGTGAACATTGTGGCTTTTTCTTGCACTTATAGTTGGCATTGCTTCTGGGTGAGCGGGGTCACGGGTCTGCCATTTCTGCTTACTTTGTTTTTCTGCACGGCCCTTCCTCTTATGCATGTCAGTCTCTGAGTGTGATTCTCGTGTTTAAAGACATGTATTTCTTATGCATTCTGGATCTAAACATGAGCTGACGGCATCTTGTGGTGCCCAATCTAAGAGATCACATTCTGTTTCAAAACCAGCGCAAGACCAGACAGCTTAAGTGATCTTTGGGGAGGGGGAGGGTTGTCATTTTGAGCGGCTGTGATCTCTTGAACCCCTAGTTTAACACTTTTGCAAGATGCGGCAGGAGGGTACCCAAGGGTTTGGCTTCAAAAAAGGGTAAGGTGTGGAAGCTGATGTCATTGTTTATTTTGGTGTAAAAGCCTTTGCTCTTTGAGAAGTCAGGTTTAATGATCTCTTCCCCCTTTTCCCTCTCTCCTCCCTCTCCACTTCCCTTCCTCCCTTCCTCCTACCCTTATTTTGTCTTTTGCAGTCTGCTGTTTCGTCGTGCACAAGCGGTGCCATGAATTTGTCACTTTCTCCTGCCCAGGCGCTGACAAAGGCCCAGCCTCTGATGTAAGTAATGGGGCGTTGGTCACCCGTCACCTCTCTCAGCCCATAGTCAGTGCCTCCTTTTGGGTAAATAGGAGTATGCTTAGACGCCCCCCACCAAAAAAAAAAAAAGTTGGACTTTTTTTTTTAACGTTTATTTATTTTTGAGACAGAGAGAGACAGAGCATGAGCATGGGAGGGGCAGAGAGAGAGGAAGACACAGAATCTGAAGCAGACTCCAGGCTCTGAGCTGTCAGCACAGAGCCGACATGGGGCTCAAACTCACAAACCGTGAGATCGTGACCTGAGCTGAAGTTGGACATTTAACCGACTGAGCCACCCAGGTGCCCCCAAAAAAGTTGGACTGTTCTTATTCCAAGGCATGAGGTGGTCCCTTCAGCCTCTGAGACATTTTTCATTTTAGCGGAAAGGATAAAACAAAGCATTTTGGGAGTGGGGTGTGACTTCCTAGGAAGCCAGCTAGTTCCCCTCTTATGGTTTTGCTAAATGTCTTCATCTTTGGGGGGGGGGCAGGGCATGGAGACTGGTGGTCAGATGCTAGATTGTTCCCACTACTGTAAAAATGTAGTCAGGACGGTACCTTACGATGCACTTTATAGAAGTTTGTGAGGGGATTCCTGATACCAGGGCCCAAGAATTAGGAGGAAAGGAGTTTACCCTGCTATGTGTGTCCCAAAGTCTGGCTATTATGGGTGGGGCAGGGGGTCCTGCTGGGTAAAACAGGCAAATAACTTTTATTTTAATCATTATGAACTTATTTTAATATAGATTAGAAAAATGTGTCTGGTAGTGGTTTTTGAATTTACAGTAGGGATGTAAAATTTCCTACCTAAATAAAGGTATTTAGGTTAAACAAAAGATAAGTTGATTTAAGGAAACTTAATAGTGAATGACTGTATGAGCCCTATAAGGATATGACAAAAGCCTTTGTGGGGGGTTGCCTTGGGTGGCTCAGTCGGTTGAGTGGCCGACTTTAGCTCAGGTCATGGTCACAGAGTTTGTGGGTTTGAACCCTGCGTCAGGCTCTGTGCTGGCAGCTCGGAGCCTGGAGCCTGCTATGGATTCTGTATCTCCCTCTCTCTCTGCCCCTCCCCACCCACGCTCTGTCTCTGTCTCTGTCTCTGTCTCTCTCTCTATCAAAATAAATAAACATTAACAAATAAAGCCTTGGGGCTTTGGGGCCCAAAGCTTGGGGTACACCGTCAAAAGCCTACTCAACAGCCGTTCATAGCCCTCCCTGTGTTCTTTCTGGCAGATGTCAGCTATCGTGCCAAAAGCTGAAAATGCCTGATACTTGCCTCTCAGGCTCCCTTGTAGTTAGTGAGTGACGAGGTGATCCTGTTCTGCTCAGTGGGACCCTTGGGGGAGGCCTTCTAGGAAGGACTTTCTGATAAGAGCAGACATCCCTTCCTTTTTCCTGTTGGGGACTTTTGTGGGAGGATATAATGTACGGAGTTGTGGCAGCACCTTTGGGTTAATGAGGGAGATGCACTCATCCCGAGTCGGGGAGAAGAGTGGAAGGAACCTGGGTCATTGATGACACTGGTGAGCTGCAGAGCCAACTCTGAGTTCTCTTCTGCCCGGAGTGCGTATGTGAGATGAGGAACTCCTCTTAGTAAAGTCTCATTGTTAGGGGGCGTTCTTTTCCATGCAGCTGAACACGCCTTGGTGGGACTGTGCAGCACGCACACTCTTCCTTTGGCCCAGTAATGAACTGCGTCCCCTGTGTGTGGCTACTACCCCTGCCTCTCTTACTTCGTTCCTGCTTTGGTTCACCTTCCTGGAATTTCCCCCAGTGGCATTGTCTTCATTACTGGGTCGGTCCTTACCCACTTAGACCTGACAGCCGACGGCTGGCCAGTCGTGAGTGGTGACTACCTTCTGTCATTGCATTTGTCGACCAGGGTTGGCCTTCTGTAAGTGGTCATCTGCCGTTTCGCTGCAAATCAGGGGCGTAACTGTCGCCACAGCAACATGAACACTCTAGAGCTTGTGGTGACAGTTCCTTTGCTCGGAAACTGTGGTCCTTGGGTTTAAGAACTCCAAAAGTTCACCGTGAAACAACCAAGACTTCTCTGCAGAGAGGAAGATGGGCCCGTTCATCATGTTCTCTTACATCACACTTCCTGGCCCTTTTAATGCAATTCCTTCTCTCGTTCCCCAGGATAATAAGCAGGGAAGTTTGGGGGTTCATCCTGGCTCCATTATGCAGCTCTGAATGTTCATGCAGCCCAAGGCTTCAGTCTCATGCAGCAGCCAAGAGGATGATGTTTCCTGTATCTTGGCTCTATCTATCGACTTTTTTTTTCTGTTGCCTAAGACAGACACTCAGCTCAGACTGGTTTATGTGGAAAGGGAAACTTTTGGTCCCTGAAGCTGAAAAGCCCAAGGGTAGAGAGACTGGCTTCAGACACAGTGAATCAAGGTACCAGAAGGAGGTCCTCAGGACCTTTCTCCCTTTCTTGGCTAAGCTTCCTGTCTTGGTACCTGTTTTAGAAAGGCTTTTCTCCTAAGGGAGCATGAGGGCTGAGATACCTATGGTCTTATGTCTTATCGATGCTGCAGTTCAAATGACAAAGGCTGAAGTCTCATTGTGCCGTGGGTTACCTGTAGCCAGAAGGATGCTGACTGGCCAGGTCTGGTCATGTGCCTACTGCTGGTGTGGAGGCCCCGTTGGCCACTCGGTGATCTGAGCGCCGGGGAGGTGTGGTCCCTCAGAGGAGAACTGGAGAAGAGGGATTGTGTACTGGTTAAAATCTAGACTGTGGATGGAGCCAGCATTCCTAGGCTCAGATATGGTGACCTTGGGCAACGTAAAGTACTTACATCTGTTTGTGCCTGAGATTCCTCAGCTGAAAGATGGATAAAATGATACTCTTGTTATGAGTATCCAGTGTGTGTATTTATCTGTAGAAGTGTCTGATACATAGCAAGCGCTATATGTGTGAGGATGATGATGGCGGGTGGTAATGAATAACAGTGAATATATGCTGGGCGGGCAGCAAGGACAGATGGCCACCAAGTGATTCTGAAGGACTCACAGGCCCCCTGCCTGCCATTTGGCAGTCCTTCCTAGGGGCATGCAAGCTCCCTAAGTGGTAGGAGACCCCTGTGCGTATGAATGGAGCAGTGCAGCCATTCATTGCTTTGGGTGTGGGGATGGCAGACAGTACTCCCTGCAGCTAGCATGCATAGGATTTGGCAGCCTACTTGGAATGATTCTATCTCTGGACACAGTTCCAAGAAGGTCAGTTGGCACTAAGGATGATAAATCGGTCCAGACTCCTGAACTGGCTTGACTCAGTTCATTGACCTTTTCCCATCTGTGGCTGGAGACATGATTAAAGATCTGGTCACACCTGCTCGCCAACCTGGCCAGGCTCTCTTTTGGCTGCCTGTAAGAGTCATGCAGTTAGGGAGGGATGCCCTCCTCCTGTGTGACCTTGGAGGACCTGGTGTGCAGCAAGCTCATGGAGCAGACAAGCACAGTCTCCATCTATGCAAAGGGATGTGCTAGGCTCCTTCCTTCTTCTACCCCTTTGCTACTCTAACCCCAGTCTGAGCCAGGAAGTATTCTGCATATTAGTAGAACTTTGTGTAGTTGGCATTCTTCTACAGATAGCTCCACATTATGGCCTACTAGGCTAACCTGAGGAAACTTGACAAACAGGCTCTGTCCCAGTGACTTTAGTTGCCGATCCAACCATTCAGCGCAAATGGGAAGAGACAATACAATAGGCATCCGCCAGTGGGGGACCTGAAAATATGGCAGAGTTCCTGGGTGTTACCTCTGGTCATCTGCAGGCATGGTCTTGGTCCCTCCTCATTGGAAGCCCTCGATCCTGTGGTCTCTTGGATTTTGTAGAGAGGTCCATAAGCATTACATATGACATTATAGTTACCCAGCACTTAGAATACTAACCACATACACAGCCTCCCAGGAGATCTTCTTAGAACAAGAAAAGAGGACTTGTCTCTTGGGGCTGGAACTATGGTGAGTCAAGTGAGGTACTTGTCCCGGGCACAAAATGTAAAGGGTTCTTGCCGGTGTCTCTGGATATCTGATGATCTAGGATGGCCCCACTCACATGACTGGCAGTGAGCAGGTTGTCAGCCTGGGTTCCTTGGTTCTCCTCCACATAACCTCTCACCCCGCCAGGTAACTAGCTCCGGCTTGTTCACATGGTGGTTTCAGGGTTCCAAGAAGAGCAAGAGAGCATGCCCCAACACATAGGTGCTTTTTCAGCCTGCGCATCATGTTTGATAATGTCCTGCTAAACAAAGTAGTTTCACGGCCAAGCCCAGATTCAAGTGGGAAAGGAATAGACTCCACTCTTCATGGGGGTGGTGGGGGAAGGATCTCTGGTCAGTCTACTCAGATCCCATTGACCCAAGAGGCCACCACAGAACAGAATTCCTGGAAACCGTCACACTGGACTTCGTAAAAGATCCACAGATCTCAGTGTGGTTCAGAGAGTGATAGACAACCTCATACGGGAATGCATCTCATTTTTTCTCTGCCCCAGGTTTCTATAGGATGTAAACATCTCCAGCTACAAATGGGAAGCTAGGTAATTTATTGATCATGTCCAGAGACAATGGTGGTTAGGACTGTGGAC
Organism: Felis catus; assembly: GCF_018350175.1. Taxonomy (NCBI): domain Eukaryota; kingdom Metazoa; phylum Chordata; class Mammalia; order Carnivora; family Felidae; genus Felis; species Felis catus. The sequence goes on along the minus strand of NC_058383.1, from coordinate 22,301,271 downwards.
TCTATAGGCAGACCTATCAGAGTCTAGGTCCTGACTCTGCAAGTCATTTGGGGAACTTGGGTGTCTCATTTTCCTTTTCTGTGTCTTAGTTTCCTTATCCGTAAACTAGGATATTAGTACCAACCACATGGGTTTGTTGTAATGATTTTTTTTAAATCCTTAAAATGAAAAGGGGTTGACAACAAACACAGTAGCATTAATAACAAATGGACTAAAAAGCCATTGCATGAAAGTGCTTAGCACACTGCCCGCCACACGGTGAGCCCTTGGGTACAAGTAGCTAAGGGCATTTCGATTGCTCTGTCTACCCCCTAATCATGAATGCACTGATAATTCTGTACAGTGCTCCACCCAGAGTATGCCCTTATGAGGTAATTGCTGTCTCCATTTCCATTACTTGACATAAAACCTCAAAGTCTGGAGTGCAATGCTGAGAAAAGAGCCTGGACTTTGGAGCCAGAAAACCTTGGTGTCGAATTTCAATGCTGCCATTTACTTACTGTGCCAGTGATCTTGGGAAAATAATTTAAGTTCTGTAGTCCTTAGTTCATATCTTTAAAATGGGGAAAATAATACCTAAATCATCGTTCCTTTTTGGTGAATATTCAGTGAGACTTGAGCCACATCCAGAATAGTGTCTGGCACAAAAAAGGCACTGAACAAATGGTTTCTGAATTATTATTAATACCTGGGTGAGTCTCTCCTACTCAAGAAGGGATGCCAGTTACCTTCTGACCTGTCAAGGAATAATAGCCAATGATAATAACTAATCTTGTTGAGCAGGGGCTCTCTGCCAGGCAGTACAGAAGTTACGAAAGGATTCTGTAGGTTTGTCTAAAGACACTTTCGTCAACATTTTATGGTCTTAGCAATGATTTCTTATTCTTTAGAGTCAATATGCTGAATAAAAGCCATTGCTATGTCCTGTATCTTCCTGATTACATCACTGGATCAGGGCAGTTAAGGATGATGCACACTAATATTGCATATATCCTTTTGTGTTTTTATTTTATTTTTTTAAAAAGTTTATTTATTTTCTTTAGTAATCTCTACACCCAGTGTGGGGCTTGAACTCATGACCCTGAGATCAAGAGTTACGTGCTCTACCAACTGAGCCAGCCAGGTACCCCTGCTTTTGTGTTTTTGAATCTGGTCTTTATGAAGAAATATATTAAACATGATAAATCATGAGCTAAATGTTAAAGATTTAATAAAAGGAAAATAGAAGATTTAAAAAGAATGTATATATTAAAAAGAATGTGTATATATATTATATATATAATGTATGAATATGTATAAAAATGTGTTTGAAAATCTGGTTGAAATGGACGATTTTCTAGGAAATTCTGACTTGCCAATTTTGTCTCAAGAAGAAATTGGAAACCAGAATAGGCAAGTAACCAAAAAAGAAATGAGAACATTGCCCAAGAAACTTTTCTTCTCCCAGAATAATAGGCTTCGTGGGTAAATGCTCTTGAGAGGAACGAAGGATTTCTGTACATTTTAAACTATATCAGGTTACAGAGAAAAAGTAAAGCTTCACAATTTTTTTTAATTGAAAGTAGAGAAACCCTACTGAAATTAGCAATAGGAAAACAGATTGGCTCGTGGGAAGGACATAGGGAATGGAATAAGCTCCAGGGACAAGGGCCTCAGATACTTTAAACTGAGACCCTGATACTTGCAAGGTGAATTCTCCTTATCACCTGTATCAGTTAGCTTTGCTGTGTAACAAACCACTCCAAAATTTAGTAGCTTGAAGCAACAATCCCTTATTATCTTTCATGATTCTCTGGGCTACTTGGATGGTCTTCTGATCTGAGTCTATTCAGCTGATCTTTGCTGGGCTCTGTCGAGTGTCATTGTCAGACAGTTACTTGGCTGGTGCTGGATCACCTAGGATAGCCTCACTAACATGACCGCCAGTTGGCAGCCTGTTGGCATGGGTGCTTTGTTTCTCTTCCATGTGGTCTCTTTTCCTCCAGTAGGCTAGCCTAGGCACATTTACACACTGGCCTAGGGTTTCAAGCACGGCAAGAGAGGGAATCCCCAAAGCATAGGTGTTTTTCAAGCCTTCCTTTGTGGCACACTGGTTATGGCTAAGACCAGAATCAGGGGTGAGAAATAGACCTCACCTCTGAAGAGGAGGAGCTACAAAGTTATACTGCCAGGATGCATACAGGAATGGACGAGTCGTGGCTATTTTGCATTCTGCCGCAGTGGCCCTCATCTGTGCCAGCTCTCTTATTTGCCCTCTGGATCCACTCTGCTTTCTCCCTGAGAGACTGACCTGTAAGGAATGCATCACTGGGGGTTGCCTTTCTACCCTGACTCCTGGTTGGGCTCAGCCAGAGGGACCAGTAGATTGGAAAGTGAGGGGAGAGTGAGCTGGGTATTTAACATGGGGTCATCTTGGCTCTACCCTTTGACTAAGGGTTACTCCTCCAAAGGCAGTCTTCTCTACATAATTCTCTCCTTGGGCTCCAGGAGCTACTCTTTGCCCTTGTCCCTTTGCTCTCACTAGCCCCCAGTTACTGCACTATCCCCTATGGCTTCCCAGCACCATGCCCACATCTTTGCAAGTGGTCCTTTTATAAAACTCTCTTAAGCTCTCTTAATTTGGGTATGACATCTGTTCCCTGCTGGGACTCTGACTGGTTTGTCCTTGCCTCATTTGCTCTTATTGTAGATAGGGCATGTCTATGTCTATCAACCTAATGATAATCAACCCTGTGGGAAGATGGAGACCCAGGGGAAGAAGTGGGCTTTCTCTTGCTGCATTTATAATCAGTCTTGGGGAAGAGTTCTGATTGGTTGATCTTCTGTTGTTGGGAGAATGAGCTCTTACAGTTATCAGGCCTGGATCATGTGACATCCCTGTGGCTCTGAGAGCAGAGTCTGTTTTAAGAAGAAGGGTTGGGAAACTTGGATGGGCTGACAAAATCAGTAGCTACCACATGTTATTATTATAAGCTAGCTTGATCACAATTACCAACATAACCTAATAAAGTTGGCAAAAAAAGTAAACTATACATTGTGTGCCAACTATAATTAAAAAAAGAAAACTATAGGGGTGCCTGGGTGGCTCAGTTAAGCATCTGACTTCAGCTCAGGTCATGATCTCACAGTTTGTGAGATGATCTCGCTGTCTGAGCTGACAGCTTGGAGCCTGGAGCCTGCTTCAGATTCTGTGTCTCCCTCTCTCTCTGCCCCTCCCCCTGCTCTCTCTCTCTCTCTCTCAAAAACACATAAACATTAAAAATTTTTTTTTTAAAGTAAACTATAGGGGCCCCTGGGTAGCTCAGTCAGTTAAATGTTCGACTCTTGGTTTTGCCTCAGGTCATGATCTCATGGTTTGTGGGATCGAGCCCTTGCATCAGGCTCTGCACTGACAGCATGGAGCCTGCTTGGGATTCTCTCTCTCTCTCTCTCTCTCTCTCTCTCTCTCCCTTTCTCTGCCCTTCCGTTGTTCGTGTGCTCATGCACTCTCTCTCTGGCTCTGTCTCTCTCTCTCTCTATCAAAATAAATGAATAAACTTTAAAAAAGTAAACCATAGTCAATGACAAGTCTAGATTAACAAATGCTAAATAAGCTATTTAATTGTTGGAATAGACGTATTGGTTCAAATAGACTATTTATTTATTTATTTATTTATTTATTTATTTATTTTAATGTTTGTCTATTTTTTGAGAGAGAGAGAGAAGCCAGGGAGGGGCAGAGAGAGAGGGAGAGAAATCCCAAGCAGGCTCCACACTGTCAGTGCAGAGTCCAACATGGAGCTTGAACTCACAAAGTGTGAGTTCTTGACCTGAGTCATAGACTTTTTTTTAATGTGGTAGAAACAATTTAGAAATTAAAATACAGGAACAAAGACAAAAGTAAGCCAGCAAGGAATTACGAATTCTGAAAAGTATATGTGCTAAGATGGTAGAAGTGATAGCACATAGTATCAGTTATCTAATAAATGTAAATGGATTGAAATTCTCTGCTAAAAGGTAAAGACTATCAGATTGGATAAACAATGTATAAGTCTAAGCAATGTATAAGAGAAACATAAAGCATAGGTTGAAAACAAAATGGGAAGGGGGCCCTGGGTGGCTCAGTCGGTTAAGCGTTTGACTCGATTTTGGCTCAGGTCATGTCTCATGGTTCATGAGTTCAAGCTCTGCATCAGGCTCTGTGCTGACAGTGTGGCTCCTGCTTGGGATTCCCTCTCCCCCTTTCTCCCTGCCCCTCTCCTGCTTGCATGAGTGCCTGCTCTTTCTCTCTCAGAATAAATAAACATTTTAAAAAAAGGAATCACCTGTCCTCTTAAATATAAATAAAATGGGCAAAGATATACTGCAAAAACATACATAAATATAAAACACGGTCTTAGTAATAATGTCAAAAGAAAGAGGACTCAAGCCGCAAGCATAAACAAGAGGAAGAGGAGGAAAAACGTACCCTAATATATTACTGATGAGTGTGTAAATCAGCATAATCCTTCTCAAGAGAAAATTACCCACATGTATCAAAAGACTTAATGACTTTTCTTTGACCTAATAATTACTAAGCCTAATCCTTTGTACCTAAGAATTACAGTTTTAGAAATTTTTGCTGAGGAATTGCTTAAGGATCTGCACATATAGGTAGCTAAAGTGATATTCTTTGTGTCAGTATTCATACTAACAAAAATTTGGAAACTTCCTAAATGGCTGCCATTTGGGATTTATGTAAGTAAAGTGTATCCCAAATTTGGTTGCTGCACAGTTACTAAAATGTCACAACATCTGGGTAGCCTAACAACTGGAAATGTTCTTTCTTAAAAAAAAAAACCAAAAAAACTTTATTTATTTATTTTTGAGAGGAAAAGCATACGCACCAGTGTGTGAGCCGGGGTGGGTGGAGGGCAGAGGGAGAAAGAGAGAGAGAATTTCAAGCAGGCTCTGCACGGTTAGCCCAGAACCCGATGCAGGACTCGAACTCACAGACCGTGAGACCATGACCTGAGTGGAAACCAAGAGTTGGACACTTAACCGACTGAGCCACCTGGCACCCCACAGCTGAAAATGTTCTATGTCTCGATTGAGATCGTGCCTATAAAGGTGAACACACTTTTCAAAACCGACGAAACTGTCAGCTTAAAACCTGTACGTTATCATATGCAGCTTATACTTAAAAAGTCACAGTGATTAAAATATTATTGACATGAGAATATAGTCATTATATCTTACTCAGTGAAAAAGGCAGACAGCAAAGCACTGTGTATGGTATGATTGGCCAGGAAATAGAAAAATACACACACGTGAGAAAACAAAAGGCCACATTTTCTGAACATATTCTGGCGTCCACTTGTCAGTTCTGCTCACTGTCTTATTCCAGACTGTCTCCTGCAGAGCTCCGGAGATCACTTTGGGGTATTCTTTAACTGGTTTCTGCGTCTTGCTTGTTTTGGGTGCTACTTCACCTCCAGTGTGGACTCAGGCTTCCCACTTAATTCAGTTGAAATCAAATGTGAGTGATGGCTTGAGTATACCTGTAAGCAGTTGCAGTTGCTTCTGGATATGGTTACTCCTGAGGTCATCCACCAGCTGGGAGCCAGCTTATCCCCCAAATGAGAATCTTCAGATGCCCCTGATAAGAATCCGGCCCCTGATAGGGGGCGCCTGGGTGGCTCAGTCAGTTAAGTGTCTGACTTTGGTTCAGATCATGATCTTGTAGGTCGTGAGTTTGAGCCCTGTGTTGGGCTCTGTGCTGACAGCTCAGAGCCTGGAGCCTGCTTTCGATCCTATGTGTCTCTCTCTCCCTCTCTCTCTCTCTCTGCCCCTCCCTGCTCATGCTGTCTCTGTCTCTCTCTGTCTCCCTCTCTCTCTGTCTCTCTCTCTCTCAATAAATAAACATTAAAAAAATGATTCTGGCTCCTGATAAATCTGGGCCAATTCATCTTTGGCCGAGAGGAGGGAAATCCTAGCTCTGCCATAGTCTGAGGTCCTGCCCACTTCCCACCTACATTGGCTGGTCTTCTTGGCTCAGATAGAGCAACATAACAGTGTACTCCATGTTTTTCAAAGTCTGGGTTGTTAGTCTCACATAACACCAACTGGGGACCCCCCACAGGTGAGCTCTAATGATGCTCCAAGCCTGTCTAGCTCCTTTCAAGAGGGGAAACAACAGTTAGGGTTCACCATCCCTCTTGGCATCATGGTAAGATCTCACCATCACATGGACCAAAGAAGGCCCATCTGTATCTCTCAAGGACAAATAATGTCAGGTGCAGTTCAGTCTGAACAGTATAGGAAGTCTGTCTTTTATTTATATCTATTACCTATCTAAATCTGAAAGTGCATCATTGTGCTGAAGATACATTCAATTTATGTTATGTAACATTGCAGTCTGTAACTTCTGCATTCACGGCCAAAGTGCTCAGTAACCAGAGTGTGTGTTACCAAATGCCAAAAAGATGCCTCACAGGGAGGCTTGGAGGTGCTCTGAGAGTTGGCCTGTTTAGCTCCGAGGCTAGGCTTTCATTAAATACCCAAAGAGCTGTTGTCTAGATTTTTTAAAATATAGATTCAAATGACAGAATCGGGACTGGGGACCGTCTATTTTGGCTAAAGAAGGGCATCCCAAACTGACCAACCAGTTGCTGTATAAGGATATTAATTTCCCATGTTGGCAGAGCTAAGATCAGTTGCTATGGATGCTGTATAGGGGGTATCTGTGGTAGATGTGGGTTTCTACCACATTGGTGGTTCTTTTACTGGTGTTGTTTGGCTGTGTGCAAAGGAAACCATCTTTGGTTAACTCAGATTAGAATTTATTGGAAAAGATATGATGTACTTTAAATTTTTTTAAAATGTTTTTGTTTATTTTTGAGACAGAGAGAGACACAGCATGAGCAGGGGAGGGGCAGAGAGAGAGGGAGACACAGAATCCGAAGCAGGCTCCAGGCTCCGAGCTGTCAGCACAGAGCCCGACGCGGGGCTCAAACTCACAAACTGCGAGTTCATGACCTGAGCTGAAGTCGGACGCTTAACCGACTGAGCCACCCAGGCGCCCCAAGATATGATGTACTTTTAGAGAATTGGAAGAAAACCTGAACAGTCAGACCAGCTGTGTCTCATTTTGATTCTTGTGTTGCTTTGGTTTTAAATTCAAATTCCAGAAGAGTATTTATTTCGTCAAGTTCAAGTTACCTAAGTAGACCTTGGCTGGATCTTTATAGTGTTCCCTCCAAGTCTAAATACAGTGTAGGTGGGATGGCTTTCAAAGGAGAAATGAGGCATTGCTACCAAAATAGATAGATAGATAGATAGATAGATAGATAGATAGATAGATAGATAGATAGATAGAGAAAAGAAAGAAAAGGAAGCAGAGAGGTTTGGCAGATCAAAACAATACACAGACCACTACAGTTTCTAAATGGCCGCTTTGCAGAATACAGACAGGTTGAATGCTTAAGCATTATTTGGGGAGCCTGCTAAAAACAGAGCTCACCTTTAGAAATACAGACAAGGGCCTGGAAACAGGTATTTTAAAGTCCTTCAGGTAATTTTGATGGGTGACTGAGTTTGGAAGCTAGTGTAAGGCAATATCGTATCCTGGCTCTGAAACCGGGGCAGTTGTATTTGAATGCTAGGTTTGCAATTGGCTAAGCGGCTGGATAATCTTAGGCTAGTTACCTGCCCTCTGCCTCAGTTTCCTTATCAGTAAAAAGAGGATAAAATAATACCCTCCTCATAAAGCTCAGATGAAGATCAGATGAGCCAATCCCCGTGAAGGGCTGTGTGCCATGCCTGGAACAAAATACGTGCCAAAATTATTATCACCAGCGGCCCTTTCAGGTCTTTGAGAGTGGGTTTCAAAAGTGCAGCCTTGTTTTTGGCGTGCCGTGTATCCATCTCGCTTGCCATGAAATGGAAACACACAGACACGTCCCATGGGCTGGTTGGAGGAAGAGTCTGATAAAATGAGGGTGATGTGATAAAACGCACATCTTCCGACCTCGGGGAGAATTGCACTTGATTCTTCCGCTCGCTCCCGTTTGCCCCGTGCCTGTGACGGCTTGCGCAATGCAGAAACAGCAGGTAAAGGTCAACACGGATTGCTTCTCAATAGTTCTCTGTCATAAAGACACGGAGCTTCATGCTGTGGAGGAAGAAGCAAATCTATGATGCGCAGCGTCCTGAGAACAGAAACCAACTGTTTGTCCTGCACCAAAAGGGCAGGGCTGCTGTGATTTGAATGGGGTGGAGGTGTCCTGTCTTATGAATTATTTTGGCTTCTCCTAGTTGGTGGCGGACCAGCCTCAGAGCCCGAGAAAGGCAATTTCCCAGAGATTTAGCCCGTGGAGCCTGTGGGCCTGAGGGAAGTAGAGAAATCAAAAGGCTGATGACCCTGGAGAGAGGCAGCCTGCAGGGATGTGAAAGGCATTGGTCCCAGAGTCAAAAGACCTCATTTCTCGCCTTTCTTCTGTCTCCAGCTTTTTGTATTCCTGATGGCTTCCCCTGTCTTCAGTGGCCTAGGATTCTAGGATTTCTAAATATAGTACTTTTATTTTTACTTATTATTATTATTTTTAAGTTTGTTTGTTTGTTTGTTTATTTATTTATTTATTTATTTATTTATTTATTTATTTATTTATAGTAATCTCTACACCCAATGTGGGCTCGAACTCACAACCCTGAGATCAAGAGTCATATGCTTTTTTGACTGAGCCAGCCAAGAGCCCCTAAATACAGTATTTTTTAAAAATAGTAATGACCAAGGGATGCCTGGGTGGCTCAGGTGGTTGAGCATCTGACTTTGGCTGAGGTCAAGATCTCACGGTTCATGAGTTCAAGCTCCGTGTCAGGCTGTGTGCTGACAGCTCAGAGCCTGGAACCTGCTCCAGATTCTGTGTGTGTGTCTCTCTCTCTGTCTTCCCCTCCCCCACTTGTGCTCTGTGTCTCTCTCTCTCTCTCAAAAATAAAATAAAAATATTAAAAAAGTAAAAAAAAATAGTAATATCTAAGAGCCAGCATTCATAGATATCATTCTGTTTTAGGCACTTTACATATCATAACTCTTTATTCTTCATTACACTCTAGAAGTACCACTGTTATCATCCCCATTTTACAGATGAGGAAACTGAGACGCTCAGAGACTAAGTGACTTGCCCAAGGAAACATGACCAGTGAGTGGTGGAGCCGGGATTCAAATGTAGGCAGTCTGGCCCCCAAGGCCATGTTCTTACTCAGTACCCCAGACTGCCTCATAACCTCAACGCTGTCCACTTGGACGAATCTAACTGAAGCAGACAACCCTGTTCTCTGAGACCTGCCTTTCCAAATATGCACTCCCCCCGCCCCAAGCTCTGTGACCCCACAGCCTCGGCCCCATTTGGTCCATATGTATGTGGACATCTGTCTCAAGCTAGACTGATCAGATTCTCTCTTTAGGAATTTAGAATTTGGAATTAAAGGTGCTGGTTTTAGTTTGCAGTGGTCGCATGGCCTTTGAAAACTGTTTACTGTATGTGAAAAGTGTCATCTTGACGGATCTCTGCAAGCACATTTCTCTATAACCAGAAGCCTTTCTGGGGTGGCTTCTGTCTCCCACACCTCCTACCCCTTCCATCAGACCAGCTACCCAGGCCAGCAGTCGGTGCTCACTTTTTGCCCCATCGAACTACTTACTGTCTTGTCTTGTCCTGTCTTGTCTTATCTTATTCTATTTCAGAAAGAACAATTTACATACGATCTACCCTCTTAACACACTTTTAAGTGCACAGTGCAGTACTATTGACTACAGACACAGTGTTTTCCAGATCTAGAGCTCATTCATCTTGGCTTACCCAAACTTTGTGCCCATTGATTAGGAACTCCCTATGTCCTCCTCCCCCCAGCATCTGGCAACTACCATTCCACTCTTGGATTCTATGAGTTTGGCTATATTAGATACCACATCTAAGTGGAATTACACAGTATTTGTCTTTCTGTGTCTGGCTTATTTCACTTGACATAATGTCCTCAGAGTTCATCCATGTCCCATATCATAGAATTTCCTTCTTTTTCAAAGCCTGAATAATAATCCATTGCATATATGTACCACATTTTCTTCTTTTTTTTAAGATTTTATGTATTTATTTTTATTTTTTATTTTAGAGAGAGAGAGTGAGTGGGGGAGAAGGACAGACCGAGAGAGAGAATCTTAAGCAGGCTTCATGCTTAGCATGGAGCTTGACTTGGGGCTTGATCCCATGACTCTGGGATCATAACCTGAGCCAAAATCAAGAGTCGTATGCACAACCGACTGAGCCACTCAGGTGCCCCTATTCCACATTTTCTTGATTCGTTCATCTGTTGATAGACATTTAGGCTGTTTCCACATCTTGGCTATTGCAGTGAACTTAGGGTGCCACTATATCTTCGAGACCCTGATTTCAGTTCTCTTGGATAAATACCCAGAAGTGGGATTGCTGGATCAGATGGCAGTTCTATTTTTCATTTGTTGAAGAACTTCCAAATGGGGTAAGGACTTGAATAGACATTTCTCCAAAGAAGACCTGCAAGTGGCCAACAGGTATATGGGGGAAAAAAAAAAAGCTCAACATCCCTCATCACCAAGAAATGCAAATCCAACCCACAGTGAGATAGTTGTCAGAATCGCTAATATCAAACAAACCCAAAAGACAACCAGTGTTGGAGAGGATGTGGAAAAATGGGAACCTTGCACACTGTTGGAGGAATGCAGAATGGTACGGCCACTAGGGAGAGCAGTGTACCTTCTTTTGAAGTCAATCCAAATAGTATGACACTGTAGACCCCCTCTTTCCTTTTTCCTCTGCTTTCCTCAATGTTTTGTTTGTGGCCACATGACTTTGGAAGGACTCATTCCATCCCATTTATCAGGATTTCCAACTTCAAAGCCAGCCAGGGCCTGGCAGGCAAGTAGCTGAATCAAGTGTGTGACAATAAGGAGTGTCCACCCTGTCTGATACGACACTTGATCTTAGCCAAAAGGCTGAGAAGCGATGTGTCCACCCTGTCTGAAAGGAGAAGCCACTACCCAGCTCCATTTTATAAAAAAATTCCTGCTCTTTAAAGGACCTAGATCCAGATTGTTTCATTTTTCAAGAGAAGTCTGAATCTCCTAAATTTTGATGTTGACAACAAAAATCTGAGAATTACAACGGTGGTGGTTTTTTTTTTTTAATTTTTTTTTCAACGTTTATTTATTTTTGGGACAGAGAGAGACAGAGCATGAACGGGGGAGGGGCAGAGAGAGAGGGAGACACAGAATCGGAAATAGGCTCCAGGCTCAGAGCCATCAGCCCAGAGCCTGACGCGGGGCTTGAACTCACGGACCGCGAGATCGTGACCTGGCTGAAGTCGGACGCTTAACCAACTGCGCCACCCAGGCGCCCCACAACGGTGGTGTTTTTAAAAATTTTTTAATGTGTATTTATTTTTGAGAGAAACAGAGCCAGAACATGAGCGGGGGAGGGGCAGAGAGAGGGAGACACAGAATCCAAAGCAGGCTTCAGACTCCGAGCTGTCAGCACAGAGTCGGACGCGGGGCTCGAACTCAGGAACAGAGAGATTGTGACCTGAGTCGAAGTCGGACACTTAGCCGACTGAGCCACCCAGGGGCCCATAGCTGTGGTGGTTTTTAAGCACATTTTTGGACTGGGATCCTTCTGGACACCACCAGTGAGTAAGCTCTACGTTGATAGGTGGGAACTGTCAGTGGAAGGTCTCCCCCACCCTTCTTATAAAGGGAGAAGAGATGGGGGGCGCCTGGGTGGCTCCGTCGGTTAAGCATGTGACTCTTGATTTCGGCTCAGGTCATGAGGTTCATGAGTTCAAGTCCCACATCGAGCTCCTTGCTGACAGCGTGGAGCCTGCTTGGGATTCTCTCTCTCTCCCTCTCTTTCTGCCCCTCCCTCATGCTCTCTGTCTCTCTCCCTCAGAATAAATAGACTTTTTTAAAAAAAGGGAGAAGAGAGAATGTGGATTTAGTCAAATCAGCCTTCTTTGGGGGAGTAGGGAGGGCGCAACATTCCAAGGCGGAGAACCTTAGAAGTATGCCCAGGTCCCTTTACCCTGGCTGTGGCACGGTTGAGTTTTAAATGGGCTGGGGCACACCCCTTGCTGGAACGGGAGAGCCAGCCCTGGTCGGGGAAACAGCTGCTACAGCGCCCTCTGCTGTTGTCAGCACTCTCCACGTCCACCGGCCTCTGCCGTTGGCTCTGGCAGCCACTTGCTTCCCCTGAAGGCTTTGAGAGGGTGACGGTCAGTCATCATTCTGCAGAATTATCAGGTGCCTGCTGCTGCTCAGGCGCCTTCAAGGACTCACCTTGGCTTGCTGTGTTTGGTCCACCACCCACCCCATCATCAGGCCTTGTGACTCTAATTCTTTAGGCTTGGGAGAGGCAGGCCACTTCAAGCCTCACCTTTTTCATATACTGAAAAACATTTGAAGAGATTTTGGCTTCTGCTTGGCACCTCTACCTGATTTCTGGGCTGAAATGGATTCTCCTATTTTTAAACTTTTTTTTTTTTTTTTATATTTGTAGTGGTAGTTTGGGAGTGAGGGCAGAGTGAAATGTTCAGAGTCAGGTTTATGGTCTTGGACATAAAGAGTATGGGCTCTAGAGCTGGTCTGCCTGGGTTCAAAGCTCAGCTTTCTACTTAGTAGCTCTGTGACTTCAGATAACTTACTCACTCTCTCTGTGCCCCTGCTTCTACATTTTCAAGATGAGGATGATAATATACCTACTTCATGAGTATTAAATGAGGTAATGTATGCAAAAAGCTTAACACAGCGCCTGGCATATTATGTAAGTGCTTGACTCAGAATCTTGGACCTGTTTTTGCTTTCAATCTTGGCCTTCCGGCCCGGGCTCTCCTCCTTCATTCTGCATCTCAGCCCTTCGTCATGCAACCTTCTGTCTTTCGTCCTCTTCACCCTTCAGCCGTGGCTCTCCAGCATCCTACTGAGCAAGGCTCCATTCTTAGGGCTGCTTCTTCTTCTGTGTCCCCAGCCTTTCCCTACCCTCATACTCTCTCCATTGCCAGCTCCTGTTGTACCTTCTGAACAGTAATTATAGCTAACATTTATATAATGCCTATCATATGCCAGGTGCTGTTCTAAGTGATTTACATGCACCAACTCATTGAAGCCTCACCCCATGAGAAAGATCCTCTTTCTACGCCCAACCTACAGAGAAGTTAGCTGATTTGCTGGGTCACATGACTAATAAGCAGCCGAGTCTGAGTTTGAGCGTGGTCTGGCTCCCAAGCCTGCTCTTCCCACCACAATACATGGCCACCCACTTCTCTCCATCCCCAGAGACAGGGCCCGATCCAGGCTCCATTCGCCCTCCCTGGACCATTAGCCCCTTGTTCGATTCCCTGACTCCTCTCTGTTCTCACCAGCCTGTCACCTCCACATTACAGTGGAGTCATCTTTCCCCAAACCAGATACGATCCTGTCATCATCCTTGCTGGAAACACGTCAGTGGCTTCCCACTGTTCTTGGGACAAAGCCGACGCTCTGACGTGGCTGACAGGCAAGGTTTTCACACATCCTCCTTTGCCACGCTTTCCTGGAGACAGACCTGGTTGTTACGTTGCACTGGAATCCCAAAGGGTTTGTGCCCCTGGCATTCCTGTCATTCTTACCGAGCCCCCTTTGGAAGAGAGATTATAATAGGGTCGCCCTGCTCAGAAGGCCCTGTCACCCCTCCAGCCCTTCCTTGACCACATCCTTCCTCCCCACCGAGCTTCCTCCTTGCAGCCTCCGGTCCTCCCTGCTCTCCCACACCAGGTGGTTGCACTTGGGGCTCCCTGTGCTGAGCTCGTCTCTCTCTTCTGCCCCGGAGTTCAGGGAGGCCCCATCCTGGTTGCACATCTGAATCCTCTGCGAAGCTGTATAACCCAATACCAGTGCCTGGGCCCATTCCAGACAAGTGAGTCAGAATCCCTGCTTGATTCAAAGCCTCCTGATTGACTTTAATGTGCGTCCAGGGTTAAGAACCCCGGTTGACTCAAAACTCACCCTCCAGACCACGGCTCAAGCATCACTTCCTCAGGGAAGCCCTCCCTGACCTCCCTGACCAGGTCTGTTCTTCCTGTTTTTCACTCTGCGAGTACCACTGTCACACATCACAGGGCCACTTTCCACTAACTTACACAGTGACAAAAAGCCCAGATCCTGCATCCAAATCACTAGCCGTGTGACCTTGGGCCAGTGACTTAACTTCTCTGTGCCTCACTTTTCTCCCTAGTGAAATGGGGAGAAAAATAAACTTACTTCACATGATCAGTGAGGGTCAGGTGCATGAATTATATGCAAAGTTCTTGGCATAGTGCCTGGTGTATGTTAGCTGTTACTCGCATACCGCTGAGCCTTGAGCAACGTGAGTTTGAACTGCATGATTTTTTGCGATTCGGTGGTGTAGATATTTTCTCTTCCTTATGACTTTCTTAATAACATTCTCTTTTCTCTAGCTTACTTGATTATAATATGGTATATAATACACATAACATACACACTGCGTGTTAATCAACTATGTTATCAGTAAGGCTTTTGGTCAGAGGCTACTTGTAGTTAAGTGTTTGGGGAGTCAGAAGTTACATGTGGATTTTCAACTGCGTGGGTGTGGTCAGTGCCCCTAACCACCCACATTGTTCAAGGTTCCGCTATAATTATAATCCCCCACTGGAATCTATGAATCCCTGGAGGTGAGGTCAGCACCTGCTGTTTGATCACCACACACGTAGTGCAGTGTCAGGCACATGATAGCTTCCAGAATTTTCTGTGGAGCAGAGTGGTGTCTCAGGGACGTTCTTGGTCAAGGGTGAAGGGCCAGCGTGCACAGAACTCATCTTCCTCAGGCTTCTTGTCTCTGTGGACCTAATGGCTTAGGATCCTCATTGCTAGTGATTAGGATCATTAGGACAAGACCCTCCATGGTCTTGTGGTGTCCAGAGTCCCAGGTGCTGATGGCGGCCCGCCAGGCACTGGCTTTAGCAGCGTCCCTCATGTCCTTCTGCATGAAGGTTCTTTCTGCCCCTCTGAAAGGCAGGCGTGGGTACGCCGAGGGCCCCTGTGGCAGAGGGAGCTGTCAGAAAGCTGGCACCGTGCTCTACACCTAGAAATCGAACTGACAGCATCTTTGCAAGTTGAGTAAAACCCTGTGTTCCGGTCTTGCTTTGGGGCGACCCTCACTCAGCAGGGACAGAGGGGTGCTCCTGCCTTTGTGGGCTGATAGCACCGTTGGGGGAGGGGGGGCGGTGAGGGGCGAGGATGTGTGTGCGTACCTTGTGGGTGTTGGAGGGTTTATATATAATGCTGGGGTGTGATTTGTGGCAGGGTGACTGGCCCCTGAAAGACCTCTGTCGTCCGCTCTGAGCAGTGAATTCACATAACAACCCACACAGGAAGAGGCGGGGCAGACTCTGTGAAGAGCCTGCATAGGTGGTTGTTAGAACTTGATGGGCCCTGGGGAGTGCTCTGTTAACCCCATTGTTTTCTGAAGGGGGAACTGAGACCAGAGCATGGGGTGGCTTGCCCAAGGTCACAGATGTAGTTTTCTTTTTAAGTTAACATTTATGGGGTCTGGACTACCTGTTAGTCACTGGGCTAAAGCACGACGTATAATCATGGTTTCATGACTCCTCACAAACCTAGAAGGCGGGAATGTTTATTTACTGTATTCAACAGGCACTTACATAGTATTTACTGAGCACTCTTTTACAGATATTTGCTCATTAGCTTCTCATGAGCATGCAGAGCTACTATCATTATTTCTACTTTAAAGAAGACACTGAAGCACAGAGAGGTTAGGTAACCTGCCTAAAGTCACACAGCTAGGAAGTCATTGAGTTGGGATTCAATCCTAGGCAGCCTGACCTTGTAGTGCGTGCTATTCTGCTATAGTGTCTCTCCACATGACAGCTTTGGGCTCCATTTTGCAGGTGGGAAAATCAAGGCTCATATAACGTAAGTAACTTGCTTGAGGCCGCATGGCTGTGAAGTAACAAAGCTGGGACTGAGGTCAGACTCTCTGGCTTTAGAGTCTGACTCATGAGCTCTCTACTAAATTCCCTCCCACGGGGGCTAGGATCTATGTCATAGCTGAGGGGTCCGAGCTGGGGACAGGGAATAGGGGCTGAGGCAGAGCTTGAAGCCAGGCTGGTGGCAATGGGGTGATGTCAGCCAAATCTACCTGGGTTGAGCCAGGACCCCATGCAGTGAAGTAGCTCCCCCTGGGGTTGGGGCAGAGCCCCAGCCTGGTGCCTTCTGTCCAGATTTTGCCCCCCATCCTTCAGATCTTAGCTCACATGTCACTTGTCAGGGAAACCTCCCAGACCTGTCTGCCCAGCTGAAGCCCTCCGAAAACTGTCTAAGCACTCCAGGCTTCTCTGCAGCGGTCGGAAGCCTACCATTTGTTTGTGCTTCTTTCTTTCTTTTTTTTTTTTTTTAATTTTTTTTTTTCAACCTTTATTTATTTTTGGGACAGAGAGAGACAGAGCATGAACGGGGGAGGGGCAGAGAGAGAGGGAGACACAGAATCGGAAACAGGCTCCAGGCTCTGAGCCATCAGCCCAGAGCCTGACGCGGGGCTCGAGCTCCCGGGCCGCGAGATCGTGACCTGGCTGAAGTCGGACGCTTAACCGACTGCGCCACCCAGGCGCCCCTGTGCTTCTTTCTTTATGGTCTCCTCCGAACTAGGCTGGGGCCCACGAGGGCAGACCCTGTGTCTGCTTCTGCTCATCCAGCACCTGATACACTCAACAGATATTGGGCGAATAAATGGATGAATGAATGAATAGCTCGTTGCTTTAGTGGAGGGAATTGGTGCGGGAAATCAAGACCGAAGTTCTAGAGGGGGGAATGCAAGTGGGGATTATTGGAAAAAGTTGTAACTCAGTAGACCTAGGGATGCCCTGGCCAGCAATCATTAATGATTAATAATAACAGCTGGTATTTATTGAGTGCCCTCTCTCTGTTGGGGAGCTGTTTTAAAGGTTTTCAGTAAAGCACACCCCATAACATTCCCAGGAAATAAATGCCGCTGTTATCACCAGTTAATATGAAGTGTGGAGCTTTTAAGCAACGTGGCCAAGGGACATGGCCAGGAAGATGTGGAACTGGCTCTTCAGTCTAGGCAACCTGACCTGAAGCCTCATCTTTTAAATATCCTATGAAACCATCTGTTCCCGGTGAACTGAGTCCTTTTCCAGGCTGGGAGGCACCTCACAGACTCTCGGCATCACCTTCTGGAAAGGATGGGGCTTCTCCTACTCTCTGCTGACTCAGGAACCAGCTTGGAGCTGAATCTGCGGGTCCAGTGCTTGATGTCCTGAAGCCACTTAGAGTTGGAGCCGGCTTATAAGTGCACACAGCCTTCCAGAAGAAGGAAGGCAGCTCCCTGTTCGCTGTGAGATTGAGGACTCCCACTTGCACCCAAGGGCTGGTCGGGTCTATATTTCTCTCCAAGACTCAATGAATGGATGAGGCTGCTATTTCAAATGGACCTCCTCGGTTATCCTAGTTGGGGCTGGGATCCAGCAGGAGTTACTCAGATGCCAGCTGGGGCCAGCCAGCAGCGAGTGGAGACCGTGGGGACCAGCAGACTGTATGTCCCACTTGGAGAGTGTGGTCAGGATGCATGTCTAGTCCGTGGCTGCCATCAGCAGAGATGGGCCAATGTCTCTAGTTCTGAGCTTCTGACCAGTGTTCTGTGTGACTCCAAGCGATGCAACACCCCCAGAAAAACGTGGCTCCCCATTGCTGTGAGTCCCACCCAGAGGCCTGGAAATAACATCCCTAAAAAAAAAAAAATTGCATGCATGCCACAGTGGTTGGCGTAATCAGGTTGAAAACCACCGACTTAACTAATGCACTGAGATCATTTGTTGAAATAAAATGTAAACCCTGGAAAGGAAGACTAGCTTAACATTGGTGGCAACTAAGTAGAGTTTAAACAGACAAGTTTTCTGGAAGGACATAAAAGACTCAAATTACATGTGAATTCATTCTCTCTGTCCGTCTCTCCCTCTCTCCTTGTCGCCCGCCAGCCCTGACTCGGCATCAGACACCCACGCATCCCCTTAGCTCTGCTCCAGCTCCCAAGACTGCACTGTTCCTTGTTGTAAATTCTGATCGGTCCAGTTCTAATCGGTCCAGTTCTTCCTTCGTAAACTGCACGCCACTGACCAGACCTTGGTCCACTCAGCACTGGCTGGAAGCCCAAGGTCAGATGCTCTACTCTCCACTGAGCTGGTGCTGTAGGTGGGGATTTTTCTAGAAGGACAATAAAATAGGTAGGGTTGGCAGAGATGGGCCTGTCCAATACAATCTGGAAAACTATGTGCGTGAGAATAACCATGAAGATTTTCAAAGTGGACAGTAATGTTGGGGTCGGGGTAGGTGGGTATAAAATGCATGCGTTTAGAGGCTCAGATATTGTAAACCTATGATATATTAAAGTAGTGTGGTACTGAGGCAGGACTAGAGAGAAATCAGTGGAACACAAGAGAAAATGTAGAAGTGAACAAAGGATACACACGAGAAACGAGTGTGTGATAGAAGTCAGCAGGGAGAAGATACATCCCCCTACGGTTGTTACAACTGGCTAAACATTCAGGGGGAGAAATGAAGGTCTTTTCTCCGATCTCCTGCTAAGATGAATTCCAAGAGAAGTAAGGATTTCAGTGCAGAAAGTGAAACTGTAGGACATTGAAGAAAATATCGTACTGGGAAGGACTTTCTAAATATAACAGCAGAGACACAGACTACAAAGAAAAGGGAAAAATTGGCACTTTATTTAAACACACACACACATACACGCCTTATTATATGTTGAAAAAGGGGAAACAAAATTAAAAGGCAGATGAAAAACTGCAAAAATATTTACTGCGTGTATTGTAGGTGAATGATTCATATCCCTAATAATTATATGGGAAATGTGTTACAAGTCATTTAGAAAGAAACAGATTTGAATTTAAATACAGACAAAGGGTATGGACAGAAAACTCATGATAACAGTGAACACGGATTAAATGTTTATTTCCACACGAGACTACTAGGCAGTTTCCATGCATTCATTCACTGAACTCTCATTAACTTGGGAATTAGATATAATTGTTACCCCATTTTCAGATGGAGGAGTGAACACTTAAAAGGGGTTAAAGAACTTGCCCCTGCATCAAAAAGCTCCTAACTTCCAGAGCCCAGCGTTAGGTTTGAACGTGGCTGTTAATTAACCCCTGGTATTGACATTGACCCCAGTGCAGCTCTTAATGCAGCAAATCATATTTAAAATTCTACCCCAGTTTACACAACAGAAGCTTGGCCTTGCGATCGAACAATTACTTATTTGCAAAGGGGTGGTGGCTGGAAGAAGGCAGGGCTTATCAGACGCTTGAGCAAACCGAGTCACCGTCACCGGGGCAGGAACATTTACACAGCGTTATCGGCTCTGTTGACTTTCTTCCCAGGAACAAAATGAGAGATCTTCACCAAATTATAATCCCCCCGCCTTTGACCGCAGTGCGTGTGTGTCATTACAGGTTCTCACATGATCCACATTTCATGTTCCCAAAACCTCAGTCCACACAGTCCCCGTGAAGGTTTCCGCGCTTCTTGGTCTCTTAGGAAGCTTTGGTATTTTGTTTGCAATTTGGGGTACCTGCTGTGAGGTTTCTGTGGCGCTCAGATAAACACTTAAATGCCCTTTTTTTTCCATATCTTTTTTGAAAGTTTATTTTGAGAGAGAACGAGCAGGGCAGGGGCAAAGAGAGGAGGAGGGGCGGCAGAGGATTGGAAGCAGGCTCCAACGCTGACAGCAAAGAGCCTGATGCGGGACTCAAACTCAAGAACCAAGAGATTATGGCTTGAGCCAAAGTCGGTTGGTTGCTTAACCTGCTGAGCCACCCAGGTGCCCAAACACTTTGGAGAAGTCTTACTCTCTGTACATTTTGTTTTCTTCCTGCTTCTATAGACAAACACTTCTATTAGCTTCTGTTACAGTGTATTTTTATGTAGCCGTGAGTAACTTGGAATATAGATACTCTTCTTCATGGTAGCATGCAGCCTACACTCCTCTGCATCTTGGTTTTTTTGTTTTTTGCTTTTTTTTTTTTTTTTAAGTTTCACTTTAAAATATATCCTTAAGGGGCACCTGGGTGGCTCAGTTGGTTAAGCATCTGACTTTGGTTCAGGTCAAGATCTCACAGCCCTTGAGTTCGGGCCCGGGGTTGGGCTCTTCACTGACCGTGCAGAGCCTGGAACCTGCTTCAGATTCTGTGCCTCCCTCTCTCTGTGTGCCCCTCCCTGACTTGTCTCTCTCTCTCTCTCTCTCAAAAATAAATAGATAAATAAATAAATAAATAAATAAATAAATAAATAAATAAATATTAATAGTAATAAATAAAATATAAAATAAAAAATAAAAATAATAAACATATATGCCCTTAAGGTTTTTCCCTCTTAGCGCAGAAAACTCATTCTTCTGACACCTGAGCAGCATATCACCGTGTAGCTACGCTATGATTTATTTAAGCCGCTCCCTGCCTGTAACACTTGGCTTATGTACAGTATTTTGCTGTTATAAATAACGCTGCAGGGAACAGCCACATATACATATTATTTCCTATGTATTTGGGTTTAGCTCCAGGATAAATTCCCAGAGTAGGGCAGTTGGGTCACCAGGGAAGAAACATTTGTACTTTTTTTTTTTTAAATATGAAATTTGTTGTCAGATTGGTTTCCATACAACACCCAGTGCTCCTCCCAAAAGGTGCCTTCCTCAAGGAAGGCATCACCCACCCTCCCCTCCCTCCCACCCCCCATCTACCCTCAGTTTGAAACATTTGTACTTTTGATAGATAATGCCGAATGGCAGTGGGCTTGCCCACTAAGAATATATGTATCTGTGTCTCTGCCGCCTCTCAATGGACGCTGTTGGGACGCACATGTTACAATTTTATTTGGGGAGTTGGTTCCTTCACTTTAAGGTGTATTAGAAAAAAACATAATTTGCACATCAATCCCACACGTTCACACTCTGTAAACAGTTTTATTTTAAAATAGGCTTATTTAAGTGAAAGGCCTGCTGAGTTCAAGAAAAATGCCAAGTACATATTATACGTAGCATGTGGATGTGCAGAGGCTCAGGACTGAAGTCTCGGAAAGTGTCCCCGCGATGATTTTTTCTCTTTGGGACATTGGAAGCAAGAGCTTGCCCTTCCTGTGTGCAGGGGGCCCTGTGCTGGGGAGCCGATCCATGAAGCCAGTCCATGAAGTGGGTACTGTTTTTATATCTCCACTTTGTGCACAAGAACCAGAGACTCAGAGAGGTGAAGTCACTTGCCGGAGGTCACACAGTTAACCCCAGAGCCCCTGTTTGGAACCTTCCCTCTGTTCAGCTGGCATTTCCACACCATCTTCGATTTCACCTTGCCCGGCTGCCTCCTGGGAAATGTGCCCTCAGGGGCTTTTGTAGCCTGTACATGTCCAGGCTGCTTTTATTCCTCGTCTGACTGATGTTGGTGTGTGTTTTGTTGGCCTCTACGCTTCAATCCAGTCTCCTGATTCCTGCAGCTTTGCCCCAGCTCCGCCAAATTTCGGCCCACCTGCGAACAAAGCCACACAGCCCATTCAGACCGAGAAAGGCTATTTTGGGCTGTGACTTAGATGTTTAAACATTTTTTTTTCCCTTTTGGTTTCTGATCTGTGCTTCCTTCCTCCTTAGCTGCTTGTGCCTGGAGTCAGGCGATGAACCAAAGATGCTGAGCTGAGATCTGCCTGTCCTCTGGTCCTGGGGGTTGGGGGGTGGCGGTGAGGAACCGCAAGCGGCCTGTCACTGGCCAGTGCTGCGTTTGCGTGAGATGAAGGTTGCCGTCACCTGTAACCCCTGTCAGGTGGGAGACCCTCTGGGGACACCGAGGAGCAGGGAGGCAGACAGGTGATAGGCAGGTATTCCCAACTCCACTGCCCGTAGCTCTGGAACCTGGCAAACTTGGATTCCAGTCGTGACTCTCCCACTCTCTTGCTTTGTGACCTTGAACAAGTTCCTTCCCTAAGCCTCAGTGGGTGCATCTGGAATACCAGGGTCATAACAGCTCTTCCCCCATTGGCCATTCTGAAGATTTAATGATGTGATACAGAACAGTTGGCACAGTGCTAGGCAGAGAGTCTGTGTTCGATTCGTGGGGGCAGTAAGAGTCACAAGAGCTCGTTGTCATTTTGTTCTTGTGATTGAGCAATCTCTGCGAGCAGGATCAGAAGTGGTAGGAAACTCAGAAATCCAAGCTCGCCTAGTAGGAAGCGTGAAGGAACCCCAACCACACGAACTAGCGTGGAGAGGAATCATACCAGGGTCTTTGTGGAGACGTGACTCCCAGAGTGGGAGAGATGACCGGGGTCCCTGGAAATCAACGGCTGGTACTGGGATGAGGATACAGTAGTTTCAAACCTATTTCTGAAAGCATTTGGCACTGAGCCAGATGAACTCATTCAGGAGTTTAGGGGACATGTTGACACGTGGTAGGTTCCCAGCCAGTGGACTGTAGGTAGAGAGGGTGGGGGGCTCTAAGAGAGGTCAGAAACCGAAATTCCTACAGGGACCAGGCAGGGTGGGGGGAAATGAGTGAAGCAGGCATGGTGTAAGACAATGGAGAATGGCAGGGACTGTGGAAAACTGGAAGGCTTATCCCTATGCGAGGGGGGCAACCCCTGCTCAGCCCCTGGGAATGTGTGTCCATTGTTGCTGTAAGTTGGGGTTTTTCAAAAAGGGCCAGAGGTTTACATTTTTATCTGACATTTCGTGATTTGTAAATGTAGTCAATTAACTTGAATTTTTAAGAAGCACCATATGAAGCAAATATAGCTTGTTTGCAAAGTTGATAATGGCCCATGGGCTCCAGATTGTAACCTCTGAGCATCAAGGAGGACCGAGGCCAGGGATAGGAATAGGCTGTGCATGGACTGGAGGGGACCCAGTCTGTGGGGCCTGGGATGGGGGGATCCGACTAGAAAGATGGGGGAGGGCTCTTTGGATGGGATCTAAACAAGACCATAGGGAAAGTTCTGACTTTGAGGCTACGTGGATCCCCAGGCTCATCCCAGAGCTGGTCAATGGCCACAGCCTCCGAGGCTAGGAAGGGAATGCATTTTGTTCAAAGGCCAGGCTGATGTTTAACCTGTTGCACTGACATTACTGTACCAGTTTTGATAATCGTGAAATACTTTAAAACTGGTTGGGAAATAACTGCCAGGCCCTCTGAGCCTTCTCCTTCTACCTCTCCCCCATTTCTTCCCCTGCCAGCTCCCCACCACCTCTCTATGATCCAGCAACCAGAGTTAACTCCCAGCACTGCTGAACCTGCTCTTCCTTCTGATTGGCCAGTGGGCAGTACCTGAGCCAAAGTGATTAGAAATATCTCGATGCTCATCACTGGCTGCAGGTTACAGATGCCTACTTGGATTGGCGTAAGCACAGAGGACCCAGGAGAGTCAGATGGAATTGGAGGACAGGATGCCAGGCCCCTGAGGGACGGGAACCAGGAGCGCCTTCCCTTGGGTCATGCGGCCTTTTGTCTTTGTTCCTCTCTGTTCCTTGGAGCCCACTGTAAAAAAAAATGCCCCCCTCATCCCCCAAGCTGCATGACCCCTGGCCTGCCTGTGTTCCACTCACTAAACGTGTGAGTCATTTGAGCCAAGCGCCTACCTCTGCGCCAGTCACCTGTGTCTGGGGGAGTAGGATGTCTCAAAGTGCAAACCCACCCATCTCAGAGATGGTGCTGGACATGAGCAGGCGTGGACGGGCACCCTGAGAGATTTTCCTTGTGGGTCGTGGAGTCCCACAGCTGTGGGACTGTGGCTTTATCCCAAGCTCTCCCAGGTGGCAGAAGGGTGGAGGACAGCAGCGGTCAGGGGATGACCTGATTGGTCTGGGTGGTCTGAGGGATGGGGCGGTGGGTGGGTGGAGCTGGTACTTATAACTGTGAGCCCTCCTGAAAGCCGGGGCTGGGAGCAAGGTTGGAGGAGCCTCCACAGCCTCTAAATATACAAACTTGTCCCTGAAGCTTGTCTAATTGGCCTTCCTTTCTCCTGTCTGGCTCTAATCGGTCTTGCATGGTACTCCCCAAGCCATTTTCTGAAACAGCACGGGCATTGCTCAGGGGCTGTCAGTGGTTAGCAGGGGTGAATGGAACCCTGCAGCTGCCACCACAGCTCACGAACTTCTTACTAGGTGCCAGCCACTTTGCAAGGTGTTGTGCTGCCAAGGCCGGGGGGGGGGGGTCTCTGGGCAAGTCACTGCACCCCTCGGCCCTCATCTGTGAAATGGGTGAAGTACCTACTTCACAGGGATGCTATGTGGACTACATGAGTTAATGCCTGGTCAGTCCCTGCAAAATAGTTCCTGGCATGAGTAAATGCTCAGTAGATGCTAACTCTCACTCATGATTAGTGAGCACCTTCTGTATGCCAAGTACAATATATGCCCCGGAGCAAAATTCCCTCGTGTTGCTTGCAGCTAAGCATTGGAGACATGGGATTAAACATGCAGTTGCAACACAGTGGTTAAGTGCTCTGATGGGGAAGATCTGGGAGGGCAGGGTGTGGGGTTTTTGTTTTGTCTCGTTTTGTTTTTGGTTTCTTTCTGCCATTAGAGTGTGAATTCAGCGAGAGCAGGCATTCTGTCTCCTTGCTCACAGTTGTATCCCGATGCTTGGGACCACCCTGGCTCCCAGGAGTCACTTGCTGGGGGAATGAGTGAAGGAAGGAGGTGCTATTGTAGCTGGACCGGAACAGTGGGGCATTAATGAAGTTGGGGAGCAGGGAGAGAAGCTTAGTGCATCCCGCCTTCAGAGCCAGGCAGACCCTGGTGTGAATCCCCACGCTGCGGTGGGCCAGCTGAGTGACCTTGGGGAAAATCTCACTCTCTAGTCTGGGCCCATTTTACTGGCGCTAAGGTGGAAACGAATCGCACCTTCCAAATGGAATAGCTTGAAGGCTGGAGAAAGTGCACGTGAGACATCCAGCATCCGCTTGGCACAGGGGCAGCTCTCGGTAAATGTTTCATTTCCCTTCCCATTCTTTGTGCCACTTGGCATCTCTTGTTGTTGGAGAGACATGAAGGGACGGAGAAGGTTCTTGGGGATACCTAGTCAGAAATGCTCAAAACCTTCTCCCCGCCCCAAGATACTCTAAGATGTATACATGGAGGAAAGCGAAACCCAGCAAGGAGGCCATTTATTACTATTTGGGATTTTATCCCAAATCTCAAGGTCGACCTCTTGTGGCCCTCGGAGATCCCTTTTTTCTATACTAGGGAGGCCTCGGGAAATCGAAACCGTAATCAACAGGAATTCTTGGCTTCTATAAGGTCAACATATCAGGGAACCCGAAGAGAGCACAAGAGCCAAGAAGAGAGAGAGAACTTGCCCCAGGCCACTCACTCCCAACCCTCTCGGGGCTGGACCACGGGATCTGAACCCACCCGTCTCCTGGGAGCTGAGAGAGCTAGGAGACAGAAAGAGAACGAGGACAGGTGCACCTTTCCACACGTGTGCAAGCTCCGCCCACTGAGGCCGGGCCAATCAGTGTCTTGGAATCTGACCAACCAGATCTGTTCTGCTTCGAGGCGAGCGGGGAGTGAGGGAAAGCCCTGAGCTCCCTCTACAGGCCAACCCTGGTCATGAACAGGTGTTTCCCTGGAGCGTTTGAGGCAAGCATTTCTCAGCTCTAAGGTGAATGCCCCCAAAGCCTTCAGTGACTGAAGATGTTTTTAGTCAGCCTTATTAAGGTATTGTTTTCATGCAGGAAAAATTCACCTTTTTTACATACGCTAGAATTCAGTACAGTTTATCTAAAGAGTCTTTTGGGAAAAACACTCATCACTTGAATAGCACATAAAATAACATCTACTCATTGTGTCTGTCTATTTTCTGTCTGTCGCAAGAATATCAGTTTTTAAAAATTTTTAATGTTTATTTTTGAGAGCGAGAGAGAGAGTGAGTGGGCAAGGGGCAGAGAGAGAGGGAGGCAGAATCCGAAGCAGGGTCCAGTCTCCTAGTTGTCAGCACAGGGCCTGACATGGAGCTCGAACCCACGAACCATGAGATCATGACCTAAGCCGAAGTCGGACGCTTAACCGACTGAGCCACCCAGGCGCCCCGCGAGAATATCAGTTTTAAGAAGGCACCTGCACCTGTAAACTCATGGCGAGCAGAAGGAATGAGGGAAGAGATGGGTGGCATATACCAAAGGCTGCTGTGTCTGATGAGCCCTGGCTGGGAACCCAGGGTCCACGTTCTCAACCTCTGTGGTACACTGTTTCACGGGGAAAGTAGCTTTCCCCCTGGCTTTGGGGGAAGAGAAGAAGGAGCTTTGTAGCGAGTGCAGTGATGGAAGAGCCACTCTCGAGGGAGACAGACACCGTGCGAGCCAGAGGGATATGAACGAGTCCTGTGTAACCGAGAGCAGAGTGTGTATTTGGGGACACAGGTGGGATCATAAGGGAGATGTAGGGATAATAATACAAGAGCGTGTACTGCTTACAGCGTGCCAGCTGGTTCGAAGGTCTGTGCACAGATGAATGCCTTTATTCTTCCCAGTGGTCTAACAAGCTTATAGCATTATCGTTACCTCCACTTTATAGACAAGGAAACGGAAACACAAAGTGGTTAAGTCACTTGCCCAAAGTCATACTGCTGAGAAGAACCCAGCTAGTTTATGCTCCAAAATCTGTACCTTTAACCACCGTACCGCACTGCCAGGTTGTGAAGGGCATGCTTGTTAGGGAACCGAATAAGCTGCTGTAACAAATATCCCCCAAATACAGTGACTTAAACAAGACAGAAGGTAGGTTTTCTCTGAGGTGTCTGCCCAATGGGACGAAGTCCAAGGCCAGTAGTGTAGCTTTATTCTTTCAACACATGGCTCCAGGTTCGGGTCTGAGGTATTTGGTTCCAGTTCCTCCTTCAGAGGAAAGGAGGAAAGGGGCCAGAGAGGCGTGTACACATTCTTTTAAAGGCACACCTATCCCACTGGCCAGAACTTCATCACACAGCCATACCAAAGCTTCCCGGGAGGCTGGGAAATGCGGTCTCTAATTGGGTGGCCACACTGTCTGCTCAGACTCAAGGGTTCTGTTATTAAAGAATGGCTATTGTTGGAAAAACTAGCAGTCTCTGCCACAACCTGCAGACTCTTCACTGGACGTTGAACTCTGTTCTGTAGGTGATGACGTATTAACAAATGGCCTTTAAGCAGGGGGGTTTTATGCTCAGACTTGGGTTTTAGATCACTCTAAAAGTTCCCAAAGCTTGCGCAGAGGATAAAGGGGGAAGAAACAGAATCAAGGGGACCCGGTTAACTGTTAACTGTCTGCTGTCCCTGCAGGCCTCGCTTCAGGCAGGAGTCAGTGGGTGAGGCTCTCGATTGGAGGACTTGAAGCCCAGCAAATGTACTGGGGCTGCTGTGGGACCACCTGCTGTTCTAGTCGTCCACTCGTTCAACAGCTCTTTATTAAATGCACGTCTGAGCAGAACTCTGGTGATGGTCCTAACAGGTGTGAGGAACGCTGGGGGCCAGGTGCAGTTCTCAGCGAGTTCTCCTCTGATACTCGATGCCGTGTGAGTCCTTGGCATGCCGCGCTGACACTGGTCTCTCTTGTTTGTTTCTCTTGGCCTTAGGACCCCCGGAGCAAACACAAGTTTAAGATCCACACATACTCCAGCCCCACGTTTTGTGACCACTGCGGGTCACTGCTGTATGGACTCATCCACCAGGGGATGAAATGTGACAGTAAGTACATTTGCTCAGTGGCGGCCTCTGGTGGCTGGGCTGCCTCCTCGTGGTTTGGAGCCTCCCAAGTCATGGGTGGGCTGGTGTACCAGTTGTCTGTTGCTCAGTAATGAACCTCTCACCCCCAGATGTAGCGGCATTGAAGTTAGTGATGCTGGCTTCAGAGCCGTTGGAGGCATGCAGGGTGTGGGCTCAGGCTCAGAGAGGACAGACAAGTCCCACCTCCTCTGTCCGGCAGGGCCCGGGGGTGGAAGGGGTTGGAGGAGCCCTTCTAAAGAGACTGGACGGGAGGGGTCCAGCCTGAGCCGCGCCCCTCTGTGCCCTCGCAGCCTGCATGATGAACGTGCACAAGCGTTGCGTGATGAACGTCCCCAGCCTGTGCGGCACAGACCACACTGAGCGCCGAGGCCGCATCTACATCCAGGCGCACATCGAGAGGGAAGTCCTCATCGTCGTCGGTAGGTGGCGCTGGCGCTCCGGCGCCAGCTCCGCGGGTCCCGTCTGTATTTTGGGGGAGGGGAAGCTGGTGGAGGGATGGGCAGTGCCAGGGGCGGGAAGGGGACTGCGTGACCCTGCCTCCCTCCTCCCCCCACCCCCCATCACAGTCCCTCCCCGCTGCAGGCATCCTTAGAAAGTGTACCCCTCCCCCTTCCCACTCTCAGCCGATGGGCTGGCTGGAGCTCGGGGAAGTCCCCACTCCCCTTCTCTCCCTCTCCCTTTCCCACCCCCGTTCCTTGTCTGTGGAGTGTCCAGTTCTGTTCCTTTAAGGTAGCCAAGAAGGAATGCTTCGTGCTTCCGCAGACTTTCCCAGTGGGGAAAATAGTCTTGGTGACAAACACCCAATTTGAGACTGTGACAACTTGGGCAGGAGGAGGGATGCAGTGTGCATCGCTGGGGGCGTTCCACGTATTTGAAATATTTCTTTCCTAAACCTGACGGTGGCTGCGCTGGTCCCCGTTCTATTATTCCCTGTACTTTTTGCACTTCTGAAATATCCATACTAAGAAAGAGGGAGAATACAGCCGGTTGGGGAGGTGCAGGGGGGACTAGGGGAAGACAGGAGCAGGGCATCTGTTGCTCCTGGAATAGAACATTCAAGAAATAATTGGCCCTGACATGCGGAGCTCCAGCAAAACGGAAATGCAGCTGTGCGGAACTGGTAAATACTGAGCCATAAAGCTACAGTAAAACGCACACAAGAACAGGACTAAAACTTTGGAGGAATTCTCTCTCAAAGCCTTGTGACACAAATTGTAGACTTTATAACTAATCCGTACAAACAAGGTTTTATGAGTTGGTAACTTAGGAAACTGATCACAGAAGGGACTGATTTTGCAAAAATTGGGTCTGCTTCTGAGGCCCCAGATTGATTGGTTCAGTCTCTCTGTGCAGGGAAGGGCTTTACTTAAACCATGTAAAAATATCCCTGTAAACTACATCCCTGTTTTAAACTGAGGTTCATGATACCCAGTGAGCTCTTTAGAAACATGCATTCCATTGAGTTGCTTTTTCCTTTAAAAGGAAGGCAAGTGGCTGATTTCTTGCCATAGGGATGTTTGGAGGAACCCGGGGGGAGAAGCATGCTGGTTCTGGAGAAGAGGGTTTTCCTAGCTTCCTGGCGCTGGGGTTGGGCAAAAATGAGACCCTCCTGCCCTCTAGTGTCATTCTCTAGGAACTACGCCGGCTCAGATAATGTTATTGGGGGCAGCCAACATTTATGGAACCCATCGTACACATGACCTGACTTAGTATAATGCCCTCAAAGTCCATCCATGGTTCCCACCAAAAAAAAAAAAAAAAAAAAAAGGAAATGATAATTATGTGATGTGATAGAGGTGTTAGCTGACGCTCTGGCAATAATCATATCACAATATATAAATGTGTCAAATCAACACATTATATACAAACGTACATAGCATTTATATGCCACCTATATTTCAGTAAAAAAGCCTTTCACGTTATCTCTTTAATCCCCACAACACCGTTGTGAAATATCTACTATGCTCATTTTATGAATGAAGATAATTTAGAGGAGAAGTTAGGCTTCCAGGAACATACACCATTAGTAATGACGGCAATAATAAAGCAATAGCTAACTTTGGAATTGTTTCTAATGTGTCAGTCACTGTGCAGAGCACTTACAGGCATTATCTTGTTTACATTTTTTTAGTAACTCTAATGAGCTGAGCAGTAGTATCATTCTACTCATCAGGAAATAGGCTTAGAAAGGCACTTTATCATCTAGGTCTGGTGGACTCTCTAGTACAATATACTGGGTTGCTTTTTAGTTTGGTTCTCCCCCCCACCCCCATGTATTTCCTTTGTGGTTTTGCTAGGTTACCTCTTAGGAGCATTTCTTGGAGAGTCTTTTTCTGATGTGGTACAATATAGCATCCCTTCAAATTCAAGGTCAAAGTCTTCCCCTTTATTTGCAGATCTGCTTGGGTGTATCTTGATCACAAGCTGATGATTCCCTGGCAGTCCCACTATATGCCTATGAACCAAGGGTATATAATTTCCTAGAGCTGCTGTCCTGAAGTGCCACAAACTGGGTGGCTTGCAACAGCAGGAGTTTATTCTCTAGCTGTTCCAAGGCCAGGAGTGTGAGATCAAAGTGTCAGCAGACTTGGTTTCTTCTGGAGAACTCTGAGGGAGAGTCTGTTCCATTCTTCACTCTTAGCTCCTAGTAGTTGCTATCAATCTTCGATGTTCTTTGGCTTGTAGGTACATCATTCCGGTCTCTGCCTTCATCATCACATGGCATTCTTCCCTGGGTGTCTCTGTGTCCAAGGTTCCTCTTCTTATAAGGACACTAGTCATTGGATTATAGCTCCTCTAATCTAGCATGACCTCATCTTAATTACATTCACAAAGCCCTTATTTCCAAGTAAGGTCACATTCACAAGTACTGGGCTTGGGACATGAATATATCTTGGGTGGAGGGGACATAATTCAACCCATAACAAGGAGAAAGGAGGGAAGTTGGCTCCTTTAAAGTCAGGGGCAGGATATCTGCATGCCCAGGGTTCTGATAGCATTGATTTATCAGCTGTCAGTTTTCAGAGTTCTCTAAAAATAGAGACGAGATGGAGATTTTTGTTCAGATGATTTATTGGGGCTGCTCACAGGAGAAGAGTGAGGACAGAGCAGGAAAAGCTAAGCAAGAGAATGGTCTCCATTGAACACTAGCGTCAGCCTGATCCTCCCTCCCTGAGGCAAGGGAGGTGGCCTATGAGGGTCAGTCCACCGTGGACTGCATTGCCCTCCCCCGCCCTTCATATGTTGAAGCTCTAACCCAGTGGAATAGTATTTGGAGATGGGGTCTTTAGGAGATAATTAGGAGTTGCCGCAATCATAATGGTGAGGCTCTCTGATGAGACTAGTGGCTTAAGAAGAGGAAGAGAAATAGATTTCCCTCTCTCCACCATGTGAGAGCACAACGACAAGGTGGCTGTCTACAAGCCAGGAAGAGGGCTCTCACCAGGAGCTGAAGTGGTGTGCACCTGTGATTTGACTTCCCTGCTTCCAGGACTCTGAGGAATAAATGTTCGTTGTTGTTGTTTAATTTTTAAAAAATGTTTATTCACTTTTTGAGAGAGACAGAGTGTGAATGGGGGAGGGGAAGAGAGAGAGAGAGAGAGAGAGAGAGAGAGAAACACAGAATCTGAAGTAGGCTCCAGGCTCTGAGCTGTCAGCACAGAGCCTGACGTGGGGCTCGAACCCATGAACTGTGAGATCATGACCCAAGATGAAGTCAGATGCCTAACCGACTGAGCCACCCAGGCGCCCCTTAAGTTTTTGTTGATTAAGTCACCTAGTCTGTGGTGTTCTGTTTTGGCAGCCTGAGCTTACTGGATGGTCAGTCTTTGCTGCAGGCTGCTGGGGTCAGAGGTGGGAGGGTGGTGTCCTCCCAAGCTAGGTGGCTTCTGTGTGGCTGAGGGTGATTATCTGGACACAGGGGCACCGGTGAGCCTTTAATGGCCAACACTCACAGCAGCTGGGAGATGGGTGCATTGACCCAGTGTGGAGGGTCCTGGGTGCCCAGATGTCCCTCCTTTCTCTCAAGCACCCTTCTGGTTTTGTGCTTGGGTCTCCAGGCCCTCCTGCCTGACCTCAGCCAGGTAGATCAGAGAGGAGAGAGCCCTTCCCAGCAGAGCTAGGGCCAAATCATCTTACCTGCAGACTGTAGAGGCGCGTTCAGTGTCAGGACCTTCTACTCACCAGCCCAGGACACTTTGCCATGTTCTCTGAATGTCACATGCTCTTCAGAAGTCCCATCGTGTCCAGAGGCCAGGTGCTTGTGAAAGATCTGAAGGTTTCCTCATCTCCCGTGGCTCCTGAAATCCAGGCTTGAGGTCTGCTGTCCGGGATCTTGCAGGTCAAGATCAGAATGGAAATCTAATCCGTTCTCTTTCTTTTAAAAACTGATTCGTGGCTTCTCATTGCGTTAGGACAGAGAAGTCTCATGTGGCGGCCTCATTCTCTCTTCTCTGTCTCTTCTGCTTTTCTCTGAACCCTTCATCCTCTCCAGGATGCCCCCCCCCCCCGCCACCGCCATTGGACGACCTCTACACCTTCCGTTCCCTCAGTCTGGAATCCTCTCGTCTTCTTCCTGCGGGTAACTCTTCCCCCTTCTTGCAGGCCTAGCTCACCCTCACCATCAGGGAAGCTTCCCCCGACCTCCCACTATACTGGACACTCATGGTACCCTGAACTTGAGTTTGTGTCAGTGCGGTTTCGTGTTGGCGTGATTACGCCTACCTCTCCCGCTGGGCTTTAAGCTCCATGAGAGCAGGACAGTGTCTGCTTTGGCTCACACTCTCCCCAGCACCTTGATTGATGGACATCACTAACTATTTGTGGCATCCGCGGATGTATGTATGAATGATACACCACTCTCCTAGGAAGGGAGACCACACAGAAACTCTTAAGGACCACGTCCAAGGTAAACAGCAAGTATTACTGAGACTGGGACCTACTCTTTGGAGCCATGACCACTGTCATTCCCTGGACAATGCAGAAAAAATCCAGAGCAGTGGGACTTGTAGAATAAAAGAAAGCCATATAGACATCATGAGGCTGAGCGTTATCACGGGAGCAGGCAATGCAATGTAGGAAAGCCCAGATCAAAGTTGTGCGATGCTCCTTGAGTTTACAAAGCCCAGGTTCTTACACATATCAGCCCCTTTCAATTCAGTCTCTCTCTATTAATGTAACAACTGGCATCCCATTATTTACATTCTCATCTACCTTATGGCCATCTGCAAATCCTTAACCATATCTGTATTTGTATCCATAACTCTATCTCACAAAAATTGGGACTGTTTGTGAAGAAAAGCAGAAGGAGCAATTATATTGATGTTTCTCTTCAAGACCCCTGTTCAAAGTCCTCCCCATTGTATTGTGCTGTACAGAACCTTCTTAGACTGAAGCATCTCCCAGAAAGAGTTAGGTACTCCCAATATTATGGTATTTTAATCCTTTCCAAGATCTGATATTCACACATCAAAAGGAGAAGAGCACCAAAGAGACATAAGTCCTTGACAGGCTGTTGGGAAAAGTTGAGGATCACATCTACCTATACACCTTATCCCAAAAGAGATTTCAAAAGCACTCTTAGGAGAAAGGAAATCGATGTTGAAGGCTCACAGAAGACTCTCTTGTTATTTAAAGACTGTTTCAGGGTAGAGAAGGTTTTGGCCATCATGGGGACTCTAATAATAGGAAAAGAGTATAAGAAAACCTATGAGGGTGCCTTCGCCTTGATATTCCACTTGGGTATCTTTCTAAAGATAAAGCCAATATGGCAGGACATGGCCAGAAGAGCAGAGGGCAGACTTGGGTATGTGCTGTACCCTGAGGGGTGAGGTGGGAGGTGTGGGAGTAGTTTGGAGTGATTCAGTGTTTGCAGTATGAGAAAAGTGGCATCTTATGGGCAGAAAAGTAAGGTGAGCTCCCTAAGCATAGGTATTCATTCATTCAGGAAGGGCCTGAGTACCAGCTTGGATCTGATGACCAGTGACATCTAGTCTTTGTCTTCAGGGAGCTCACAGCCTAGGGGGGGAAGAGATGATTGTGTCGTGAGGTGACATACTGTGTTGGTACCTTGGGGGCATGCAGAGGGGCACCTGAAGCCTCCCAAAGGGAACCATGGCTGACTTGAGTCTGTAAGATGTATAGGAATTATCTGGATGGAGTGAGCTTTGTGCCAAGGCACTTGAGAAAAAAAAAAAAAAACTAGCTGTGTTTATTAAGTGCTTCTTGCATGCTGTACATAGATCGGTTCGTTGATCTTCACAGCCATCCTCTGTCATAGGTGTTATTATCATCCCCCTGTCACATGTGAGGAAACTGAGGCACAGAGCCAGTTGAATGACGTTCCAGGAGCCGCACAGCAAGTGGTGGGTCTCACGTTTGAGCCCAGGCAGTCTGGCTCCACAGCCACATTCTCACCAGGATACCACGTCCCAGGGAGAAGGAATACCGTACCTGGTGCACACGAGTGGGGACACCAGAATGGTAGGAGTACTACCTACCATTGGGGTGTAGGAGACTATTAGCTCTTGAATGTGGCTTTCTTTCCCTACATTCTGGCTATAAACTCCTCCAGAATCCATTCACTCCCTCTCCCAGTCATTCACTTATTCATTCAACAATATCAGCTGAGTTTCTACTTTTCACCCAGCGTATTCTAGACCCTTGAGTTACAGCAGGGGATAAGACAGGTCTCTTTGCCTGGATGAACATTGGCCTTGCCAGTGCCCTTGGGGCCCTTGGGATCTTTTCTTACCTTTCTTCCTTCTGTTAGCCATAAGGAATCTCATTCTTGTCATGAAAATCCACTCCCCTTCAAAACTTTTTTTCAAGACTCTCAGTGCCCACAAATCCCCTACATTAATGTGATTTCCTCTTTAAAACCTCTGAGGTTTGGGGCGCCTGGGTGGCGCAGTCGGTTAAGCGTCCGACTTCAGCCAGGTCACGATCTCGCGGTCCGTGAGTTCGAGCCCTGCGTCAGGCTCTGGGCTGATGGCTCGGAGCCTGGAGCCTGTTTCCGATTCTGTGTCTCCCTCTCTCTCTGCCCCTCCCCCGTTCATGCTCTGTCTCTCTCTGTCCCAAAAATAAATAAACGTTGAAAAAAACAAACAAACAAACAAAAAACCTCTGAGGTTTGGAAGTTTGGGACACAGAGCAAGAATGACCTGAAGGCTATTTCTGCTTTTGGCATCACCACGCACTTCTACTGAGCTGACTTTCTGCTTTAAAGGGAAAGAGAAGAGGGGGAAGAGCAGGAAAATGTGAAGAAAGAGAGTACAGATAGAATAATATCTCAAAATATTTTCCAGCCGTGCATCAATGGCAGGTATATAAAATGATCATAAATTAGGCCACTAGGACCCACTAGGGGGCGGTCTCTGCCTTCAAAGCCATTCCTCCCCACAAAGGATCTTTTTATAAAGATGCCGAAGTTTTACAGAATGAGATGAAACCACAGCATCATCATTGCCCATAACGGACACAGAGTACAGCTCAGCCTCCTCTCTCTTACCTCTGTTAAACAGGTGGGTCACTGAGGCCCAGAGAAAGGAAGTAACTTCTCAAAGCCATTCGTTATGGAACAGGGGTAGGACCCAGTTCCTGTGGATTTCCCCCTCCCTTGTATGTTCCTGCTTAGTATTTTTCCCCAATGTTGTATTAAGAGAAATGTCCAACATACAGCAAAGCTGAATGAATTAAATTTTTTTCAATGTTTATGTGCATCAGAGAGAGGGAGAAAATATGAGCAGGGGAGGGGCAGAGAGAGATACAGAATCGGAAGCAGGCTCCAGGCTCTGAGCTGTCAGCGCAGAGCCCGATGTGGCGCTGGAACCCACGAGCTGTGAGATCATAGCCTGAACCGAAGTTGGACGCTCACCCGACTGAGCCACCCAGGCAACCCCCTCCTTTTTTTAAAAAAATGATTATTCATTAAAAAAAATTTTTTTTCAACGCTTTTTATTTATTTTTGGGACAGAGAGAGACAGAGCATGAACGGGGGAGGGGCAGAGAGAGAGGGAGACACAGAATCGGAAACAGGCTCCAGGCTCTGAGCCATCAGCCCAGAGCCTGACGCGGGGCTCAAACTCACGGACCGCGAGATCGTGACCTGGCTGAAGTCGGACGCTTAACCGACTACGCCACCCAGGCGCCCCCAAAAAATGATTATTCATTTTTGAGAGAGAGAGAGAGAGCGAGCATGAGCAGGGGAGGGGCAGAGAAAGGGCGACAGAGGATCCGAAGCGGGCTCTGTGCTGACAGCATTGACCCGATGCTGGGCTTGAACTCATGAACTGTGAGATCATGATCTGAGCTGACGTTGTAAGCTCAACTGGACTGAGCCACCCAGGCGCCCCAAAGCTGAAAGAACTTTACAGGGCAAACCATTTGTTCACCCACCTAGAACCTGCCATTAATATTTACTACACTTGCTTAATCACTCTCTGTCCCCCTTACCCTCCCTGCATCGACCAGTCTTATTTTTGACACGTTTCAAAGCAGATCGAAGACAGCAATTTAGTTTTTCTCCTAAACACTGAAGCATGCAAACCACCAGCTAGAAGACCACACTTATCTACGGTTGTGGTGTTTCTTTACATTTGAGGTAAATTTGCAAACAGTGAAGTGCACACATCTTCACTGTATGATGGCTGAGTTTTGACAAATACGTTCTGCTGTGTCACCTCAACCCCCATCAAGTTAAGCCTTTTTTTTTTTTTTTTTTTTTTTTTTTTTTTTTTTACTGTCACAGCTGCCACTGAGGGTCTGGTAAAAGCTGTGAACACCATCTGTCCTCAGGAAAGTGCCCAGTGTGTGCAGACATGAGTGCCCCACACACCCCACACACATGTGGGAGCTGTGGTAATGGGGCCGCCATGGCACCACGAGCCCTTAGACTACATCACACTCCTTAGTTGTTGGCTTTTTTGTTTTGAGAAAGTAATGCAGTAGAATGGGTTTGTTGAAAATACTTCATTGTGTGCTCACTGGAGAGCAAATTGCCCTGAAACAAAGCCGGCAAGACACCCGCTGCTCTTCATGGTTTTTTTAATGAAGAAATTGAGTTAAATCATGTCTCTGTCTATGCAGCTTTAGCCGTTTTTCTCAGTGCATCCTGGATAGTTGTTTGCACACCTGTGAGGCCAGGGGATCCTTGCCCACCCTTCCTTTGAAGCCTTATTATGGGCTGTGAGGTACTCAAAAAGACAGAGTTGTTTGGAGATGGGGGGAGCCAAACTCATTCTACTCAGTGTTCTTTCCCCTCTTCCTAATGTTTACTCTCATCAGAATTATCAAGCCCAGGGGCGCCTGAGTGACTCAGTTGGTCAAGTGTCCAACTCTTGACTTTGGCTCAGGTCATAATCTTACAGCTTGTGAGTTCGAGCCCCGTGTTGGGGCTCTGTGCTGACAGTGTGGAGGCTGCTTGGGAATCTCTCTCTTTCTCTCTCTCTCTGCCCCTCCCCCACTGGCGCTTTCTCTCTCAAAAAATAAACTTAAAAAAAAAAAAAGAATTATCAAGCCCAGATCACTATCTGAGGTCCCCAAGCCTCAGGATATGCTGGGTGTACAATTACGGATCCCGAATGCCTGCTGAATTGTGTAGAAGGCGGCACGGCCAGGACCTGCAGGGCTGTGACTTGTTACTGCCTTTCAGAAAGTGGTTTGGTAACATTTGTTAAAACATGCACACTTTGTTTTTCAGATTTCCCATTTGGGAGTCTGTCTTATTGAAATAAAACACTAGCATGCAAGGAAACAAAGTCCAGAACAAGCATGTTTAATTGATACTTTGTGGTGGCAAAGAATTGGAATCAGCCTATTAGGGCATCTCCATTTTATGGGATATTATGCAGTTGTTGTAAGTAGCGAATTAAGGGGTGCCTTGGTGTCTCAGTCAGTTGAGCGTCTGACTTTTGATTTTGGCTCAGGTCATGATCTCAGAGTCATGGGACTGAGCCCCACATTGGGCTCTGTGCTGAGCGTGGAGCCTGCTTAAGATTCTCTCATCTCTCTCCCTCTGCCCTCTCCCCTGTGGGCTCTCTTTCTTTCTCTAAAATAAAATAAAGAGAAAATAGTGAATTAAAATGGGTGCATGGAGCTTCTGTGGACCTGGTTATATTCTGTTTTTTGATATGGGAACTAGTAACACACATATATTCACAAACTGTACAATTAATGACTTGTATACTTTTCTATAGTATTTTACACTTCGTATTATACTTTTGTTAAACATTCTAAATAATTAAAAACAAAACACTAGTAGGTTAGAGCTACAGCTGTTGATCTGGAGCAGGGTTGGCAAACTATGGCCTGTGCATATGGCCACTGCACGCTTTTGCAAATAAAGTTTTATTAGAACATAGCCACATCATTCATGTACATACTGACTATGGCCACTTTGGTGACATAATCGTGAGTTCATTGAGTGGCTGTGGTAGAGCCTGGATGATCTGCAGAAACTAAAATTATTACTTTCTGGCTCTTACCAGGAACAGTTTGGCAACCCTTGACCTGGAGGAACATCTTTGATGTAATATTAAGTGAGAAGATCAGGTTGCATAAAAATATATTTTGTATGATCTCATTTCGAAGAAATAAACGGCCGCAACAGACACTTCCTGTGTGTGAAGTGATGTGTGTGTATTTTTATAAGGATGGGAAGGAAGGTGTGGAGGGATACAAACCAGGGTGTAAACACCGGGATCGCAGAAGGACTGGGAAACAGGAGCAGAGAGAGACTGGGGCTGCGGAGGGCGCTGTTTATATGTCTTAGGAACTGATTCTCCAGTTGCAGTAAACCTATTACTTGCAAGTTGTGATTTTTCAAACGTAAGATAAAAATCCCCGAATAGGAAAAATGAATTCAAATGAAATTCTCCACCCGCAGTAGCAGCGAAAAGTAAGCGGCCGATGCCAGCGACAGGGTGTTTGTGGCTTCTGGGAGGACTGCTGGGTGAGTCTGAGCTGGGGCAGAGCCGGGCCCAGGCCCTGCCTGGGTGTTTGCGGGTTTTCGCTGTCACTAGCGTGTGCCTCTGTGTGACATTCATCCTGTGAGCTGGGCCTGAGTTCTGACCCTCCTGGTGTTTGCCATTTGATGCCTGTTTGCAGCCCTTTTAGCAGCACCTCCCTGGCGAGATCCCTGAGACACACAACCCGCCCGCCCCCTCCACCCCGCCCCCAGGTCTAACTTCCTTGACTCAAAAAGCTTGTAATACTCTGGCGCCTTCCGATTCTGTTCCCCGTAGCGTGGCCGCCCCAAGCCTCAGAGTTTCATTTGGGGGCGTTCACGCTTCAGGAATCGCAAGGCACCAGCTGCGCTAAGTGGGGCCTGTGGACCAGCGGCATCGGCACCAGCTGGAGAGCTGGTTCGAAATGCAGAGCCTCGTGTTCCATCCAGGCCTGTGGAATCAGAGTCTGCATTTCCACAAAATCCCAGGTCATCTGTATGCACTTTAAAAATTCCATCACCCTTGCTCAATCGAAATGAAACAGGACCGTGTGCCGTGTCCACTAGGTGGCAGGCATTACCCGTGCTCTGCTCCCACACAGGCGGCCACAGGCGGACGGACGTGCCTGGGATGGTTTTGTGACATCCAGCCTCACCTTGGCTGTGGTATTTCAGAGGTCACAAAGCTTCGGTGTCCTGGACCTACCTGCTTGCCCTGGGGTAGACCTCATGAAGCACGAGCGCCTGGCATGAGTCGCTTGTGTAAAATGACCCAGAACCTTTCCTCCCTGGTTTGCCTTTGACTCCCAGCATCCAGAGGGAGAGGGCTTACCTAGCTCTCCAGTCACCAGCCTCCAGCCTGCTTTTCTCATTGACTTGCTGCGAGCCTGTACGAATTGGAGGCCAATATAGTCTGGCTTTGGAGGAAGGGCTTTGTGGAGTCAGGCCTGGGTTCGAATATTGGCTTCCCTACTTCTTCAATAACAGAGTGTCTCCTGTGTGTGGGCACTGCTTACTATTACAAATAAGACACCTGCTCTTGTGGCCCCTGAGTTCTTTCTAACAGTCAAAGAGGACGGTAAAGTCGACAAAATACTTTCAGACCACAATAAAGGCCATAAAGAGAGTAAAAACAGCAGAGTGTTGTGATTGAGGGTGGCCTTCGGGTGTGGGCAGGGATGACAGCTTTTGGTTGAGACCTGCATGATGAGCAGAAGGGAGCCAGCTCCTGAAATCCAGGGGAGGGACATGCCAGGCAGAGGGACAACACAGCCAAAGGCCCTAGGGAGGAGAGAGGTGGGCTTAGGCATTATGTTCGGAACTGACAGGAAGTGGGGTGGCTGGAGCCTAGTGATGGGGGTGGTGGGGGGAGGAGGCTGCAGGGGACTTAGATCCTGGGAGTACTTGTGGAGCCAAGGTCACTGTGTTCAGTCACTGCCGTCCTTAGTCATTTTATTTTCCTCATTCCTTAAAGAATCTGAGCACCTGCCTCTGGTCACCCAATCAACACATGGGGGAGGCAGGGTTTGCACCCAGGAGCCGTCTGTTGGATTCCAGTATATCAGGGCATCTGTTGGAAAGATACAGTTTGAGGCTGTGAGGGTATTAGAACAGAGACACAGCCAGCACGCCAAGGGGAGAGTGGCAGGAGGTGGTTTAACGTTGGCAATTCCCTGAGTGCACAGATTAGCATCAAGCCCATAGGAGAGACCTCATCTTTTGCCTGTTGCCTCTATGGGGTCCCCACCTTTCTTGCAGTTGTAGTTTTGGTGAGGGAGGGAGCAGTATGGGCCCAAGACATCCCAGAGAGCTCCCTGGAGGAGGCAGCATGGGTACTGGATAGAGGGTGAGGGAAGAGAGGAGGGCTGATGGTTGACACCTAATGGATGTGCACATGACCCCGGTGCTGGGTTGGCCGCCTCGGGGAAGAAAAGGCTAAAGGGGTGGGTGGTGAGGGGATACTGTTCAAGATCTTGAGCTGCCTCTCCGACTGACTGGGGTTCTTTCCTGCTGCTATTGCCAGCAAGAAACAGAGCAGTAACAACACTTGGGGTAAGAGGTGCCGGGCCCCGGGCTGCATAAGTCCCTTCCCAGTCACCTCCTGAAATCCCATCAATGACCCTATGAGATAGTTGCTAATATCATCTCCATTTTACAGATGAGGAAACTGAGGCACCAAGAGAGGGAGGGGGTTCAAATAACTTGCCCAAGTCAAATGGCCAGGGAGGAGTGCAACCGGGACTTGATCCCGTCTGTCCTGCCTCTGTCCTGAGCTGGCAGATGGTGATGGTGGAGACTATTAGCAGCTTCCTTTTCTAAAATTTGTTTTTAATGTTGATTCATTTTTGAGAGACAGAGACAGAGCACGAGCAGAGGAGGGGCAGAGAAAGAGGCAGACACAGAATCCGAAGCAGGCTGCAGGCTCTGAGCTGTCAGTACAGAGCCCGACACGGGGCCCGAACTCACAACCACAAGATCATGACCTGAGCCAAAGTCGGATGCTTAACTGACTGAGCTACCCAGGCACCCCCTACAGCAACTTTTC
Source organism: Felis catus (assembly GCF_018350175.1). Lineage (NCBI taxonomy): Eukaryota > Metazoa > Chordata > Mammalia > Carnivora > Felidae > Felis > Felis catus. The sequence goes on along the minus strand of NC_058383.1, from coordinate 22,259,952 downwards.
TTTTCTTTTCTTTTCTTTTCTTTTCTTTTCTTTTCTTTTCTTTTCTTTCTTTTTTTTTTTTAACATTTATTCATTTTTGATAGAGAAAGATAGAGACAGAGCATGAGTGGGGGAGGGGCAGAGAGAGAGGGAGACACAGAATCTGAAGCAGGCTCCAGGCTCCGAGCTGTCAGCACAGAGCCCGACACGGAGCTCAAACCCACAAACCGCGAGATCATGACCTGAGCTGAAGTCAGACGCTCAACCCACTGAGCCACCCAGGCCGCTTCCTTTTCTAAAACACTTGACATGTGCTTGTCTGGTGAGCTCTACAGGCATTCCCTCAGTGAGTCTGGCTCACGACTTCCCCTGTCAGTGTGCTTCTTTCCATTCTACGGAAGAGGAAACAGAGGCGCAGGACCCGGCTCCCTTGTGTGATGGAGATTTTGCTTCATAGGATTCCGTTTTCCCAATGCCCCCATTCATCAGTTTATCTCCTTTGGGAGTATGAGAGCCAGTGTTTGCTGGACTGTGAGCCTGGGATGATGCCCCCTCTTGAAGGCAGCCTGTCTTTTTGCAGAAAGGCAGACTTCACTGGCCAAGACCTGCCCAAATGCGCATCTCGTAGGGTCATTGAGAGAAGCCCACCGGCAGTGTATGTAAAGTGTGTAGAACACCACCTGCTATGTCCCAGGGGTGCTGTATGTATTTGCTGTTCTTTGGCTTGGCATGGTTTTCCCTGCCCTTTCTGAGTTTCCTGGCTGATTTTTGCTGGATTTGCCCAATTGGGAGTTTCCTGTTGAGTGACGTTTTTATTTCCTTCCAAAGCGGCCATGTCAGGACGTGGGTTTCCCGAGGCAGAAGTCCAGCTTTTCGGAGACCCCGCCTGTAACGGGCAGGCAAGAGAGAGCTTTGGTCAGAGGCACCCCCAATGCATGTCAGCTGTTGTTATTTCAATCTCGTTACCTGGCTCCCTGGCTCCGTGTGTCCTGGAAAACTTATGAGACCTGGGCCGAGTCTTTTACGAGACATTCGGTTCTGCCTAAAATGGCCTGCGAGATGGTATCTGGCCAGCGAGGTGTTCAGGGCACATGACTTGTAAATCTGCCGCCTGAAGACACGCTGTCCCAATTATATACACAGCCAGCATTTACTGAGCATTTACTATATGCCAGGTGTTTTAAGGAGACCGTCTCAAGTCATGTTCACCTTGAACCTTTGAAGTTTTCCCCATTTTTCAGGGGAAGAGGCTGCATGTGGGAAACGTTAAGCAACCGGCTTAAAAATCGCAGTTATGAAGTGGCAGGCCAGATCCCGGGCTGTGTGATTCCGGGGCCTGTTCTTGAGTGCTCTGGGTCAGCTCAAGCTAGTTAGGAATTGAGGGCATCCAGAGAGGGAGAGGGATAGAATAAAGTTCACAGCAGAGTCTTGAAAGCATTCTCACTTACAAATAAAAAGGTGTTCACGGGGTGTTCAGGTTACACTGGGAAACATCAGGATACAAAGGGGTTTGAGCACGGGGGAGGGGCAAGGCTCCATGGCAGAACCCACTGCTCATCTAGCGCTGTGGGTGCTGGGCCTTGTGAGGCTTTGGTATTCAGGGAAATCAGAGCCACTCTGAGAACTATGGAACAAGGGGTTTACCGGAGGAATTAGATCTTACACAATCTTGGAGAAGCTGGGGACGGGAAGATCTCTGGGAGGGGGAGTCAGGAGACCCGGAGGAAGGACCACGGCACAGGTGGATGGGGTGAAGTTAGTGGGCGATCCCAGAAGCCAGGCCCAGCGAGCTGCTACAGCGGATATTAATGAACTTGGGGAAGCTTCTCCTTGGCTCATCCAGTACAGGTACGCTGAGGCTGGCATTGACCTGAAGACATTCTTAGGTGCCCCAGCATCTTTCAGTTCCCAGGTGAAGCTGCCCCAGCTCCTTCAGCGACTTGCTAACACCTAACCCACGGCCCGGAGCGCCAGTGGGTGTAGGTGTGCACCTCCTCACCTGCACGAAGCCAGAGCTGTTCCCAGACCCCTCTCCAAGTGAAAGAGCTCCCGTAGCCAGCAGGAGGCCCCGCGTGAAGGAGAATCCTCCAGGGCTACGGCAAAGAGAGGGGTTGTCACCTTCCTTGTTCTACGTCGGTGGCTTTCAGTCTTTCCTGACCGCAGCCCGCTATGCTGTGTGACAGATCACGGACACACGCGCACATTCACAACTGAAATCGAGCCGTCACGAAATAATACTCCCCTCTCCTCACGCCCGTGCGGCACTCTGCTGTGGTATCTTTCCTTCCACAGCCTGGTATTCTGGTCTGTTCTGTTCTCCTTCCTTTAAGAAAACCTTTTAAGAAAAATGGCCTAGACTCTCAATTGATTTCACTGACCTTTGACCTGCCATTTGAAAAATCAGTGTTGTAGTCAACACGATTCCCTTTCTGCATCCCGAGATGACATTATTCTTTTGTTTGCAGGTGGGGGTTTGGGCTCAGGCCAGCCACATCGCCCTATTGATTTATCATGGGTTTACAGTCAGTGAAACCTCTCCGCCTACCACACCAGGTGCTGCTGGCCTACGTTCCCCATGTTCTTATGCAGGTTTTTGGTTTTTTCCAGACTCAGGGTTGGGCCGGATGTATTCCATCTTCTTGGCTGTGGCCCTTTTCTCTGGGGCCGTGTCGAGAGCTTTTTGTATCCCGTCACTCCTGTGCCAATTGCCTTCTGGATGTCACCTCTTTGACACTGTTCTTTGTGTTAGGTCTGTGCCTCTTCCCCTCCCCCTCCCCCACCTGTCTAATGTAGATATTATTATTCAGGCATAGTAAGGCCAGCGGTGAGGAGGTGATTGTCATTGAAAGGGGAGTTTGTTATTCATGGTTCCCAAGAGGAGGAGGCCACGCCTCGCCACCCCATGCAGGGCCACACACGGGAGCACCGGCTCAGGCTCAGTTGGGAGGCAGGGGGTTGGAGGGGGACTTGTGGGGAGGAGCCTTTCTTGTGGTTTCTGTGAGAAGGAACAGGTGAGGCAGGGGAAGCAGGCTTAGGACTGGCTCCTTTGAGTAATAGCAGGCTCTGAGGTGCAGGCAGTGTCTCTGGTTTTCTGGTACCTGGGCCCGGGGGGAGGTCAGTGCAGGGGAACAGTGGCCTGGAGTGTAAGGGCTTCACAGAGGAGATGATTGGGGTGTGAATTGGGGATTGGTTGGTTGGCTTTTGAAAGGTGCACTTGTTACTTCCTGGAACTGGCTAGCCCTGGGAAGGGTCAGCAAAGCCCCAGATGTCAAAGCATCAGAGATACAGAAAATAAAAAGCTATGATTGATACATTTTAGACTAGAGTTAAAAAACCCAGTGTGCATTGAAGAGCTTATGATGAAAAGCAACATCCCCTGCCCCAACCCCGGTTCTGCGCTGGAGGGCTATGCGTCTCAAACCTGAACTTCTATCAGAATCACCTGGAGACTGCCCCACCCCCTGGAGTTTCTGAGTCTGTAGGTCTGTGGCACACCTGAGACTCTGAATGTCTAACAAGTTCCCAGGGGTGGCCAATGTATCATCATACTAGGGGACCACACTTGAGAACCACCATTTTTTAAAGTATTTTTTAAGCTTATTTACTTATTTTGAGAGAGAGAGAGAGAGAGTATGAGCAGGGGAGGGGCAGAGAGAGAGGGAGAGAGAGAGGATCCCAAGTAGGCTCTGCACGGTCAGCACAGAGCCTGACTCAAGGCTCAATCTCACAAATTGTGAGATCGTGACCTGAGCCGAAATCAAGAGTTAGATGCTTAACCGACTGAGCCACCCAGGTGTTCTGAGAACCACCATTTTTAATTCTTTCTCCTGGCACTTTATATTTTAATGACTAATGACATACCTTGTCATGGTTTCATTTCACTGCTTCATGGCTGTGACTTCCTGAGCAGGATTTAGCTCTCTGACACCATCCCTCTGGTACCCCACTTTGACCCCCACTTTGACTCATTCAGCAAGAAGGCATTATTATGGAGCATCCTGTAGATGTCAGGCACTGGACCTACTCACGGGGATTTGTCAGAGAACAAGACAAAGTCCTGCCCTTAGGGAGCACATATGCTGTGCCGGGCTCCACCAGCTTGTCCCATTAAGGACCAGGTAGACTTTGGAGCCATCTGGTCACCCTCACAACTACTCAGCTCTGCCATTGCGATGATATGAAAGCAGCCACGGTATGTAAACAAATGGGGGAGGAGGTGTTCCGATAAAACTTTATTTACAAGAAGAGGCAGGGGGCTGGATTTGGTCTGCAGTTTGTACTTAGATAGATCTCTGTGGTAGTGTGTGAGAGAGACTATAAAGTAGGTAAATTAGTAAAATATACAATATGCCAGATGGTAAATGCTAAAGAGAAAAATAAAGCAGAAAAGGAAGGCAGGAAGTATGAGGGAAGGGATCGGGCTTGCAAATTTAGTTATGGTGGCAGGGAAGGAGTCACCGAGATGGAGACATTTGAGTGAAGACTTGTGTGTTTAAATTTTTTTTTATAAAATTTTCTTAATGTTTATTTTTGAGAGAGAGACAGAGTGCACGTGGGGGAGGGGCAGAGAGAGGGGTGGAGACACAGAATCCGAGCAGGCTCCAGGCTCTGAGCTGTCAGCACAGAGCCTGATGCGGGGCTCGAACTCACTAACTGTGAGCTGAAGTCGGACCCTTAATCCACTGAGCCAACCAGGCGCCCCAAGTGAAGACTTTTGAAGGAGCCGAAGGAAAGAGCCATGCTCTTCCAGAAGAGCATTCCAGGTGGAGGAACAGCCAGTGGAAGGTCCTGTGGCCTGAGTGGGCTCAGCATGCTTGAGGAAATAGCGAAGAGGCTCAGTGTCCAGGTGGAGTGAGGCAAAGAGAGGGGAGCAAGAAGGAGGTCAGACGTAACAGGAGGCTGCTGCTGAAGGCTTTGTCATCCCCTGTAAGGATTTTGCCTTTTACGCTTAGTTCAATGCGAATCCATTATTGTGACTCCAGGGGTTCTCGTAGCTCCTTTGAGTTACATATTTACAACTCCATTTCTTGTTTTCTCAACTATAGATGAGAAATGGAGACGCTTATAGGAAGCATCTCCTGCCTTTGTATTTCGTGAGAGGTATCAGGTGTTGTACCACGTCCTTTTACAGGCATGACATCATTTAATCCCTTTAAGATAGACTAACGTTGTCCCCATTCTATAGAGGAGGAAACTGAAGCCCAGCAAGGTTAAGTGACTTGGCTAAGGTCACACAGCTCGTAAGTGCCAGAGCTGGGATTTGAACCCAAGCCTGCTTTCCCATAGAGATCTTGGCACCCACATTACACTGAGAGACAATGCTATAATCCTCCCGAGATCGGGGGACCCTGTGGCTTTTGGATCCAATGGTACCATGGAAAACGGTTGCCAAGGAGGAGTGTGTGTGTATCAATCAAACAAAATAGCAACTGTTCTGAGAGAAGGGAAAGGTTCTTTTCTCTGGGAACTCTGACCAAGCTGCTGACAGCTCATTTATTTGATGCTGGTGCAGCTTGACATTCATAGTACAAGACTTGCATGCGATTAGCCTGAATCGTTCTAACACAGTGTCTTGAAAACATTTGGAATTTTCCCTCTGTCTGGCCTCGCGCATGAGGTAACCGTGGCTTTATTTAGTTGGTCATGCGGCCCGGAATAGTGCGGACTACATCTGTCCTCCTCCCCGTGGTCTGATTGAGGTCTTGTTTTCCTGGAGGGCCGATACCGTTGTGCGGACTGGCTTTGCGGCAAACAGGGAATGAGTTCTCCGCGTGGTAGTTGGAGCAGCCCCCCTCCTCTGAAGCATGCCATGCAAATGAGATGCAAATGAGGAGCCCGGATTGGCGTGGGCCAGGAGGTCAGAGCTCTGGGGGCTGCCGCCCTCCCCTCCTCATCAGTCCGCTGATGAACCTGACAGTTGCTCTAACAATCATCCCTTCTGCCCACCAAAGGGCTCTTAATGAGGGCAGAAGCTGACTGTTCCTGCAGCCTCTTCAGACACCTGGTGATTGGAAGCTCCAGAGACAGCGAGCTTTCCATGAGCTGTCAGATGTCACCGCGTTATCATCAGCTGCCTGCTGGGCTCTGAGAAGTGCCGGGGAAGGAGGGAAATGGTGGGTAACTGACTGCTATTGTGTGTTCCTCCTCCCCCTACGGAGGCAGCCGTGGATGGCTAGATTGGGACTCTCACGCCAGCTTCCGTGGTCCTTGCTGGGTGTCTGCCTCGGCTTAGAGGACGAGCCCGCACAGGGGCTTGGAAAAAGAGCTGAGAGCCTGCCCCCTGAGTTGAAGATCAATGATCTTTTGATTTTACTTCTTTTTCCAATCTGACCCACCGTCTTCACCAGTAGCTGAAGAAATCTCAATCCTAGAGGCCTTTAGAATTAAAGAAAGAAAAGGGAATCAAAGGGCAGGAGATTATGGAACCGTTAGTGGAGAAAGACACGTGGGCAGGTGCACGAAGAGCCAACAGGTGCAAAGGATGCTTCGTGGCATCTTTCTGCTTATTTCTCCTTGTGTTGCAGGGGCGTGTGCAGTACGGTTCCCTTGGCAAAAATCATTAAAGTCTCTCCCTCTCTGTAAATATAAAGTGCACGAAAACAAGGGCCTCCTGAGTGCCAGGCACAGCGCTGAACTCTTTACCCGAATGAATGCATCTTCTCTCCATTTGCAGATGGGGAAACTGAGGCTCAGGGAGCTTACCTGACTTGCCCAAGGTCTGGCTAATAAGTGGCAGAACTGAGGTTTGATCTGAGGTCCGTTTGAATCTAAAGCCCAGGCCCTTGGCCACGGTGCCAGATGGACGGGGATGGTTTAGGAATTGAAACAGTGATTTCAACTGAGGGATGAGTGTGCTTTTCTTCAGCCTCGTAGCAGATGAACAGTTTTCTTCCTTCCTCCGCATGTGGTCCCCCTTGGCCCCAGCCTCTTCGTCTATCCTTCCTGGTGTTCTGTAGTTGCAGGTCCATGCTTTGGACTGTGCTGACCCTGTCCTCTCCCAGTCTTATCCAAAGAAGCCCCTGGGCTTGTCACTGTCTCTGCCTGTCATTAACTCGGGGACAGCTCAGGGGGCTTGTGGGTAAAGGTTCTTCTAGACGGGCATGATGGGTAGGCAGAACCTGGGCTTGAAATGTCTTTGGCCCCAAACTGCCTTAGCAGGGGTGCCACAGACTGGGTCTCCAGGGAAGGGGGTTGGTGACTCGGGCTTGGGGGCTGAAAGTGAACTCAAAAGGCCTATTTCCCCGGCCTGGCTACTGGTGGGTCTTGGGCCTAGGGCACACTGGCAAGGGCCAGATTCAGCCCTCACCCAGGACCACATTTGGTGTGTCTTTCCCCAAATGTTCGTGGCAGATAAAATGGGGTGATGGTTGTAACGGTGCCTATGGTCAGCGCTCAACAGATGTTTGTGGAAAATAACAAAGACTGAACCTTGTTGACAGGTATTATATTGTGCCGACCCTGTCCTTCCCCAGCAGGTATACTTTTGGGAAGGGGAAGAGACACTGGTGGGTTTTTTTGGTCTCTGTAGGTCCCTGAGACAACTGTATGAAAAAATATCCATCCTACACCGCTATTATTCTGATTTTACGGAAGAGAAAAGTGTAGCTCAGAGAGGTGGATTCACTTGCCCAGAGTCCCACAGCTAGTGGGTGGCGGGGCTTGAATTAAAATACGTATGTGACTGATTCTAAACCAAGGCTCTTAATGCACAGTGTTCCCGGGGAACACAGAGCTATTCCCTTTTGGACTTCCTCCCTTCATTCATTCCTCCCTTGTTCTTTGAGTCTCTCCCGTGTGGGAGGCCGTGTGCCAGAGACCGTGAGGGCTTTATGAAGGAGTGTGACCCTTTACACACAGAGTATTTCACAGCCTACTAGGAGAGGGAGAGGAAGAGAGAGCTCACTCTAGAAGGGGGTGTGTGTGAAGTGATAACCCAGCTTGAAAGAAAGTGCTGGGGGTGGGGTGTCTGCTGATGAGAGACAGGAATCCCTACCCATGGGGTGGGAATGGCTTCACAGAACCAGGAGTTAGTTCTGAGGGGTGGGGGGGGGGAGCACCAGCCCCCTGCTAGGGCTCAGCTAGGTGCTTTGTCGGCTTTTGTCCTTTGAAAGATGAATAGCAGCTTTCATGGGCTTTTGCCCTCTGAAATGCACTCTTCATACCCCGCCAGAAAGCTCCATGCTAAAATGTGAATGGGGCCATGCCACTCCCCTGCTTACACTGCCCCAGAGCTGCTTCTGAGAGCTTTCTGCCCGCAGTCTGGGCCCCTCCCCACTGCTCCAGGAGCCTGCAGGATCTGGGTCTCTCTTTCAGCCTCTCTCTCCAACCCCATCTCCTCTCTGTCCCTTTCAATGATGTCCTTCTCCCTGCCCCACCAGATGATTTCTTTCCTTCTTTCACCTGCTCTTCAAGATCTCAGCCTGGGATTGTTCTTCCTCAGTCTCTATATGTGGCTGGCTTGCGGCACCCCTTAGCTGTCCACTTAAATGTCACCTTCTCAGAAGGGCCATCCCTGAGCCTATCCAAAGAAGTTCCTCCCAGGCCCTCTCTATCCCATTCCCCTGTCTAAATACTTTCTTTCTGTTTATCACATGTAGCTGTCATGATGTTTGTTTATTTGCTTCTTACTTATTCCCCTCCACTGGATGAAGGGCAGGAACCCACCTTATTTTTCCTACCGCAATATGCTAGTGCCTACCATGTAACTGACACATGCAGGGGCACAGTCAATGTTTCTAAGTAGGTTACTAAGTAGGTGGAAAAGTGGGTTGAATAGGTGGGCTCTCAGGCTGAAGTGACCCCACGAGTGAAGGTTTCTGGTATGTTGAGACTCTAGGATGAGACTGTAAAGACAGATCAATGCCAGGTCGCAGAAGACTTTGCTCACACATTCTAGGGATTTTGCACATTATTTGGTAGACGGTGAGGGTGAGCCATTGGAGGTGGTAATGATCTGATCTAGACACCACAGGTGATGGTTAAAAAGAAGGATCTTGGTAGGATGGATGAGGTGGGACATGCTTGAATTAAGGAAGTGACAGAAGAAATGGACAGACGAGAAGAGTTGAGGTGGAGAATCAAGGAGGGGAGGGAGGGTCAGGGATTAAGTGAGATTGGTGGCTTGGGAAGATGTGTGAATAGCGAGCGTGATAAGTGATCAGGGTTAGAAGTCAGGCTCCCGTGGAAGGAAAGGTGATGATGCTGGTTTTGCATGGGCTGGGTCTGAGATGTTTCGGGGTTGCATGGGTGCCTATGTCCAGTAGGTGGATGTGTTTATGTATCTGGAGACTCAGGTCAGTAGCGAAGCAGTGGTAGGTTGGAACCCTGTGAAACAGATCCACGTCAGGGGTTAGTGGAAGGAAAGGAGCCAGTGAAGGGGAATTTAAAAGTGGTGCTTCTAGAGGAAGAAGGTGAACCAGAGAGCTGGGGGTGGGGGTGGGGGTCACAAGAACCAAGATAGGAGAACGTTTAAGAAAGTGGATGTGGCCGGCCTGTTAGATGTTGCTAACTGGTAATGGTAGAGGGAACAGGCTAAGAGTGGAAACAAAGTCACCGGATGTGGTCATTGAACATCGAGATTTGGATGGTGCTGGTTCAATGGCATGGTGGGAGCAAGTGTGGGGCGGGGAGGGGCTGGGCATTAAGGAGAGCAAGTGGAAAGAAAAGTCTGGGCAGCTCTTAAGAGAACGTGGGTTATGAAAGGAAGAGGCAGCTTAAGAGAAGGTCATTTACGGGAGGGACGTGAGCAGGTTTATAATGTGAGTGGAAGAAGCATGGTGAAGGAGGGGCCTGAGGTGCAGGAGAGACGAGACCAGAAGTGTACAGAAAGGGTCATAGGCCTTGTTCTCACAGAGCTAGCCAAGTGTTTGGATCCCAGCTCTGCTACTGGGATCCAGACAAGTTCTGGGACTTGGCTCTGGGACTCCAGACAAGTGAGTCAACCCTCTGAGTCTCAGCATCCTTATCTTCCCAGTGGAGAGAGCACCTACCTCCCAGGGTCATGGCAAGGATGAAAGGGAGGTCTATCAGGGCTGAGTGGCTAGTGAGTTTTGAGTTTGTGAATGCATAGCAAACTTCCTTCCTTCCTTCCTTCCTTCCTTCCTTCCTTCCTTCCTTCTCTTCCTTCCTTCCTTCCTTCCTTCCTTCCTTCCTTCCTTCCTTCCTTCCTTCCTTCCTTCTCTTTCTCCCTTCCTTCCTTCCTTCCTTCCTTCTTTCCTTCTTTCCTTCTTTCTTCACTTCCTCCTCCTCCTCCTTCTTCTTCTTCTTATTTGGGGGGGTGGAGGGGAGGGGGATAAAGAGAGAATCTCAAGCAGGCTCCACACAGCACAGAGCCTGATGTGGGGCTCGATCCCATGACCCTGGGATCATGACCTGAGCTGAAATCAAGAGTCAGATGCTCAACCGACTGAGCCATCCAGGCGCCCCCCCAAACTTCTTTATTTATACCACTTAGAAAAGAGCACAGTGACACCTGCTGACCCTTAGTCCACATTAGGTCCCTTTTGCTCTGAGCTTGGAAC